>NC_067208.1:5970646-6693679 GCF_026262505.1 Trichomonas vaginalis G3
ACAATGAAATGTAACTATATTAACATACGATAAATCATAACAAAAATCACTCCAAATTAAAAAAGAAAAATCTTCATTTTACTATTCGCAGTGTCCTGGACAGCTAAATCGAAGCAGATGACGATTCAGAAGACTTCACGTATAATGAGAATACTAACTCATTATATTTTACTATATTAAATGATAACACATTTACTTTATTGAAGAAACAGGCTAAGTGCAGAAACTGGTTGCTGATTTGGATTAAGATTATGAATCTTTTTCTAGTTCAGACTATTATCAGATAAATATTCTTTTCATTATTTTAAATTACAAACAAAAATTTTAATTATAATTTACAAAGTCATACTTCTTATCGTGAATTGAGTGAGTATCAACCGTTGTTCTTCTGATAAATGCCGAATTATTGATTGCCGGTGTTTGTTCTACCTTTGGATTGTGATTAATTCAAAATTAAACTGGAGTTCCTTCAATTCTGTTACCAGCATCAATAACAAATGACTGTTTTTCTGGTGCTCGATATCTGTCGATGAAGTTTCTTCTTGGCTCTTTGTTTTTCTTTAATTCTTTTTTGTTTTTTCTGGAATTTCTTTCGACAACTTTCTTTCCTTTCCTCTTTGTATTAATTTCTTTATCTGAGTCATTTAGTATCATGTTTTCTTTCCCTCTTTTTGGGCTTTTCTTCAACTTGATTTTCTTTTGAAGCTTTACTTCGTTTTTTCTTTTGGTTTTTCATCATCTGGTTCGTTGTTTTGAGCTTTGCGACCTTTTTCTCTTCGGTTTTTCTTCAATTTCGTTTTCGATTTGCTTTGATTTCTGTCTTTTTCGGCTTTTCTTCTTCTAAATCTTCCTGAACAGATTTCCTTCCTTTCTTTGCTAGGCTTAACTTCTTTCGATTTCTTCTGTGTTTCACCTTCTTCCTTTCTTTTAGTTTTTTCTTCTTGAAATTCAAGATTTCTTCGACAACTTCTTTTTCTTCTTTGGTTTTTCTTTCTGGTTCTGCAAGGAATTTGCTTTTTTTGCCCCTCTTTGACAACTTTTTCTTCATCATTTTCTAAAATTTTTAGATTTTGATTTTTTCAGATTTCACCGGCAAAGGTTTGGATTTCTTGTGTTTCTTTGCAGCTGCATTGACAATTGTAATTAAATTCCCAACCATTTCTCCCGAGTTTCTTTTTCTTTACTTATAGATCTTCTTGAATTTCACAGTTTCTTGTTCTTTGGAGAACTCGGTTTGACCTTTCTAAGACTTAATCGTTGGCTTCTGTTCTTCTTCCCTCTCCTCTTCTTCGTTCTCTACCGGTTGGATTCATGCGAAGTTCCACTGTTTTCATCTCGAATGAACGATTTTGAACTTTTAACAGGATTCTCTTTCATCTTCGCCACTATCATCATTGAAATTTCCAAATTCTGACTTCCATTTGGTTCTTTTGTTTACTTTTGCTTTCGAAGATTTGATTTGATTTTCTCTTTTTTAGCTCTTCTTTGAAAGCAATTTGAATCGGATGACCTTTCCGTAGTGCGTCGTGTCTCAGTGTACTGTTTCTTTCCAATTACTTCGTATGCTTCTGTATGGTTAATTCTCCTCTAATTTCTTTTGAGTCAAAACTGGGGAAATTCAATGGAAAATCGGCCACAAAAAACGAGAAAATGGCTTATCAAGGGATTAATTGCTATCATCGGTACGAGCAGTATACTGGTTATCTTGTTAATAACTCAGTTTCCTCTTCAGGAGTCATCTTTCCTTCATTCGTGAGTCTCATTATATCTTCATAAGGCCAAACAACGAAATATGACGACCATTCTGTACAAGAGTTTGCTGCGCATTCATTAAAAGGTGATAATGATGTTATCGTTTTGTCCCTTGGAAAGCAATTTTTTGATCATTTTACCATTGTGTGACAGTTTTTCTCCATATATTTATTTCTGCGTTCGAAATCTTTCTGGTACGCGATATCAAACTCCTTAAGGGATATGGTAATAATGTCAAACATATTCGCATATAGGAGTGATATCATCCAAAGAATTTTTCTTTTGTACCTTCGAACTTTTGAGATGAGTTTTATGTTGGCAATTATTGTTTTCTAACAGTCAAATTGCAGAAGTCGTACGCTATTGAGGATATTTATTTTAGGCTGGGCAGTAATAACCGGTGTCTACAACTTACTGACGTATTTTCAATTGACATTTTTAAGATATACAATTAAATTGGTATTTGGTCAGTGTTTCCCGATCCCAAACATAGTGGCCTGAAATATATGGTATGCGTATTGCTTGCATTGAGTGCAAACTAGTGAAATGATTTGGCTACTATTTCTCATTTCGTTGTTAATATGTGAAGTTTTAGGTATTTTGCGCGTAACTATGAACGGGTAATTCTGTGTATGGGCAGTGTGATACGCGCCAAAGTGTCATATTGAATCTCAAATCTTCCAGTGTGCTTTCCCCGATCTATTCTAGAGGTCGCTGCAACGACGGTGAAAAGTTTTTGTGGTATTTGCGAAATTTATTTGGCCACAAGATTATGGAATGTACGCATAATTAGTGTATCTAATTATGATGGATATCGTATACAGTAAATTAGGTTTAATAAACAACCTCCAATTGTTGTTTTTCTTTATCTTCCCGCAATTCAATGAGTACTTAGTATGAAGTGGAATATCTATAAAGAAGAATGGAGCAAACAGCCTCAATAATCGATGGTCTCCTTGTATTCCTTGTAATGCCGTTATGAATCGTAAAATTGAAGAAAGCAATTCTATCGAAAGTTGATGTTGAGAACTGTTTATCTTTGAAATTTGAATTTCGACAAATGTCAAAACTTGGTAATTTTGTTTTCATAAAACTGAAAATAATACGATCATTCTGACGTTCCGATATCTCTGCTTTTTACGAAGATAAGGAACATAAGTTCGATTTTGTATTTAGATGTGAATCTTCGATGAAATTAGGGAAGAAATTGGTCGGCCCATGCTTGAAAATGTATTTTTACGAATTCTTGCTGGAAAAATTAAAATATTTTAGATAAATTACAAAAAGTAGTCGAATTTTGTAATGGGAATTAAATACTAAATGCTTGAATCCTGAGTTCAAACAAACGTGAATTAAAGAAGATAGATACAGATATCTCTTCCATTGGTAATTGGGTTGAATTTAAACCAGAATCATTTTTGGTGTAAAAACGTCATGTTTGGTAATATTTTCCAATACTTTGAATGTCAAGAAGGTTCCTTTAATTGGCTGAGCTTGGTAGCTGCAGACTGCCATAGAAATGAATTGAGGTGTTGAATCTGTTAAATTTGGAATATTCGTTTGGAAAGAGATATAGCTTGAAACTCTTCTTTCGGTTAGAAGCATGAGCCTTGAGAAACTATGATTTGATGTAACTAAGTTTTTCTTAGTAATTACTTTGATGTAAATTTTAATTGTTATCTCCCGAAATCCTAAGTTAGCAATAGAAATTTGATTATATCCAACAAGCTTCAGATCGAGAAGGGAATATCATGTGTGTTATTTTAATTTAATTAAAACAACATTTTTTTTGAGGCATAATATACCTGAACTTTCAGCAATGCAAAGAACGCATAGGATTAAGCTCTGCTTTTTCCCAAATTTATCTCTATTTTTTCAATAAAGATAAACTTGATTCATTCTCTATCGCCAACTTATTTAAAGACGCCATGATAAATCATCCATCTTTTGTCAACTTTTTTTAATTGCAATTTATTCTCATATAACAATATGCTTTTTGTATTTTGAAATTTCATTGTTTTTTTTTTGATTATAATATTTCTTATTAATCGTCAAATTCAATTGGTTAATACCTCTAAATGTTATTGTCATTTTTATTAATCAAAATTAAGAAAATTACGTGTCAGAAAAAGAAAAACGGTGGGAGGACCTACAGACACTGATACATATATCATGCTTTGTTGGCTCCTATTTCCCTCTGGAATTGAAAGAGTGGAGATGTATATAATATGTCCTATACACTGCCCATTTCGAATTTATGAGGGATAATGTGAGGTTCAATGGAAAAGTGACGATCATCTCTCCGGTAGTCCCACTCGTATAATATTCGTCAACATATCATATAATCCAACAAACCTTTCATATAAATTGAACGGAAGCCGTTAGATTTCCTGATCCATAAAATATGGTAACATTAAAAAAGCATCTTTGATTGTAATTGAAAAGTTATCGATTTTTCCGTTGTGACCTTTTTCCCTCAATTTTTGAAAAAGTCAGCGTGATAAAACTTACCGACTTTTTTAGCATTTTTGGAATTTGAAAATTCAATAAGTGGTAAAAGGATCGGTCATTCTTTTGTTTGTAAACAGAAATTCAATCAAAACGTTGACAACCTCAGAAAGCTAGAAAATATTGAAATTTTTGGGAATTTTGATAGAGCACGTTTTTAAATATTAAATTATAGTAAATTATATTTTGTAAAAGATTCTTTTTAATATTAATAAATAAAATTTTGAATTAAGAACACCTAATCTTCTGAAAAGATAATATCACATAAACTCATATTATTTGTCTAATATATAACTATTTTATATAAAAATCAAGTTCAAATGCTCTTAAAGCGAGGATAACCTCAAAATTTTAACGAATATTAATGAGTGGGTAATATATATGCTTCTTCTATCATAAAACCTATATGAAATATTCAATTTTTTGCGCTTTACGGCCTAATTTTTGACGACAATTTAGCAAAAAATGTTAAAACCAACTCGTATCCAAGCGTGCATTGTTATATAAGGAGGCATATAATCTTTTCCATTACCTGCTGGGTCTGTAATACCAGCTACAACATGTGTATGATTTCCTGCAGTTCCACAGAAAATACCTGTGCTAACATCTTTGGGGTCAGTTGTGATATCATATCTGCATTCCCTGTCTATCCGAACCCGCTGCAAGATTTATATAACCTCTTTTTGTTATTGAATGTGAATGGTTTCCTTCCACAGATGTTCTTCCACTGAACCTATGCATATGTGAAGGAAGGTTTTCAATACCTATTTTCTTTGAACCTCCCATCTTCATTGACTGCGTATTAGTGTAGAATGGAAAACTGTCAACTATTTCATACCATCTACCACCAAATAAAGTGTTTGGATTTATTGGATTCATAGACGTATAAACAGCTCCTATAGGATATATTAAATCATATATGCTCATAACTCTATAAACATATTCTAAAGAACTTATGTCATTAAATACCATTTGGAATGTATCTCCCGGATGAAATGTTGCATTTGTTCCACTTTTATAATGTAATGTTAGTTCAATAGAATTATCCAAGAAAAATTCAAAAGTATCTGGTTGAAGACCTCTAACAAATTCAAATGGAGTTGCTGGTTCACCATTTATAATTTCTGTTGTAAATGTCATTGTATCTGGTTTCGAAAATTTCTTTGTTAGTTCTGCATCCACATAAGTTTTATCTGCTTTCTTATCTAACATTGCTGGTAGTTCATATGCTTCAAAGTTTCTGGCATGATCTTCGTATTCCTGCAACTCTTATCTAAATTGTTAAGAGTATCTTTTACGCTTGTACTTGGATTTTCTAATGGTGCACTTGAACCAAGGTCAAAGTTCAATATTATGTCGTCTGCTCTAACAGTAGTGAAGGATTTATGTGTATGGTTCTTGTCTGCTTTCTTCATATAAATCTTGAGCAGTGAATTTAATATTATGTTCATCCTTCATGACATAAACATCTTTACATCTAATGTTTCTCATCGTCGTTATGTCGTCATCCGATGTTAAACCTTGTGGAAAGTTAGGAGGTTTACAATATAATGCATCCCCACCAGTTTCTTCAACCGTTCCTTCAATACTTTCTATAGCAACAGTTGTGAAGGATTATGTGTATGGTTCTTGTCTGCTTTCTTATCTAACATTGCTGGTAGTTCATGTGCTTCAAAGTTTCTGGCATGACTTTCGTTCCTGCAACTGTTATCTAAACTGTTAAGAGTATCTTTTACGCTTGTACTTGGATTTTCTAATGGTGCACTTGAACCAAGGTCAAAGTTCAATATTATGTCGTCTGCTCTAACAGTAGTGAAGGATTTATGTGTATGGTTCTTGTCAGCTTTACTGTCTAAAGAAGTTTGAAGTTCATTTATATCGGAGATGTTGTGTTTATGAGATTTCAAAACTTTGTTCGTTGCGTCAAGTTCAACTTTGTCAGCTTTACTTTTAATAGCATCTTCAAACGTTATTTTTGCCTTAACTCTTAACATAAATCTTGGTTCAACTAATACACCATTAACAGAGAAAGTAGAGGCATAAATTTCATCGTTATAACTAAATGCTTCTGGTGCTTTAGTGTCATACTGTACAGTACAGCTTATGTCATAACCTTTAGCACGAATGTATTTATATCTTCTTTCATTAACATTTTTTGTCTTCGCTTCATCACTTCGTGTTAAATATCCATGGTAGTCCGTTATAATCTGTTCGTCTGAAGTTATATAATGAACGTGGTTTTTATCTGCTTTTTCGGCTAATTTCTCATTAACATCATTCACTTCTAATTCAACTCTTCCGCCAGAACTCTTATTATCATTAATCTTTTTCATTAATTCGGTAATTACGTCATAAAGACTATATTCTGTTTTCGGTTTTGTAAATAATGAGTCAAAATTTCTTTTCATCATTACATCGCTGACATTAATGATATCACCAATTCCTTTTTCATTTATTCTCTTCATTAATTCTGCAATAATGACGAATATATAATCTGTTAATTTATTCTCTTCATCGAGGGTTATAGAATGTTTTGAAATTGAATCATTAACTCCTCTAAATAAATCAATAACTTCAGGATACACGTTTTTAATGTCTTGAATAACCCGACCAGTATCCTCGCCACTATGTGGCTCTGAGCCCGTTGGGCTCTGTTGTTCATGTTCTTCGTTCCCGTCGTTACGTGGTTTTATATCTCTAACCATCATCAACGCAGCCATAACCGGAGGGTTTGTTGCTACCTGTTCGAAAATCCGTCCGTTATGTATGGTATATCTAAATAATTTCTTTGTGTTTGTTAAAACATTTGAAACAAGTCTTTTAAAACCATCTACAAAATTTCCTGTTTCACCTAATGTTCTTGCAGCATTTACAAGCTCACCCATTCCCGCTTTTGACCCCAAAAACGTCCATATTGCATTTATTTCACTCTGTATAGTTGTCCATTCAGCGAAACTAACACCCGCATTCGCTAAGCTGAAAATGAAATTCAGTGGATCGAACTTAATTCCACCTTCTTTTTCAATTTCAACGAACTCACTAACATGAGATTTTAAATATTCTTTCGTTAAAATTGTTTTCCCCGATGTTATGTCATTAACGAAACTATCACCGTCAAAAGTTAACGAATTCAATTTCGTCGTTGATGCTTTTATTTCATACACCGCTTTATCGATAGTTTTTGGCTCACCTTCTTTAGAAGCATATGAAACATTAATGAATGAATTATATGTATTCGTGAATGAGTTAAAATCAATGATTTTCATTAATGACGCCTTTAATGATTCATTAACTGTTGAATCCCTTAAAACAATTAATGAACTGTCATGGGCTTCGCCCTGGTCGCTTCGGTCTGAAAGACCTTCAGGACTCAAAGAGTCCGTTTGCGACTTTATGAAAGGTACACTGCAAACCGTCGAGTTTGGATCAAATGCTGTAGTTGGTGCAGGAATATTAATGATATAAGTCATTAAATCATTAAGTGACGTAAATAATGTTGTCGTTTTTGATTTAATTTCTTTAGCATCTGTTATATATGGTAATTTTATTTCTGTAGTTTTGAATTAAAGATATTCGCTAAAATGTTTTGTAAACTGTTTTGAACAGCTGTGTAAACCGTTGAATCGGAACTCTTACGATTTCACCATCCTTAATAAAAGGCATTGCACATGACGTAGTGCTTGGGTCAAATCTTTCGGGATTATAATTCAACATATATTCTAACGCTTCATATACAGACTATAACTGTTGTGTCGTTCTTCATGACAACTTCACCATTTACAATGAATGGCATTGTACATGGAGTTAAAATAGGGTCAAACTTTTCATAGTCCTTCCATGTTATGTATTTCTCGGTATTTCCATCATGATAACAATATATTTGTCAGTAAGTGTGAGAGAGTATTGACCAAAATATAAACGTTTAGCTCTGTCAGCTTCATACGCATATGCAGCAATACTCATATTTTAATGAGAATAAAATGTTGTTCTATTTGCAAAGTACAGACCCAAACGAATACGGGACAGTAAAGCTACAAACAAACTTAGGTCTTCAGAATGAAGCGCTTGCTTTCAGAGTTGTTGACTTCAATACTATCGCTTCATTCGTTATAACAGATGAAACAGATTTCATGGAGCTTGAAATAGATGGAAAGAAGCACGAAATAAGATTTCACAATAATGTAGAATATAAGATGGAAACATTAGCTGGAGTGTTAAATGCTCTCATAAATACTACAATAAACAAGGAGAACGAAGAAAACTTAATGAATGTTAAACTTATTGCAGGAGTTTTGAAGTTCAGTTATGCGAAGGAGTTTAAGATAACACGAATGAGTCATAGAGTTCAATTGCTTCTGGGAGCATACCATATGACATTTCCTTTGAAAAGTGTTGACAAAACGATTGAGATGAAATCTGTTCCATACGTATGTTATGGTAATTGTTTATACATTGAGTCAAAAATAGCTAATGTCACAGGTATTTCAGGAGTTAATAGTAAAGGTTCAGTAGAATATAAATCCTTCTGTTATGCAGTCAATTCAATGTTCATTCCAAACGTTCCTGTCATAGTAACTCATTTAGGTAAATGGGTTCGCATTAGTCCTCATAATTTGAAAGACATGCAATTCAGACTTGTTGACTTTCAAGGAGAGCCTGTAGAACTGAAGGCACCAGTGCGAATGACTGTTGAAGTTGACTTTTTAGAAAATATTAAATGCAACAGCTTACAAGAGAACTCAGAGCTAAAAATATAAAGTATGAATGTTATGTATTAGGTCATGAACTTTGGTTGTTGCTGTTTGATGAAACAAATGAGTTAGTTATGTCAGTCAAGAGAACAGAAAAAGGCGTCAAAGGCGCCGAGCGCAAAGCGCTATATTGTGTTAGTGAAAACTGCACCAAGTCAATAAGATTAGGTTTGCATTATGAAGATGAGTTCGATACTGTTGAAGAAGTTTTGGATAGATATTACAAATTGCTTTAATTTACTAAAACATATTTCAAACAAATTTATATTCTGTTGAAAGTTTTGTATACTCGTTCGAATATTTATACTTAAACTCAACTCCTGTAGTTCCTGGTGTTTCAATGATGCGGATGTTACCTATTTTCATGAATGGTGGCGTTTGACCACAGCATTCGATTTCAGGGTCGAGATAGTCAATGACACATTGTTTCCCTGTTATTCGTGATATAACATTTTCAAGGTCCTCCTTTGTTAGAATTATTTGGTTCTTACTTATAAGATTTGTCAAAAGCTTCTTATCGTCTTTGAGTAAAATTGTTTGGTATAACTGAAGAAGGTAATGGTCTACGTTATCTGAAGGATTTGTTTGAACATTTGTGTAAGGGTTGTCGTTGGCTTCTCTTGAAAGAATTTGGTCCAGTGGTGGATACTCTAACTTAACATCTGATGTAGCGTTAGCGTTTGAAGCTGAGTTTAAATTCACGGATTTCAGTTCTGGTTCTTTTTCTTTCAAACACTCTGAACTATAGTTCTTTATGACAATATTGTTTGTCGTTCGTGAGTCAACATTTGATGTTGGTTCAATTGGAACATTAACGGCACCAGCTAAGATGGATTTGCTTCTCATTTCATATAGAATAAAAACCTTTTATATGTATGAAATGAACAATATACTCGACAAGGGTTTGAATGTAAAGCTAACGAATGAAAATATTGTTGAATTCACTGAGACAGGAGCTGTGTATAAAGATGTAGAACTACTGAACAAAAGAGCTAAGGGAAGAAGCAGGAACATGAACAAAGGGTGGAAGCCTATAAAAATTTATGTCAATGATGGCTCAGGAGGTTCAAACATAAAGTATGCAGAAAGTTATAGAGTTTATGCTCTCAAAGGTGAAAAGCCTTCATTTAAGAACAGCTATTCTAACGCATATCCTCAAAAGCTAACGGATGGGGAAGTGGATGATATGAATGACAGCAAAAATATTAACAGAAATGGCGACAGAGATGCATGGAATTTGTTTACCATCAGTCAATTGAAGGTTAAACTTTAAAACAATGTTGGTCGTTCCCATGGAATATTTTTGACTTTAATGGTATTAGTCATGATATGAATCTCAAGGTATGAACGAGGAGAGATGAGAGACTTATATGCTTCCCAAATTTCTTCAAAAGGTAATGTTATACCTGACTGTTTCCAAATGAGTTCAATATCATAGCGTGAGAAACCTTGAAAGATAACGAAGTCAGTTATGAGACGTTTTATGTTTAAAGCAAGGAAACGCCATGTTTGCATAAGTATTGCTACAGTTAAATGGTAATGTCTGACTTTAGTATGATGTTAGCTAATGGTGAGTCAGGCTTTGACACTAAACCTTTTCCGGCGAAGTCGTCACAAACGAGCAGAGTGTTTGAAGGATACTTTTTGAAGGGGTATTTTGAAAGTTTTGATAGAATGTAGTTTGTCAGTCGTTTCATATCGTAAACTCCTGAGTATTGACGTAAGTGGTGTTTGTCAATAATTCTTTCCATCTCTTCTGAAGTCTTTTGCATTCCTGACTGTATAAATTCAACGATGGCATAATATTTTCTCTTACGTCGAATGTAACGTTGAAGAAATTCAATGAGTTCGCTATCTGGAACTTTAACGACAGATGCTTGAACTTTTGACATAAATGTTTTCGCTGTTGAATCCATAGAGTCTGAAGTTGCTGATATAATGATTTGGTCATAATATGAGTCTTTCCTAAACGCTCTGTTATGAGTATATGACGAATTAATTAAATGTCTTACCTGACCCATCTTTCCACAATAGAAATAAACACCATTTGAACAGAACTCATAGTCCTTACTGAAAGGAAGAATGAGAGAAGAGTTAAGTTTGTCTGTAGTTTCATTCATGTCTTCATCTACGTCATGTATTAAATGCTTCATTTTATCTCCATTAAAAATGCAAGTCAGAAATATTCAGAACATAGCACCGAGTCTAACTGACAAGAGTATAAAGATATACTATGAACACGTTATGATGAAACCAACCAAAATTCAAGAAAGTCAGTATACTTATGAATATCCAAGACACTGGGTAGAGTATGTAGGAGGTGAGAAAGCTATTGAAATCAGACAGGTTCGAAGTATTCCAGCAGGAAGGACAATATTATTGAAGAACTTTAATGTTTTGAGGTATAATGATGAGACAAAGAAGCAAGATAGTTTTCCTATTGCTGTGTATGTGAACCTAGACACAGGAGATGACATGAAAGTTTTTAACACAAAGCTTCAAACGGTAGTGAGAGAACAACTGACTGCGGAAGGACATCCCATTACCTTCAGAAGTTACCATAGCGTATAATTTTGAAACAAATGCAATAGATTTTAAAGTCGTCTCTGCAAAGAAGTCAGGTTTTACATTTAATGAAGCAGATGTATATTCGAATGAAAACTTCAAAGCTATTGCATGGTTAGATAATGACGATTGCTTTAAGAAAATATTTAAATACAGTGACTCAACGATGTCAATAGATGACCTTCGTGGAATGTTACCATCGACGTTTACAGTAGAAGGTTCAGCAGGATTGCTTACAAGATTGTCAATTGGTGGTATTTGGTCTCGTGAGAACATTGTTATAAAATCCAGTATAAGTGAATTTGCTGAAGAATCTATATTATGTCTTTCAAACTACATGTATTCGCCGCCGAAGCATTATAGTATAACAAACTTTGTCAGTAAGTTTAACATAAGACTTGTCGAACCTTCTTCAATGAAAGATGTTGTGCTACCTAAAGACGGAAAGGATGGACTCATTATTGAGATGATTTTAATAGCATATTAAATGAGCTTGTTCTTAAAGGTCGTTCATGATGAAATAACTGTTGTAGAAGATGTTAGCAATTGTTCAGACATTTTGAAGCGTATAGATGATATAAGAAAGAAGTTAAATAGACCGCAAAGCGGTGAGGGCGAAGCACGTGAGAATGTTTATGTTTCATTGACTTTCTCCAGTAACGAGAACTTTTATGAGATAATATTGAAGAGAGATGATTTTAATATGGGGTAAATGGTAGCTTGGGCAGCTTTAGGCGCAATGGGAACAAAAGCATTAGCATTTGGAGCAAAAGCACTTGGAGCTTATGACGCAGTAAATAAAATGAGTGGAGGAAGGGTTTCAAAGACATTAGATGCAAATAAAGGGAAGATTGGAGGCTGGGTTGCAAAGAAGTTAAGATTAAATAAAATAGGGCTCATAAATAAAGCATCCAATTTGGTTGCGACTGAGTCAGAAAATGCTTTAGGAAAGGACGATGAGTTTGCAAAACATGCAAAAGACTTTAATGACCAGATGAAAGGTGAAACAATGCATTTAAATAGAGTCGATGGAACTCTTCCTCCACAACTTCCACCAGCAGTTCTTCCGTATGGTCCCTATGGAATGTATGGAAACCCTTACGAAAGACCATTTGACCCATTGACTGGTGGAAGTAACTGGTATCATTACGGACGAAGAAGAAAGACAGTCAAGCTGGAGACAGACGTGAAGAAAGCAACTAAAAAGAAACCAAGGAAGAGAGTTATAAAGTAATGAGAACGTTTATGTTATGAGAAATTTTTAACGTTAGTTTTATTTTTACTGAAAATTTTTATTTGGATGTAATGACGAAAACTATTGAGATAACAAACTACAACGGTCATGAGTTCAAGAACTTGTTCTTCGTTCCTCGTGAAAATACATTCTATCAGATACGAGGGAGAAAGGGTAAAGTTAGTTTAAGCATTTATGACAACAAACATAATGGGAGATATATAAAAGCAATAGATACAAACGGTAAGCGTGTTTCATTAGCTTTGTCAAAACTTACTAACATTTATTTTGACAGTGACTTTGACTCTGACGATTGGAGTGACAGCAGCGATACTGAAGAATATGAACTATTGTGTGAAGCACAGCAATGGGAAGCGCTGCAATACTTTTGTAAATGAGAACATTAGTGGGAACGTTAGTGAGAACGTTTATTTTTTCATTAGTGAAGTCGTTAGCGAAATGTTGGTGAGGTGAAGTGGTTGGTGGTTTTGTAAATATTTAAGGTTAAGTTAGTGTTTGTGTTTGTGTTGTAAAATATACATTAGCGGTTTTGTAAAGTGTCAAACCGTTATCTTGGGTAAGGTGGAACGCAGTGCCGCCGTACCCAAGATAACCATACTAACTAATTTGTTGTAATTTCAAACGTTTCCATTGTTTTGTTTGACCACAGGGAAAGGCCCAGTGGTCATGTATCACAGCAAGAGCTTTGATTTGGTCGTAGGGATTGACCCTACGACCTTTCTTGCCTTTAGGCAATGGGATATTCTGTAAGCTAAATTGATTTTGTAAAAAAGATTTTGAAACATCTAAATATTTGAAATCATTTGATTGAAGGGTTGGGGCGATGGGAACATGGGTGCAAGCTTCTTCCCATGTCATTTTACCTTCTTCAATCTGATTGGAAATACCAATTAGGTAAATTCGATCGACATACCCTTTGTAAGGATTCATTCTAATGAAATACGTTAACAATCAAAATATTCTATAAGTGTCTAGTATGGAATTCAAAAGAATAAAGAAAATGGTAACGTAAATAAACGTATTATGAAATTATTTATAATTAAAATGAAAAAAAGAAAAAATAATAAGTAAAGTGACTGGAAATGAAAATTAAAATCAGTGTACAGTTTTATTTTTTTCTCGCTGTGAAACGTATTCGGTCATTTTTTTAAAAATTAATTTTTTGTTAGAGATAAGAGCTAAAACTCGGTAAACAACTTCTTTATGTCTAGAAAATTCTATCTTGCCTTTTATTTTTTTCTCGCTGTGAAACGTATTCGGTCATTTTTTTAAAAATTAATTTTTTTGTTAGAGATAAGAGCTAAAACTCGGTAAACAACTTCTTTATGTCTAGAAAATTCTATCTTGCCTTTTATTTTTTTCTCGCTATGAAACGTATTCGGTCATTTTTTTAAAAATTAATTTTTTGTTAGAGATAAGAGCTAAAACTTTGCAGACAACTCCCCCATGTCTAGCAAATTTAACATTTGTCTCCCATTTTTATATATTTGGTTTAGAATGTTCGAAAATGCGTAATATGGTCATTCATATTAATTGAAAAGAACCTTGAATTAATTCAATCTGATCTCACAAAATATTTTAAATTACAAACTTTGTAGTTTGAATAGATAATGTAGTAAACTCAAATAACTAGTTTATTTTTGAATAAAAAATATTTGAATTTATTCAATTTTGTGAATTTTCCTTCAAAAATCAAGTTTAAATATCTTATTTGCCATATAATTATAAATACAATGAAACATATTCGAAATTGAAAAGAATGACTTTTTCTGTTCTTTCAATCATTCAATTTGAATTTTGCAATATTGGATTTCTCATTTTAAATAGCTATTTAAAAAACAACAAGCAATTTAAACTTGCATTCAAATTTATTTGTGTTATATTCAATCTTCTCAAAACTTATAATTTTCGGCTATAGCATGATTATATGCTATATAATATAATAAACCTATAATAGTATCATTCTTTCAATTATTTGAAGAGAAAACCGAAAAAATCTATTTTCGGTCTATAACACTTTGTTCAGAGTTGCCAATTTTGACATTATTCGGACATGGCAATTTTTAGATAAAATTCATCTTAACTTTCATTTATGATCTTAATTTGAAAAATGTAAATGAAAATTATTTTAAAAGACATTGAAAAATATAGAAATAGTGTAATAGATATCACATTTGGGTTCTGCATCTAATTTAAGATCAGGTTAAGATCAATAAAATTGATCGGACATTTGGCTGGATGAACATTTCTTCTCTCAAATTCAGAAATCAGCTTTCAATAAATTGAATAATTCTAAATTCCAATCAGACCAATTTTTCTCAATTTTTGAAAACTTTATTTCTTCAGAATAAATTCATTTGAAATGAATCCATTTGATTCGACAGACATAGCCTATGCAAAACAATACAAATATAATGGCATTGATGATAGTATTTGCAAGAAGCTCTTTCTTGCCAAATATTGGGACTGGTGCATGAGATTTATTCCAATGAATGTTGCACCAAATGTAATTACACTTATTGGCTTTATCGTAGAATCAATTTCATTTGTATTATCACTTGTATTGACAAATGGCCTCACAAAACAGCTTCCTTGCTACGGCTGCGTTATCAATGCACTTTGTCTTTTCTTCTATCAGACACTCGATAACTTAGATGGAAGGCAAGCCAGAAGAACAGGAATGTCTTCCCCTCTTGGCCAGTTTTTCGATCATGGTTGTGATGCCATCACAGGTGTTTCAGAAGTTATTAAAAGCGCCGCTGTTTTCAATATGGGTGTTGAAGATGTCTACTTTTATTATGCTTTCTTCACAGGTATCACATTTGTTTTGACTTCTTATGAAGAATACGTAACACACAAGTTTTACTTAGGAAAGTTCAACGCACCCGACGAAGGATTGTTGATATTAGTCATTTTATACTTAACCATTGCAGCATTCCCATCAATTGTCCCAACAATCAGACCATACTTCTTATTCGCTTATATTCTTGGCCAAATCTTCACCAACCTTCTTATTTTTATACACGTTATCCAATTCTGCTGGAAAGAGAAGGAATGCAGAAAGAGAGCTTTCCTTGCTCCAATTCCAATGTTCATTAGCGCAACAATCATTTGCCTTATGAAGTTCCTCTTCGGAAGCACCACAAATAGTGTGTTCTTCATCATGGCCACAGAGTTTATTCTTACATACAATTCTCAAACCGTGATTATTTCTTATTTAGTTAAGAGAGCCCCATTAAGATTAATTGACCCATTAACAATTATGCTTTGGGTAGCTTCTTCAATTTCCTTTGTTTTCAAGTCTACTTCCTTTGTTCAGAACGGATACTACTGGATGGTTTTGTGCGCAATTGTTTTCAGCACAATGATCCTTACAGATGTCAGAGTAGTCATCGGATTTACAAAGGGACTTAAGATTCCAGCATTCCACGTTATTCCTAAGGAAGAACCAAGATCTGATGATTCTAAGAATAAGATCCAGCCAAAACAAAAGAAGACAAGCCATTCTGTTTCATTCCGTGCTCATTAAAAAATTTCTATTCTTTATGTTTTTTGATAATCAAAAATTACAATTTTTTTACAATGCAAAGCATCTACTTCTAATAGATCTAAAATTTAATGACTTATGTTTATGAATATTAAAGGATATGACAAAAGAAATGAAACCAAGGCATTTGTGTATAATGAAATGAAAAATTTTGGTTTGGTAGGAACATTTTATGTTGAAAATCATTATGTAAATTGCTTTATTTAAAAAATAATATTTGTTATAAATAAAAATTTTAAAGATAATAGCAGAAATAGGGTATTTTTACTATAGTTTAAACCGAATCAGCGTATTTGAAGCAGCGGAAGTAAACAACAAATGCAATAACAGCTCCAACAACGATGATAACAGCAATAGTAACACCGACAATTACTCCAGTATTAGAAGATGCTTTCTTGGTGTAAATTCCTGCCTGGAGGGATTCTTCTGAATCAGTATTGAAGACAATATCATCATAGTAAGCAGTGTCAAAGAGGTGGGTTGAAAATTGGATACTAGCGACAATATCATCTTTCAGTTTGCCAACCTTGAAGTGGACAATAGCTGGTTCTGAATAAGAAGTATTGTCTGAATCTCGTTTTGTACTGTTGGCACTGTACATTGTAATCGTGTAATCAGCGGAACTGGCTGAAAATGTGTTTCTGGTTGGATTTGAAACGAAAGCTGCGAATGTCTTATTTTCGACTACAGATGTGAGGGAGAAATCAGCAGGGCCGAGAATTGCTGCCCATCCAGCTGCATATGGAACGTTCTTGGTATCTAAAAGAACAACTCTGACAACTGGATATAAGGATGAGGAAATTTCGATTGTAGTTTCGACATTGCACACGATTGTAATAGTTTTGTCATTGATATCAAACTCCTTCGATGGCTTTTCCTTACTATTCTCGACGTATGTAACTTTGCCAGTGATTCCTGTCATATCTGCTGTTCTTGTGATGATGAAAACACTATCTGCATTAACTGTGTACTTGAGTGAACTATTTCCTGATGCTGTTTTGGCAAAAACAAGGTCATTAATACCAATATTAAGAGCCGAGTTATTAACTGGTGCTGGTACAGAGCTTCCATCGATACTATCAGCCCAGAAAGTACAATCTTCGTATTTATATGTTCCGTAGACTGAATAATAATCCGGCAAGCTTGTAGAAGTGATTTTTTGATTCACAATCTGTGCCAATGGTGTTTCAATGCCAGTTGGGCGAATACGAATGGTGTAATATTGGTTTGCCTTGACATCAAATGTATAATAAGTATCATTGTTGTCTTTGTGCTCGAAGTTTCCTCCATTAAGGCTATAGTCTAAAAAGTCATAAGTTCCATGGAATTGCATTGTATATGTGGTGTCAGCAGTTGGTAAGAAGACTGTATACATCTTTTGTGAATCATCTTGTGGAAAATCTGAACCAGGGAGCAATGGAGCTGGACTAAAGCCGATTGCAAAGTCAACAAAAGCGGCATCATCGTATTTGCCACAAAAATAGTAAATTGTTTGCTTTGTATATGATCCACTGAGTTTAACAGTAATCGTTGTCTTTTCTGAGAACTTATATACAACTCTGGCATCTTCATCATTAACAGTGAAGTATTGTGGATTGATAATAACAAAATAATAGTCTTTTTCGATTTCTAATGTAGTGGCTGCTGTAATAGACTGACTGCTTCTTCCTTGTGCTAAAGCCGCTAAATGAAATGAAAGCAAAAATGCAAAAATCATCTATTGAAAAAACGAGTTTGCCAGTATAAAATTCACGTAAAATCACAAATTGATTTTAAAAATACACATAAAGTGCTTAGTTGCACTATAATATATGTAAAAATTCTGCTTCAATCAATTTGCTCAAAATTTGAAGGAGCACGTTCAACATAATTTTTTTGATAAACCATTCAATTTTTATTTTGGTATAAAAATTGAAAAATACCAATATTAGTAAACAGTCATATACGCTCACACAAAATGTCGATTACTCTCTAATTTTGTGCAACGGATCTGTGGCATCATTTTCGCATTAGACTTGTAATGCTCTTAAAACAAGCTATAACTTGATCTCAGCAATTTGAAACATGAAATAATGAATTTCAACATGTCTTGAGATGATCGATCGTTCATTCTATGGATAGATAACAAATCCAATGGAGAATATTAATCAAATATGACTATCAAGGCGGTTCAGAGTATCTATCGCTCATTTCTAATTCTTTTTCCTCAATATTTTTGGAAAATTTCAAAATTATGCATTAAAAAACACTAAGCCATTAAATAAAAACATTATAAACACTTTCTTTATTCTATATTCTGTATTAAATAATCTATTTGAGTATGGAAATTAACTTGAGCAAATATCTTTGAAACAGGGTCAATTCCAAAGACATCCTTACATTCTTTAATCAGTAGTTCTGTTTCAGGATCATATTTTACAAAATCTTTCATTGATTCGTAATTTTCTGCTAATCCGCATCTAGATCTGATTAAATCTTGCGGAGGGCTATTCAGGTCATCTCCCATTTCATAACCAGATGAATGCTTATCATTTGGCTGCGTCTTCAAGTTCTTATCGATTATTGAATCAAATTTTTCATCAACGTGGCCATATTTATTACTAAATTGTGTCTTCAATTGTTGTATCTTCTTCGCTAAGTCATTTTGTTGCTGCGGATTAGTTCTAGCAAGACATCCTTTCACATCTGAGCCTGGCCACGTAATATTCTTGATATAAGGCCTCTCCATGAATGACTCGCATATGTTCAAGAAGGCTTCACCGTCGCTTGGCAAAAATCCGTCAAAATTAATTTCGGATAAAGAAGGAGTCATTTTTTGAAGGATTTGAGACATAATTCGCTCACCACCTGCTTGGCCTGATATATCTAACTTCTTCAGAGTTCCCTTGGAGAGCGCTGTAAAAATTATTGGTAAAATTAAGCCTCCAAGCGTGTTTTCTGGGGTACAAGCGATAGTCAATGACTCTATTGACTTTGTATTGACAAGATTTGTTAGTTGCGGAACAACAGAATTGATATCAACCTTAGATATACAATTTGATATTGAAATTGAGTTCAAACTTGGCTGATTCATGATGAAACTGCAGAATTGCTGTATGTTATCAGGTTTTAGAGGGTTCCTGTCATATATTATGCTTTGTAAATTTTGAATTTTAATTTGATTCAAATTTTCATAGAAATCTTTCCATGATTCAGCGGTCATCTTGCAGTTTGATATATCCAGGTTGAATTTATGATTCACTTTCTGCAGGGATTTGAGCAGAGAAAGCAAACATTTCGGTCCAAAATTCACGTTTTTGAGAATTAAAGTTGTAAAGCTGCGGTTTATATCAAATTTTGTTTTGATCGGAGTCTTGAAGTTGTTTCCACTCAAATCCAAGTCAGAAAATTCAGTATCCAGTTGAAGAATTTGAGGAATCAACTGTTCAAGGGTTAAATTGCATCCAGGAGCTCCCAAATACCTCAGACAGTGAGTCTCTAACACCCAACCACATGAAACAAGTTGAAAAAGGAAGAAAGAAAGGTCATCAAATCCGGAAATGTCTTTTATCTGAAAAACTTGGAGATTATGGAAACAGTTACTGAAGAATAATGTCTGGAAGAACGAATCTAACGATTTCGCATTGAATTGGCAGATTTCGAACGTTAAAATTTCAATTTGTGCTGGATAATGAGTAAAAGCTTCAAAGAAATCACATGCAGCTTGAGAACCGAACTTACAATCCTTGAATCTGAACTCTTTTGCCTTAATACATGAGCTTTCGGTGAATAATGAATCCAATGATTTCAAAGGATGCGTAAAATCAATACTTTTGATGTAAATTTTGCTAATAGTAGAGTTAAGGGTTGTAAACATATGGAAATAAGGTGAAAACAAGTCCATAGAGAAGCCTTTTAAGTTTAAATCATGAATATTGTGATCGTAGACAGCTGTTTGTGCTATAGCCTGCAAGTATGGATTATTTATCCATTCCGAATTGATGTTGAGCGTATCACTGACTGTGCATAGAAAATCATAAGTTTCTTTGATTGTATTTTCGACAAAAGGTTGATTGCATAGTAATATACATGCAATGAACCTATCTGCAAGAGCATTGTTTGGCTGATAATTGAAGTAGTGCTGTTCGTATTCTGATCTAATTTTGTCTTCTATAAAGATTTCGAGCTTCAATGATGGATGTTCGAAAAGAGTTTGGAAAACCGTTGTTACTTTAGATGCAATTTTTAGATGTTTATGATGATAAATTGTAATTTTATCATTTGGACTTTCGAAAGTTAATTGTTTGTCTGAAATAAATACTCTCTTAAGATTGATTAATGGTATAAAACGAGAAACTTGATAATTTTTTGTAAATGCCTTTTGATATAATATATAAATTCCAGAAGTATGCATACAGAAGTATTTTTCCTTTATCTTTCCTTTCCTATTCAAGTACTCGACGGTATCAAACATTATCAACCCCTTCTTTATCGCATGCAAAACAGGATGCGCCTGGAGAAGGGGTTCATAATTAGACATTCCACAAAAATAAATAAAACAAAGCGTAATTACTTATTATAGCCAACCATAATTTATATATATTTGATTTACAGTTTATTCCACTATTAAACATTCCAAAATATACAATTTTCATTGTTGGGGTTATTGATCAATAATCTATATAATTTGGTAAGTTTCATAGACAAAAAAGATGATAAACATGAGGAAAAGAGAGGTGAGATTGATATAAATTGCCTGCGTTGGAAAAAAATCAACTATATTTTTTGAGAGGAAAATAATCGGAAATCAGAAATCTTTTCATAATTTAGCGCTATTAGGTTGAGTTTTGATACATCTTCTGATAATCAATCATTTAACTTGTACTATGCATCGGGAACTTACGCTATGTATACAAGTGATGATTTTGTTTCTGGTAGAAAATGTATGGAATTTCTTTGGGAAAATGGAACAGGTGGATATTCAATAGGGTTTGGAAGCCAGTCAATAAGAATTATTGCATTTATGCATGAATCTAAACACCAATTGATTTGTGATTTGCGCGGTAACAGGATAAGAGATGAGCAAACAGATATTGCTGCAAAATTAAATACCAAATACATGGTATGCATAAATACGTATGAGAGTACCTTTTTGCTCCAAATTGGTAATCAATATAGATATATAGATTATACGCCAGTAGAATCAGAAAAATTAAGAATTGTTGTTAAAAATGGTGTATCAGCGAAAAGGGCATATGTTCGGATGTTTTTTGGAAATACTCGATTCAATAATACACTTCCTCCGAGGTATTCTGCTGTCATTGATAAAGATATCGATTATTGTATAACATGTCGTCAAAGTTTACCATTTAGTTATAACAATCTGTTCATATTTTTATTTATTTTAGATTAGAATAAAATTGAATGTACTTTAAATTAATTTGATTAAACTGTCTTATAACATCTTAAGGATATCACTCTAAGTCAAACATTTGTCAATTTGAATTTCAATTCTCTTTCAAATCTTTAAAAATTATGAACTTTTAACCACAAATTCATCTATTTATACATATTATTAACTATTTCCTTCTCGATTTAATAATTAGAAATTTCAATCTCTGAATTCGCCTATAAATAAGTATTTCCAAAACAATAACTCATTTTTACCACAGTTATTGTTCTGATCCCTTAATTTTCTAGAACAATGAAAAGTTTTTTAGTGGAAATTTCAAAATTAATTCATGAAAAATACATTTTTAGAAATATTATTTTGCTTCTGAGCAGGATTAGAAAAAATTAACAATAACCACTACATATATATCGCGCCAATAGATGAATGGAAAAATTTTAATCTTCATCATCCATATTTGTAATCATTTCGTCCAAACCAGCGAAGTGCAATGCACCAGCACCAATTTGGGCCGTAATAGTATCAGGAGGGATTGCTTTTCCAAGACAATTTCCTATAAACTGAATTGCTTCGGAAGTAACTTGATTTGGACGATCACTGTTATGATTTTGGCCAGGAACTACTACTAATCGCTTTTGTTGTCCTTTGTAAGCTTCGAACAATTGATGTGCGTGTTTTACGAGAATAAAGTCATCTTCTTTGCCATGAATGATGAAAACAGGTGTAGTAGATACTTTGGCTTCTTCTACAGGTAAGCATTCTCTAATATCAAAACCGCTTGATTGAATAATTTTATTTGCTAAAAGTCGCATCGTAATTCCTGAGAAACATCGAGGAACTCCCATCTCTGCTGATAAATCTTTGACTAGAATTGGCAAAGAAGCAAAAGGAGAATCAGCAACTGCGCCAACAATTTCTGGATTGTAAGGAATCGAATAAAACACGCATGCTGCACCCATTGATCGTCCCCAGAGTACAAATTTCTTGATGCCGAAATGAACTTGCATATAAGTAATTGCACAGGCAACATCGTCTTTTTCGAGGTAACCAAGCGTAATTCTCTTTCCAGTGCTCTTTCCACATGCTGAAAAATCAAAGCAAAATACAGAAATACCATGAGGAACTAAGAATGGAATTAAATACGTACCTTCTAGCTGACAACTAGCATTTCCATGCAAATAGATCAAACAAGATGGTTCCTCTTGTGTTTCGTTTGGACCGTAGTACGAACCAATAATTGTAAATCCACGAGAATTTGGAAATTTGACAGGATGCCTTCGAATTTTTCCGTAATTTGCAATTTCTAATTCGTTTGGTATGTTTTCGAGATCGTAACGGGCACGTGGTGGTCTAGTGATTGCTCTATCTCCATAATCTAATAACTCATTCATTGTTGCAAAATTTTGTAATAAAAGTGACAAATTAAATTACCCAGATTTTCCTTACTTTTACCACTCCCCATGTAATTTCTGGGGAAAACGATAATTCATTTTTTTTATGGATGAATAGATCGTTTTCCTAGAAAGGACCTCATATCTCTGGCTAAAAAGAGTGTCAGATCCTAAATAGATTATTGATCTAGTGTACAAATCCAATAAAAAGCCTATTTTTTTGGCTTTTTTGGTGCTCATTTTTTCGAAGATCTACATGAATATGGGGAAACCATCGGATTTTTTTTGTTAACCCACATCTTCATGTAGTCTGGACTATCTTTCCTCGAAGGACCTCTTTACGGGTGTAAAAACTCATAAAGTTCTCAAAAGATTCATTCTCGATCTCCATGCTGAAAGAATTTACAATAAAAAAGAGATCTACGCATCAAACTACAGCCATAAATGAACTGAACCCCTAAAGCTCAGCTCTTAGTTTATCAAAAACGTCGAAATCCTTCTCTTTGCAATCAAATTTTCTCAATAACTCATAAGAAAAATCGAATTTTGATTAAGCCGATGTTATAGGTATCACAAATACTACAAACTTGAGCAATATCGAAATTGCCAGCAAAAGTTTGAAATTGCATTGCTCATATTTGTTTTGTAAACTAAAAATCTGCTTATATTATTCATTAATTTTTTATATATTATTCATATACTTTAATAAAAACAATACTATTTCACTTTAAAAATGAATTTCATAAGTCAATATTATTTTTTTGAAAATGTATCAATTTTCGATTAAAACAACATGAGAATAAAATTTACGCAAAATTATTTTAAAAAATGGTTTTAAAAATTTACAATTGATTAAGAATAAGATTGCAAGAAGTTTTGAAGTTTAATTTTAAGAAAAAAAATTCGGATATTATTCATGGATCTAAGTAATTTGATATTTGAGTATCGGCACTATGCATAAAACATATATTTATAGTTTTTTTGGATTTTTATGATTTTAAATATATTCAAATTTGGCAATCCAATAGATTTTTAAAAAATAGGTAAATAAAAATAGATTACATATGCAGCAGATTTAGAACATGAAACAAATCTTATAGTGACCCAAAAAAAAATTCATGATCCAAAAAAGAAAAAAATTGGCTAAATGGGAATCAAACCTTGGCATAATGAATCATTATGTCGGATGTTTACACTACACTACACCGGCAGCTCGAAAAATACCCTTGGTGGTTCTATTTAATAGCTACTCCCAACGATAGGCGGTGTCCCCAGCTTTAGAGGGGTGGTAAAAGTAAGGAAAATCTGGGTAAAATGTTTTTGAAAAAAGATAGGCATGACATCTCTGTTATGACAGACCAGCAGACATATAGAACTAATCAGCAAGCGTACAGACCAGAACAACAGACATCTTCATCATTTTCACCTCAATTTCAGATTTTCAGAAGAGATACAACAGAATATGATTATGATATAGGCGTACCATTAGAAATTCATGAAGATAACCCTGCTGCAATGGCAAAAACAGAACAACCTAAAGAAATTTATAATTTTTCATTTTACGACCAGAATCAAAATAAAGCAAAACCTACATATTCAACTCCAAATCAACCACAAAGACAGATAATGGAACAGAATTATATAAGACCATTGTCTCGACCAAATTATTCTTTTTCTCAGCAAACTCCGAAACAACAACAGAGTTCAGAGTCAATAGAATTTGTTCACTCGTCAAAACCTTTTGTTTCATACTAAATAAGTTGTTTATATATTGTATGTTCTCTAAAAAATTATAATTTTTTTTTACCATTCTGACAATAAAGTATATATACTTATATATGACAATCAGTTTACTCAAAACAATAATATTTATTCAAAATTACAATAATATTTCAAAAATAATATTAATGAAATTGCATTCTATTGAAAAATAGTATATTCTTCTATTCAGACTTTCTAATCATACTATAGAGACCAATATTCTCATATCCTAATTTCATATAAATTTTTGCAGCAATTGGATCAACGTAATATAAACACGGAATCTTACCCTCTGATAATAACTCATTGCTTAACTTTGCAGTACACTTTGATGCATAACTTTTACCTCGATATTCTTTATCTGTGCAAACCATGACTACCATTGCTATTTTTTCGGATTCTGCGGTAGATTTTGCCATTGATACTAATTTGTCTCCATCAAAAATGCCATATGCTCGGCAAGTATTCGTTAAAAACTCATTTTTAATGGCTTCTCTTTCAACTTTGTAACCAAAACATTGCTGCATTAGATCCATGATTTGGTCGAGATGTTCAACATTCAGCTTTTTCACTAAAGAGTAGTCATAAGAATTGTTTTCTTTCGTGAAGTGTGCAAGTGTAAGATGAGTCTTCTTTTGGAAGTTATCGAAGTTATATGATTGAATATATGATGTTTCGCCTGAATAGCTTTCGATTTTACTGCTATCAATTAATTCTTGTATGAAGTCCTTAAAAATAAGATGATTGTAGCTGCATATACAAAGGTTTTCGTAATAGCGAACTAAAACAGCATTGATGTTCGTTTCATTATCAATCCAAACGTCTTGAAATGGTTTATCAAAGCCATAGTTATAAATATCACCAATTGCAAATGCATTGATCTCAGGTTGCTCATATAAATATTTCATTATTATCTCTCTGTGCTTTTCTTCTGCATGAATCATTTCCAAAATTTCAAATAATCGATTTCCTCTCAATTTTCAAAATTTTATATTAAATTATCAATATTTTCGAAATCTGAGTTCATATTTTATTATAAAAGAATATAAGTATTACAATGTGATTATCAAATTCCATCAAAATCATGAATTCAATTTTATTTTCAATAAAATCCAGCACATTAAGAATTTTTGTAGCAAGCATTATTTTTCTTTCTTTATATACATATTGAAATTATACATGTGCTGCTATCTTTTTCATTTTTTGTAAAGGAGTAAATGAATGATAAACCAGATACAGTTTCAACTACGTTAACAAATACAGAATCATCAATATCAGAAATAAAGAACTTACTTGCTACAACTCCAACAGAAAAAAATCCAGAAATTAAACCAAATATAGAAAAACCTCCGACAATTTCAATGGTTCATCCAGAAAATATATTAAATCTACTAAATAATCCTACTGAAGCGGAACAAAAGAAAATTACTCACGAATCAGAACCACAAAAAATTGAACAAACAATTCCTTCAACACAAACTCAACAAGATCAACCATTCACATCAATTTCTACTCTTATGAATCATCCAGCTCAAGCAGATATTCCTCACGTTCCTGAAGCGCTAACGAACATTAATAATTTGATGAATCCAGTTCACCCTGCTCCAGAACCAGCTCCAGTTAAAAGAAATGAAAATACAGAAAAAACAGGTCATAGGAAAGTCGAAAAAATTGTTGGAATGAAAATTTATAATGGAAAACGTTATTTCCTAGTAAAATATGCAGGAGAAAAGCAGCATGTCGTTGTTGATGGAGCAATTATCAGAAAACACAATCAAAAAGT
Organism: Trichomonas vaginalis G3; assembly: GCF_026262505.1. Classification (NCBI taxonomy): domain Eukaryota; phylum Parabasalia; order Trichomonadida; family Trichomonadidae; genus Trichomonas; species Trichomonas vaginalis. Next base: position 5,997,349 of record NC_067208.1, read on the forward strand.
TTTATTGAATTTTTACGAGGAGCACTTGAAACTCGTAGATGTTAACCCAGAAGAACCTCAAGTACATCTGACTAATCAAATACTTAAGTGATTATTTTTTATTTTTGATTTTATTTTTAATATTTTTTTTATTGTATGTAAAATTAATTGTTATTACAGCTATTTTTATAAATCAAATCATCATGACAAACATTTTTACAATATATATCTCAAATATCATTCGATATAAAAAAATATATAAATTAGTTCAATGGAATATTCAAAAGTATTCAAGACATTTTTTGTATTACTCTGTCATATTTGATTTTTTTGGAACTTGGTAAAAATTCGATAAAATCTCAAGATGAAAATTTCAATGTAGGGGTCTTTACTTATTACTCCTCATCGGCCTTCTTGGTCTGAGCATGAGCCCGCACACGCTTCTTACGGCCGAGCTTCTCGGTTGTCATGACTGATGTGTCGGCGTACTTGATGTTCTTCTCAGACTCCTTCCAGACAAGGAAAGCTGGCTGGTTGACGAGCTGGTTCTCGACGGAGATGTGGCGGTGGGAAACAAGTGTACGAGCATGGTGGACAGAGTTAGCAAGAGCACGCTTGTGGACCTGTGTTTGGAGACGGCGATCCATAAGGTCGTTGACTGTAAGAGAAAGGACATAATCGAGCTTTTGCTTGGACTCATCGAGAACGCCGAGCTTTGTAAGGCGGCGAAGAAGAGCAGCACCCTCGAAGATACGCTTTGAATCGTTCTCTGGAAGTGTAAGGAGCTCACGAGCGGCGTGGCGGATCTTAGAAAGTGTATATGATACACGCCAGATCTCACGCTTGTTCTTAAGACCGTACTCACCGACGACCTGAAGTTCCTTGTGCATGCGCTCCTTTTCGTATGGGCGCATTGGTTTCTTAAATGTACGAGAGAAGTTACGGCTCGACATTTGAGTTAAAAGGAAGGCCAAACACCCAGCTTTACAAATTCCCTCAATTTTTTTTCGGTTTGAAGACAAAAATCCATTCTTAATAATCATTAACATTGGATTGAGTATGGCTAGTAATGCAAATCTTCTAACTAAAATTCCATTAAAACTGAATCATATCAAATATGAAATTTTAAAATATGTTTTTAAGGCATGGATCCTTCACAAATACTTTTGATTTCTAAAGCCAATTAAAATATCTAAGTGTTATTGATAAATATAAATAATTTGATTGAATTTTCGTACACACTTGAAATCTCAACGATACAATTGAAAACTAGAATCAAATATTAATAGTTATTCGAAAATGATATCAAATTCAAATTAAAAACTCAATAACATTTGTTGAATTGCTTCATCTTCCATTTGAACTATCAATAGTTTAGTGACATATGCGAACTAAATTTAAAAACAAACATGTTTGATAATAATTTGGATATCTAAGTTAAATAACCTTCATAACAAGAAAAATATTTTCATCGATTAGATAATTTATTAAACAAAGCAACATCTGTATGAAATGCAGTAATAAACAAAATATATTATGAGTAAAGCTTCTTAATAGCTTGAATAAACTGTTTTTCAGTGATTTGACCAACATCTTTTGTGTGTATATCAAACTGAGAGGATTTATCGCGAGCATTCATTATGATTTCTCTAAGTTCATCACGTGATAAGTCTTGTCCTAAAAGTTCAGAAACATCTTGCAAATCTTGAAGGGAAATAGCATCATTTCCGTCTGCATCTAACTTTCTGAATGCACGCTTTAAGTCTGAACGTGGGCGTAATTCGGAAATTTTGTCCAATATCATTTCTGAAAATTCTTCAAATGCAATTTCAGAGAGTTTTCCTTTATTATGGCGTGCAATAAGATCTTGAACTTCTTCGTATGTTGGATTAAAGCCAAGTACTGCAAGAACGACGCGAATTTCTTCGGCCTTAATTATGCCTGCGCCGTCTGTATCAAAAAGATTGAATGCCTGACGAAGTTCTTCACTTTCTTTATCTGTGATATCAAAAGGACAATGCAAAATGATTTGCGCTTCTTTTGCTAATCCTTCAGTCATTTTGAAAACGTTAGAAATTTCAACTGAGTTACGAGAATATTTACACAACTACGCATATTACTTCTCATTTGACATGTTTAACTAATAGAATTGTTATTTACTCATATCAAACTATCTAGCTATTAGAGTTAACTCATCATGAATGGTAATATAAATTTGAAATAATCTTCTTAATATTCATATATGAGAGTAATAATATGACACACACGAAGTTTCATATTTATAGTTTATCCATTTATTACCTCCATTACTATAAAAGCCAATGATATTTTGAATCTTTTTTGTTTGAAAGAATATCATTGGCGCACCACGCCCCTAGAATATTGAAAAAAAAGTGTTGTCAAATTTTTCTAAAAAACAAAGAAACATCAATATGGACAATCAGTATGATAAAATTAAAGAAGAAATGCACAATTTAGTTGAGAACCTCTCCCAGAAGTTGCAATCTGGACATGTTTCTATTAAAAAACTGAATGATGCTTTCCAAAACATCGATTCACTTACAGACAAAATTGCCAAAACGAAGACTCTTCATGACACTTTGCACAAACGTATTTATCCTACCATTTATCATCTCACCGAGAAACTTGTTATAACTCATGACGAAGAAACAAAGCGAAACGCTTCCAATACAATAGCAGAGCTAGAAGATATTTTCAATTCTATTATTGATAACATCGAAGACACAGCTGTAACAGAAGAATTGATTAAAGATCTTGAATCAATTAGTAGCAAATACAATCAAACACATGATGCTAGTGAGGATGCATACATAAAACTAAAGCAAGCAGAAATTGACGAATTTTTCGCAAGCCCAGAATCTAAATTTGAAATTAATACAAATGGTGAAACAGATCTTGCTACAGCATTCGGAGAAATAGATAATTTCTTCGAAAGAGAAGAAGCTAAAGCTAAACCACAAACCAACACTAGTTTTTCAACAATTATTGGTCTTGGAATCACAGTTGGCGTGATTGTTGGCGTTGTAGTTGCTTTGTATAAGAAATTCAAGCATCATTGAGTTTTTTTTTTTAAAAAAAAGGAATAAAATATTGTATTTTTTTAAAATTTCAAAGAAATAAACAAAATTTTTAAAATTATACAAGAAAACAAAATATTACTTAGTGCTTTTTGAAAGCATCAAGTAGGGGAGAAACAAAATTCGTATATTTAAAATCATCTCCTTTAATTTTCTTAAAGGAAATGATGAAAATGTTTCTGAAGCCTTGTAATCGACAAATTTCAGCTTGTGCTTGTAGATCGTTATCTGTCAAAGTATATAAAAGCGGATTTTCTTTTTCAAAAGCAATATTGGCAGAAATAATAGCATTCTCCAACTTTTTGGCAACAAACATTGGATCTCTGTGGCTGATTGTCTGAGATAATAATACATTCGAAGATTTTTGTGCTCCTTGGCGAATTTCATCATCATTCATGTTCTCAACGTTTAGAGATATTGATCTTGGCTGTATCTTTTGCTTCTCAGGCGAATTCTGAAGGGTAACTTTTTGAGATGGATCATTTTTAGGCGACGGAACGGATTCTGTGTACAAGGATCCGAGTGGTTGTTGGTTCTCGTTAAAGTTGGACGATGAAAATCCTCCGACCGAAAGTGAAAGATTTTCAGATCTTTGGACGAAACAAGGCTTGGAGTGTGGGAATACGTTTCTGATACCGAATAGCCATGGATGAGCTAGTATTCCTGTAATGTCGATACGTTTTGAAGGATCTGGGTTTAATATAGCGACAATAAGTTCTCTACATTCATCAGATATATTGTCAATCGGTAGGAATGAGCCTGTAGAGATCTGTTTTTGCATTTCTTCTGGATCTTTATAGTTCCAAGGTACTGAGCCATCAACTATCGCATAAAGTATAACGCCGAGGGCCCAGACATCTGCCGGAGGTCCCATATATGGCTCTCCTGTAAGCGCTTCTGGTGAAATATAAATTGGAGAACCACATTTATTAGTTAGGGGCTTATCGGCTTCAATTGAGCATAATCCGAAGTCAATAATCTTAACAGTAGTAGAATCTGTCATCAGTAAATTTTCTGGCTTCAAGTCTCGGTGAACAATGTTTTTTGAATGAATATAACCAACAGAATAGGCTATTTGCTTGAAAATTCGTTTTGCAAGTGATTCTTCAACACGAGTATGAGAAATAATATAGTCAAAAAGCTCACCACCACTAATATATTCCATAACAAGGTAATATGAGCCTTCATCTTCTAAATAGTCAATAAATTTGACAATACCTGGATAGTCTAGTCGTTTCATTACACTTACTTCTCTTTATAAACTTTCTAAATCATGAGGATTTCGGAGTATGAGTTTGTTTACAACTTTGACTGCAACTTGGTCTTTAGTAAAGATATTAAAGCCTATCCACACCTTTGAGAATGCTCCTTCACCAATAATTCTCACAAGGCGATACTTACCGACAAGCATACAGTCAAATTTTATGACAACACTCAATTGCTGACAAAATTTTACAACTGAAAAATAAGTTCCGAATAGCTGTCTCTATTCCAAATTCAGAAATTAAAGTGTCATTTTTGGACTAGCCAAAATTCGAGTGAAAAATTTCAACAAAAATTTTAATGAAATGACAACAAAATATTTAAAAATAATATTTTTATCAAATCATTGAAAAATTCTTATTTTTTAAATTATGATTGGCTTCAAAATTCATATCTGGGATCAGAGCATACATATTATTCTCTTGATAAACCTTTAAGACTTGACAAGTATTCCGAAAATGATTTTAATTGAATGACATGAAAGATTTCCATTTTGTCTTGAAATTTACGAAATATCGATTTCAGTATGCATTAATGATATGAGATAAACATTTTCATCTATCCTTCTTTTCTTGATAGATATGTTACACTAAATCATTATATCTTTTTCTGACAAAATGGGTTCATACAATAAAACATATATCATTTTTATTAAATTACACCTTATTAACTCTGTTTCAATCAAATCTCCTCTACATAGTATTTTAATTAGGAGCTATGCGCAAATCATGTCATTGATAAAGTAATCAATTGATACAAGTTTTTGCTGCTTATATCATGTCATCCAAAGAGTCTTTTTACAAATTAAGAACAATAATATGAATCCACATTAACTAAGGCATATAATAAATGCATTTACATCAATACAAAACGATTCTCGTCAAAAAAGTTTTTTAGAATATGAGCTCTTGTATTCTTTGTATCTAAATCCCTTGAAGAGAGCTACATAATTTAACAACAATATATGCTGACCAATTCATTATACCTAAACCTCATTGAGCTTAGCAATATAATAAAGATTATTACTGAAAATCAAACTGTTTACAAATATATTATCCATTTAGAAAAAAATAAAAATATAAAAATAAATAAATAAAAAAAGTTACAATTCGATTGGTCTTTGTGTTTCTTTTCTATAATGTCTTAATTGTCCAGAAGGAGGAGCAGCAGCGAATGCAGGGAAAGCACCATATGGCATAAGCATTGCATCAGAAGTTCTATAAGCAGTGTATCTCCTAGAAACTGGTTTTTTGTCTTCATCATCGTCATCATCAGAATCGAATTCGGACTTCTTTCTAGGCATTCCTTTCGATTCTATATCTCTTTGGTGCATCTGAAGGATCTTTCTCGCTGTGTCATCAAATGCTTCACCGCGAGTAGTTCTTTCTGACGCCATCTGTCTTTCTTCTACTATGTCTTGTTTCTCCTGTTCTAAGACTTGTTTCATACCTTCGTAATAAGCCATTTCCGCACAAGCAGCTTTGTATTTCCTGTCTAATGACATGGATTCAGCTCTCATCTCTCCACCCTTGCGGAAGACTTTGTCCTGCTTGGAAACATCCTTTTGGGAGTCTTTTTGAAGGGCTTCGATCTTTTGGTTGATTTCATCCAACAAAATTTGTTTTTCCCATAATTGTTGGCCTTTTTCGTTGATTCTTTGCTCGTAAGTGGCAACTTTCTTGTCAAGCTCTTGGAGAGTGAAGTCTTTGCCATTGTATTTACGTGGTCTGGCTTGCTCATCTGGATTTTCGAGCTTTCTTGTAATTACATCAACATCTTTTCGCTCGCGATCGAGTTGTTTGTCAAGATCGGCAATTTCATTGTCATAAGCTCTGACTTGAGGTACTTTTCTGCACATAATGTCGATTCTTCTCTGGATATCATCTAATCTTAGACCTAATAACTTTGTTTCTTCTTCTCTTTCCTTCAAAGCGACTTCACCGTTCTTGAGGATGTTCTCGTGAGTGTTTAATTGCTCTCGCAAGATGCACATCTTGTCGCCAGAGTCAATTAATTCTCTTTGCTTGTCCTGGCATGAAGCTGTCTGCTTCTTCCAGTCGTTATGCTTGAGTTTGATGTCTGTTTCGACACTTCTGAGGACTCTTTCCAAACGTTTAGTTTCATTTTGTTGGAAATCAATTTTCTGGTTCAAATCTTGGTTGCGAAGTTGAGCATTCTTGAGTTCTGACTTAGTACTGTTCCTTCTCTTGAATGCCTGATCGAGTTCTGCCTTCTTTAGCTTGACTTCATCATCGATATCTTCGAATTCTTTTCTCAAAACTTCGACTTCGTTATCTAGAATTCTTATTTTCTCTTTAAGTTCAACAATTAACTGTTTCGAAGTTTGGATGATGTTTACATAACGGTTTCTATCGAGTTTCACTTTTTCGTAAAGTTCTGAATATTCTTTCAACTTCTGATTAATCATTTCTTGCTTTCTGCAGAGGTCAAGATAGTCCAAATTGACTTCCTTTGCTTGTATTTTAGCATCAACAGTCTTCTTCTTCATTGCAGCCATTTCTCTTGCTTTTCTATCTCTAATAAGTGAAGCTTCTGTTAACTGGCGTTCGATTTCGTGTTCCTTCTTAGATAACTGATCGTGAATTGCTTGTTTTCTGTCCTTATCTTGAACAGCGGCTTTGATATCTGCCATCATTTCTGCAGTTACGCCTTCTAACTGAACAATCTGCTGAAGGGCGGCCTGAGAAGCAGCCATAGCCTTCTCGTATTGGGCGTGCATCTTCTTATTGTTCTCTTCTTCTTTTTGTTGATCTTGATTTAGAGTGTTTAACTGTCCTTCAAGAGCTTTCTTGTCGAGGATCTGATTTGCTATAGCTTCCTCTAGCTTTTGAGCTTCTTTCTCTTTCTTTACGATATCTTTTGAGCCAACATCTAATTTTGCCTCAATAGCAGCGATTTCTTTGTTTGTTTCTGTGATCTGCTTTTGTATCTTGCGATTTTCGAACTCTCTTTGCTGCTTTGTATTCGTTTGTTCTGCGCATTTTGTCTTTAATTCTTCAGCTTTCATTTTCATGTCATTTGTAGCAAGAACCATACCATCGATATCGTTCAGGATATGTTGGTTCTCTGTTTCTAAGTCATGGGCTTGGTTGTGGAGTGTTTGCAAAGAAGCTTCGAGTTGCATACACTGATTTGTAGCTGTTTTCTCTTCTGTAAGCATAGTATTATGGGAGGATTCGACAGCGTTGGCTTTGGCACGCGTTTTGTTTGGTTGTGCGCCAACTTCGAACATTTTCTGATTTGCAGCTCTTTTCTTTTTCTCGAGTTCAACGAGCTGTTCTTCATCTGCTTGTATGTAGTTTAAGAGGCTCTGGCCTTCGGCTTTTAATGATTCGATCTGTTTCTGCAAAAATTGAATTTGTTGTTCTAAGTTTGTATTTTCTATCTGTACTTGACGCTTGAGAGGTTCAAGCTTAAGCTCTTTATCATCACGAGCTTTAGCAACTTTATCTTGAAGTTTATCTGCTTCTTTCTGTTTAACTTTTGTATTTGCTTGAGTTTGTTCGATCTGTTCACGCGTTGCTTCTAATTCTGCTTGTATATTAGTAACATGCTGACGCAAAGCAGTCAATGCCGTTCTATGTTCCTCTTGCTGTGTTGCAGAATTTTGGATTGTATTTTTCTGAGCTTTTAATTCCTTATTTAACTCTCTTGTCCTCCTAAGTAATATTTGCTCTGTTGAACAGGATTGTGTAAATGCTTGATGTAATTTTTTAAATTTAAATGTCATTGTATTGAAGACATCTTGTGTGATCTGTCCGCTTTCAAGGAGGTTAGAAAGAATTACTAATGCAGGATGATTTTCATCTGACGTTTCAACTACCACTTCAGTTTCTTCGTCACTCATTCCATCCTGGTAACGAGTTTTACGATTATTGTAAACAAGGAATTTTCAAATGTGTACGTTTTTTAAATGCAATATATTTTTCAATCTAATACAATCACCATCACAACAAGGAATTTTAGAATTAATACAAAATTGCTTGATTCAGTTCTGATTATTGATATTGTATCAAATTATGTTATTACAGGTATTTCAAACCGCTCTTTTCACTGTTGGATGATATTGAACTACAAATCAATGTTATTATTGGTAAAAATACTTAAGATTGGACAAAAATCTAAAAATTAATGATCTACTGATTGTTTACTCATGATGGAAAGGATTTTTATCATTCAACAAACACATAAGTATTAGATGTGAATTTTATTGTGTTTATTAGTGATGCTAAGTATATGTATCGGATGTGTTATTTCAATTCTATGAATTAACGTTTCCGAATTGGGAGTGTTCAGATTGGGTTTTGAGGGAATTTGTAAATGCTATCATTCTCATTTGTGAGAATTTACACTTTTCCGACGTTTTGTCAGGTGCGCGAAGCGACCCAAAAATATCGGAAAAGTGTAATTCTCAGGTATATGATTATTTTTGCTTTAATGCCGAACAGCATTTGAATCAAAAATAATCGTATGTCCGAGAATTGGAGTTTTTTTTACATTAAAATATTTTTGCCATAGTGTCAAAAATAAAGTAGCCGATAACCAAAATGGTTCAAAGGGATTTGGAGCAAAATGGCTCAAAAGATATCTAAATATTGCTCCGAATCTTCTTACTGATTTCATCAGCAAGTTCAAAGAATTTCCTGAAGTCTGCTGAATCATCTATATCATCAATTTCATCAAATGCATCATTGATTTGATTCTGAATTTCCCTGAATAAATCTTTGTTGATGCACTTCAACCTCCTGTTATCATCGTACACTTGAGTTAATTTTTCTTCAGCCTTCTTCTTTCCAGTTTCATTTGCGGCCTTATGCCTTCTGATAATCTCCTGAACCATTTCATCATTGAGTTTGCCATCGTGGCAGAAGTCGAATGTCTGGGCGTATTGTGTTTCTGGATCAGTAGCTTCGACAACGAGCATACCTTCATTGTTAATAGCAATTTTAAGAAAAACTTTTGTACATTCCCTTGGAATATTCATGAAAGTGACATCTCTGAGGAATACGTTTTCTGAGCACTTGGTGCTTTCACCTTGGTAGATTTCGATGGTGAAAGTAGATGTATCTTTGATCTTGAATTCCATTTGGGTCTCCTGTGGGATTGGCTCGTTGGCGTTGATGAATTTCTGGAATGTGTCGTTTACAGTCTTGATGCCAATGGAAATTGGCTGAACATCTACGACAGCGATTGTTCCTGGATTGACATAATCCTTAACATCTTCGAAGTCTTTGAGTTGATCATTCAGTATCTTCTGGCAAATTGTGGCTGCACCATCAGATACAGCCTTCAATGAATTTAAGTAAGGATAGATCTTTCCTGGGAAGATTTCTTCAAGTTTCTCTTTAACAGCTGGGATCATGCTAGAACCACCGACAAGTAATACACCATCAATGTTAGTTGGCTTGAGACCAGCTGCTTTGAGGGCAGAATGGATTGGAGTTGGAATTTGGTCAAGTATTTTATGTCTAATCAAGCTGTTGAGCCTCATAGCACTAAGACTAAGAGTAAGATCTTGGCCATTGTAAAAGTTTGGAATGGTAATCTGTGAGCTACTCTTTGAGCTAAGTGCTATCTTTGCTTCTTCTGCTGACTGAAGAAGAGCTACCATGCTTTTCTTGTTGTTTGGATCTTTTGGATTAAAATCAGGCTGGAACTGTTCAATGCAATGGTCAGCGATGATTTTATCTATATCCGCGCCACCTAAGTTTGAGTTACCAGCGACAGCTTTGACAATGAATACCCGGCCATCAATGTAAACGATGGAAACATCGAGTGTACCAGCACCAAAGTCGAAAACTAACAAATGAATATTATCCTTTGGCTCGATGTTGTAGTAGGCGATGGCAGCAGCTGTTGGTTCGCTGAGGAATTTGCAGACATTTAAGTTGGCGATTCTTGCAGCAGTTTTGACAGCATTTCTTTGTGCGCTGTTGAAGTATGCAGGAACAGTAATGACACAGTCTGTAGCTTCTTGGCCTGTACAGCTCTTGCATGTATCCTTCACATATTCTAACAAGAAACCGAGAATTTCTTCTGGGATGTATTTCTTGCCGTCAACTACGATTAATGGATTATCATCTTCATCAGGCTGAATTTCGAAACCAACATTCTCCAAAAGTTTCTGAACTGAACAATCGTGATATTTATGACCAATCAAGTGTTTAACTCCGAAAATTACTCTTGAAGGATATCTAACAATCTGATGTTTAGCGTAAATTCCATATTCTACTGAACCTTCTTCTTGAATCATAACGTAGGAAGGGATAGTTTCTTTTCCTTGGAAAGTAAGAGGTAAAATAGCATTCCTTTCACTGCGAGTATCTGAAATGTGGTGGACAACTATAGTAGAGTTACCAAATTTAATGCCAAGCATGGTAGTGGGCTTGGATGCTTGTAGCTGGCTTTTTTTTGGCAATTCTTGCCTATTCAATTTGATATCAAAATCATAAATTACATCCCAAATCTTTGCATTGTTTTCCACATGTCTAACATAGTATTTTACTCCCAATGAATTTTAAAGATATTAGGCATGTGGAAAATTTTTGAGATTTCATGACCACTAAAGATTGCTCATCAAATCATTCTCTTTCTGTGAATGAGAATCAAAGACTTCATAGCGATTTATATCCACATCTTTACGAAGGATATTTATTACTTGAATTATGCTGTTTTCTCGGACCAGTTGATTGTTTCAAATTTTTGAGAACGAAATTTAACTCAAAAATAACTGATACGTGTCCAAAATTGTCATTTTTAGGCGGAAATCAAGAGATCATGAATGAATGTTTGAAATTTCAACAACCAAATAATAACAGCATGTTTTATGTAGTTATTTCACACAACATTGATTTTGTTACATTCTTGATGAATCAATACAAATTAGAGATCGATTTATATAGCGGCAGTCGCTTTAGCAATTTTGAATCATTTTAGGTATAATTCGATCAAACTAATGATATTAACACATGCCTTATCGTATCGGCGAAGTATAATTATCCATTATTTTGTGAATATTTCATATCACATGGTGCAAATATCAATGTAAAAGATGAAGATGGAAAAACAGCTCTACATATTGCAGCAGAAAATAATTGAAAAGAGCTAGCAGAATTTCTTCTTTCACACGATGTAAATATAAATGAAAAAAAAATTTTCTGGAAAAACAGCTCTTAATATTGCATCAGAAAATAATAGTAAAGAAACAGCCGAAGCTATCAATGAATTAAGCAATTATGGAGAAATCGCTCTTCATATTGCATCTAGGTGTAATTGTGCGGAAATAGTTGAAATTCTTCTTTTGAAAAAGATGAAAAAGGAGAAACTGCTCTTTTTTATGCATCATCATATGATAATCAAGAAACAGTCGAATTTCTTCTTTCATATGTGGAAATGTCGATGACAAAAATAAAAATGGAGGAACCGTTATTCTTATTGTGGCAGCACTATATTGTAAAGAAACAGTCGAATTTCTTCTTTCATATGGTGCAAATATCAATGAATTAAAATAACAATGGAGAAACCGCTTTTCATCTTGCATCACAAAATAACAATAAAGACACAGCTGAAATTCTTCTTTCACATGGTGCAAAATGATAATGTCTCTAAATCAGATCTGTCTTTTTTATCTCTCTCTCTCTCTCTGATATATTCGAAGATGAATTTCATTAGAAATAAGTATACACGTAAAAACGATTTTTTATTGCTACCTCTCAGTTTTCCTATATATAATATATATGTTTTTATTTCTTAAATTTTAAAGTATCCGTTTCCTTAAAACTGGAGCTTACTGAGACCTTAAATTTGAAAATTCGATGCTATTGTATTTCCCAATTTCGATATTTTATCGATAAAATAAAAATTTCAAAAATATTCTTATCGAAAATAGGCTATTGATTTTTTAAAAATAGCATTATGCATTTAAGAAATGAAAAATATTGATTGGTTTCAGCTCCATCTTAATTATTAGATGAAAATATGATAATATCGTTTCAAACTATGACATAACATTTCAAAGCTACAGTATCTGATATTGCCTTAATTATTTTTACCCCATATCACTTCGAATTATATCTTGGATTTTTCAAATTGTGGGAAAAAAAAATTGAAATGTGGAAAAAAAAAATTTGAACAGTGGAAAAAAATTGAATTGTGTATAAAACGAGTGTAGTAGCAATTGCTAGTTTTTTTTAACCTTTTTCCCTAACTTTTTTATATGATACAAAATATATATTAATTATTTATGAATCATGTAATTCATGAAGAGAAAAAAACTGGTTCATAAAACAACAATAGAATCAAATAAGAATTTCTGATGATAATAGCTCCATGAAAAGAATGTTTTTAAATAATTGTTAAATCAGCAATATAAATGCTTGGTATGAATATTTGAGAATTATAATAAGGAGTATATATTTGATTAAAACCTCTTTAATATGCTTATATGTTGAAAAGATCAAGAATAGCAGATATGTTTGCTGATTCTAATATTTCTATGATTTTAATCATCTAAATATTAAGATTTTCATAATGGTAAGATATATTTTGGCGTTATTATTCAGTTTTTACTTTGTTATTAACAAATTATTCGAACTTATTAGAGAAGGCGAATATATTGACAATTCAGCTAAATCTTGTCAGTTTTTTCGATGTTAATTAAAGAAACATATCAGTGCATGAAAATTAAAGTAAATTTAGTTCGAAATTTTATAAATTTTTAGAAAAATTTCCATACAACATTATTTTTAGAATCTGCAATATAAATCGCATTAATGTCACGTTGAAAATTAATCTTATTGTATTAATCAGATTTAAATATTGAACAAAAATCTGCTGCAGTCAATGATCATCATGATGATGAAAAATTAAATTGATATTCTTGCTGAATGATTAAGTTAAACTATATTGAATCTTTTCTTAGCGTTTTTGACAAATTAATTCAATAACAAATTGTGAAGAAAAACAGAAGATATAACGATTTTGAATACTTTACAAAGTTAATTTTGAACCTCTAAACACGAGGAGTTGAATGCGGAACCTTAATGCGCTGTTAGTGAAGAGTACAGAAGTCTCATTTTTGGTATTTTTTGATTTTTTCAAGATTTTTTTTTGCAATGTCATAAATGCGATTTAATATAATGTTTGGAGTCTTTTCTTTTGGTTACATATGAATATATAAATATAACTTTGTTCTCATAAATTCATCATTTTGAAATTCAGTGGATTCGACCCGTCATCAAGAAATTGTAATAAACAGAAATTCATCAAAAGTGACAGCTCTCAATTTTTTGACATTTGTAAATTCTAAATTGAATGAGAAAAATGAAATAATACTAAGCATAATACAATATTCTAGATTTAATTATAATTAGGAAAAAGTTAGTTTTGAGAGTACTTTTCATAGGCATATAGAATGAAATCTTCTGAAAAATAATATCACATAAACTCATATTATTTTCTAATATATAACTATTTTATATAAAAATCAAATTTAATGATCTTAAAAGCGAAGGATAAACCTCAAAATTTGAATATAATGAGTGGGAATATAATGCTTATCTATCATAAAACCATATGAAATATCAATTTTTGCTTTACGCCTAATTTTTGACGACAATTAGCAAAAAATGTTAAATGTTAACACTCAGTCCATTTGAATATGAAAAATAAAATTGACTTTGATTAAATGTTTTTATTTATCATGCAATTCTTCTTGCGACCAAAGATTTGAATAAAAGTTCAAAAAATAAGATAGCTTAAAAAATAATATACGGTAGTGTTTACTAATAGATGAATAGTATATAAATTCTATTAAAATGGATTTGATCCAAAAAAATATATAAAATTCATAAATAAAATCGTTTTAAATTACTTCTTCATTTAAATTATAACAATTATTTTTGGTTTTATATTTTTTTGGATCAAATCCATTTTAATAGAATTTATATACTATTCATCTATTAGTAAACACTACCGTATATTATTTTTTAAGCTATCTTATTTTTTGGAATTTTATTCAAATCTTTGGTCGCAAGAAGAATTGCATGATAAATAAAAACATTTAATCAAAGTCAATTTTATTTTTCATATTCAAATGGACTGAGTGATAACATTTAACATTTTTTGCTAATTGTCGTCAAAAATTAGGCGTAAAGCAAAAATTGATATTTCATATGGTTTTATGATAGATAAGCATTATATTCCCACTCATTATTTCGTAAATTTTGAGGTTTATCCTTCGCTTTTAAGATCATTAAATTTGATTTTTATATAAAATAGTTATATATTAGAAAATAATATGAGTTTATGTGATATTATTTTTCAGAAGATTTTGTGTTCTTCTTCAAAATTTTATTTTTTTATTAAAAAGAATCTTTACAAAATATACATTTACTATAATTAATATTTAAAAACGTGCTCTATCAAAAGTTCCAAAAATTCAATATTTTAGCTTTTCTGAGGTGTCACTTTTGATGAATTTCTGTTTACAACAAAATAAGATCTAGGTTGATATATCAATTCAGGAATGAAAATTGATAATTTCAAACACGTTAAAGATATATCTATGCCTGACAATCTTATTTCAATTTATGAAAAATTCATATCATTTTTTATACGAAAATAATAGTATACAACATCATTAAATTTTTTTTCGATAACTTTTCCATCTACGTTTATATCAAAAAATAAAATGATTATGCGGTTAATATTTTATAATTAATAAAATCAAAATGCAATCAGATTAATTCATTTTGAGTTCAATAATATATGCATTCAAAATTAAATATTCAATTTGAATGCAATATATTTTCTGAGGCATTTTCGCTAACTTACCAAATTTTAAACTATTAATCTGTATATGGAACTACATATTATATTTTTATTTTTCATAATTCGTAAAATTGTTATAATAGTTCACTATTGTTTTCTTTCCTATAAATTATTTCCGCTCTACATTTATTTCTTTCAATCTATCTAATTTTGAAAGAATTGTTAAAATTGAAGTCTCATTACACTTTTCAATGCTCGATTTTTAAAAACTGTTTAAAAATGGAGCTTATCTTGAATTAGTGTAGAGACTAAAAATTACCACAGATTATTTCAGAGGATTGAGTTGCCACTCAATCCTCTGAAAAGTCTGAGGTAATTTGCAAAATTCAAAATCAATAAATTTTTTGAAACTCGGATCAAAATATCATGCATAACATGTGATTTTGAATCCTGTTCTTATAAAAAAATATTTCATATTTGAATTGTTTACATAAAACGATACGCCAATTAATCAAATTGATGATTGATTCCAGTTGCTTAAGTTCTCCATCTCTCAGACTCTGCAACCTTACAGATCCTGAGTTTGTGTGTCGTCAGTGCTCACCCTTTTCGTCACAAGCTATCAGCAACGAGGATTTTGATATTCAATTTGTTGAAGAAACCATAGTTCCTGAGATTAAAAATGCTATTAAACAAGACAAAAAATCTAAATTCGAAACATTACCTACTCTATTCCGTTTAATTATTGATAATTTCCCTCAAGATGGTTCAAATATTGTAAAGAACGAGATTTTTCCAGCGATACAATCTACAATAAAGTTTGGTGGCGCAAGGAAGACATCAGATCTGACTAAGTTAGCCGTTGAAATTGCTTCAGTTATCCCCAGATACTATCGAGATGATATTATTTCCGACTTAGTTATGAGATATTACTTGGACGAAGATCCAAGCACAAGAAATTTGGCCGTACATCTCATTTCCATCGTCAGAGACTTCTGGCGAGTCCAACCAATTCTCGAAATTTTATCTAAAGATAAATCAAATCTTGTACGCGCATCAGTCCTAATGATATTACCAAACTGCATGTGCGATGAAGATACGGTTAGAACCATTATTAGTCAAGCTGTTTCTGATTCTAACCCCGGTATCCAACAAATTGCAGCTTCAATCATCGGAAAGGTTGCTCCATGGATGATTGATGAGTTCAAGGGTCTCTTGGAAAGTGTTACTACTGTTAGATACGCGTTTCCTTCCCTTCCTGAAGTTATTTCTCAAAATTCTTTCGCCCAGATTATCGATTCGTTTTTTGGGCACAAAGATAGATAAAAACGATGCAGCCGTAGCTTTACTCGAAGCAGTTCAAGTTGCTGATATCAATACCGAAGAGGCTTTATATATCAGGCTGCTTCAGAACTGATTACATTTACCCCATTTGCATGGCGACTTCATGCTTTTTCCCTTAACTTTACTAACAAAAACGATTTTGTTGAGCTATTAGATCCTTCAAACATAAAAGATTGGAGGACACGATATGCTTTACTCAAGCAATGCGAAGAGTTCGTTCCTGAACTTGGTTCCCAACTTGTTAGACTTGCTGAAATCTACTCAGAAGATGAAACGCGCCGTTATTAGAAAAGAAAGTGCTTCTTTATGGGCTTTGCTTGTTCAATCGGATTCATCATTGGATTCAGATATGATAGAGAGACTTATGAGAGGCCCATGGCAAAAGAGAATTGTATTATGCAAAGTCATAAAACAATTTGGAACAAGTCGCTTTGCAAGAGTGCGGAAAAGCTTAAGAAAGATGATGTCGCTATGGTTAGAGGACTGTATTACTGATTTTTAATTAATAATATTGTTTGTAAATTTTTTGTTTTTAGTTTAACTTATCTCTCATTTTTCATGCATGTTTAGTAGTTGTATTATATTTTAGTATTTCGATAGTTCCGTTCTCTGAGATTTAAATATTCTTTCGTCATTATTTATCGAAATTATGGAGTAATAAAGGAATATGACAATTCATTCGATGTATTAAGATATATATTATGTGTTTTAGTGTTTTAAAAAAAGCAATAAAATGAAAACTGAAAAAACAGTTGACGATACAAGGATAACTCTGTTAATTCACTGATAATTAGTATGGGCATTTAAGAACTTCACGGTTAACACATAAACTAATGATTCTCAGATTGAAATGAATCAAAAGTAATGAGATAAGATATTTTCCAGTTCTAGTGAATCAGTCAAAATAATTTTAATATAATTTTTATGTTCTCATCTTCCAGGTAAAAGGCAATAATTGAAATGAATGCGATTCAGCTTAGATTCATTACGTTTCTTTCTAGCAACATCCCCACATATTTGTATTCATGTTTCTCGATTATTGGCGCCAATAGCAAAATTTGATTATTTTTTTATTTCAAATAATGGCAGAAATTCAAAATCATCAAGAAGTCTTTGACTTCTATTTACAACTGACCGATGTAATTTGGGAGATAGATAAAACATCAATAGAAGATATACTTACGCAAATCAAACTCGGATTCGATAAATATAATTTAAAGATGAATTATCTTATCAACATAATCAATACAATTGCAAGTCACAGGCTATGGTGCCTCGAAAAGTTTGTTAGTTTATTTAAAAGAATTCAAGAAATTTATGAAATTTCCAATGATTTAAATTTTTCATGTTTCGAATTGAAGAATATTCTTATCAAATGCAATATTATTACACAAGAACTTTCCTATGATTATGAAAAGAAAACAACAGACGAAATGTATCAAATTTTTCCAAAAAATACGATTGCTCATGCTTTATTTTGGGATGATATACAAGAATTTCAGCATTTTTCTGGAGCAGATGATTTTAACTTCAATCAATCAGTTAATTTTGAATTTTTGATTGATATGGCCGCAAAATATGGAGCTGTCAAGTGTTTTAAGTTGATATATCTTAATAATGCAAAGTTATCTATTCATACTCTTGAAAAATCATTCATTGGCAATAAGTTTGAAATAATAAATATTTGCGAACAATCTTTTTCTCCAAATCGACATTGTATAGAGAATTGCGTGAAGTGGTACAGAAATGACAGCTTGCAGTATCTGAAATCTAAATATGACTTAGATTTTTCGTTTTTAGTTTCATTAACTTCTTATAACTTTTTAATTTTCGATCAAATGTTGAACGAAGTGAATGATATTGAGTATTTAGATTGTACTGGAAGAACCGCATTTAGCTCAGCTGTTGAATTCGGTTTCCTTCCAATTGTTGAATATCTTTTAGACAAAAATCCTCAAATCAACAAAATATATGGGAAAGAAAACCCTCCATTAATCATTTCTTTATTTAAATATGATGAAAAATTAACAAAAACATTGTTAGATAAAAATGCAGATCCAAATATTACGAATTCTTCAGGGATGTCTGCATTAATGTATGCTGCAAACACATGTAATATTGATGCTATTGAATTACTTCTAAAATATAATGCAGATGTTAATAAAACAGACAATGAAAATAGATCTGCTTTGGTTTACGCAATTAAAGCTAACTTTAAAGAAGTTGTTGAAGTTCTAATTAAATATGGTGCTGATGCCACTATATCAGATAAATCTGGAAAAACTCCACTCGAATATGCCAAAAATATTGATCCAAAAAGTTCCATTACAAAAATCATCACTAAATATTTGGAGTCAAAGAATTCTGACTAGTATTCTGTATTACAATAAAATGAATAAAAATTTGTTTGAATTATCATTAGAAATACCAAAAACTACGTTTTTACCTACCACGTAAATCGTTTATTCTAATTCTATATTCGTCGACTTAAAAATGAACAAAAATTTTGTAATTATCTCAACATTGGATAAAGACAAAACAACCTGACTATGAACATATAAAGGTGCATATCCTGTAATATGTTATTCATGTGTTTAATTATGAATATATATGCATGTTATATGATTTTGTTATATAATACATGGTTTTTAAATTTTAAAACTTAATAACATAGAATATACAATTGGATCATTCATAAGTCGTTTCTTTATTTCTTTGAAATAACTAAATAAACAAAGAATAGTTCATTTTTAGAATGTTGGAGTACTGATACTCTAAATTATTTTCGCTCTCAGTATAGATTAATCTCAAATAATTAATTTGTTATATTGCAACAACAAATTGGTAAAGAATCTGTAGCTATAGTTATTCTTTATATATAATAAAATGCTTAGATACATGCCATGCAAATAGCAAAAGAACTAAGACTTCATGTGCATCCTTTCAATTTTGATAAGTCCAAAAATTGATGTAATGTTGAGGTACCTTTTTATCTTCGTCTGAATAGTTTCAAAGGAAATTTCATAGAGTAGCATGTATATATAATTGGATTAAAGCATTCTAATATTCCAAAATTCATGTGCAATACAAATATATCATCATGAAAATAATGATTTCATGATGCGCTCGCCATGTCAAATTTTTCGTATTTGCAAAACTTTTGGTATACTTAAAACTAGAATCTGGTATTCTGCCATAGGAATATATTTCGTTGAAGAATATTCTTTCTTCCATGTAAGTACATCAAATCTTAAAGAATTTAATGATTTGAAATAATATATAAATATATTTTTATTTAATTTTGAAGATATTCATCAACTTTTCCATCTATAATAGCTTGATAAATATTGTTACAAGCTTCAGCCATTTCTTCGTCAGTCAATACATCGCATGCTTTTAAGAAATCATACAGTTGAGGATGTATCTTATTACAGATGTGAATTAAAGTATTTCCAGAGTTATGAGGAACTTTATCTTTAATTTCGATCCAGATTCTGAAGAACTCGTCATTCAACTTACCTGTGATGCGGAACTCAGTGATATCTGCTTTCAAATTGAAAGCTGCAGGGAATTTTCTGGATTTGTCTCCATTTATCCATTCTGTAGCTATTTCTTGGAACTGAATCAATTCTTCTTTCGTAAACGGAAAACTTTTCTTAAATTCTTTGATTGCGTCATAATATTTGATCAGTTTCATTGCGCAGATGCACGTATTGTACAAATCCTTGGTTGGATTCTGTAGCGTATCTTTGGAATATCTCACGGCTTTTTCTAAAAGAATTGATCCGAAATCAACTCCAATCGTGTTTTCTTCTTTCCAAAGCTGAGTGAGTTGCTTGGCTTGGAGAGAATGCATAGTCTTAATGGATGTGCACGTTTTGATGTACGCAAGAAGAGATAAAGCTGTAAATGCAATATCATTCGAAATGTATTGAAGAAAACCAGCGTAAGTAGCAATGATTTCGGAATTTGGCTTGCCTAAGTTCTCATAAATTAATTGGGAGAAGTTCACCGACTCTTTGATTTCTAATTGGTCTTTTGCTGCTTCTAATTCTTTGCATGGGAAGCTAATGCTCTTGACCACATCTTTAAGACCAAATTTAGACTGGAAATATGGAATATTTGGCCTGAATTGAGTATCTATGACGGTATGTAAGGTAACTTTGCCAGTTTTGTCTGGTTTTCCGTTGATAGGTATTCCAAGTTTATAGAGACCGAGAACATCTCGAGTAATATCGAAAAATATCGTGTAAATAAAGTAATTTGAGAAAATTAATCTTAGTGCTCGCTTAACATCATTATCTGGGTCGAAAATGATAAATCCATCTTGAAGTTCTATTGATTCTTCTGTTGAATCGTCAATTTGGTAATTAATTAAATCATTGTGATTTACAAAGCATTCTGCAAACTGAATAACAAAGACATCGTTTAAGTCTGCAACATTGATCTTTCCTTCTGTGTCGACAGCCAAATATTTGTACTGTTTGGGATGATTTTTTATGTAATCAGCCAAATCATTGCAATATTTAATTAGCTTATCCTTATTTTGGTTTTTGTAGACAATGGTGTGCGTTCTTCCTGTAATTGGGCATTTGAATGTGCTTGGAAGCATGATAAAAAAATGAAATTTTGCGGAAAATTTTGACTTTAGGCAATTTGTGAAGTAAAATTCAAGTACAACTATAAGCAATTTCGCCTTACCACAATATTGGATTCTGAAAAATTACTCATCAATCTTTTGACTTGTAAAATTTTTATTCTGAAATCATTAATATTATTTAACTTGCTTTCATTATTATGCGTAGATTAGTATATGAGGACTTTTTATGTTGTAAACAGAAATTCATCAAAAGTGACACCTCAGAAAAGCTAAAATATTGAATTTTTGGAACTTTTGATAGAGCACGTTTTTAAATATTAATTAAAGTAAATGTATATTTTGTAAAGATTCTTTTTAATAAAAAAATAAAATTTTGAAGAAGAACACAAAATCTTCTGAAAAATAATATCACATAAACTCATATTATTTTCTAATATATAACTATTTTATATAAAAATCAAATTCAATGATCTTAAAAGCGAAGGATAAACCTCAAAATTTACGAATATAATGAGTGGGAATATAATGCTTATCTATCATAAAACCATATGAAATATCAATTTTTGCTTTACGCCTAATTTTTGACGACAATTAGCAAAAAATGTTAAATGTTAACACTCAGTCCATTTGAATATGAAAAATAAAATTGACTTTGATTAAATGTTTTTATTTATCATGCAATTCTTCTTGCGACCAAAGATTTGAATAAAATTTCAAAAAATAAGATAGCTTAAAAAATAATATACGGTAGTGTTTACTAATAGATGAATAGTATATAAATTCTATTAAAATGGATTTGATCCAAAAAAATATAAAACCAAAAATAATTGTTATAATTTAAATGAAGAAGGAGAGAGGGTCAAAGTTGCTATTTGTCACTTTTCCACAAGAATATAATGGGGAAAAAGTTATCATATAGTTGATCTCATTCACTGAGTTGGGAGATGCATGTAGTGTAATGTGATAAACAGTGGGATTCCTGCTCTAAGTCCTAGGTTCGAGACACATTGGCTTCATTTTTCTCTTTTTTATTGACGTAAACTATTCAATTTTTGTGTTCTCCATTCAAATTTCAGAATTTTTTTTGCAGATTTCACGCTACATTCGAAGTTACCTTTTGTAACAACCACCACTGCCTACGAAAGACGAAAGTGTGTCACGATTTCACCCGGAAATCCGACGGTTGTTTAAGAGTAAGCACTTTTGGCACCTACTCAATGAAGAAGTAATTTAAAACAATTTTATTTATGATCAAATTTTATATATTTTTTTGGATCAAATCCATTTTAATAGAATTTATATACTATTCATCTATTAGTAAACACTACCGTATATTATTTTTTAAGCTATCTTATTTTTTGAAATTTTATTCAAATCTTTGGTCGCAAGAAGAATTGCATGATAAATAAAAACATTTAATCAAAGTCAATTTTATTTTTCATATTCAAATGGACTGAGTGTTAACATTTAACATTTTTTGCTAATTGTCGTCAAAAATTAGGCGTAAAGCAAAAATTGATATTTCATATGGTTTTATGATAGATAAGCATTATATTCCCACTCATTATATTCGTAAATTTTGAGGTTTATCCTTGGCAAACCCAAATTTTAGCTAAAAGTGACAGGGAGAAAAAACGTTTAGTATTAAAAAAAAAGACCGATGAGAGCTTCGTTCGAAATATAGAGGGAACTGAGAATGCGCAACCATTCTCAGGGAATATTGGATGCTATTCCCGTTCCCTCTGTATGGAAAATTGAGGTTTTCAAAGGGAGTTAAAATAATATCAAATTTATACTAATTTACTTCAAAATACAAAAGTATTTGACAGCTAAAATTAGTTACTTTAGCAAGCCTATCAATACCCTTTTACGATTATTGTTACTTTTTCGAAATAAAAGTAAAAACAAATTTATACTAATTTACTTCAAAATACAAAAGTATTTGACAGCTAAAATTAGTTACTTTAGCAAGCCTATCAATACCCTTTTACGATTATTGCTACTTTTTCGAAATAAAATAAATTTATTATCAAAAACCTTTTTTTCTTAGTAAAAATAAACGAAATTTTTTACCTTATGAACTTTTGATGGAAATATGCAAATTTAAAATAATAAAGAAAGCCGCGAGCGAAGCGATCGGCTTAGTTCGAAGATTTTGATTCAAATCTTTGCTGATCTGTAATTCGCGGAAGCCGCGAGCGAATCGAGCGGCTTAGGTCTAAGATTTTGATTCAAATCTTTGCTTATATTCCTTAAATTCTTTATGAAACTCGCAACAGTTCCATAAAAAATTTTAAATTCTAAACTGTCGAAATTACCGATCGGTAATCACACCCTTCACATGTGTCACTTTTACAGGCGTGTCACTTTTAGCTAAAATTACCCCTACTCTTTATCCTTCGCTTTTAAGATCATTGAATTTGATTTTTATATAAAATAGTTATATATTAGAAAATAATATGAGTTTATGTGATATTATTTTTCAGAAGATTTCATTCTATATGCCTATGAAAAGTACTCTCAAAACTAACTTTTTCCTAATTATAATTAAATCTAGAATATTGTATTATGCTTAGTATTATTTCATTTTTCTCATTCAATTTAGAATTTACAAATGTCAAAAAATTGAGAGCTGTCACTTTTGATGAATTTCTGTTTATTACATTTATTGTTATGAATCAATGGTGAAAGCATTTGAGCAACAAAATGATTTAATTTAATTGAGAAACAGGTTTCAAAGTTGCAAATATAATTAGTTTTTCTTATATATGCAAAACTAACAACCTAAACTAGCTTTCATCATATTATCTTATCAAACTCTTTGAAAAATACCAGAAATCATGTAATTTGATTTTATACCTTCAAGTGTCACTGCTATGGACGCAGTTTGGTGATGTTTGCTAAGAATAAAGCTCATTCGAAGAAGTGGTTTGATAAAATTTTTATCAAAAACGATTTCATTCTCTTCACAAAAAAATGAGCGATGTAATTTCCCTTGCAGAGAATGCTGCAAGGGAAAGAGGTATCAAACCATTATATATAGGTATAATGAAGGTGGTTGATGAATCTAATAATGTTAGAAGCTCATTAAAAAACGTTATTGTTATATCAAAAACTAATTTATTAGTATTTGATGCAGATCCATTCAAATTCTTGAAAAGACACTCATGGATTCAACTAAATCATATTTCATATCAAGATAAAACTATTCAATTACAATTCGATCAAGATCGTTATAATTGGCATTCTAATGAGATATATTTAGTCTTGCCACCGATATCTGAGTCAATCCAGCAAATACTGAAATATACAGAATTGAAAAAACTCAACTTTTCCCCGTATAAAGATCAAGTTTTCAAACCATCAGCAAATTCGGCATTACAAAGAGCTAGGTCATACATAAGCAACAATAAACTTACAATAGACGAGAAAAGTTTCAATAATTTCGAAAATATTTTTTATACGTCACAAATATCAGTAAAAATACTAAATATTTCAATACAAGATGATATATGCAGTTTGATAGCAGATTCTCTACCACTTTATCCAAATTTACTTGGAATTGAAGTTTCAAAAATTCATAACGTTGATACTTTTGAAATTGCAAAAGCTTTTGCCAAAGAAAGATGCAGCATTGAATATATGTCTATTGAAGGTGAAGTTACTTCTACTTTTAATCGATTTGTTTCATCTTTAAAGCATAATAGATCAATTCCAATTCATGGGATTGGTTTTTCGAATAGTAACTTTACTGAAGCGAATCTTGATCGTCTCAAAGAATTAATTACCCGCAAAAATATACGATCTCTTACTTTCAATAAATCTATTACAACAAGAGCCATGAAACACTTCTGCAATTCATTTTTAAATAGCGAGATTGGAGATAACTTAGTTTATTTGAACTTAAACTACTCAACAAATATAACTTTGTCTCTAATTTTGCCAAATATAATTTCAATTCAATATTTATCGTTGGAAGGTTGCAATTTAGATATAGTCAAATCATTGATATCGATTTCTAAGTACAGATTTCCCAATTTAGTCGCTTTAAACTTATCAAATAATCAATGTGAAAATTCTGTAGGAATGGCAACGATTAAGCTACCGCCATCCATCGAATCTTTCTCAATGAACAATATAACATGGGGTAGTGACTCTTTTGTTACGTTTTTGGACTTAATTTTTAGTACATATAAAAATGGTCTCAAACTTTCAATATCTAATGCACAAATGGACTATGATAGTTGGACAAACGTGTTTGATTTCCTTGGAAGCATCCCTTATTTTAAATTATCTTCATTAGTGTGGGATAACAATCCAATTGTGCAGCCGTTCATTGAATTCCTGGAAAATAACGAGAATATTTCGTATCTTTCATTAAATTCGTGTTTTGAAGGCTCAAATTTCTCAATTTTCAAACAATTTTTACAAGGACTCAAATTGATGAAAAACTTGACATCTCTTTCCATCAGAGGTCATAATACAAAGACAATTTCCAAGTTCTTGAAAGATTTTGTTGATTCAATTCTTAATTCAAAAATTGAATTTTTAGATACTTCAAATAACGGCGGTGGAGAAGATTCTCTCACTTATTATGAAGATTTGCTACTAGAACCTTCTTCTCTAAGAGTTCTAGTCCTCGACGGCCTAAATCCAACAGATGCCGAAAGATTTAAAGATTTTCTTGAGGTCGCGACTGATTCAAATGTGTTTATGAGCTTCCCATTCGATGATTCCGAGTATCTCGTGAAAAATGGCCAAATTGCAAGAGAAGATATCAAAGAATTTATGGTAATTATGAATTTGGCCAAATCTTCGTCCGAAATGCTCAATGTTTTCTATGAAGAAGAATGTCCGTCATTTCCTTTATACGTTGTTCCAGAAAATATTCCTCAAATTTCGCAAAAAACTCCAGAAAAAGTCAAGTTCGAAAAGCCGAAATCTCCTGTTCGCGAAAAGAGATTATTCGAACTTGCCTCATATTCAGAAGCCAAAACTCTTGATCCAGATTTATCTCTTTCAAAATCTCGTCAGCGACATCACTCCAAAAAGTGCCAACCGAAAATTGTTGATATAATTTACCAAACAAGAAAAGAGGAAATACCGGTAAAAAGTCCGAAATTCGCTAACGAAATCGTACAACTAGGACCATCAAAGACACTAGATCCCGAAATAGGCCTTCCTCCAGAGCCAGAACAAAGTTTATTATGTACTAGTGTAACAAATGACGAGCAACAGACAGATGATGATGGTAGATCAGGAGCTGCAACAGTTGGTGATCCAATGACACTTGGAGAAGCTGTTACTTCCCAAGTTTTGAACGATGAAAGTTATAATCCAAAGAATATTCATCAGAAAACAACGAGAAGAGAAAGAATATCGTTGTTTAACATCGAAATAGACTCTGATGAAGACGAATTACCTAAATTTGTTCGTCAAAGTCAAGATGATGAAAGTGATCAAGATGCTCCAATGCAAACAATGCTAATGGAGACTCCAGCCAAACAACAAGAAGAACCACAACAAAGAAGACATAGGAGAAGAAGGAGAAAGAAAGAAACTGCAAGCCAAACTAAAAATTATCATGATCAGTTTAACTGGGAATTTCCAAACATGAATCAGAACTTTGAGGAGGAAGAGGAAGAAGACATTTGGGAGAACCTTGATAGACATTTCTCATTTGATTCAAACTTTGATGAAATTCGAAACACTCCGCCTTATTACGTGAGAAAGAAATAAGATATTAGTTTTATATATATTGTTTTGTTTTATTTAAAGTTAAAGATAATAATAATTCTGTTTTTAGTCTCTAAATTAACAATTTTCATATCAAATTTTACTAAAAATAAGTGTTAATCCATCGTTTTTATCCTATTAAGTTATTTAATTTAGGTATTATAAATTTGTTATTGTATTATTGATCCCTCATTCAAGAAAACAGATTTGATATTTCTTCAATTTCAACTTAATAGTAAAAATGGAGAATGAAATATGATTTTGTGCTCCAATGTTGGAAATTGATCCGTTAATTATATCTTCAATGGCATTAGATTTTGAATTTTGAAGAAATTTCCTTATGAAGGACTATAAATGTGAATGAAATGTGATTTTTAGGTCCTATGTATGAATTCTATGTTATAAATGGATCGAAATTATGAAATTGAATTTGATAGAAAAACCGTTCAACCATTTATGTTTGTTTTTATTGCTTTTGGTGCATCTCGCATATTCTTTCAAGAGAATTTCGATGATTACAGTCTTAGCCGTTGGCAGAAGCCAGGAAAAGTAAGAAAAGGCATTCAATTAGGAACAGTTAGAACTTCAACTGGTGATTTCTACGGTAATGAAGTCAAATGGAGAGGTATGGAGACAATGGATGCTCATAGATTCTATCTTTTAACATCAAATTTCTCAAAAGTCATGGATACAAGAAACAGAGATCTTATTCTTCAATATTCCGTTAGAATTAACTACAATGTCGATTGCTCAGGTCAGTACATCAAATTACTTGACAAGTCTGCCGACACATGGACATTTTCTAACAATACGAAATATGAGTTAATGTTCGGACCAGATATCTGTGGTGCCACATTCCGTAGAACCCAAGTCATCATCCGCTACAAGGGTGCTGAGTATCCAACACTTCGTCCATTAAATTGCATCAAAGATCACTTATCTCACTCATATACCCTTATTATTCGCGCAAATAACACATACGAAGTCGATATCGATGGCGAGCCAATCGACCAAGCTACTCTTGCCGAGAGATTCGACATTCCAGAAGATTCTCAAACAATGGATCCGAAACCAGCCGATTGGGATGATGAAGAATTCATTCTCGACGTCAACGATAAGAAGCAAGATGATTGGTCGGACGATGAATACATTCCAGATCCAGATGCAGTTAAACCATTCGATTGGGACGACTCCATTCATCCATGGGAAGCTCCTTTGATTGTCAATCCTAACTACAAGGGTCCATGGCAACAGAGGATGATCAAGAACCCGAATTACAAAGGTCCATGGCAACCAGATGTTGAAATCTTTGGTCACTTCAATTCTCTTAAGTATGTTGGCATCGAGTTCAAGCAATCATGCCCAGGATCTCTTTTCGACAACTTCCTTGTTACAGATAATGAAACAGAAGCTCGCGAAATTCTCGAAAACAATTTCTTGCAGTACAAGCTCCAGGAAGTCAAATCTTTCGATGAAAAGAATAAGAGAGAGGCAAAGGTCCAGGAATTGGAGAATATAAGAAGAGATCGTGACATGGAGAACCACCACGATCCAGATACTTTCGAGGATGGAAAGGGTGAGTCAGAGAAGGATTACTTCATCGCTAGACGTAACCAGGAAGCAAGACTTCGTAGAAAATATAACAAGGGCCAATTCGATGAGCTCTAATTTTATTTTTTTGATAATTGAATTTTATAAAAAGGTTGATAATATTTTAAATTTATTTATTTATTATTAAACTTATCTCTGTTTTGAGAATATCTTTACGTATCATTGAAATATAATTTTTAATCAATTGTATCTATAACCCTTTGAAAGCGTTGTTGAATAGCCAATGAGAATGTAACTTATGACATTTGAGTTGAAAGGCTAAAATAAGGAAAAAAAATTGTTCAAGTTTTCCTAATTCTCTAGGTTTGGTAGCACATATGTCAAAAGATTCCATGCTAATAAAAGAAATTTACTGTTCTTAAGCTACTTCAAGCCATTTGAATGCAAACACAAAGACCTATTCACATGAATGAAGCACTGGTATGAATTTTTACATAGAAATATTATGAAAACCAACTAGCAGAGGGGAAAAAAACTCATATTTTGAAAAAAGAAAAAAAAAAACATATATCTTTTTGTTCAAGCAAGATATAAAAGATGTAATTAGAATTATATTAAATATCATTGCTTGTGATTTCAATGTGAATAAGAAAAGATATTTAAATCGAAGATATAAAAATCATCGATTTTTTCTTTTTGTTTTTTTGTATTTTACTTTTTGAATTTCGATAATGTTATGTTTATATTATAATAAAAGCAATTTTATTTACTTTTGAAAGCTTAGATGTTCATCTTCCTCCTGCGCCAGTGGCGTGTGAGAGGATTACGGATGTGGCGAACGCCAGTCATCTGGCGGATGAACTGTGGCATTGGGCGGTTGACCTTCATAGCCTTGCAAAGGATGCGCTTTGTTCTGAGAGTCTTATGGGCTGCCATAACAAAAAGGAAAGGCCATGACGATTATCTTTTCTGAAGAGGAAACGGTTTATATAAAAAAATCTTTTTGTCTTCAGATTAAGATCACAAATCTAGTATATATTTGAAATTTCAAGAAATACAAAAGATTGGTTTTGATCAATTTTTTTGAAATTTTTTGCTTGAGGCATTGATGAGATCATTAATGAAGATCTACTATATTCCTTCAATGAAAATCATTTTTCCTATCCATTTCAATCAATAAAGGATAATAACAATTTTGAGCGAATCATTTTCTCTCATGAATAGAGGTCAATATACTAAATGCATCAACTTGCTGTAGACATTAAATTTTATGTCATATCCATAGTCAGATTTGCAAAATAATTTGAGATGATATTAGATAAAAAGAGAAGATTATTTAAAAGATAGATTTTAATAACATATATATATAAAAATACATACAAATAATAAAATATTAATAAATAAAAAAAAATCTATGCGAAGAATATCTTTGCCTTATTCTCAGAACCATTGATATCTATTCTCAACAATCTATTAATTATACTTGCACGTGTCAAGTACTTCGTCATTAAAGGAATTCTTGAATTAACCATTTCTCTTGCGTTAATTCCACTTGCTTTGCTGTACATCTTTGCAACTTTGATGAATGTTTGGCTGTTCTTGTCATTGAAGAACTTCTCAACGATTGCGGTCAATTTTTCAATGTCGCAAACTAATCTGAAGAAATTATCAGTTTTAGAACCGAATTTCGCAATTGCTTCATCAACCATTGTGTAGAAGTCATCGCCATTCCTTATGAACTTGCCAAAGAAACTGTCAAGAAAAGTGGCCACTTCACTTTTGACAACATTTGAACACTTTGATTCAACTTCGAAAACAGCGGCATCGACAATTGCTTGTAGTGATGGTTCCACGCCCTTTGGAGTTGCCAGGAGCTCGTCGAGTTCGTCACTTGATCTCGCGAAGTAATAAAGAGCATTTGCGAGGTATTCGTTGACGATAAAAGTTCCGATTTCTGATTTTGAGAGAGTAAAAATGGGAAGTACTGTATTTATGAACTTATTGAGGACACGGAGGTGGCTGACTGAGATCTCTCCGAGTAAGAAACATATGTTTGACCTGGAAATGTTGAAATCAATGATCGTTGGTTCACTTTTTTGGGAAAAATTGATGGAAGGAAGTTCGTCAAGGACTGGATAGACATCTGAGAACGCTTTGACCTTCTCTTGAACTCTGTATCTATAAATAGCGTATCGTAAGATATTTTCGGCACATCTGATTTTCACAAATTTTGAATCTCCAGATTGCCTAACGTATTTGAGGATGGAAGGTGCTTCAATGGCGTAGAGATCGTTTATGGCGTTGTATTGTAGAATTCTGGAGTTTGTTTTGATATGAGAGTTAGCGTAATATGAGATATCTGCTGTAACGAACAATTCGAACATAGATGAGGCGTAGCATTTGATATATGAGTAGAATCTCTCAAACTCGGACATCTTTCCTGTATCTCCACCTTCACTTCCGACACGAGTGGATTTTGCGTAAGTGTTCAAGATAAATGTCGATGGGAGAGGGCTGATGAAAAACTCTGTTGGGACGTAAGAGTGGCCAATTATCTCCTCCTCTTCTTCTTCCGAGTCGTTTTGGCTTGTTGAAAGATCTGTTTTTTCTTTTGGACGATATCTGATTGAAGGAGGTGGTAGAGGAGTCACTTCTGGATCGACGATGAGGTTTCTGACGTTAAAAACAGGATGTACCTTATCGAACATCGGATTTGGATGAATTCTTGAGGCGATGCGTAGGCCATTTACTAGTAAATATGTAATAGATATGTTTTGATATTTCCTTAGAAACTTATAACTAAGAATTAACGAAATTAAATCAACTCTCCTTACATTATGTTGAGTTGCGTTGATTATTGTGGACAAAAATGATATAATGTAGTATTCTGGTACGCCATTTTCAAGTAACCGTCGAATTATTTGCTCTAAGTCGTTATATAAACGAGACATTCGAATTGACTTGCGATCTGTCAATGCGCGCCAAATTTGATTCACTGCATGATAGTTTTTGAGTATTTCACCTATAGATTTTATGGCTTCGTCTGGTTGTATCAGGCCAATTAGTAAATTTTCAAGAATTCCGCTAATAATTTCAACAACATTCTTGGATAAAAGAAGCTTCGCAATAAGACCGAATGTTATTGCATTTATCTTAACTGAGAGCGTGTCAGCACTCTCAAGTTGCAATGCAATCATTCCAGTAGCTTCCGACATGTGATATGATAAAAATTAAATAAAAATTTGATTAACGTAGCAAATGCTAAGGTTGTTTACTTAATAGCATATTTCATTAGGACTGCGACTCCCGGTGATAAAAGAAGTTCAATGAGAAAATTATTATTCAACATTTGGATTTCATATTTTTTCTTTTTTCCAATTTCCATAATTTACGTCTGAGGGTTGAATTAAATTGTGGCATCATATTATATTGAATATATAACTGATGCGGTACGAAAGTTATTTGAGAAATCATTAAAAAAATTACATATGAAATTATGAAAAAAACAATTGTTAGGTTAATACAATGATTAAAAAATCGCTTTATTTTTGTTCTGGATAAGCTGGAGCTGCATATCCTTGTGGTGGTGGAGCTGCGTAGCCCTGTGGAGCAGCGTACTGTGGAGCTGCATAGCCCTGTGGTGGTGGAGCAGCATATCCTTGTGGAGCGCCCTGTTGTGGGTATCCACCTTGTGGTCTTTGTGGAAGAAGAGGAGCATTCCTCTGCTCGTTGAAGTAGAACTCACTTGGTGGAAGACCGCATTGGCCATTCTTCAATTCACGCTGGTCTTGGCAAATCATGCAAGGTAAGCAGCATACCATAACGAGGCAGTCGCCGAATGTTTCACGTCTCATGTGTCTGCGTGTACGGATGACCTGGCGTGTCCAATATGGGGAAACGAGGCAGCATAAGTGACAGAGGTTGCAAGATTCGCTACGTGTCATTGCCCAGTTGTTAGCAAGTGCGCAGTCCAAGCAGAAGCAAACATAGACGGTAACACCGCAATCTTCGAAGCAGGAAAGAAGGCCGTATGAGAATTCGGGAGCTTGAGCCATTTTCACAAAAAATGAAATTTGACAAAATTGAAGTGAAGTAGATCATCACAATTTACTTTCTATATAAGGATAATAAATTTGTTTATTTAATGCTCAAAATAAAAATTGAATTGGACGATCTCGTTAATCTTTTGATTTATTAATTTACCCGAAAGACTATCAAATTTGATCAAAATTGAATGTGATTTCGGCATAATTAGAAAAACCATATTTAAACTATTGTTAGATTTTTGAATATTTTAATGATTTTGTATTCTTAAGTTCAATTGATCAGACTTGATAGAAATTTGATAAGTTTACCTAGCGTCGAGTAAATTGGATATTTTACGTAATGATAGTTTTACCCTTTGAAATTTTAGAAATTTTTTCTTGAACCTTTCTTCCGAAAAAGAATCTAAAAAGTGAATAAAATTAACCACCGGATCTGGACCTTTATTTGGATTTAAGATCCAAAATTTTCGTAAAAAATATTTTCCATCAATTTTTTGAAAAAATTTTGGATTTCGTACTTTTAAATGAATAAAACGTCAATATATATATATGTTAGATGAAATAGACTTTAAATTCACAATGTACCATCCTTCTTTTTTTCTATACCTCACACATATTCACAAACATTGCATTCAATTCAATTTTTCGTGTGAATTTCTCTCTGTTTTCTAGGTTTGTGCTTGGTGGAGACTTTAATCATGAAAATAAGCTTAGAAAAGATTCGACAATTCATTTTAACTCAAATAGTCAAATACAAGTATCTTATGGTCAGACAACAAGATTTCAATATAGGTTTAGTTCA
This sequence comes from Trichomonas vaginalis G3, assembly GCF_026262505.1. NCBI lineage: Eukaryota > Parabasalia > Trichomonadida > Trichomonadidae > Trichomonas > Trichomonas vaginalis. Next base: position 6,030,559 of record NC_067208.1, read on the forward strand.
TAAAATAGCATGTATATAAAAATCAAAAATCAATATAATGGAACGGTCTACTTTCTAACTCGTGTTTAGAATAAGGCTTCACTATATACTCTATAAGCTTGATGACTAGTCAAAATATACCTTTTTCTCCAGAAGCATTACTTCACGTTTGGATTGAAGTGTAAACTAATCAAAAAATATGATCAGAAAGTTTTATTCAAAAATAATAATAAACATGTTCTCAATATGCAAAATCTTTAAACTTTTTGTAAGAATAGCAATTACCTTTTTCAAAAAAAATCATGGATGAGAGATCGGATTCAACCTTTGTTTCAATGAAAGTTGTTCTCATTGGAGCATCGACTGTTGGAAAAACAAGTCTTGTTAATGTTGCAACTGATGGAACATTCCAAGATACTCAAGCTCCAACGATTGGATCTTGTTTTGTTGTTAAAAAGATCAAAATTGTTAAAAAAGTAATCCGATTGCATCTATGGGATACAGCAGGCCAAGAGCGTTTCCGTTCCCTTGCTCCTATGTATTTTAGAGATGCAAATGTTGCACTAATAGTCTACGCAGTGAATGATCAGAAATCATTTGAGGATGCTTCTGGATGGTATGACTGTATGGAATCCGAATGTCAAACAATTCCTTACTTATATTTAATCGGAAATAAAATTGATTTAGAAAACGAAAGAAATGTATCTCATGATGATGGTCTTTCTCTTGCCGAAAAGATAGGAGCTCAATTTTTCGAAGTTTCTGCAAAAGAAGGAACAAATGTTGATGAACTATTTCAAAATATTGCCGAAGCTTGCATTAAGATTGATGATGATTATCACAATATGGTGCATGACGAAAAATTACTCGAAAAACAACCGAAAGAAAAGAAAAGCTGTTGTTAATTTACTTTAACAACTGAATACATCATTTTATGCGATATGTTATTATTGTGTTTGCGAAAATATTTTTAAAATTGTATATTATCTGTCTATAATCTAACATATTTTTTATATATATTATTTGTTTTGATCCTTCAAAAAAGCAATTGTGGCATTGAAACTTATCCACATCTAGCGTATGTGTGAATCATTATTTGATTACATTTTAAATTGAGATGAATAAAATTTTTTGGATCTAACTTTTGGTTATTGAATCATTGTAGCAAACCATTAGCGCTGATATAAGTGATAAGTCTCTCAAATCAATATGAAGACTGAAATGAAAAGATGATAAAATAAAAAGTGACAAAATTAAATCTTTACAAAAGATGCCAATAATAATAGAATCGACTAATTTCAGCATTTTATAGTAAGGCTATGAAATGGCAGCAAAACTTCTCATACGACACATATCAAATTTCTTGATGATCAATTTCGTTATTTCATTTTTGTCTCACATTTCGATTCAAATATGAAAAAATAAAACTTCATTCAGGAGTATTACAAATTCCATAATTCGTTTGGAGCCGCAATCCCATAATTCTCCTATCAAGTTGTCAATTTTTCATTTCACATGAGCCGCCTTCCTCCACACTCAGGACATGGTGGTGGGAAAGGAATCAAAGTTCCGGCCTCTGTTAGTGTAAATAGTATAACTAATGAACCATCTTCTGTTTTTAAAAGTCCTCATGCGCATAATATCAAGAAATGCTCAGCAATGATCGAAATTTCGTGGGATAGCTACATCAATGCCGAGACATTCCCAGAATTCAATGATGGGTACCGAGAAGACTTATTTTTCGACAACGCTGACCATGATGCATTAATGGAAGAGTCCCAGTATGCAAGGGAATCAGAAATGTATGAACGTCAAGAGCGAAGACGGCGACTTCACTCCAAGTATAGTGAAGCAAAATCAAGAAGATCTGCGATGTATCCAAATCAACAACAACAAAATGCGGCTGATTGCATTATTGTAGGAAACAATGGTGTTAAATATGCTGTAGTTGGTAATCTGGGACATGGCCAGTTCGGGCAAGTGTATGCGGCAATAGAAGTCACATCAAATTTAGCTAATAAACCAAAATACGCTATAAAAGTTGCCAGACCAGGTCCAATGTACAGACAACAAGCATTTCGCGAGGTTCAAATCTTAAAACAACTACAAAAGCTTGCAACGCCTGATGAATTAAAGTATTGTATTCATTTTGTTGACTGGTTCAATTTTAACGATAGATTATGCATCGTCAACGAACATCTTTACATTAATCTCTTCGAAGTCATCAAGAGACGTGGTTATAGAGGCTTACCACTCCAATTAATTCAATCCGCAACAAGACAACTTCTTTTTACTCTCAAGACCTTAGAAAAATGTAACATCGTACACTCAGACATCAAGCCAGAGAATATTCTCCTCAAAGATGATAAAGGAAGCGATATAAAATTGGTTGACTTCGGTTCCGCGAGATTTATACAGCAACCAGCATCCAATTACATTCAGAGTAGATATTACAGAGCTCCTGAAGTTGTTCTGGGCTTGGATCATGATTATAAAATCGATATATGGAGTGCAGCTTGCGTTGCCTTCGAATTGTTCATTTCTATGCCACTTTTCCCAGGCCAAAACGAAATCCACCTACTGGAATTGATCGTAGCCTTTCTTGGCGAATTTCCACCCGAAATCGTCAAAAAATCACCGAGACAGAACCTTTTCCAGAACGGAAAGCTCAAGAGCGAGGAACAGGTATGCATGGAAAACGGAACGCAGCCAGTGTATTTCCAGAAATACTTCCAATACGACACAATGGAGGAAATTATCCTTCAGTACGAGTACATGTTCGGTAATACACCTCAGGCAAGGGAAAGCGAGAGGAAACGTCGCTTGATCTTCATTGATTTCTTGAGAAAAACTCTCAATTTGAACCCAGAAAAGAGATTGAATGCGACTGAGGCTTTGCAACATCCTTTCATCACTTCTTATCTTAGTAAGTTGTAATTTTTTAATATTTGTTTGATTTATTGTTATGAAACTTTAATTTTTTATTTTAATTCTTATTTTTCTGTTATTCTTTATATTAGTTTTAGCTAAAATTTGTTCTATTTTTATTATATTTCTCATTATTTATAAAATAAGTCAATTTTCAAAGATATCATAATTTTGAAATTTGAAGGACTGTTCTTATATTGAAGCTCTGTTATTTCTAGACTAGTGTATTTAGCTACAAGATGAAGATTTGCTTGTTAATCTGTATTAGAGGATGGTTGCATCTCGTGAATCATACATCATAGATAGATATAAGCAAAGGATCCAGACATTTATATATTTGCCATTAAATATTTAACGTCAGATGAAAAATAAATCTCTTTATCTTCTTATTTCTAATAAGAACATACATTATTCTGATTTATATTCTCATAAGTTTCAACATATTACTAGATCGCACTTCAACAAAACAGTTTGCTTGTGATTTTAGAGAAATGATTCGAAAGTGAATGAATACATTTTAAAAATGAAAATTCCTTAATTAATTATGGAGTTCTGGTTTGATCTTTAACTTCTCTAAATTTTGACAAAGTGAAGTTCCTTCCATTTGTAAAATCTGGCTTTCAAAAAAGCTGTCGTTCCCAATGATATATGGGAGCATTACTACGGGACACCGATACAAGAACCTACCACCATCACAAATAACACAAATATCACTCTTTCTTCAAATTTTTTCTTACTTTCATCAAACTTCAAAGATCTTTCAAACGGTGTCGTTTACTGCTTATATGTTCCTGACATTAAATTTCTACATTCTTTATGCTCATTCGTTAATACTAGGCGAACTAGTATTGGTGGCGGTGCAATATACTTTTGGGCCCAAAGTCCCATGGTTTAAGATCGCTTTTGTGCCATCAAATGCTATTCAGCTAGTGGATTGTTTTCATTTACCTCTCATTATTATGAAAATATAAAAGAATATATAAATTCAAGCTCTATTTGTCTATGCTCGGGTCCTAAAATAAGTCATTCCTGTATAAGCCAACAATTTGGAGATAAATATATAATTTATACAAATATCACTAAAACAAAATGTCAAAGCACTGCTTGTTATTCTTCTCTCTATAATACAGTTAAGGCTCCGGTCCCACCCTCTCAATTTTAAAAGTTTTAATATCCCCGGCAATATGAGTTTTTGATACTTTTATTTTAGTATATAATATCATTATGTAATACACTATAATTTGGTATATTTAAACTGAGTATTACTATTATAGTTCATCTTATATGAGAATTCGGTATTTTGACAAATTTCAACTTTGACCGGTAAAAGTAAACTCCTTTTTTTTATTTAGGTACCCTATTCAATTTCTATCGTCACCATATGGAGAGGTCAGGCCCATATCATAAAACATTAAGTTTGGACTTACTAAGACATGTAAGAATTACCTTGCTTGTATAGGGGCATTAAATACTTTTAGATGCTAAAATCTTCAAAATTAATTTAATTTGATATTCAAAATATGCACGAAAACGTAAATAAATACGGATCTAGCTCTCACATATCTCTATTTTAAGCATTGATAAGTATTTCTACATTCTATTTTAAAAAATATTCAAATTTCACAATATTCTTTTCATTGATAATCTACATATTAACGAGAATAATATAACTTTTCATGTGTTTAGAAGTTCTTAGCTTTAGTACTGTATTGTTGAAAAAATTATTGAAGACTTTTTTCTTTTTGAGAAATTAATGCAATAACCAAAGAGGAATTGCATATGCTGCGCACTAAAATTATAGAAATGTCTCTAATTAGACACAAATAGAGATATTCGGAAATAAAAATTTGAAATTTTGATCAAAAACGCTATTTTCTAATCATTTTTATTTTAACTATATATAAAGTATCTTTTTCTATAATTTATACTTGATGGTTTAAAAGACGTTTAGACTCAAAATTTTACTGCATTTCATGTGGTAACTATGCTTTATCACTAACTACCTCCTTGTTTCAACCCTGAACAATATATTATACCTCCCAATGCAGGTATTACTCCAACAAAATTAGCAATTTGGCTATTGTCTAAAATTTTCTCAAAGAAAGAGGAGTAAAGTCCCATTTTTAGAATTCGAGTTATATTAGAATGCAACTTAGACAAAAGGTTACAGTTTCAATACACATATTCAAAAAATTTGCATTCGAAATTTAAGATAAAGTACAATTTCCAAAAAAGAGTATCGAATCAGTGCACAAATATGCATTTACATGCTTACACTAGCTTGCACTAGTATTAATAATTTTGAAATTAATTTTCAAATTATTCCCATACCTTTTGCAAAATTATTATGCTTATGATTCTAAGCATAGTTAAGCGATCTCGAATTTGAATTGCTAAGAAAAAATAATTAGTAAAAAAAATTGTCTATGCATTCTGTATGATGCTACTAACTATATTAGCAGCATACCTAAAATCTTTTCAATATTTTTGAGGGAATTTGAATGGTACCGGTTGAGAGCTTTTTTAATTAAGGTACTATTTCGATAGAATTTGAATGGTACCCCTTCAATTTTGTGAGGGACCCCCTTTCATTTTTTGAATAGGGTACCTTAAATGAAAAAAGGACCTTATTTATAATCCAAAAAGCCCACGACATTTTATAGCATATTAGTGATACATTATATTATTATTAGTAAACTTGATTTGCAATCTCTTCTAGATGAGTTATTTGTTTTTTTTTTTGATAAAATATTAAAAATCACTTTTTGACAGAATCTAAAGATTTTTGATTTGTAAAAGTTTTAATAATATGATAGGGTTAAAACATACTATCATAATATTGTGTAATCATATAATATTACTTTATCGCTAGATATGTCTAATATTCAAAAAATGTATATTAACATTTTTTGTCATATCTTGATAATAAAGCAAAAACTCTCAGTTCCCCTTCGACAAATTGTTAGAATGCAACTAAAGTTTATTTTGATATAGTGAGCTTGTTTCAAAAAAAATATATGAAAGAAGAATTAGATTTGCAAAACCCCTATAAAAAACGATTTTTGCGTCGAGAATAACTTCATGCTCGATTGATAGATATGATAATAAAAATCATATATGATAATAACTTAATATGGGCAACAATATTGTATTAATCACTTTGTGTCAAAACGGTTTTCGAAAATTAAGTATTCAATTTTTCAAAAATCCATTCAATAATTTGACTTATAATTCAACGTATAAGAAAAAACTCTTAGTTCCCCTTCGACAATTTGTAAAGAAAATTATATAGTTTCTATCGGTACTATTATTATATTCTACATTCTTCGGTATTTCGAAGAATTAGGTTTGCAAATTTGATATTTTTGATGTATTTTTTTCAAATTGAGAGAATTTTTGACGATAGAAGATGCTCATTTTTGAACTACAATTTTGTATTGATGTGCATGATAAAAATTTGAACTTATATCATGGTGAAATAGTATAGGTCATAAAGTATTGATTTCCAAAAGAAACTATCAACTAATCCCTTTCCAATATGTTTAAACAAATCGATTTTTTAAATTTAATTTAAACCTTAAACTCAATTTATTAAAAAGTGACATTATTTTTATTAGAATTACCAAAATTCATATTCATATAATTATCAAATGATTGAAAATTGTTATAATTGGTTACATTATATTCATTTATGAATTTACTATACTATATACTTTGCAATTTAAAAAATTCAAATTTTCAATTTTTAAAATATCATTATTTATCATACATCAAATAGTAAAGTTAGTATATATCATGTTTAAAACCATAATATCGTCAAAATCGAAAATTTTAAAAACAAATAATATTTAATTTTCACAAAAGATTGGTATATAAGCAATCTATTGGTATATTTTTACTTCTTATTAGATGCTCGTCCTAACTATATGCAGCAATCATGTAGGACCAGAGCCTTAACATCGACTTTTGTTGTTTCATTTCTAATGAAAATCCAGAAACTACAATTTGTATGAAAATAGAAGCTACGCCTAATTCAACAGTCAAAAATTCTATTTTCCGTAAGAACAAATGTCTAATTTCAGATTCAAATATGGGTCTAATTGAATGCCAAGTTGCAAATCTTGAATTTTCGGAATGTATTTTCTTAGAAAACACTGCAAAATGTATTTTTACTGCATTTAATAAAGGTAATATTACAGTTATACACTGCTTTGGAGATAATATAACTGCAATTGGTTTTGGTGGTGGTATCATGAATACAAATGAAATGAAAACGCAATCATTTAATATTTCTTTTCCTTTTTATTCAATGATAGAATGCAAAATAGAGAGTCAAAAGCCATTTGAACATAAAAATAAGAAAGGAAATATCTTTAAAAATATTTTTTCATCTCAATGTTTTATTAATCTCAAAAGATAATAAACATAGATATATATCTCATCAAAATGATATATTATGATAATTATTAAACGTGTGTAACCATTAAATTCCCCTCTTTGAGCTAAATTTACATCAATCATTGTAAGTTATAAGAAATTAATGCTTCTGCATGTTATGAGTTGTTCCAATGCTTCAAGATCTTTTATATCTTGTTGCATATTGAATAGGATTATATCCAAATGCATTAAATTTTTAATATTCAACAAACACTTTGTATTTATTCTATGCTGCACATTGAAACTTTTGAACGATATACTTTAATTGATATTTACATAATCTATAAGAAAGAAAACAAAGTTATATATATATTTCAGCAATACAAAATGAGATAAATGTGTCTGAAGAAGTATAGTATAGATACTTTTTGTTGATGTAGCTACAATGTCCGGATACATAGGAATTTTATCAAATGAATTTGGAAATTAATGAAATTTTTAATAATTAGAATGTGAAATACAACTTAATACGTTTTGATTCTTAATATAAGGAAGATAACCTGTGCTTTACAATTATCCTATTTAAGATTTGATGTAAATTATTCAAATTCTCTTTAACGTACATCAGTAATCAGAAAATATTCAATGAGATTTTTCAAACTAGATTTTGTATGGACTCCGCTTTTAGCTATTCTGGGAAAACAGTAACAATCCAAGGAAATGATTATTACGTTCCCCCGTTTAGCAAATGGGAGGAAAAATGTAAATGTGGTCCATGTCATATTGCTTATTTCCCTGCAATTGATAAATATTTTTGTAATCAATGGGAATGTTCATTTTTATTCCCATCAATCATTATAATATTAACTACACTTACATTTGCATTCGGCGAGTGGTCCTTAACTTATACAACTAGCGGAACATTAACAATAGTCCTTTGTATTATTGGTGCTTTGATATATATTGTGTGGTGGGTTGCATATCTACAGTCCATGTGCAGATCAGCTGGATACTTGCCATGGTATTGGTTTGTAGAAAAAAGGGAAGAATATACTTATGAAGAGCAAATGGGCGGTATTATTACAACTGATGAGCAAATGGAATTCGCAAGAGATTTAGATAGACCTGAAAGAGCGATTTTAAGTGCTAAAGCAAGAAGAATCGTTTTACGCGCAGATCATATCTGTAAATGGATAGGAAATTGGGTAGGTCTCAAGAATTATCGATTCTTTTTCATACAGTTAATATGGTTTGTCATGTTATTTATCTTTTTCTTCATAGTTTGCGCTTTCGAAATTGTCGATATGGCGAAAAATGGATGGCATACGTACCCGCCGCGTATCTGTATGTTTATAGTTTTCATACCTGTTATGCTTTTCTTCATTTTCTTCTTGATTGTCTTTGTCAGACACGTAAGATATCTTGTTACAAACAATACTACGGTCCACGAGCTTAAATCAGAGAAAAGCAATGATTTTACGAACCCTTACGATCTTGGATGCTGGCAGAACTGCATAGAAACCCTTGGCCCGGCCAAATATTGTCCAATTTGGTTTTGTCCGTGCTGGATTCCTCGATCAAACGATGGCTTCACTTGGAGAAGGAATGACCAAGAGGAGCAAACGAATCTTTACAATTACGATGACCATACAACTCAAGATTCCGAACAAATCATTGAAATTGACTCTGTTCCTCCTTCTGGACAAGATTTCTTCTTCCCAACTGTTCCAAACCCAATGAATTCCCCAAGAAGCAGCTACGATGATGGAAATGAGTTCATTTCTCCGTCAAATCAAAATCTTTATCAAAATGAGAAGCCAAAACCAGAAAATAAACAACCAGAAGAGAATAAAGAAGTTAAACAAGAGCAGCAGATGATCAAAAGAATGCCAGCTCCTCCAACAAAGCCAAATTCAAATCTTATTCCTTCTTCTGAGCAAAATCAAAACAAAACTCTGCCACAACCGCTTCCCTCACAAAAAGCTGATGATCAGCCGCCAAAACAAAAGCGGAGAAGGCACGTTAAACAAAATGAACCAAATAATTCACAGCAAAATGGGGAAAAGAAGGCACAAGAGCCAAGGAAAAGGAAGCAGAACCACGATGGATTCATGGATGCCTTGGTTGATAGGACTTTGGATGGAGAAGACGACGATGATTTTGATTTATACACAAAAGGAGAAAAAGTTGCACCAATTCCACCGAAGCAGCCTGTGAAATTAAGAATTAAGCAAAGGAGACAGACATCTGCCGTTCCTCCTCCTCCAAATAAAAATACAGTTCAAATTGGACTTCCAACCAAGCCAAATCCGGCCAAACCAGATCAGACAGAGATCAGGCAATCGAAGACATTAAGTAAATTGCCAAAAATGAAAATGCCGGAGCCTCCAGGAAAGAAAATTGAAGAAAAACCTGTTTCTGACCTTCCTCAGAGGAAAAAGTCAAAGCCACACTCTAAGAAAAACTCTGTTTCTAATCAGAACAACGCTGACGGACTTCCTGTGAAAAAGAAAAGATCTAGATCAGTGAGGAAGCCACGTGAAGAGTTCCCACAGCCATAATTATATTTGTTATAGATGTTGTATATATATTAGTTATGTTTTGCGATATTAAATTTGTTTTTTAGATCTTTTTTTAAATTTCCTTTTTTTTTTCAAAATGAGATCTCATAACGAAACTCTAATCAAATGTATGCTTACAAGAAAAAATACATTTTCTTAATATCTTCCTCACTTATATCTTCTTATATTAATTTGATTTCATCTGATGTGTAGAGAAGAATACAAATTCACAACGAAATTGTTTGATTTATTAAATGTACATTTCTCATCATGCACAAATTTTGTGGGTTCTAAAATTCCATTTTCCAAAGTTTCCATATTTATTTCATTCAATGAAAATATGCTCAATACTCGCATCAATCTATGTAGGTACAATGTTCTATAGATTGTTTCCTCTATAGCTCCTCAGATAGAAAGATGGAAACGCCAAAAGTCTCTTTAGAATTGTATGTCTTCTCAAAATTATCTATGGAATAAATGTGGAGTGCTAAATCCATCAATTGATATGTTAGGTGACATTGTTCTCACTATAAAAAAGGTACTTTTTCCTATTTTCTTGTTCCTATTTAGCCCGAACGAGAATTTGAAGACAGAAATTTAAACATTAAATTTATTGTGGTAAATTTTTAGAGTCTATATTAAAAAGTGACTTTTTTTAATACGACCTCTCAATTTATTATCACTTTTTCATCTTTTTTTATGTGATTTGTCTATATAATGTGGGATTGCACATATGATCAGAACTCATTCTTGTGATGATCATATTATGCAATGGGCATACTATTAAAGTTATATAAAAATCAATATTAAGCATTTAGCAATATATTAATGTTTACTATAACAATTAAATTCGATATAGTTAGGGGAATATATATATAAAATGGTAATGACTATAATTGAGTTTTGATCAAGATGCTAATTTGAATTAGAATGAATATATCGAATACACATATTTTTATTATTATATATGCGTTATATTGTGTTATTGATGATTAATGTTCAGTAAATATAGTCAGATATCATATTTTGAAATTAAATTATTAAATTATTAATAGATAAAAATAGGATTTGATGATAGACATTAGATATATATTATGATATACTTAGAAATACATGTATTTGGATTCATAATGAAGGTAATTAAACATATTATATGTTTTTGATATGAAAAGAAGAGTTAGTAACGTATATAAATTAATATATGGTTACATATTATAGAATTAATATTCAAACTGATAGATAAATGATATTAAGAATCAAAAATTCAAAGAAATCTTACTTTTTTGTATCATTCAAAATTGAATGTAATAAAATCATATTGAAAATAAATTAAGGATTTTCGCCATATTTTTGATATAATATATTATTGAACTCTTTATTGTATTTTTATTGCTTTCAATTTTGAGACAACTTTTGATAAAAAAATCTTTTCAAAATTACTAGATATTTATTTTGTTATTCAAATAATGTTCGTTATAAAATTATTTTATAAAAGTTTGAAGGAGATTTCAAAAATTCATTCCTTATTTAATTTAGTGAGACCTTATGTTATTTAAATAAATCAACCGATAAATTTCCTAATAGGTGTCAAAAGATTAATTCACATCCAAGTCAAATTAGGCTATAATGTATGTAGATGAGGACTGTCTTCAAGGCAGTCCTCATCTACCTACATTATATAACCATGTCTCCCATATTTTTATTTGAATGTGAATGTGTAATTCTCAATTCCAGGACTGAGTGCATGGTTGCAGCGGGTTACTATATGCTCTTGCATCCATGTAGTCAGATCTGGAAATTGGCTTACTTTTCCTTTCGATGCGAATGTGACTAATACTTTTCCAATTGTGCACATATAAGTGCAGGGTACATCACTTGTACCCTGCATTTATGTGTGAAGAACTGAAAAATGACGTACCTTTCATGAAGAATATCACATAGTTATTTTATTTTGAAAAGGAGTTTAAATTTGTAAGCTATTGTTCTATTACATTGCAAATGCAACTTCCTTTCATCAATAATTTCATTTTAATAAATTATAAATATCACATTTAACATAAAATTCTCAAATAATACTCACTTTCTCATTTTGATCATAAATATTGATACTTTATAAATACAAAATTTTTGAATTCTTTATTTTTCCTATGAAATTTATAGTTTTTTGTTTGAATTTCCGAATTTTCAATTTTTTTTGGAAATTTTTATTCAATTTCGGATTTATTTTATTCTATTCTTTATATATGATAATTTTATTCAAGTTTATTATTTAAAAATTTCAATACATACGATAATTTTTCATTCAATTTTTAAACGAATGTTTTGATGGGATGAGCTTACTGAGCATAAGCTCATCCCATCAAGATATTGCATCAAAACTCTGGCCTTCATCAAGGCCAGAGTTCATAATTCATCACCTCAGTGCCAAGTTCCTCGAAGGTCGTCCTCATTAGGATCGATCCGAGAGGAACTTGGCACTGAATGAAATTCACAAGCTCTGGTCTCAGAAAATGCCAGAGCTTCGCAAGCAATCCTCGGGGCTGGTTTCCTCAAAGACCGCCCTGATTCGGGGCGGCCGGAGAGGAATCCAGTCCCGAGAGAGCGTTTATAGGAAGCTCTGGCCTTTTTCTGAGACCAGAGCCTGCAAATACAATCCTCAGGGCCGAGTTTGAGGGAGATCGTCCTCCTCTCGGCCCTGAAAGACCAATAGACAAAGGTTCTGGCCTCAACAGGAACCAGGGCCTCGCATACAATTCTCAGGGCCGGCTTTCTCAAATGCCGTCCTGATCTAGGGCGGCAGGAGAGAAGTCCGGCCCTGGGAAGCAGTAAATTCGAAGCTCTTGTCTCTGCAGAGGCCATGGCCTGCAAATACCATCCTCAGGGCCGAGTTTTGCGATGATAGTCCACATGATAGACCGTCTCGCAAGAACTCGGCCCTGGAAGACATAAAATCACAGGCTCTGACCTCAGCAGGGATCAGAGTCTCGCTTACAATCATCAGGGCCGGCTTTCTCAAATGCCGTCCTGATCTAGGGCGGCAGGAGAGAAGTCTGGCCCTGGGAAGCAGTAAATTCGAAGCTCTGGTCTCTGCAGAGGCCATGGCCTGCAAGTACAATCCTCATGGTGTAGTTTCGACCTGATTGTCCCTCATGAGGACGACCAAGTTAAAACTCTGCCATGAAAGAAAGGAACATGCATGCTCTGGATCCTTATGAGGCCAATACATTCCTAGAGGCCGAGTTTTCTGAGAATTTCCACATCACGGACAATTCTCAGCGGAATCCGGCCCTTGGGATCATTAAATACGAAGCTCTAGCCTTTCTTGATGCCAGAGTCTGCAAGGTTAATCCTCAGGGCTGAGTTTGAGGGAGATCACCATTATCAAGGACGGTCTCCTCTCTCCTCAGCCCTGAAACACCTACGGATACAGGATCTGGCTGTTGCTGAGGCCAAAGCTTCGCTTCCTAATCTCAGGGCCGTTTTTCTCAATTGCCGTCTTGTTCTTGGCGGCAGGAGAGGAATCCAGCCCTGGAATCGATAAATACGAATCTGTGGCATCATTATAGACCAGAGTCTGCAATTTATTTTATATAATATTTTTTTTATTTATTATTTTTTTTCAATGATTTGTTTTTAAAGATTATTGGTACAGTATCTTTTAATATTTAAGTAAAATAGCAAAATACCCTTTGAAAAACTATTGTCAGACAATATTTTATAATCTCTATATTCATTCATAAAAAAAAATACGTCTAGTAATGCTCTGCATAAGTGGACAATAAAGTAATAAGATTGCTCTTTTATATAATAGAATGCAATTGCTCATTTATTAAGGATATATTTGTAATCAATTGTGATCTATTTAAGAAAAATAAGAAAACAGCACCAAATTCATATAGATGCATCTGTATATTCTATATTTTATAGCTGCACTATTACAATTGTTGAAACTAAATCCCAATATTCTCCGCTCATTAATTGATGAAAAAGTGATAAAAATTTGAGAGGTCATTTTCAAAAAAGTCACTTTTTAATATAGACTCTAAATTTTTAATTCAATAAAAATTTGACACTTATGAATTTCACTTCATTTTTTATAGTGAACAATGTTAGGAAAGTTCATAACAAGCGGTTATGAAGAGGAATTAGAATTTGATTCTCTTGATATAATAGGTTTTCAGTACAACACATTTTTAAATTTTAAAATTAAACAAGTTCTAAAAGGCCACTCAAGCTCCGACATTGGATATTCATTTCCAATTGAAACTAAATCTACTATTTCAGATATTCTTTTTGTTATTGGTGATAAACAAATCAGACCTCAGCTTAGAATGTCAGAAGAAGCATCCAAAGAATATCAGGAGTCAAAAGAAAAAGGATATTTATCATTGCTTGGAAGAAATTTATCAGGAAATCGTATCATTTTCAATTTCGGAAATTTTCCAGAAGAAACAAAAATTGAGGTCCATTACACGATGTCTTATTTGGCAGAAGTAAACAATCAAGGATTTTTCTTCAGATTCCCTATTGCATCAAAAGATCAGTATGGTTATGAAACTTCGTTGCCGGGATCAATTTCATTTTATCTCAAAATCAAAACAGATAAAAACATAAGTAAAATAGAAGCAAACAAATCAGCAACAATCAATCAGTTTGATAATCATAATGCATTCATCAATCTTGACAAATTTGAACCAGCTATCTTTGTTCAAACTTTGATAAGTGATCAAGACAAAAGCACTGCAGTTTCAAGTGATGATTATATAGCAGTATCTACATATAAAGAATTTAGCTCCAAATCAAATGGCTATGAATGCAAGGCAGATTATTTCTTTGTTATTGATTGTTCCGGATCAATGAAAGGCGATCGCATCGAAAAAGCTGTTAAATGTATGCGTCTTATTCTACAATCTCTTCCTATGAAGTGCAGATTCTCAATAGTATGTTTTGGATCAGAATTCCAAACATTATTACCAATTGTTGAATATAACAATGAAAACGTTTTGCTTGCTATGAATCTTATTAAATATATTCAAGCAATTATGGGCGGAACAGATATATACCATCCATTGGAATATATTTTCTCACAAAATGGAATGACAAAGAAAATTTTCCTCTTAACAGATGGCGAGGATAGCAATTCTGAAGAAATTATTAGATTAGTCCAAGAAAACAAACAATTTGGAAACATTTACACGGTTGGAATTGGAATTGGTGCAGATTCTGGTCTTATTAGGAATCTTGCTGAGGTAACAAATGGAAAGTGGACATATGTTTTAGATAATGAGAATTTCAATGAGAAATTAATTTCATTACTTTCTTCATCTATTGAAAATAACTCGGTAGATATTACAATACATGCAAATGAAACAATTGCTGAGACAATCCCATCAAATCCATATCCTTTGTGCTCGAATATTTCTCAAAACTATTTCATTAAAGCACCTTTCTGCGAAAATGTTTTGATAAGTTCAGAAGAATTTGATCTGCTTGTTCCAGTAATGAAGATCGAGGATGGTATTGGAATGAAAAGTCTATTTACAAAGATGATTATTCATGAGTATGAAACATATTTGAGAACTCATAATGATGAAGCGATGAAACAAAAATGTATTGACCTATCTATATCATCTGGAATTCTCTGCAAATATACGCATTATATTGGTTCAATCCCAGAAAATGTTGTTCAACTTATTAGAGAATTCTGGAAGTATCAAAGTGGAATTTGCTATGAAGCAACACCATCTAAGAAAGATTATGAAAAGATGCAAGACATATTCGTTCAACGTCATATGACTCAAAGCCAAGAACCAATTCAAGAACCAAACAACGAACAATATGATATTGAGATTGTTGATGATCGTGATGAAATTGAGAAACAAAATATCGATGGATCATGGGATCGGTTTGATGCAATGGATTCAGAAATTAAAGAAAAGTATGGTGAAAAAGTTGCTGCTACAGTTGCAGCAATCCTTTATATTATGAGATATCGCAAATCTCAGATTGATGAGCTTTCGTTAGTTCTCAAGAAAGCTTATTTCTTCTTAAAGAAAGAAGTCAAGGATATTAATTGGGAAGAATTTATTAAGAATAAGCTTTAACATCAAATGAATAATAATATTTAAACAATGATTGACTAAAAATGAATAATATCTTAAATTATTTCTAAAAGATCAATATATTCACATAATGTTTGTTAATATATTAATTTATGAAATTTTGATGTTAAAACGGAAGTCATTCAAGCAGATTCATTTCGGTACGGTTACTATATCAAAAATGTAAAGAATAACTGAAAAAAAAATAATGGAATCAAATATTGAATAATAACTTCAATTTTTTCTTCCTATATATATATTTTAAATATTGTTGGATTTTTTGTTTTGCGTTAACTCCAATTCATGTTTCAAAGCTCAATCGGTATAAAATTTATCTTCAATATTGAAATCAAATGAAAATCATATATGGAATTACTATGATTCATGTGTTGACAATAATGGGCATGATTTTGGTCGATATCTTTGTTGTTGGTATATTTCATGAAATCAAGTAAATATCATGAAAAAAAAATAATAAGGATAAAAAGAGAATCATTATCAAAAGATAAAGTTTATTTGAGTTCAAAAGTTGAACTTAGAAGCCACCACGAAGACGGAGAACGAGATGGAGTGTAGAATCCTTCTGGATGGAGTAGTCCTGAAGTGTGTTGCCGTCTTCGAGCTGCTTGCCTGCAAAGATCAAACGTTGTTGATCTGGTGGAATATCTTCCTTGTCTTGGATCTTAGCCTTGACGTCCTCGATACGATCTGTTGGTTCAACTTCGAGTGTGATGTGCTTGCCTGTGAGTGTCTTGACGAAGATCTGCATACCACCACGAAGACGGAGAACGAGATGGAGTGTAGAATCCTTCTGGATGGAGTAGTCCTGAAGTGTGTTGCCGTCTTCGAGTTGCTTGCCTGCAAAGATCAAACGTTGTTGATCTGGTGGAATATCTTCCTTGTCTTGGATCTTAGCCTTGACGTCCTCGATACGATCTGTTGGTTCAACTTCGAGTGTGATGTGCTTGCCTGTGAGTGTCTTAACGAAAATCTGCATTAAGAAAAATGAAGTGCAATGATTTCCATCTCAAAATTTGACTTCTTAAAATTTTTTTGAGAGAAGATAAATGGTCGCTTAGAACTTGAGCAAATAAAAAAATTTGAAGATGAATTTGATCAAAAATATCCAATCAAAAATTACGAAAATGAATTTGATCAATTCAAGTCAAAATTTGATGAAAATTTTGCTCAATAGTATATTTTGGATATAATATATTAGATATGATATTAAAATAAAAAATAATTTTTGAAACGATATCTGAAAAATTTTTATGTGAAAAAAATTTCCATACTCAGATAACACTTCATTTTTCTTAATGCAGATTTTCGTTAAGACACTCACAGGCAAGCACATCACCCTTGAAGTCGAGCCAACAGACAGAATTGAAGATGTCAAGGCTAAGATTCAGGATAAGGAAGGTATTCCACCAGATCAACAACGTTTGATCTTTGCAGGCAAGCAGCTCGAAGACGGCAACACACTTCAGGACTACTCCATCCAGAAGGATTCTACACTCCATCTCGTTCTCCGTCTTCGTGGTGGCTTCTAAGTTCAACTTTTGAACTCAAATAAACTTTATCTTTTGATAATGATTCTCTTTCTTTATATGATAACATTCAGCTATCCAAATATATGCAATTGATTTTAAAGGACATTTCTAGAATTTTCAGTCTTTTGTAAAATAAAAGATTATGATTCACAAAGATCCACAGATGAAGTACTCCGAGGATATACCCAACAGCATTATTTAGGCTTCACAAATGGCTAATACCACTAATGTAAAGAAATACTTTAAAAATTTCATTGAATATAATAGAAATTGGTTTTCGAATAATTACAATTAAATACCTATACAAGCAATAAGATATGTAGTGCTAGAACATAATGAATTGAAGGAATCTCTATAAGAAGTATTTTCTGCAGAGAAGGAAAAATGAGAAAAAATTGTTTTTCTAAAAGGACGATGACATACTACTGAAAATTAGTCCGACCGTGCTGAGTTAAGAGCTTTTCGCATACATATGAGTCTTATATATCCTCACTGACTTATAAACAAAATAATTAATCATAAAACGCGAATTTGGAAGGTAAGAAATGTCTCTACATAATTCTTGAAAGGTACATTATTGGGTAAAAAACGTGTAATCCAAAGAATTTAATATAATTAAGAAATTTATTACAATTCGGAGATGATACTAATTTCAGATCCCAGGAATCTGGATTTTCATAGCATCAAATACGGGCTTGAGCATTTCTATGGAGGTGACATCCATCATTTGGTAGCGTAAAGCTAAAAGGACATAATGAACTAGTAATGTATTTATTACTGGCTCAATGTTGTTATCCTTGATGGAGGAAAAATGACAAACATAGAGATGATTCAGAAATCTTGTAGTTCTGCGGTAAATCGTTTGTAGGACAACTTGAGCTTCATCTCCGAGTTCTGCATTATCGGTTTTAGGGAAAACTTTGGTATCACCGAGTTTACGTTTTGACCAAGTTATCAACTTGAGTAAATATTCGGATGGAGACAATTGAACCGGGTCTGTTGTGCTTTCATCTTCCCAGAAATAGTGATAGCGAGGGCCTGCATTGAACATCGGGCACGTTTCACTTGTACAGAAAAGAGAACAAACTTGATAAAGCTTATCAACTCTTTCTAAGTAATCAATGGCACTAACTACGAGAAAATCGTTCAGAGACATGCCCTCTGGTGGCTTAAGGAGTGGTTCATAATCATCAATTAATCTAACTCCAGTAACTTTCTTCAGCCTGTCGTATTTCTTAGTTAAAATTGTCATATCTCTGGATACAAGAATTGTCTCGCCTATTGTACCGGCTTTCTTGGTGCTTTTCTTCTTCTTCGGAGGCATTTAAATTTTGAATAAAGAAAAAAAAATTTTTCTTTTACAAAGCTGCTATTCACAATATGAAAAATATAAAATTTGATATGAGCTATTAATGGTTCATTTATTTTTCGTGATAAAATATTGATTGCTAACATTTTTAGGAGAATTTGAATGTAAGATCAATAACCTTTTTCATTTTACTCGTTCTGATAATCACAATCCCTTGTGGCAAAGCTATTCGTATCAAAACTGTCTCACCTGAAAAAAAAATCAACGGCAGAATCTTCCAAAAAAAGCAAAATATCGAAGGAATAAGGGCTCATCAACTACACAAAATAAGTTTATTGACAATGCATAATGGTTTAATGAGTAAATTCAAATATATTTCACAAATAAGTTAACATTGCTCAATTAGGAAAAGGATATTATGTACTGCTTAGGTAAGCTATCACTGATATATACGTATGTTTCAGCTTTCAGAGATTGAATAAAATTTGAAAAACTTCAGCTTCAGGTAGGATTTCTACTATTTCGTATTAGAATGTACATATACTATCGATTATCATCCTTAAATTTAGATAGATTCGTTTATTGTCAACAGATATTTTTAATCAATATGTTTAGAATGTTATTTATGATGGATAAATTGAGTCTTCATTATATAGTACAGTTGTTTACTCGAATAATGTGTAATTTATTCGATAAACTTTCGCAAAATGTAAAATAATCATGCGAATTTAGTAAGATACTAGAATGAAACCTATAATATGAAGAAATTTTGAATGTTTTCTAGAAATGTTTGAACACTAATGAGGATTTTTAATAGTAAACGTTAAAATTAAGAAAATAAGCGATATATGTGTGTTAATAATACATTTTGAAGGCGGATTATATAAAATTGTCTTAACTTTGTTCGATTCCATGATTGTAAATCCTTGCAATTCATTAAAATAATGATCAATAATATTATTGAAGAGAATCAACCCAGAGAACGTCAAATACAGCTTCAGGACAAGCTTTTTGAGTCATATTAAGCATCGCGATTTTTCCAAAAAAAATTCAAAATCAGGAAAATGAAACTAAAATCAGCAATTTTGCTCAATGAAAAATGATTTTTGAATTTTTTTTTGGAAAATTTGTTATTCAAATCAATATTTCTTGAACTTTTCTAGGGTAAATTAGGAAACTAAATCTGAAAATTTGTACTATTTTCAAGGGTAATTTGTGTATTGCTGTTAGAATTGAGATTGAAAATAATAATAATATCATAATTTCAAGATTGCTAATATACATTGAAAACAATATCGTTCTTTCTATATAAACATATATTTAAGCATTTTATTACCCAAGTTTAAAGCAATTTCATTAAAGACAAATCATTAACAAGCAATATTGAGAATTATATATGGATAACTTAAAATTCATATTTCTGTACTATTTATTGAAGTATAGGAAAGGAAGTTTAAGCTATCAATATATGATAAATCTGTTTTATTTGTGAAATATTGTATCAATTTCTTGATGCAGACAGCTGTACAGCATCTTAATATTAGTAATCAAACACACTTAAAGCAAACATTCTTATATCAAGTAAATAAACCAAACAACAAAACATTTATCTAAAATTAAGGAAAAATAAAAAAACAAACAAAATAAACAATATACATATAAATGCTGAACATCATCTAATTCAATTATATTGTTCAAACAATAAAATTATTATATGAAACTCCAACAGGAGAAGCATAAGCGACAGTTCCAAAAGGTCTATCAACAGCGCTAATGACATGCTTTGTTAAATTATACCATGACTGTAGTTTTTCAATTTCTTGCACGCCTATTGTTTTTTCAAAAATATCCGTTGCCCATAATGAAAAAACGTCAAAAGAATTCATCTTAAAGCACTGGAATTGGGATACAGAGTTGTAATATATAACTGATTTGACTTCACGGGTTTCTCTGTCAAATATCATCGTAAGAATAACAGGTTTTCTTTTTTCTATGGCTCGTTTGAACTCTATACTGTCAATGGATGCAACAACTGCTAACTGAAAATCTTCAAGTTCAATATTGAGACTTGAATTAATAATTTCTCGAAACATCGTTTGAATTGTGGGTCTAACTATCCTGGACATCAAATGTTCATGGTTAACTAACCATGTATTCAGAGTATGGCTGGTATTTCCGGAGAATAAATAATAAAAATTTTCCGTATTTAAAGAACTTAGCCTTTGGAAGCCTGGTTCGTAGTTGAAAATCAACCTTTTAACTTCTCTTGATATAGCTATGATTCGCTCGTTGATTCTTTCATTGATTTCGGGATGAATCTCATTATTTTCTGAGTTTTCAGGGTTTTGAGGCTGATTTTGTGGATTACCAGCATTATTTTGCTCTTCATGGTTCTGATTTTGTGGTTCAGGATTTTGATTTTGCATTTGATTTTCATTATTTTCTTCTCTTTGGCTGTTTTCAGATTGATCTTCACTTTCATGATGATCAGGGTCAATATTACTATTATTTCTAGATTCTCCCAAATTC
Organism: Trichomonas vaginalis G3; assembly: GCF_026262505.1. Taxonomy (NCBI): domain Eukaryota; phylum Parabasalia; order Trichomonadida; family Trichomonadidae; genus Trichomonas; species Trichomonas vaginalis. Next base: position 6,051,893 of record NC_067208.1, read on the forward strand.
TGAGGAAATTGATCGTTTTGTAAATCTTCCTCTGAATTTGTTTCTACTTGGTGTAAAATGTCAACATTTCGCATACAGAAGTCAGTGAGTATCCCATCGATTGCGTTTTCTAAGTTTGAATGGTAAACCAAGAGTACTGAGTTCAAATCAGTTTTACGAATTTGATAAAACATCATTTCAATATTAGGCTTGATTAAATTAAAGTTCGTATTAAGCATCGTTAATCCCAGGTAAAAGCAATTCCATGGCGCTTGGATATCAGTCAAAAATCTGCTTTCTTTCGTATGACATGCGCCAACTTGGTCTAATTCGAGTCCTCTGAGCTGGAAATATACGGCTGACGGAGTCAGTGATATAATATGCACGAAAAAATCACAATTATCCGATTTAAACAAGTAAATTGAATTTTCATCGACAAGACCTAACATTCCCGATTGTACGGCATAACAGAGCCATTTCTGAAGGAATCTGTAGCATAACATAAAGGAAGGACCTTCAACAGGAGACTCTTTCAGGTCTAATTTCGTAATTCCGACACTTGAATGGCTCGGAAACGCAGACCAGAATACATTTGGTCGCGGGGCCATGAGAAATTCGGTTACTCCGTAATTTTTGTCTGCATTTAATGTGTTCCATAAAAAATTCAACAAAATTGAGACAAATACCTGAGGAACGTTGACTACTCGATCAATAAAAGGTACATGGTTGCCGATAATACCTATAGTATTACCTAAAGCCTCATCAAATTCAAATGTATCGTCATCTCTTGCTGAAAACGCAGTTCTCTTGGTTAAAAAGATGTATATTATGCTATACGCATTAATTGCTTTGTGTGCGAGCCAATTACATAAGAAATAATCGAAAATTGGTGTATGAAAATCAATTTCCAACAAATTTCTGAATGTATATGATACGGCGAAGCACAGAGTGTTTGATGATACAACATTGATCATGTTTGAAACGAAAATTCCATATAACCATGTTGGATATTTACTTCCTTCCAAAATTTCCTTAAAAATCAAGAAACAAAGGACGTATTGGTTGACAAGTCTTGATACAAAGTAAATTATCTTATTTACAATCTTCGTATCCCTCTCAAACCTGATAAAAATTAAATTATATTGAGCATTTGTCGAACAATAGTAAGCGGCTGCATCTAATAGAATAACTACAGTTGCTACAATACGGTTGGCATCTTTTTGGTAATAAAAAGTGTGTAGAATCGAAAATCCTGTAGTTAAAATTAAATTCCACACAAAAACGAGGAATTCTCTAAAATCGAAACGAATAAATGGTATATTAATGACTACAAACGCTACTATAATCAATACGCATGTATTAAACTTATTATTCCACTTATAAATAAAATGAGATATAATTCCAACCAAAACTCCTTTGATTGTCTGCAAAATACCTAATAACAATGATGGTGAACCTTGATAACCAAGTACAAATCTATTAATTCCTTCTAAAAGATATAAAATTACAAGAGATGGCTGCAAAAGCATGCAAATACTGATTAAAGGGGCTGCGTATATAAATATCTTGAATACATTGATCAGAAATGGTACAAATGAGTCGTAATCTAATGAAATATCTAAATTAAGATGGGAAACAATTTTTGGAACGAAATTATAGAGATTTTCTGTTAAATACATAAAGAATAGAACTAAAGAAAGGTAAAATGGTCGAGCAATTCCGTTTTCTAAATGTCCGTAAGTTAATGAGTAATATTCTGTTGGAGGAGGCTGAATTGTTGAGTAAATACAGGCTCCTGATACAATACAGAGCCAGAAGTAGTCTCTACTTGGGAATAAATGCGATTCTTTTGCTACTAAAAAGAGTTGGATTATTAATGAAATATAAACCAATAAAATGTAGAATAAATTGCGTGGGAATGGAAAAAACTCGAAAAAGGATTTGTTGGACAATGGGAATTTCATGATTTTTGATCCTATTCTTAGATAATTATGTTTTGTTTCGTTTTTATGTTTCTGTGCGACTTCTCCGGCAATCGAATCCTTCATGAATTCGGCTAACGCGTATACTTCGCTTGGTTGGAATCCGGAGTTGATAAGATCAAAGGCGGTTTGCTGTAATTTATCTTCTTCAAATGAATAGAGATTCCTCTGGGCCCAAAGAATCTTGGATATCCCAGGGGGAGGACTCTCCGTAGGTATATCTTCTAGCGAGTCTGATGACATTTCGAAAGTTTTATTGACCAATTTGGAAATAAAGTATAATATTAATAAAAAGATTACGATAATCGATGAGTATATCAGTGAAAATAGTAAACATGTGAAATTACTCCATTTATATCTTTGTATCGGAATATGGCAGAGCATAAACAAGACCATGACGGCTAATCTCGTTAGTTGTACGGCAACTCGATTTCCTGGTGTGTACCCAAAGCAAAAGCATTGAAATATAAGACGTTTATGTTCATTAACTTCACTTAATTCTTCGGAATTCATACAAAAATGCCAACTAATTGAATTTTATTTTGAAAAGATAGTATCAACATTCCAATAAATAAAAATCAGTTTGGTTTTTTATTTGACATTTTGAGGAGATTTCAAAAGTTGTAATTACTTTTTCACAAAATTAAGCTAATTAATTGAATGGAATACTTATATACGCTCAAATTCCAAAACGAAATTAGTGAGAATCGCAATTTTTAAAAATTTCTAATTTCAAATTTGATATTTCATTTTCGTAAATTCGAAAAATAAATATATAATTTGAAACCAGAAACAAAAACAACAAAACAAAGGATATTTTTAAGGTTTGCAACGTCAAAATTTCAATTGAAAGGGTTCATAAAATTTTGAAAAGCTATAAAAACATCAGAAATAGATTAATTAGATATTCTTCATTGCTTCTGGTTATTTTCAGTGCAAAATAATCAGACTTTATCGTATTTCTAAATTTTCCTTATGGATGCAAAAACACTTGTAATTGAAGTACTTGAAGCTCGTTCATTATCACCATCTGATATCAATGGTTGGGCAGATCCATTAGCCGTAGTTTACCTCGGTAAAAAGAAAATCGGAAAGACCAAATTCATTCCAAGAACGTTAAACCCAGAATGGAACCAAAGATTCGAAAAAGAGGATGCAGATATATCAGATGATATCAGAATCGAAGTCTGTGACCATGATATCGTTGCTTCAGATACAATGGGTTGTGTTCAAATCCCACTTTTAACATTTTCCGATGGAAGGTGGACAAACCAATGGTACAGACTCATGGATGATAACAACCATCCAGTACATGGCTACATCCGTCTGAAAATACAATTAGTTGATAACGCGGAACTCGCGTTTCGTGAGTCCGAGCATAACAAAAAACCAGAAGAGGACGACGAAAAAAAACGCCAAGATGAAAAGAATGCCGCTCTTGAAAGAAGAAGAGCTTTAATGAAACAACATCTCGAAATGGAACAAAACCAAGCTATTCACATGGAAAATTTCAAGGCACAACAAAACGAAAACAGCAAAATGAGAAAACAAGACCCAGCAGACGTAGGACAAGTTAAACAACAACCAATTGTACCAGGAATGGTTCCTCCACCAAATCCACCACCATCACAACCAGCTAATATTTAAAAATTGTTACTTTTTATTACAAAATCATTAATATTGTTAATGTAAATCGCCATTATTAATTTTTCTTTTACTATATCAAGAGTTAGCTTATATTCTATGCTATTTTCGACATAAATTATACTATTATGTAGTCATAAGACCAAAATCAAATACTCTTACAGGATATATCAAACTATTGTATTTTCAAAGTTTTTCCAAATCATTACTGAATGAATATTTGAACAAACAATAAAGTCTACATCATCAGAGTACAATTCTATCGGTCATTTCTCTATACCCCGAATTTGATAAAAATTATATTGAAAGATTTTCAAAGCATGAAGATGTGACAGCAACATTTACCAATAAACATCAAAAATATAAGCTAATTATTCTTGTTGAATAAAATAAAAATTAAAATATTTACATGATAAAATCATAAACAATAAAATAGGACATATAATCAATAATATAATCACATAGAAAGATCCTTCTCCATCTTTCGAATAATACTGAGAAAATCAATATTATTTGATGTAATTTTCTCCAATAACGAAGAATATGCAGCAAAAATCATCATATTGGTTCTCTTTGGGCAGAAATCTGTAGGCTGCTGGCATATCTTGCTAATTGATTCGTATAAAACGCTCTTCTGCGTTTCTGTTGTATTATCACCGAATTCAAGTAGTTTATCGATCAAATCAATATTACAGCTTGATTTCGGAGAAAGAATACTTCGAATACAGGTGTTGTAGATAATTCTACACAAAGTTTGCTTGGCAAATTCTGAATCATATTTGTTAGAAAGCTCGTGGTACAAAATGAACATTGTTAAATGAGAGTAAATGTTCATCTTGAGTTGTACAACGTTTTCTAAGTAAAATTCAACAGAATTACCGCATGGATGATCAAAAAGTTGTAAAAACTTATTGAAATCATCATCGTGAGTAAGATAAACGTATATTACGTTGAAAATAAAGGAACTAGGACCAAATCCAAGATCAGATTTCGGATTTTGGCTAAAATGATGGCGTAAGATTTGGGTAAAGATATAATCGAAGTTAGATTGCGATGCAACACACCATGCATTAATAATTGCATTGGTAAAGTACTTTTCCGGTATCATATAATAGTAAATTAAGAAAGTCTTATTGAAAATAACTTTTGAAAAGTATCCAGCTGCAAGATTCGTGTTTGGAGGGACTTTTCCATTTGCAAGATACGATAAGAAAAATGACTCTAAAGATGATTTGTGGGAGTTCTTGAAAACCATATCAAGCATTTCGCGTTTAACTTCTAAAATGAATTTGCGCTGATCAGTTCCGATATAAATGTAAAATCTTTTTTGATCGATATAATATTTTGCGCTTTCAGGCAAAACTTCCATGCGCTTGACATCTTCATCTACTAAGATACTGTATGTTGGAGAAAACAAGAAATATTGCTTTTGCAGCTTTTTACGAGAATCCGGTTTTAGAATTAGGAAAAATGCCTGTAGATTTGAAGGTATGGCTGTCAAACCACGCGGACTACTTATTTTCGCCATAGTTTCTGGTTTGCTGTCCTTCATTTCAACATCAAGACGAGGAACAGACAAAGATCTAAGCGAATCTCCTAAAGTCGGGGCTCTTTCATAAGCTATTTGAACTCGTGGCTGCATAGAACTACTTAGAGATGAAACCCTTGATAGTAGGGCGTCATCGGTATTCAAATTCATTTTCGAGATTGACATAACGGCGATATTTCGATTTCTTTGTCGAAAATATTGCACAATATAGATTGATCATTAAAAACAATCAAAATATTTAAATAGTATTCAAAATTTTTCAAAACATTTACGTTACATTGAAATCTTTGCCGAACTTGACTCCAAAACAGATAAAATATAATAAATAATCGTCATAAGAGCAACTTCATTTATCCATGTTCCAGAGATCCATAAAACCCTCGAAATCATGAAAATAATGAACTTTTGAACTAATCAAATTAGCATTTTTCGTTGGTGACTCTTCCTTCACATTATATACCATCCTCACATCATGATTTAACAAATTATGCTACTATGAATACTCACAGATATCATTATAGCATCGAGTGGGTATATCTTGATATGTAATGAGAATTTAATTTATAGTTGACAGCATATTATCATTACCAAAACTAATGTAACTATGAAACAAAAGATATTTTTTCCTATTACATAATCTATTACCATAGATTTCATATATTTTAGAAGTTGGCATGACAATTAAGTGAATACATCACTCTATGGTTTGATATATAGTTATGCTTATATAGTTAGCTTTGATTTTTCGTTCTATTTCATATCACTTTCTTAGAATCTTTCCATTTCTAATCCTTCGCCTTGTTTATTCATATTATCAAGCATTTCAATCAAATATATTAAATTGCTGGTACATCGCATAGATTATCCTCACATCATTGATTATATTTAAAAATCTATATATTTATTAGGGAAGTTGGATACAAAATCATTTTAAGCATGTTCAAACATCAGGACGAATCATAAGATATATTATCACTGCTAAGTGTTTGATTGTAAGAAGCCTTACTAGCATTTAACTTTATTCATACATATTGTGCATGAACATAGAATTATAATTATAAAATCAATAAGCAGAATATAAGTTTAAAGGAATTTAAAAAAAAAAAAAAAAAAAAAAAAAAAAAAGGTAGTGGGGCTTCCAGGCACTTCGTGCCTTCTAGCCCTGAAGATGTTTAGTATAAATGAAGTCTTAGAGGACAAACATGACTATGAGTTTTGATATGACAAGATAGAATATGAGAGAGGTCCTATAAACCGGAGAAAGTGTTATATAAACATCTGTCATATTACTCAGAATATTATACAGAATTCAATAAAAATATATTTTAGGTGAAGAGGTGAGATTTCACCTGTTTTTTCACCTCTTTTCTCACCTCTTGAATTTTCATGAATTTCATCGTAAAGACTTTGTCAAGATTTCATCGTAAAGACTTTGTCAAGATTTCATCGTAAAGACTTTGTCAAAACTTCATCGTAAAGACTTTGTCAAAACTTCATCGTAAAGACTTTGTCAAAACTTCATCGTAAAGACTTTGTCAAGATTTCTTCGTAAAGACTTTGTCAAGATTTCTTCGTAAAGACTTTGTCAAAACTTCATCGTAATGAGCGTAAATCAGACAAAAATATATTTTAGGGTAGAAGGGTATATCTACCCCGTTTTCTACCCTCTTTTCTACCCCATATGTACTTACTGAAAAAGTATGTGTTCCATCTGTCATTTTACTCAGAATTTTACACCAAAAATAATGTTTAGGTGAAGAGGTGAGATTTCACCTGTTTTTCACCTAATTTTTCACCTCGTGAATTTTCATGAATTTTACACCAAAATAATGTTTAGGTGAAGAGGTGAGATTTCACCTGTTTTTTCACCTCTTTTCTCACCTCTTGAATTTTCATGAAATTTACACCAAAAATAATGTTTAGGTGAAGAGGTGAGATTTCACCTGTTTTTTCACCTAATTTTTCACCCTCTTGAATTTTCATGAAATTTACACCAAAAATATACTACTAGGGTCATTTACGAAGAAATCTCAACAAAGTCTTTACGATGAAATCTTGACAAAGTCTTTACGAAGAAATCTCAACAAAGTCTTTACGAAGAAATCTCAACAAAACATAGACAAGAAAGTTCATGAGAAATTAGATGAAGAAGTCTTAACAAAGTCTTTACGAAGAAATTCATGAAAATTCAAGAGGTGAGAAATGAGGTGAAAAAAGAGGTGAAATCTCACCTCTTCACCTAAAATATATTTTTGGGTCATTTACGAAGAAATCTCAACAAAGTCTTTACGAAGAAGTCTTGACAAAACATTTATGAAGAAATCTCAACAAAGTCTTTACGAAGAAGTCACAATAAACATCTGTCAAAAACCGCTTTTTAACTTCACTTAAAATGCCACGTAAGCTACGTAAGAATATACGTAAGAGGAAGAGAGCATTGAAACATCCAATAGTAAAACTGACACCACAACAACAGTTGCAACAACAAATTATGAATGACCCCACTATGTTGCAACAAATGTCAAGCAATCCTATGCTTTTAAACCGAGTTGTTGGTGCACAGAGTGGAGGTTTAAGAGCGGCACTTTTAGCGAAAATGGCAGGCTATGGTGGAGCTGCAGACGGAACAGCCTATAACCCTCAAAGTCAAATGAATTTGAGTTCACTCAAAAATCAAATAACAGATGTCAAAAAGTCAAACATAGACATACAGAAGCAAATAAGTGAAAACGAAAAGAAACTAGAATATGACAGACACACAAAGAAACTCAATGAGTTAAACGTAGAGAAAAAGAAGAAAGAAGAACAACTGAAAGAACTAAGTACAGAGGAATATGCGAAAAAGTGTCAGAAAAAGCAGCAGAAGTAGCAAAAATGGAACAAGATGTCATAAATTTGAAAAACCATACTACTCAATATAAAATACTGAAAGATGAAGAGATAAAACAAAAAGCCCTGAAGACATATATGGATAGCGATGAGTATAAAAAGGAAGTTGAAGCAAATGTAAAGGCAGAAAAACTTTTACAGTTGCAAAACCAAACCGTACAGTATGAAAACTTAGCACAAGAAAGTAAAAATAACGACGCAGCCATGCAAAAGGCAATGAAAAGCGCAAATATATAAAAGCTAACAATGACTGGTTAGATGCCCAAGCCAACGCTAAAGCAGCCCAACTTATAGGGTCAATAAGGACAAAATACAAGCGGATGAAGACAGTTCAAATGAAGCTTTAACAAATGCTGACTTTAAGAACGCCTTCGAAGCTCTTCATAGTAAGGTGAAACTAGTGAACGACTTCTCATCTGGAAAGAAACTGAAGTCTGAAGTTTCGACAAAGAGTTAAAAGAAGTAGCACAAAATATGACGAAAATAACAGATGCAGCAACGAGACAGGCAGTTCAAAGTGCCTATGACGCCGTTAGAGCAACTGTTGTGGAAAGTCAAGAAAAAGAGTTACAACAGACCAAAACAGACCTAGTAAATGCTTTCTTAAGAACGAAAAGTCAGTAGGACATTACGCTGCAGATGAACATATGTGCCAGCTGGTGGAACTTATATACCAGCTGTTGGAATTTATATACCACAAACCCTCCAAGAGAAGCACCTGCACCAGGACTACCTAAAACATTTACATCGTCACATGGACACAGACACAGGCATGCACCAAAACCAACACAACAACCAACAGTTCAAAACCCTGCACAACAACCAACAGTTCAAAACCCTGCACAACAACCAACAGTTCAAAATCCAGCACCACAACCAAAACCAGCACAACAACCACCTCCACAACCAGCACAGCAACCAACAGTTCAAAACCCTGCACAACAACAACCACAAACAGAGCAAGGACATAAAAGAAGTAGAGAACAAGGAAACCAAGAATTCTTAAAAATGCTTAAAGAAGAGTGTGGTTTCCCAGATACTGTTGACTTTAGTGACAGATATAAAGAAGCTATTGGAAAGTTCAAGGATGGAAATACTGACCCGAACCTATTTAGCTTTATGGCTCAGCACCAAAACGGATATAATCTCAAACCTGGAAAATACAAGCTCGCTAAGGGATATGATTTAATAGCATATCATCCAAATGACATGGATGAATTTACTCCGAGATATTTGATGTCAGAGCTAAATGACAATTCAACTTTCGTCATGAAACGCGTAAAAAATAGAGACGGAACGAAAGAACAAAAGCTTATGAATGCGGATGACGTAGATAGGGAAATTGTTGAAAACGGTCTCGGAATATATGAAATGCCAGCAGATGAGGTACAAGGAAACTCCACAGGAAGAAGTTCAGATACAACCAGACATGGAAGAAATAGTTCAGCAACAACAGCTAGAAGAGCCTGAAGGAAACGAACAAGTCACTCCTTTGGAAACTAACTTCACAGAACTAGATGAAGATTTGGAACAGCCGAAAAATCTTGACCCTCAACAAGAGCATGAGGTGAATATGGAATCTTTCCAAGAGTCTAAGAAAGATTCGGCTGACATAGTAGAAGAATATCGAAAAATGTTTGCCGACATACAAAAGACTCCAACACCAGATGAAAATATTCAGCATAGAATGGAAGAACTGAAAAAAAATGTACACAAATACAACAACCCTTTTTACTTACGAGCATTTAACGTTCAATCTTCGGATGAACTCGGTGAAAATAAAAGGTTAAATTTCAAGAAAACATATAGAAATGAAACATTGTTTAAAGTTCATTCAGAACCTAACCAAGATGGAAACAAACCTACTTTTGTTTCTGCAGACGATGGAACTACAATGAGATGGGGTCATAAAGCTAACCCGGATAGGTGGTTCATAAACTTACAACCACAATTCCAAGAAGTTGTAGACGCAATGGAAGTGAATGGTGAACCAGATATAGCTGGTATTTTAAGCGCGGCTTTAATGCCATTGAAAGATATGAAAGATGCAGATATTTTGAACCAGTATGAAATGAACATGGCTGATGGAAATATAACACCTGACGTTCTAGAACATTTATCTCAAAGAACTACACAGAACCATAAAGATGGTATATTTGGTGAAGAGTTTAGAAAGAAAGTTAGGGAGATAGAAGGAAGAGAACCTATTGTACATGACCTTGCAAACGAAAGTTTGCAAAATGTCATAAAAACTTACTTTGCAGACAATGAACCGAGAAGGGATGAATATTTAAGAAAACTCAAATGGACAGTACCAAATGAAATGTTAGTATTGAAAAACATGTTCCTTGACAAAATAAAACCAACTACAGAAATAAACGACGCAAGACTGAAAGATTGGGTAGAAGCTTTCCCATTCACAAAAGATATAGTTGGTAACATGGAAAGAAAACCAGAATGGCTACAAAAACATATATTTGGAAACGAGCTTATTCCATATGGACAGGCACTGTTTGAAGAGCTTGAACCGGAAACTCAGGACAGAGTCATGCAAACAATAAGCGACGACTCAAATACAGACTATGACAAACTCTTTCTAGGATATAGGTTACCTGAGATGGGCGACCAGAGCCAAAAGGCAAAAAGGACATGGAAAATTTGCAACATACTAGATGAACATAATGCAAAGATGCAACAACTTCAAGCAGAGGGCAATGAAGGAAAAAGAAGAGTTAAAAACTCAGTCAGGAAGAAAGTAAAGCTTGGTCGGAGTGGGTTCTATTATGACATATAAATCCAACTATTCTATATTTTTACTCATATGAAATGTACGCCGCTCAGAATATAACGCCAACAGTTTTGGATGCTATGAATGGAAATGTTTCCGAATGGTATAACGAATGCGACAATGCCATTAGAAGGTCAGAAATAGTTCCTGGAACTTACGAATATACAACTGCTGTTTCTTATGGAAACGTAGGTGAGTTTGGAGAAGGTTCTTCAACAACAGTAGATATTGCTTGCGACAGGTTTCATATAATTTCTATTGACAACTCTTTCTTATACGTGGAACAAGACATTGAAATAAAACCTTCTGCCAAGTTGTCTGACAAGAAAGGTTGCAATGGAATTTTCTATGTCGGATACCAATATGCTCCAGAAGTTTTCATGGATATAAGATATATTCTAACTCTGACTTAGTTCAAACAGTAACATGGCAAACTATGAATGGTTCGCTTTGAGAAACTCAGTACAACCACAAGCTAGAGAACAAACAGACCAGTATGCAACTATTGAGAAAATAAGAAGACTTGACCCTAACGTTCCAGGAGTTTATGTTAACCTTTCTGGACAAACTGCAGCAGCAGTAACCAAAGTAAAACTGAAACTTAGAGTTCCTTTGTCATCTTTCCTCATCTTCAGGTTTTTAAGATACTTGCCAAACTGGGCAGGAAAAATTTCTATCGAACTTACTCCAAGCAAAATAACTTAGTCATTGCACCAACACAAGACCCATTCACTCTTACAGAAGTAGTGGGAACAATAAAATGTCATTCGCGCGACTTTTGCAAAAAAAGTTGACTTAGACTTTGGTTTCTCAAACCTCAACACTGAAGTAAACTATTATTTCAATGCTGCTGGAGATGCTTGGGACCCAGTTAAGTTCACATGCGAAAAATTTGAATGCAAGAGAATAGAAAGCAGACTTGCAGTCTATATGTTGACCCAGATATTTTCAAATGCTTTAGCTGCCAAATATATTGCAGTTCCACTTATGTTCCTATACACCAAATATCTGTCAAAGACTTTGCAGGTGAAGTTGGAAACCAAAGTGCTGACCCAGGTGCAAGAACAGATATTGCCTTAACAACTGCAATGAAACATGCAGATACTATGTTTGTACTGTTCAGACGAACTATAAATGACTATTTCTTGCTTCTACAACCTGGTATTAAATACCATATAAACATAGATGGCAAATATTATCCAGAGAAGAATATTCTACAGTTGAGGATATGAGGTCATACAACTTGACATTAGATGCTATGAACTTTAACAACAACTTCACAACAACCATTAACCCTGAAATGCAAAGTTCTATTATGCCATATGTGAAAGTATGGACTCATACAGGAGCTCAAAAAACTCAATATACAAATGGAGACCGTTCAAACTTTTGCTTGGCATTCCATTTGCTGACTCAGAAGACTTTATGGGTGGTATTTCAACTGTTGGTACAGTTCAAATACAATATACTGGTGACAGAGACGGTCCAGATGAATTGAAAGCAAAGAAGTTTACAAAACCAATAGCACTTTTCACAGAAGATGCTCTTTTGAAAATTCGTTCGATGAAACCTGCTGGGGCTCCTCAGATTGGTATAACGACAGCTTCCATCGAGCAGATTTTGGCAGCAGGTCAGTAAGTTGTTCTTGAACTGACTTCTCTCCGTCAAATATTGACAGTACGCAGTTTTGATATAATATTGTATTATAAACTTACCTTTAGAAATATCGGTCAGTTTTTGTTATATTTTTGTCAACGTCAAGAACTTTCACCATTTCGGTTATACCAACTTTCTTTGCTTTATGAAAATATTTTGGTTCAGCAAAGACTGCTATTCTATAACATTTTCCATTGTTTGTGTAAAAGACTATTCTGTCAATGTATTTGTATTGTTTGTGTGTGTAAACCTTGTTTTGCTTCAATTCGAAAGATACTCGAATACGTCCATCTTTTTATTCTAAGTAAAATGTCATTTCCGAAAATAGAAGCGTAAGTGTTTCAAAAGGTTTAATGGCGGTGGCAGATGTGAAGTTAAATTCACCAACTCAAACAAACAGTCAAAGTGTTGTTGTCAATGTCAAAGACAGAGATGTTTGAAGTGGGGAAACCATACGAAGACGAAGATGGTATAGCAATGTTCCTGTAAAAGAACAACCAACATATCCTGAAGTTAGCAGAGACTTAAGTTCTGTTGCAGATATTCGAAACGACTACCAACAACTTAAAGACAACTTAAAACTCAGGAGAAGATTTGTCAAGCTTTGGGTATAATGTTAAACTTGGTCGAACACAACCCTGTAAAAGTGAACTCATATGTCATCGCACCTCATGAAGTTTTGAAAGAACTATGAAACTTTTGACAGAGGCAGACGATATAAACATCAAAGAAATAGAACCCGACATTGCTTGCTGTGGTGTTTTCATAATGTCATTGACAAGATATACGTTATGAAAGGAGGTGAAACGTTGAACTTAAAATATAGTTTCCCAGACGTCATAAAAATATTGACGACCACAACATTTCATTAAATTTAGTTGCTAAGTAAATGGCAGAAGACACAATGGTTTATACTATTACGACTAAAACCTGAGTCATATAATTCTATAACAACAAACTTACAAAGTCTCAGGACGATATTGTAAACTAACTTTAAACACAATGACGACTAAAGCCTGTTTGCTCTTTTGACACCAGAAGACTTTATTGTTGTGAATGGTAAAAAATACTCCTTTGAAGAATACTTACTCAGATATACCACCAACAGTTTGTTGACTTATTTAATACTTTAAGGACGGATGTAACATGTGCTGCACTAGAGCAGGTTTCATTATGTTTGGATGTCGACTGAGTTTAGTATAAACGATATGAGCTATAATACAAAACTTATATCTGGTTTTTTACTACCAACAGTTTCCTATAACAGGAAAAGGTGTCATACAAGGAATGTCTGTTCCATTGACTTTAAGTACACCTATTTTATATATGTTTCAAACTTAGGTTCAAAGTGCTATTCGAATGTCGACAGAAACTACTATGACCAAAAGATACTCATGCGTATAAACAACACTTTCTCTGCTGGTTTGCCTATTGTTCATTCGAATGCAGAGTTTTCAGCTTTAGTGAACTCAAACACTTTAGCAAACATAAACTTAACCTAGTTGACGCAAACTTTGTTCCTGTAAAACTTTTATGTCCTATGTATTTGTCAATGACGGCAGAAAGTTTCGAATTGGAAGATGCAACTGGTGAAAGTATTGTACTACAAGAACAACTTCAACAACAAATAGCTCAAGAACAACAAATGGAACAAATGCAACAACAAAGTCAAGAATAAAAAAAATATTTTTTTTTTTTATAAAATGTACAGAATAGATGTTTCAGATTTTTTATGACTTCCAAGCATTCAGAAATATGTGTCCATTTCGAGACTATAACAAAGCAGTCGAGAATTTGAAACGTTTAGTCATTTATGTTGACTCTGCCCAGAATGTTATGTCATGAAAGAATGGGATGTTGTCTTTAACAAACCAAGAGCAACCATAGTTTCAGAACAAGAATGTAGACAGAAACTTAAGAAAATAAAAGTCGTACAAGTTGGTATGAAGATGTTAGATGCTTGGGATATCTTATTGTCAAAACTTGAAGATTTTTCAGTTCGTGGTATAAAGTTCTATACACCATCTCCAAACTTCTATTCTATCTTCACTGGATATAAATACGAACAAGTAGAATGGAAAGAAAATGTTATAGAAGCTTGGTTAGACCATGTCAAAGAAATTATATGCAATGGAAACGAAAGAGTCTATGAGTATATCTTATGTTGGTTTGCAAACATCTTACAACATCCAAGTGCTAAAAATGAAACTGCTCTCATTGTAATTGGAAAACAAGGAACAGGTAAGAACACTTTCTTTACAGATATTTTGTGCAAACTGTTAGAGGGCTATTCGAACCCGAATATGACAAACTTAGAAAACATCTGCGGTAAATTTAACTCTTCAATAGAGAATATGAAACTTATAGTATGTAACGAACTTCAAAGTATAGATACAACAAAGGTTTTAAACTCAGATGCTTTGAAGAGTCTTATAACAGACAAAGTTGGAGTTGTTGAAAGAAAATATAAAGACCAAAGAGTTTGTGAAAATGTTGCAAACTTCGTCATGGTTTCAAACAACGCCGTTCCGATGAAGTTAGAAAGTTCTGACAGAAGATATGTAGTTGTCAGAACGTCAGAAGCTCATATGCAAGATACAGAATATTTTGACGACTTAGCAGAAACTTTGACATCTGACTTTTACAACCACTTGTTCTCATATTTCATGACATTAGATATTTCTAAGTTCAATCCAAGACAAATTCCACATACCGAAGAAAGACAAACATTGTTAGAAGCAAACAAGAGTGTATATGAACTGTTTATAGATGAGACTAACTTTGAGTGTTTAGATGAAAGGTCATTATATGATGAATATAAACAGTATTGTCAAGAGTATGGTTATATGACAGCTTCTAAACGAACATTCTTGGCAAATGTCAAAAGTCTTTTAGACGTTCAGAACGGCGTATATACAAAGAAAAATTTTTCTGAGTAAATTTAAAAAAAACATTTTTTTATCCGATAGAAAAGATGGCAAAATTCATCTCAGTAAACAAGTACATGACAGAAGTCAAAGAAGAACTAGACCCATTCGCTTATTTGAATGTTTACTTCTACCATTTTGAAAAGTCTTCATTCAGCAAAGTTTGGAACATCGAACCAGTTAAGTTTGCTATTGTGACTAAAAATGGTGCGAAATTTGAAGACTTAGACATAGAAGGTTTGTTAGCAGTCAAAGAAAATTTTGACAGAAGGTTCTCAAACCTTAAAGAAGGCAAAGCATACAAACTTGTTATACCTTATGAACCAAAGAAAGCAGACGACTATGAATATTATGAGTCTAAGATAGTTGAAGTTCAAGGTAAATTAGGTAAAAAGATTTTAGAGTCTAAGCCAGTGTTTGCTCCTAAAGAGGAAGAGAACATTGACATTGACCCAGAAATGTTCTAAAAATAAAATTTTATTTTTACATGTCAAATTTCTTTTTCTCTGGCTCTGGTTCAGGTTCTTTCTTCTCTTCTTCTACTTTCTTTTCTTTCTTTTCTCTCTTCTTCTTCTTCTCTGGTGGAGTTATGTCAAATTTGGCGCAACCATATTTATGTAAAAGTTCTTTGTCCTTTAATAGCTCTTCTATTCTGTTTCCTATTTCATCTTCAAGAACAGCGCATGTGTCTTCTTTGCATTCTAAGAACTTTTGTTGGACTTCATCTTTCCAATCGGCGTCATCTCTGTCAACAAGTCTGTCATTGACAAACTTAAAGACTTCTCTGCCTAATGTTTTATGGTTCTTGTCATATTCCCAGAAACAGAACTTTAGAACAAATTCACCTTTCTTGTTTACACTATGTAAGATTTTATGGTCGACAGATGTTTTGCTGTCGAAAAGCTTGTCTCGAATATAGATAGCGAAATCGCTAGACATTTTCAAAAAGATAAAATTTTAATTTTTCTAAAAATATGTTAGAAAAAAAGTTTGCTGACATTGACAAGAAATTTGAGAATGTTTTAAACAAGAACAAGAGGAAGTTAGAAAATGCTCAGATAAAACCCATACATGACAAGTTCTTATTTGCTCAGAATGGTATAACAGGTCTAATCGCACCACCTGGGTCGGGTAAGACTTTCACTTATCTTAAAATGGCTGCACAACAACAAGAACTAGATGAGAAGAACCCATTCTATGAGTTAGTTGTTATTTGTAGTACTTCTGGTCAATTTGACCAAACCGTCAATTCGTTCAAAGATATTATAAAAAAGTCTAAGTTAGTATGTATAAAAGACTCTGAGTTGTTAGATTGGATAAAGAAGTACCAAAGAAGAGTTTTGAAGTACAATGCTATAAATGAGTATATAAATTCTAAGTTTAAAGACCCAAATGAGGAAATGCAGAGAATATTAGAGAAGAAACACTTCAGAAACAAACAGAAAGAGATAGAATACATTTCGAAGAAATTGCAATCTTACGATTGGAAGACTTACCCTCATAGATGTCTTCTTATTTTAGATGACTTTGCTTCTCATCCTTTGTTAAAGAACAGAGAACAAGATATGTGTCGAATTCTTAAGAAGCTCAGACACTTTAACATCTCAGTTGTCATTTGTGTACAGACAGCAAAGAGTTTAAGTAAGGATGTTAAAAGAATACTTACTGATATCATACTTTTCCCTGGATTGTCCGAAGACGATTTCATGGAACTTATGAAAGAGTCCATGGCAGGTAAGTTTGACAGACATGAACTATGGGAGAAGTACAAAGTCATACAAGACCCTCATACTTCTTTCAGAATTCATATCTACGCAAACAAAGTTCAAATTGTAAAAAGTCAAGCTTGAAAAATGTAAGTGTTTGAGTCTTAGTCTGTTGTGGTTCTGCAGCTTTCGGTTCTTCTGGCTTTGGAAGACATTCAGGAAGAGGAACGTCAGTCATCCGTTTGTGTCCTGTCGGATGGAAGAACTTTTCCAGTTGTCGGGAAATTTTTTTCTGTCGGAAGGAAAAACTTTTTCTGTCGGAAGGAAAAATTTTTTCTGTCGTTCGACCAAAAAGTTCTCAATTTTCGAAAATTTGAATGGTTTACGGACGAACAACAGGAAATTTTTTTCCAGTTGTCGGGAAATTTTTTTCCAGTTGTCGGGAAATTTTTTTCCAGTTGTCGGGAAATTTTTTTCTTGTCGGGAAATTTTTTTCCAGTTGTCGGGAAATTTTTTTCTTGTCGGGAAATTTTTTTCTTGTCGGATGGAAGGACTCGGAATGTCGGAAGGAAGAACTTGGAATGCCAGAAGGATTTGACAAGACAATTTACCTTATAGAGCTACCTGAGCCATCTGAAGTCAAGCTTGAAAAATAAATGGTTCATTTACTCTACTTGTTTGAAGTTGTCAAAATACTCTGTTATTTTTTCCTTTAACAATGACAAATCTTCTTTGAATGTAAGTATTGTACAACCTTTAATATCATAGTGTGTTTGAGGTAACGTATCTTGAACTATCTGTTTAACATCTTCATTTGGTGTCATTGAAATCGGTAAGTTTTCGCGATAGAACCAATTTCTGTCAGATTTGTAAATCTTAGCAAGGTCGTAAAAGCTTTTGTTGTTTCTTCTGACTAAATGCAACATAACCATATCTCTGTCTTCTTCATTTTCCATCTCTTCAGTGTAAATCATATACTTATAGTTCTTTTCCTTTCCTTTTGGTACCGAACGTGGTATTCTTTTCTGTATGTTTTTGTCTTTTGCTTCAAGCTTGTTCTCTAGCTCTTCACGTTCTTGTCTATGAAGTTCATCTAACATCATGAAAATATAACAAGCGTAACGAGGTGAAGCCCACATTGCAACAGCATTTACAAGAAGTCTATGTACATACCAACCTCTCAAACCATTTGGCAAATTTTGACGATTTTCGTACGGAATCTCGACCCGCGGTTTTCTACCGGTCGCAAACATATGAGGAAATTCTTCTAAAAGTTCTTTTGTCTGTTGGTTTTCAAACCAATGACGTGCTTGCTTTGTAGAACGAAGAGCATTCAAAATACTTTGCATTTGGTACATGTCATCTTTGACCGAACGAATGAGACGGAGTTGTTTGTTAAACTGAACCCACTCATATTCTTCATTTATAGCTTCATGGACTATAACTGTTGTTGTGTTCTCTGTTGTTGACATATCTGTCTTTACATACAAAATAAAAAAATATTTTTTTAAAAATTAGCGTTATTTTTTTAAAGTTTGGTCATCCTTCACTATATGACAAATATACTATATTTTACTTAAAAATATGCAAGCGGCTCATAGCTCAGTGGTATGGGCTACCTCGCTACAGGCGTCGAAGACCTCGGTTCAAATCCCGATTCGCGCAGGTTTTTTCCTTTTATGCAGTGAAATTTCATGTACATAGGTTACTTTGGTGTTAGACCCTAGTGAAGAAAATAGAACGATATAAGTTTACATTTGTAAGGTTGGACGATAAAATTTACTGACTGACGTCGGACATTGTCTTGAAAAAGTAAAAGACTTGTCTTGAAAAGTAAAAGACTTGTCTTGAAAAAGTAAAAGACTTGTCTTGAAAAAGTAAAAGACTTGTCTTGAAAAAGTAAAAGACTTGTCTTGAAAAAGTAAAAGACTTGTCTTGAAAAAGTAAAAGACTTGTCTTGAAAAAGTAAAAGACTTGTCTTGAAAAAGTAAAAGACTTGTCTTGAAAAAGTACGGGTATCGTCTGAAATCAAGACCACTGTTCTCAAATTTGAGAACTTTACACCAAAAAATTTCTTGAAAAAGTAAAAGACTTGTCTTGAAAAAGTAAAAGACTTGTCTTGAAAAAGTAAAAGACTTGTCTTGAAAAAGTAAAAGACTTGTCTTGAAAAAGTAAAAGACTTGTCTTGAAAAAGTAAAAGACTCGTCTTGAAAAAGTAAAAGACTTGTCTTGAAACAATGACCGACATAGACCCAGCAGATGAGGCAATCTACCTTATAGAGATAAATGAGCTAGTTAGGAACTACCTGAGCCATCTGAAGTCAAGCGTAAAAATAAACGCTTTACATGTATTTTTCAGCAACTTCGTCAAATAATTTTATAGCACTATCTATCTCATCTACTTCAAACGTTTCTTTACCTTTCGTGGGAGCACCATACCTTTTCTCAAAAACTTCAAGCAGTTCTGTTTCAGCAGCTCTCATATCATTTACAAACACAACCTTAACTCTATTGACTGTACTGTCATATCTTTTAGTTATATTAAATGTTCTTCCTATCTTATATCTCTTTGTATTGAAGTCTTTCGGTTTCTGAACGATGTAAAGTAAGCCTTCACTGCAACGTTCTGAGTCGAACGAACCATATGTTATGAAATTATATCCAACAACTGGGTCAATCCATAACAAAACTAGTGGTATAAGACTTTTGTCGATGAGATATGCTGTAGTTCCATGAAATCTTACCGATATCAAAAGCTCAGGATTTCTTGTCAAAATTTTCTGAGATGAAGCATTTCTAACCCAGTCCTTTGCTCTCTTTCCAGATGGTGTTAAAATGTCTGACAAAGAATATTTTTTGTATTTCTTTGAGTATCTTACGTTTAAATCACCAATTCTAACCACTTTGGTGTCATTGTCTATCTTTTTAACTGTTTCAAACTCAGTGTTTGTCATTTCCTGTTCTTACATACAAAATAAAAAAAATATTTTAAAAAAACTAGCTTTTATTTTATTTTTTCTATCTTGTATAAAAGATATGATTTCATAGAATTTTTTTACGAAGTGTAAAAGTTCTCTTCGTCAAAAATAACAGTTATATAATGAAATTTGGTCATTTTTTCAGCAAAAATATATTTTAGGTGAAGAGGTGAGATTTCACCTGTTTTTTCACCTCTTTTTTCACCTCTTGAATTTTGTATAAAAGATATGATTTCAGGGATTTTTTTTACGAAGTGCAAAAGTTCTCTTCGTCAAAAATAACAGTTATATAATGAAATTTGGTCATTTTTTCAGCAAAAATATATTTTAGGTGAAGAGGTGAGATTTCACCTCTTTTTTCACCTCTTTTTTCACCTGTTATTTTATAAGCGTTTTACATGAATTGTATGATGTATATTTGAAATCCTAAACAATTTTGTGGCTTCTATTTCTTCTTTTAGTACATCGAATGTTTTAACAATGCCGAATGTTTCTTTATATTTCTTCTTGACATCTGAAAGAAGGAAATCGTCAGCTGTTGGATAGTTTTTGTTCAGAAATGCTAACATGTCCATTTTATTTTCTACCGGCTTCTCTGCTTCTTTCTTTAAGTCTGCATAGTCGTTTCTCATACGTTCTATCTCTTTGACAGAATAGTTATATTTCCTCATTGCTGCTTTACATTTAGAACATTGTGGGTTCATTTTTGCATTGTACATTGAAACCTTACCTGCTAGTATGACTATAGCGTCAATGGTTTTCTTAAATTCAAAAGTTGCTGGTTTTATCTGTTCGTTCCATACTTTACCTCTTTTATCTTTATCTCTTATCTGCCATACACATTTTGCAACTAACGAAACAAAGTTGTCGTAGGTCTTAAATTCTTCAGATTTATATATGTCAGAGATGTTCTTATATACCATGTCGCAATCTTTGTCCATGACTTTGTGGTTGCAATGAAATCCAAGAAACTCATAGTTAGCCTTACGTATGAACTTCTTTATTTCAACTGAGTCGGTTGGTCTGACTTCAATTTCATCGAATTCTGGAATAGTAAGCTTTTGTTGTTGTATTTCAGGAAGTTTAGGTAAATGGTCAATAATGTCCTGCATTTCATAAAGATACTGTTCATTTGTTTCATCTTTCGCAGTGCAATCTAAATTACTTGTTAAAAGTTCTTGCTTTATCTTCTGGATTTCTGTTTCGAAAGTATATGAAGAAGGAATGAAGCTTTTCATCTCTACTAACATTGAAGTTGGGTTCATGACTAACGAGTTTGGTGCTGTTGTTGCTAACATGTTCTTACAATAAAAATAAAAAATATTTTTTTAAAAAAACTAACTTTATTTTTTATTTCGGGAAAATTCATGAGTTTTGGTTGAAAAATACGGTGGAGCCAAAAGTGGCTCGACCTCAAAACAAGCATTTTGTGAAGAATATACCAACCGCCGGAATGTCGACGGTTGCTTTTTATACAAAATTCAACGGGTGAGAAAAGAGGTGAGAAAAGAGGTGAGATTTCACCTCTTCACCTAAAATATATTTTTGCTGAATTCAATAAAAATAAATGGTTCATTTACTCACAATATTTTTTTACAAAACGACCCCAAACTTTTAACTTCTTTTCTGCAGCTTCAAATGCTATCTTAGCGAGTTCATATTCTCTAAATTCTCTCTTTAAATCTTCTTGTTCCCATTGGTCTAGTTCGTATGGAGTCTCTATAACCAGAACATATCTCACGTTCATGTTCTATTTGTTTTTCATGCATTTTTCTAACTTCTTCTTCGAACAAAGGTTTAGCATTCTCTACTGTATCTTCAAGTTCTTCTTCATCTAATTTCTCATGAACTTTCTTGTCTATGGAGTCCAAAATTTTTCCAACTGCTATGCAATATTTTGGAGAAGCCCACATTGCTATATAGTTTACGAGTCTTGGGTCTACATACATTCCTCTAACCTGTTTGATTTCATCGGAATTCCTGCATGAACATTGTATAAAAAGCAACCCGCGGAATTCCGCGGGTTGGTATATTCTTCACAAAATGCCTTAAATACTCTTCCCAGGACTTATTTCCAACAACCTTCTAAAGTCTTTCCCAAACTGCTGACATATTTGTTGCATTTATATAACCATCCTTGTCTCTACGTAAGACTTCAATACCGTTGTAAGTGCCTTTTGTGAATGTTTCGCCATTAGATTTGTTCGTGAACGTTTTTGCTTCGACTGTCATACTGTTCTTACAATAAAAATAAAAAATATTTTTTGGTGGGACGTCGGACATCGTTTGTGGCTTAACCGTCGGACATTGTCTTGAAACAGTACAAATATTGTCTTGAAACAGTACAAATATTGTTCTGAAGCAGTGCAAATATTGTCTTGAAACAGTGCAAATATTGTTCTGAACAGTGCAAATATTGTTCTGAAACAGTACAAATATTTGTTCTGAAAAAGTACAAGTCTTGTTCTGAAAAAGTACAAGTCTTGTTCTGAAACAGAAAATTTTTCTCACAAATTGAGAGCTTTTACGGGAAAATTTGTTCTGAAAAAGTACAAGTATTGTTCTGAAAAAGTACAAGTATTGTTCTGAAACAGTACAAGTATTGGCTCTGAAACAGTACAAGTATTGTTCTGAAAAGTACAAATATTGTTCTGAAGCAGTGCAAATATTGTTCTGAAGCAGTGCAAATATTGTTCTATGAAGCAGTGCAAATATTTTCTGAAGCAGTGCAATGGACAACATCGAGCCACATTCAATACTTTTTCAGCACTTCTCCGTATTGTATATGAAAGACAATTCGAGATAAAAGTCATAGTACAATGGTATAATATGCTGCACACCGTTTGTTGTGAACCAAACTTGAAAGTCAGAGAAACTGTTACTAGGTGGTTCGTAGAATTTAGAAGCAAAGTCATAAAAGTCCTTACCAATACAAAGAAAACTGTTGTTGCTTGAACTGAAACTTGCATGACACATGACATTTTGAGGGTCAAACACGTTTCTATAAACTGTCAAATCTGCTGGTGGAAGTATAAATTTAAACGGACCGTCAGGTGGCAATGGTTCGTTCTGGTTTAGTAACCGAAGAAATTGTGCCCAAGAACGTTTGTCTACTTCCCAAAATAAAAACTCTGTACTTCTTGGAGGGTTAATTTCAATCTTTTGAAATGAAACGGTGGAGTTCATCTTGTCATATTCTAGTTTCAGATAGTATGTTCCATTTAGTAAAGAGTCGTATTTTTCTTGAAATTCCCAGTAGTATTTGTTTATTTGAGTTTGAAAGTCATTTAGAGTTTTCTCAAGACTTTCGTCTGAACGGTTTTGTATCTGCTACTTTTGTTCTTTGTTTTTCAACCTGAAGCATTTTATATATGTAAAAATATACTGTTTTAAAAATGTTTTAAAATGGTATGCCATATAGCTTCTTGAATTTGTTAAGAAATATTTTAACGTTTTTTCCATCTGTATCTCTAGTGTTTACATAAGCACAGCCTTCCTTAGTAAAACATACTTGTAATTTCCTATAGTTTACGCCGGTATAAAAGTAGAAAGAGTCCTGTTCTTCGCTATAGTAGTAAAACTCAAACGTATGCTTACCATAGTCTGTAATTTCAATTGTTTCATCTTCTAGTTCGTCGACAAATTCGAATACAATATCTCCAAATTTGCCTTTGTTCTTATTGTTTTCAGAACGAGTAACCCAACGTAAATTTTCAAGTCTATTGTCATTTCTTATATGGTTTATATGGTCTACAAAAGGTAGATTGTTAGAGTTCGGTATAAAATGAGTTGCAATGACAACATGTTTAAAATAGTTTTTTCCACTCATCTTCATATTAGCATATCCGTCATTTCGCTCCCATCCGCTTAAAACTCTTTTTGTCTTTTTGTTTCTGACTTCAAATGACTCACAACAGTGAATTTCATATTTCTCATCTAACAAACAAGTTTCCCAACGGTCTGTTCCAACAAACTCAGCGTACATTTCAAATAAAATAAAAAAATGTTTTTTTAAAAATATTTTGTTTTAAATGGTATGCCATTTCATATTTCTCATCTAACAAACAAGTTTCCCAACGGTCTTCTCCAACAAAACTCAGCGTACAGTTCAAATAAAAATAAAAAAATGTTTTTCCTTTACTTTACATAACCACCGGCTACCAAAAGCCTTTGACGCCAACCCATACCAGCTAATGAAGGTTGACTTTTAGTATTGAAACTAAACTTTGGTTTTGGTTTATCTTCTTCTATTGGCTTCCCTTCTTCTATTGGTTTTTCGTCACTTTTCGGTTCCTCTGACTTTACCTCACTTGCAGGTATGGTTGTGTCGTCAACATCTTCATAAATATCATATGCCATTTGTTTTTGTTTTCCTTTCAACTTTTTGTGTTTGTTGTAAAGTTTAGAATATTTCGACTCTAAGTCAATGAGATGTTCTATAATGAACTGTTGGTCAGTGAAGAATACCTTCCCATCTGTTGTCTCTTTAACTCCTTCAGACTTCAATATTTTATTTGTGAGAGTCTGTTTCTTTTTTGAGATACTAGCCGTTCCATTTCTATGAAAAGTGACTTTATAGTTAGGGTTTGTATTTCCAGACCTGGCACTTTCTATTATTGAATTTTTTCTTCATCTGTAAGTTCTTTGACAGGTTTTGACAATGGTTCTGAACTTTTTGTTTGTGGTGTCAAATCTACCGTTTCAACTTCTTCGGTCATTTCATCTCAGTAAAAAATTTTAGTTTGGTTTGTTTTCAACTGGTTGTTTAGGTTTTTTTAAGTCGGTCTAAAACTTCCTGAGGTATAGGAGACTTGACAAACACGTGGTTGTGTAACTGCTGGAAGTCGACAAATCCATCTTGAACCCATTTGTCTCAATGCTGTATTGTTCATTTCATCTCAGTAAAAAACTTTACATTCCCCAAGTTTGAGGTGGTTGAGGTTGGTTATTGTTTACCCATTGTTGTGCATGGTTATATCCTCTGTTAAAGAATCTTTCACCTTGGTCCATATAGTGTCCTGCTTGGTTATAGTAGTCATTTGCTTTGTTATAGTAGTTTCCTGCTTGTCTTCCTACATTGTCCATCCATCCTTGAACTTTTCCTCTTGTTTCAGGATTTGGAATAAGATTTGCTGCATCTCGTGCTACATCCCAACCTTTCTGTACAGTTTGTATAATAGGTTGTGCTTTCTCTTTCAGTATACCTAATGTACTCAAAATCTTCCTTCCAACTCCAAATACACCTCTGGCTATTGTTCCCACTGCGGGCAAAAATCTGGATGCAACTCCTGCTAATGCGCCAAATAAACCCATTTCTTATAGGATAAAAATGACGAATCCAAACAAGGACCCGTATGTTTCTAAAGCAACAAAGAAAGCACTCATGGTAAAAATCTTTAGTTCAACACCAAATGCTTGGTTTATGGATATCTTGGAAAACATTCCGAGGTATAGAGAAGATGGACCACCATACTGGCTAATATTTGTCGGTCAAAACACAAGATACTGTGAAGCCATACCATTACAGTCCAAAAATATTTTAGATGTGAAAACTGCTTTGACAATCTTCGTTGACAAATACCATCCAACAAAACTGACATCTGACTGTGAACGTTCTTTCAAATCAGACGATATTAAAAACTATCTGCGTTCAAAAAATGTAAACCAATATTTCATTGTCGACCAAAACCATTCTGCTCTTGGTGTCATTGACAGTTGTATAAAAATCTTAAGAGACTTAAACCAACCACAAGGTGGTGAAGCAAATGAAATGTCATATGACGACAAGTATAGACACTTTTCCATGGCAAAGATGAGACAAGTTTTAAATATTTACAATAACCGTAAACAAAAAGGTTTGGGAAACCACTCCCCCGAAGAAATGAAAAACAACCCTGACTTAGAGAAAGACTATATATTTAATAGTTTAGTCAAAAGAGACAAACAAGAAAGAATGCCAGGCTTCAAACTTAAGAAAGGTGACAAAGTAAAAATAGAAATACCTAAACGCGACCCATATGAAAATACTATTGACTATGACAACAATGGGAACTCGACAGGTACTCACATTCGTGTTCGTAAAAATAGAAGAAAGTATACAAGAGAATATTATGAAGTTTTAGGCAAACATGGCAAAATGTACAGACTGCAAGCAGAAGATAAAACTACTATTGTCAGACCTCGTTTCAAACTTGTCAAAGTTCAAGGTGGTATACTTTCAAAAACAGTTCCTAACAAATATAAGACAACTCCTGACGAATATGCTAAAGAAGTTGAAAATGACGACTAAGCAATTCTATACCATGCGTAAACTGTCATGTAAGGTGGCATGTAGTCTTTACTTTGTCCCGTTGTTTGTGTATATCCTGAAACGCGATGTGTATGGTTTCCTCCTACCTCAGTGTTACTCCAGTAACAATTTATAGCAAACTTAACGTCCTCTTTAACATCATATCCTTTACCTTTTGTCATTCCTGACCAATCCCAAAATCTATGACTATGCAAACCTGCTTCAGATGTACTTAAATTTATGTAGTGACTGTGCGCAGGTAAATTTGCACCTGAAATCGTTTTACTTCCGCCTGTTTCCTTTGAAGAGTTTGCACAATACAAAAACCTGTCGACTATTTGAGTCCAAGTTCCAAAACCAAGTACTACTTCTGGTTTGGTAGAGTTCATTGACGTGTAAATAGAACCTATAGGATATAGTGTTTGAAGTATTTCTGTCTTTAACGTTTGAAGCTCTGTTTTGTCAGCTTTCTTATCTAACTCATCGTTAACATATGTTTTGTCAGCTTTCTTATCTAACTCATCGTTAACATATGTTTTGTCAGCTTTGTTGTCATATAAATCTTGAGCAGTGAATTTAACTTTGTTTTCATCCTCCATGACATAGACATTTCTACATCTAATGTATTTCATCGTCGTTATGTCATCCTCCGATGTTAAACCTTGTGGAAAGTTAGGAGGTTTCCAATTTAATACATCCCCAGTTTCTTCAACCGTTCCTTCAATATTTTCTATACCAACAGTTGCGAAGAAATCGTGTGTATGTCCAACGTCACTTTTCTTGTTTAAGGTTTCTTGTAAGTTTGTAATATTTGCAATGGTATGTGTATGAGTCTTTTTAGAATATTCTTTGTCAGCTCTTGTCACTTCACTTGACATTTTATTGTCAACATATGTTTTATCCGCTTTGTCATCTAACATTTCTTGAAGTTCATCTACGTCATAGATGTTATGTGTATGATGTTTTTGTGGGTATGTTCTATCTGTCCATGCGAGAATATAGTCTCTTGTTGCATCTACATACTCTTTGTCAGCTTTGTTGTCAATATCTGCTTTCAAAAGAAGTTCATCTATAGGTTTCTCGTTTAAAGTTCTTTTTGTTGGATTTATACAAACAGTATGGTTCTTACTGTCTTGAAACAGAAACTCGTCTGTCATTGGGTTTATCGTCAGTTTTAAGTTTCCTTCTTTCAATGACTCAGATATCTTAGAATAGTTTGAAAAGTTTGTTGTGTTCTTATTTAGAGCTTGCAAAATGAGTTGTCGGTTGTGTTGTATTTCTCTCATAGACGCTGTTTCTTTCGACATTTTTATTCTAGATAAAATATGCTTTCAATAGAAAAAGAAAATTCTAGAGTTGCTACAACTAAACCATTAGATGAACTTTTTACGAATGTCGGTCAAAAGTTTGAGACAGAGACCGTAAAGCATGAAGGCTATCGTTTTGACTACCCATTGAGATGGTTAAGAGACCCATCCGTCACAAAAGCTATTGGCTTTCGTAGAATGAAGTTCATTTCAGAAGCCATACATGGTTTCCCATTTACGGTCGCTTTTGAAATTCGATACTATAACAAAGAAAAACGTACGTATGAGAAATTTGAACAGGGAAAACTTTTACAAGTGAATTTGCTTGTAAACTTAGAAACAACTCTTCAAGCTTTTCAAGAAAAAATAAACGATATCTATATCGAATATGCAAACCAGTTTAACATTGACGAAGGAGAGTACCATCTCGATATTTTATATGACAGGAAAAATGCAACTGTTAAAATCAATAGAATAGAAGACCTTGGAGAAAACGTTTATATTTCTACAAAATATAACAACTTGGCATGGTATAGATTTTTGAGGATGTTAAATCAGCCTGCAGCATATCCAGTACACCCAGACTTTTATGAAGTCGAAAACCCTAATGGAACATATGAAAATGTTTTCGACTCAGATGCTATTATAGTTCATGCTTCATTTTCTGGTGCACAAAACTCTTTTTTATGCTTGGCAAATGACTTTTACGAAAAACCTACAAAGCTATATGAACCACCAAGTGGAAGTATTTCAGACTTTCAAGTATGGTTTACAACAGATGGAAGAAAGAGAATAGTTCCATTATACCATGCGTTTTACTTAGAACTTAGTTTCATATACAACTACTATCGAACGGTAAAAATATAATTTTTTAATACGGTTGAGGTGTTGGATTTGGTTGCCAACTAGACTGTGGTGCAGGTTCAGGCTGTTGTATGACAGGAGCTTGCTCTTCTGGTTCAGGGTCTTTAGGTATAATACCAACAAACTGACCTACTCTTTTACCAATATTTTTGACTCCGTTCCAAATTCCTCTTCCTACGGTTTTTATTCCATTCCATATACCTCTTCCAACATTTCGAAAGAAGTTTCCTATCTTACTGAAGAAACCCATTTTACTATATGTAAAAATCTAATGTCCGCCTAGTCTCCTACGTTTCCTGTTGAGTTCCATTGCATTCTTTAACTGGAGCTCATACATTCTGTTTCTCCTCTGGTAGAAAACATACTCTGGGTCAACTCCTGTGTTCGCGTCATCTGCATAAAGTTGTTTATATCCCACTTCAGGGTTTGTATAAAACTCTTTCCATCTCATATTTGCATACCATGGTGGCAAACCTAACGCAGCGTCATTTGACATGGCAGTTTGCATTTGTACATCTGTTGGCACTTGACCATAGTTTGCCATTGCAGTTTGTATTCTAACTTCATTTGGAATATTCTCTGGGTTTGGTTGTCCAGGTTGCTGTGCATTCGCTAAGTTCTGTGCGTCCATTTAATATTAGATAAAAATATCTCTTACGAGTACATATACTGAACATTTGCAGGCATTGGTTCATCTTCATATTCTCTGTACTTTTCTGCCACGTCAAATAAGTAAATGACACAATGGAAAAAACCTAAAACAAGTAGTCCTATTTCAAACCACATTTACTTACTAGTAAAATTTCTTTGTTATGACTTCTTCGTAAAGACTTTGTTGAGATTTCTTCGTAAAGACTTTGTTGAGATTTCTTCGTAAAGACTTTGTTGAGATTTCTTCGTAAATGACCCAAAAATATATTTTAGGTGAAGAGGTGAGATTTCACCTCTTTTTTCACCTCATTTCTCACCTCTTGAATTTTCATGAATTTCTTCGTAAAGACTTTGTTAAGACTTCTTCATCTAATTTCTCATGAACTTTCTTGTCTATGTTTTGTCAAGATTTCATCGTAAAGACTTTGTTGAGATTTCTTCGTAAATGACCCTAGTAGTATATTTTTGGTGTAAATTTCATGAAAATTCAAGAGGGTGAAAAATTAGGTGAAAAAACAGGTGAAATCTCACCTCTTCACCTAAACTTTATTTTTGGTGTAAATTTCATGAAAATTCATGAAAATTCAAGAGGTTAGAAATGAGGTTAGAAAAGAGGTTAGATATACCCTTCTACCCTAAAATATATTTTTGGTGTAAATTTCATGAAAATTCATGAAAATTCAAGAGGTGAGAAATGAGGTGAAAAAAGAGGTGAAATCTCACCTCTTCACCTAAAATATATTTTTGCCGAATTCTGTATAAAATTCTGAGTAAAATGACAGATGTTTATATGACACTTTCTCCGGTTTATAGGACCTCTCTCATATTCTAAACATCTTCGGGGCTAGAGGGCACGAAGTGCCTGGAAGCCCCACTGCCTTTTTTTTTTTTTTTTTTTTTTTTTTTTTTTTTTTTTTTTTAATTTTAATGATAAAAGCCT
The DNA here is from genome assembly GCF_026262505.1 of Trichomonas vaginalis G3. Classification (NCBI taxonomy): domain Eukaryota; phylum Parabasalia; order Trichomonadida; family Trichomonadidae; genus Trichomonas; species Trichomonas vaginalis. The sequence goes on from NC_067208.1 coordinate 6,082,042, forward strand.
ATACATTCAGTAGATGAATTTATTTTTTATATTCTTTGGAAACTTTTTTGAATTTGCTATGCCATTTGCATAAGAACCATAGAAAAACAGGCATTTAAATCATTATCTTCGGTTCTGATTCAACCATTTTTCACAAATGGCAGATGCAATTTGTGATCTATCAAATTTGAGTCAATGGAAATATATACAATCGCAGTATTCATGGCTCATTCTTGTTTTGATCGTGATCTATATCCTTATTAAGCAAAAAACAAGCCAAAAAACAATTCCGATTCCAAGTTCAACACAAAAACAAGACACCAGCACAAAACAAGATCCAGAATATTTCTTCCATCTTACAGACGTTCATGTCAACTCGCTTTTACCAAATCTTCCTGAACAATTAGATTCTGCTTTAAAAGTTATCAGTAAATACGATCCCGAAATGCTCATTATTACCGGCGATCTTGTTGACAACTGGGGAACAAACACAATCCATAAATACGCCAAACAATATGCTCCAGATCATAAAATTTATAAAAATATTACAGAACCATATGGCAAGAAGATCAAATATTTTATAGACCAGCCTGGAAATCATGATCTCTTTGCAGCAAAAAGCTTTGACTCTCAAGAAAACAACATCTTAAAGTACAGTTATTATTATTCAACTCACAAAGACATTACGTTCGAAGAATTCCAGCTTTCATCAAAAGTAATTGGAAATACAACTTACATCTTTGTAAATCCCTTCAATTATCCATCTCCAAGAGCATTATTTGATTTCTTTGCTCATCCAACAACAGAATTACTTGATAGACTGACAAAAACCATCAAAAGCGTCCAAACAAAGCACAAAGTCATTATTACACACATTCCTGCAGATCTTTGGGACAAATCTTGCAAATCTTCTTCTGGTAAGTCATACATGGACATTATCAAAGAAAGTGATGCAGATCTTGTAATATCAGGCCATTCCCATCCAGTATCTGCAGCACCAACCCACAGAAATGGAGTTTTGGAAATATTTGGATCAGATTTGAGAGAACATCGTGGAATTGGACTTGTTACGCAAGATAATGGCGTTTTCGTTTACCATTCCATGAGCCTTTCAAACACTTCTCGCATGTTCGTTATCAATCCTCAACCATCCGACCAATTATCTCAAAAATCTGTTTTCAATGAAAAATTTTCAAAAGTCAGAGTTCTTTTGTTTGGCGATAAAAGTGACATTTTTGTAAACCATTCAAAAATGTCATTCATTAAAGAAATCAAGCCGAATGTATATTTATATGAAAAAGAAGTCGAATTACAGAACGGATACAATAATTTAGAGATTTCGTCAAATGATGAGAAGAAAACCGTAAATGTTTACGTGGGAGAGAAGACAGAGTCCGTGAAAGAAGTTTTGTATAACTATTACAACAAATTCTGCTCTTTTTCAACTTTATTTTATATTTTATTCCCAATTTGCCTCTTTATCCTGTTTCCGGTCCCATTTGAGCACTATTTCCAATGTACAAAGGATCTGATGATGAGAGAGAACATTTGGATCTATTCTCCTCAAATTTCATTTTTCAATATTATTGAAGAGACATTTTTGGGATTTGTATCTGTCAGATGGAGAATATTACGTCTCCCATTACTAATGCGCTCAATATTGTTCTTTGCCTGCTTATCTCCGTTCTTCATTCCATTTGTTTTCATCAAAATCGAAGATTTAACAGGAATTGTGATTAACTATGGAATGATTGTTCGTGGAAACTACTTGCATGATATCTGGGGAACAATATTCTCAGCTGTATACGAAATGGCCGTCATTTGCCCTGCAATTATGTTGTCTTCATCAATTGCAACTTCTGAGAGTTTTTATTTCGCGTTTTTCATTGATTTCACTTTTTGGCTTATTTCATTTTGTGTTTGTTTGAAGTTCTGCAACACTTATGTCACAGAGACTGCAGGAACAATTAGAGCAAACACAAGTCCTTTGTTTATTTTCATGCCTTTGATTTTGCTCGGATGCATTGTATTTTGTAAGTTTTATGCAAATCCAAGCAAACAGTCTGAGAGATTGATGTTCTTCCAGGATCTCTCCAACTCTAACCAAATAGAATTGTAAACGTTTTATGCTTTCTATATATTGATTAATTTTTTTTAATTATTAATTATTGCAAGTTGAGAATTTCCAAATAATACATGTTGTTATATCATGAATCAGGAGCAATAATTTTGTGTGCATAACAATTTTATCAATAAACTTTTTGATACTTTTACAACTAATATAGACAAAATAAGATTTTATTCTCATTATGAATTGTAGGAATAACAACATGCTGATCTATTTTCTTATTTCTTCTCATGTTCAAATTACCAGATTTTCTAATATTCAACTCAAAATATTATCCAAAATCATTCTTGCACAATATTGGATAAGGCCTCGTGATATACCAATAAAAAAAATATTGAGAGAGGGTCAAAGTTGCTATTTGTCACTTTTCCACAAGAATATAATGGGGAAAAAGTTATCATATAGTTGATCTCATTCACTGAGGTGAGAGATGCATGTAGTGTAATGGGATAAACAGTGGTATTGCTGCTCTAAGTCCTAGATTCGAGACACATTGGCTTCATTTTTCTCCTTTTTATTGACGTAAACTATTCAATTTTTGTGTTCTCCATTCAAATTTCAGAATTTTTTTTGCAGATTTCACGCTACATTCGAAGTTACCTTTTGTAACAACCACCACTGCCTACGAAAGACGAAAGTGTGTCACGATTTCACCCGGAAATCCGACGGTTGTTTAAGAGTATGCACTTTTGTCACCTACTCAAAAAATATTAAGTTTACAGACTATTGTTTCTGATGAAACTTGAGTAAAATAAGTTTGAATTGTCTAAACCTATATATCAAAATGTCTTTATTATATATTTGAAAAATATGAAATCAAAATTATTATTATTTGATCACTTTGCTCCCAAAGATCTCAGATAATTTTGTATATCTATATTCTTTGTTGATGCAAGCGCAGTATTTCCATCATTGTCTCTTGCATTTTTATTAGCTCCTGCAGAGATCAAATATTTAACAACTTCAAAATGATCATATTCTGCAGCTAAAATGAGTGGAGTATTTCCAAGGTCGTCTCTTGTTTCTTTATTTGCACCAACGGAGATAAGATATTCAACAACATTAAGATGACAATTTAATGATGTGCAAGTGAGTGAAGTATATCCAAGATTATCTTCTGCTTCTTTATCAGCTCCAATAGAAATAAGATATTTAACAACTTCAAGATGACCATTTCCTGATGCGCGAATAAGTGAAGTTTTGCCATCTTTATCCTGTACATCTTTATCAGCTCCGATAGAAATAAGATACTTAACAACTTCTAAGTGACCATTTCTTGAAGCGCAAATGAGTGGAGTAAATCCATATTGACTCCGTTGATCTTTATCAAATCCAATAGAGCAAAGATATTGAACGACATCAAGATGACCATTATCAGCTGCCCAAATGAGCTGAGTAAATCCATACTTACTCTTTTCATCTATATTAATTCCAATGGAGATGAGATATTGAACAACTTCAAGATGTCCACCAAATGATGCCCAATTGAGTGGAGTACCTTTAAAATTAGACTTAATTTCTTTATCTAATCCATGCTGAACAAGAGAATAAACAAGATTGAGATTTCCTTTTAAGCATGCGAAATGAAATATATTTAGATTTTCACCATAAAATTTCGTTTTCTTTTCCCAAAGACCATCATCAATAGCTTTTGTCAACATTTTTTTATTTTCTCCCTTCGTTAACTCTTCAAACAAAATATAAACTGCTTCAAAATCATCGGAATCCTTAAGTTGAGTAATTTTTGCTAGGATATTTTCTGAGGAGTTCTCACGTACTGAGGTGGAGTTGTTCCCTTCAGTAGGTTGGGTCCGAATAATTCCAATTTTGTTGAATAAAGACATAAATATATTTGTAGGGCCTTGATCTTTTGGTGTGGATATTTCTTTTTGAAGTTTTTCGATTCTTTCTGAATTTTCACATAGTTCCTTTTCTGTTTGATGTAAAATATCAATAACTTTATCAAAGATTCTAAAATTCAAATATTCTTTTAAAGATTTCATAATTGTAATGACATCTTTCAGATTTTTCGGCAAAAGTGTTGCACATCGAGCAAGAGTATATATATCCTTTGCTTTCATTATCGAGGATGACTGTTTTAGAATAAAACTGAAATCGTCAATTGACAATTTTGATTTCTCAAAGATCTTTTTGATATCTTCTGCTTCAAAGACATCAAAGAACTTATTTTCTTGAAAATAGTCTCTGATGTGATCTGCTATATATTCATAGTTTGGATACAGTTCTTCATACATTATTTTATGTAAAGTTGACAGATTCCTAACGTATCGGATAAAAATAAAAGTTGAAAATTTCATACAAAACTATCAGCCTTTATGCATAAGAGAATAAATAATAATAATAAAAAAAAAAAAAAAAGGTAGTGGGGCCTCCAGGCACTTCGTGCCCTCTAGCCCTGAAGATGTTTAGTATAACTTTGTCCGGACAAGTAAGGGTCTATCGTCGCTACAGGAAAAGTTACCGGCGTTCCAAGGAAGTATACTTTGAGAAGCCTTTTCCCCCTTTTAAAACAAGATAGGACGGTTATTTTACAAAACTGACAACACTTTGACCGAGTAGTTTTTTGTGCTGAACAAAAAGTGTCATATAAACATCTGTCAAAAAACGCTTTTTAACTTCACTTAAAATGCCACGTAAGCTACGTAAGAATATACGTAAGAGGAAGAGAGCATTGAAACATCCAATAGTAAAACTGACACCACAACAACAGTTGCAACAACAAATGCTGAATGACCCCACTATGTTGCAACAAATGTCAAGCAACCCTATGCTTTTAAACCGAGTTTTTGGTGCACAGAGTGGAGGTTTAAGAGCGGCACTTTTAGCGAAAATGGCAGGCTATGGTGGAGCTGCAGACGGAACAGCCTATAACCCTCAAAGTCAAATGAATTTGAGTTCACTCAAAAATCAAATATCAGATGTCAAAAAGTCAAACATAGACATACAGAAACAAATAAGTGAAAACGAAAAGAAACTAGAATATGACAGACACACAAAGAAACTCAATGAGTTAAACGTAGAGAAAAAGAAGAAAGAAGAACAACTGAAAGAACTAAGTACAGAGGAATATGCGAAAAAAGTGTCAGAAAAAGCAGCAGAAGTAGCAAAAATGGAACAAGATGTTGTAAATTTGAAAAACCATACTACTCAATATAAAGTACTGAAAGATGAAGAGATAAAACAAAAAGCCCTGAAGACATATATGGATAGCGATGAGTATAAAAAAGAAGTTGAAGCAAATGTAAAGGCAGAAAAACTTTTACAGTTGCAAAACCAAACCGTACAGTATGAAAACTTAGCACAAGAAAGTAAAAATAACGACGCAGCCATGCAAAAGGCAATGAAAAGCGCAGAATATATAAAAGCTAACAATGACTGGTTAGATGCCCAAGCCAACGCTAAAGCAGCCCAGCTTATAGGGTCAATAAGGACAAAAATACAAGCGGATGAAGACAGTTCAAATGAAGCTTTAACAAATGCTGACTTTAAGAACGCCTTCGAAGCTCTTCATAGTAAGGTGAAACTAGTGAACGACTTCTCATCTGGAAAGAAACTGAAGTCTGAAGGTTTCGACAAAGAGTTAAGAGAAGTAGCACAAAATATGACGAAAATAACAGATGCAGCAACGAGACAGGCAGTTCAAAGTGCCTATGACGCCGTTAGAGCAACTGTTGTGGAAAGTCAAGAAAAAGAGTTACAACAGACCAAAACAGACCTAGTAAATGCTTTCTTAAAAACGAAAAGTCAGGTAGGACATTATGCTGCAGATGGAACATATGTGCCAGCTGGTGGAACTTATATACCACCAAACCCTCCAAGAGAAGCACCTGCACCAGGACTACCTAAAACATTTACATCGTCACATGGACACAGACACAGGCATGCACCAAAACCAACACAACAACCAACAGTTCAAAATCCAGCACAACAACCAACAGTTCAAAATCCAACACAACAACCAACACAACAACCAACACAACAACCAACACAACAACCAACAGTTCAAAACACTGCACCACAACCAACAGTTCAAAACACTGCACCACAACAACCACAAACAGAGCAAGGACATAAAAGAAGTAGAGAACAAGGAAACCAAGATTTCTTAAAAATGCTTAAAGAAGACTATGGTTACCCAGATACTCTTGACTTTAGTGACAGATATAAAGAAGCTATTAGAAAGTTCAAGGAAGGAAATACTGACCCGAACCTATTTAGCTTTATGGCTCAGCACCAAATGGGATATAATTTCAAACCTGGAAAATACAAGCTCGCTAAGGGATATGATTTAATAGCATATCATCCAAATGACATGAACGAATTTACTCCGAGATATTTGGTGTCAGAGCTAAATGACAATTCAACTCTCTTCATGAAACGCGTAAAAAATAGAGACGGAACGAAAGAAGAAAGGTTTATGAGTCCGGATGACTTAGATAGGGAACTTGTTAAAAACGGTCTCGGAATATATGAAATGCCAGCAGATGAGGTACAAGAAACTCCACAGGAAGAAGTTCAGATACAACCAGACATGGAAGAAATAGTTCAGCAACAACAGCTAGAAGAGCCTGAAGGAAACGAACAAGTCCCTCCTTTGGAAACTAACTTCACAGAACTAGATGAAGATTTGGAACAGCCGAAAAAATCTTGACCTCAACAAGAGTATGAGGTGAATATGGAATCTTTCCAAGAGTCTAAGAAAAATTCGGCTGACATGTAGAAGAATATCGAAAAATGTTTGCCGACATACAAAAGACTCCAACACCAGATGAAAATATTCAGCATAGAATGGAAGTACTGAAAGAAAATGTACGCAAATACAATAACCCTTTTTACTTACGACCATATAACGTTCAATCTTTGGCTGAACTCGGTGAAAATAAAAGGTTAAATTTCAACAAAACATATAGAAATGAAACATTGTTTAAAGTTCATTCAGAACCTAACCAATATGGAAACAAACCTACTTTTGTTTCTGCAGACTATGGAACTACAATGAGATGGGGTCATAAAGCTAACCCGGATAGGTGGTTCATAAACTTACAACCACAATTCCAAGAAGTTGTAGACGCAATGGAAGTCAATGGTGAACCAGATTTAGCTGGTATTTTCAGCGCGGCTTTAATGCCATTGAAAGATATGAAAGATGCAGATATTTTGGACCAGTATGAAATGAACATGGCTGATGGAAATATAACACCTGACGTTCTAGAACATTTATCTCAAAGAACTACACAGAACCATAAAGATGGTATATTTGGTGAAGAGTTTAGAAAGAAAGTTAGGAGACAGAAGGAAGAGAACCTATTGTACATGACCTTGCAAACGAAAGTTTACAAATGTCATAAAAACTTTACTTTGCAGACAATGAAATGAGAAGGATGAATATTTAAGAAAACTCAAATGGACAGTACCAAATGAAATGTTAGTATTGAAAAACATGTTCCTTGACAAAATAAAACCAACTACAGAAATAAATGACGCAAGACTGAACATTGGGTAAAAGCTTTCCCATTCACAAAGATATTATTGGTAAATGAAAGAAAACCAGAATGGCTACAAAAACATATATTTGGAAACGAGCTTATTCCATATGGACAAGCTCTGTTGAAGAGCTTGAACCGGAAACTCAGGAAAGAGTCATGCAAAACATACGCGAAGACTCAAATACAAACTATGACAAAATCTTTCTAGGATATAGGTTACCTGAGATGGGCGACCAGAGCCCAAAGGCAAAAAGGACATGGGAAATTTACAACATACTAGGTGAACATGAGGCAAAGATGCAACAACTTGAAGCAGAGGGCAAGTTACCAAAAGCGACACCAAAGAAGAAGAGTAGAACAAAGTGAAAATAGTGAAGAAGTAACTTCATCTAGTGAAAGTAGTGGCAATGAAGGAAAAAGAAGAGTTAAAAACTCAGTCAGGAAGAAAGTAAAGCTTGGTCCACGTGGGTTCTATTATGACACATAAATCCAACTATTCTATATTTTACCCATATGAAATGTACGCCGCTCAGAATATAACGCCAACAGTTTTGGATGCCATGAACGGAAATGTTTCCGAATGGTATAACGAATGCGACAATGCCATTAGAAGGTCAGAAATAGTTCCTGGAACTTACGAATATACAACTGCTGTTTCTTATGGAAATGTAGTGAGTTTGGAGAAGGTTCTTCAACAACAGTAGATATTGCTTGCGACAGGTTTCATATAATTTCTATTGACAACTCATTCTTATACGTGGAACAAGACATTGAAATAAAACCTTCTGCCAAGTTGTCTGACAAGAAAGGTTGCAATGGAATTTTCTATGTCGGATACCAATATGCTCCAGAAGTTTTCATGGGATATATATATTTCTAACTCTGACTTAGTTCAAACAGTTGGGCAAACTATGAATGGTTCGCTTTGAGAAACTCAGTACACACCACAAGCTAGAGAACAAACAGACCAGTTGCCACCATTGAGAAAATAAGAAGACTTGACCCTAACGTTCCAGGAGTTTATGTTAACCTTTTCTGGACAAACTGCAGCAGCAGTAACCAAAGTAAAACTGAAACTTAGAGTTCCTTTGTCATCTTTCCTCATCTTCAGGTTTTTAAGATACTTGCAAACTGGCAGGAAAAATTTCTATTGAACTTACTCCAAGCAAAAATAACTTAGTCATTGCACCAACACAAGACCCATTCACTATTACAGACGTAGAGGGAACAAATAAAACGTCATTCGCCGAATTTTGCAAAGACAAAGTTGACTTAGACTTTGTTTTCTCAAACTTCAACACTGAAGTAAACTATTATTTCAATGCTGCTGGAACTGCTTGGGACCCAGTTAAGTTCACATGCGAAAAATTTGAATGCAAAGAGAATAGAAAGCAGACTTGCAGTCTATATGTTGGACCCAGATATTTCAAATGCTTTAGCTGCCAAATATATTGCAGTTCCACTTATGTTCCCTATACACCAAATATCTGTCAAAGACTTTGCAGGTGAAGTTGGAAACCAAAGTGCTGACCCAGGTGCAAGAACAGATATTGCTTTAACAACTGCAATGAAACATGCAGATACTATGTTTGTACTGTTCAGACGAACTATAAATGACTATTCTTGTTTCTACAACCCCGGTATTAAATATCATATAAACATAGATGGCAAATATTATCCAAGAGAGAATATTCTACAGTTGAGGATATGAGGTCATACAACTTGACATTAGATGCTATGAACTTTAACAACAACTTCACAACAACCATTAACCCTGAAATGCAAAGTTCTATTATGCCATATGTGAAAGTATGGACTCATACAGGAGGTCAAAAAACTCAATATACAAATGGAGACCGTTCAAACTTTTGGCTTGGCATTCCATTTGCTGACTCAGAAGACTTTATGGGTGGTATTTCAACTGTTGGTACAGTTCAAATACAATATACTGGTGACAGAGACGGTCCAGATGAACTGAGAGCAAAGAAGTTTACAAACCAATAGCACTTTTCACGGAAGATGCTCTTTTGAAGATTCGTTCGATGAAACCTGCTGGGGCTCCTCAGATTGGCATAACGACAGCTTCCATCGAGCAGATTTTGGCAGCAGGTCAGTAAGTTGTTTTCTGAACTGACTTCTCTCCGTCAAATATTGACAGTACGCCAGTTTTGACATAAAATTGTATTATATAACTTTCCTTTAGAAATATCTGTAAGTTTTGAAGTTATATTTTTGTCTGCTTCAAGAACTTTCACCATTTCAGTATACCAACTTTCTTTGCTTTATGAAAATATTTTTGGTTCAGCAAAGACTGCTATATATAACATTTTCATTGTTTGTATAAAGAACTATTCTGTCAATGTATTTGTATTGTTTGTGTGTAAACTTTGTTTGCTTCAATTCGAAGAGATACTCAAATACGTCCATCTTTTTATTCTAAGTAAAATGTCATTTCCGAAAAATAGAAGCGTAAGTGTTTCAAAAGGTTTAATGGCGGTGGCAGATGTGAAGTTAAATTCACCAAACTCAAACAAACAGTCAAAGTGTATTGTCAATGTCAAGACAGAGATGTTGAAGTGGGGAAACCATACGAGGACGAAGATGGTATAACAATTGTTCCTGTAAAAGAACAACCAACATACCCTGAAGTTAGCAGAGACTTAAGTTCTGTTGCAGATATTCGAAACGACTACCAACAACTGAAGACAAACTTCAAACTCAGGAGAAGATTTGTCAAGCTTTAAGTATAATGTTAAACTTGGTCGAACACAACCCTGTAAAATGAACTCATATGTCATTGCACCTCATGAAGTTTTGAAAGAACTATTGAAACTTTTGACAGAGGCAGACGATATAAACATCAAAGAAATAGAACCCGACGTTAGTTGCTGTGGTGTTTCATATAATGTCATTGACAAGATATACGTTATGAAAGGAGGTGAAACGTTGAACTTAAAATATAGTTTCCCAGACGTTATAATAAAAATATTTGACGACCACAACATTTCATTAAAGTTTATTTGCTAAGTAAAATGGCAGAAGACATAGTGGTTTATACTATTACGACTAAAAACCCTGAGTCATATAATTCTATAACAACAAACTTACAAAGTCCTCAAGGACGATATTGTAAACTAACTTTTAAACACAATGACGACTAAAGCCTGTTTGCTCTTTTGACACCAGAAGATTTTATTGTTGTGAATGGTAAAAAATACTCCTTTGAAGATACTTACTCAGATATACCACCAACAGGTTTTGTTGACTTATTTAATACTTTAAGTACGGTGTAAAATGTGCTGCAACTAGAGCAGGTTTCATTATGTTTGGATGTCCGACTGAGTTTACTATAAACAATATGAGCTATAATACAAAAACTTATATCTGGTTTTTACTACCAACAGTTTCCTATAACAGGAAAAGGTGTCATACAAGGAATGTCTGTTCCATTGACTTTAAGTACACCTATTTTATATATTGTTTCAAACTTAGGTTCAAAGTGTTATTCGAATGTCGACAGAAACTACTATGACCAAAAGATACTTATGCGTATAAACAACACTTTCTCTGCTGGTTTGCCTATTGTTCATTCGAATGCAGAGTTTCAGCTTTTAGTAAACTCAAACACTTTAGCAAACATAAACTTAACCTTAGTTGACGCAAACTTGTTCCTGTAAAACTTTTATGTCCTATGTATTTGTCAATGACGGCAGAAATTTCGAATTGGAAGATGCAACTGGTGAAAGTATTGTATTACAAGAACAACTTCAACAACAAATAGCTCAAGAACAACAAATGCAACAAATAGCTCAAGAACAACAAATAGCTCAAGAATAAAAAAAATATTTTTTTTATTTTTATAAAAATGTACAGAATAGATTTTCAGATTTTTATGACTTCCAAACATTCAGAAATATGTGTCCATTTCGAGACTATAACAAAGCAGTCGAGAATTTGAAACGTTTAGTCATTTATGTCGACTCTGCCCCAGAATGTTATGTTATGAAAGAATGGGATGTAGTCTTTAACAAACCAAGAGCAAAATAGTTTCAGAACAAGAATGTAAACAGAAACTTAAGAAAATAAAAGTCGTACAAGTTGGCATGAAGATGTTAGATGCTTGGGATATCTTATTGTCAAAGTTAGAAGATTTTTCAGTTCGTGGTATAAAGTTTTATACACCATCTCCAAACTTCTATTCTATCTTCACTGGATATAAATACGAACAAGTAGAATGGAAAGAAAATGTTATAGAAGCTTGGTTAGACCATGTCAAAGAAATTATATGCAATGGAAACGAAAGAGTCTATGAGTATATCTTATGTTGGTTTGCAAACATCTTACAACATCCAAGTGCTAAAAATGAAACTGCTCTCATTATAATTGGAAAACAAGGAACAGGTAAGAACACTTTCTTTACAGATATCTTATGCAAACTGTTAGAGGGCTATTCGAACCCTAATATGACAAACTTAGAAAACATCTGCGGTAAATTTAACTCTTCAATAGAGAATATGAAACTTATAGTATGTAACGAACTTCAAAGTATAGATACAACAAAAGTTTTGAACTCAGATGCTTTGAAGAGTCTTATAACAGACAAAGTTGGAGTTGTTGAAAGAAAATATAAAGACCAAAGAGTTTGTGAAAATGTTGCAAATTTCATTATGGTTTCAAACAATGTTGTTCCGATGAAGTTAGAAAGTTCTGACAGAAGATATGTAGTTGTCAGAACGTCAGAAGCTCATATGCAAGATACAGAATATTTTGACGCTTTGTCAGAAACTTTGACATCTGACTTTTACAACCACTTGTTCTCATATTTCATGACATTAGATATTTCAAAGTTCAATCCAAGACAAATTCCACATACCGAAGAGAGACAAACATTGTTAGAAGCAAACAAGAGTGTATATGAACTGTTCATAGATGAAACTGACTTTGTGTCATTAGATGAAAGGTCATTGTACGATTCGTATAAACAATATTGTCAAGAATATGGTTATATGACAGCGTCTAAACGAACATTCTTGGCAAATGTCAAAAGTCTTTTAGACGTACAGAATGGTGTATATACAAAGAAAAATTTTTTATGAGTAAATTTAAAAAAAAATATTTTTTTATCCGATAGAAAAGATGGCAAAATTCATCTCAGTAAACAAGTACATGTCAGGACTTAAAGAAGAACTAGACCCATTCACATATTTGAATGTTTACTTCTACCATTTTGAAAAGTCTTCATTCAGCAAAGTTTGGAACATCGAACCAGTTAAGTTTGCTATTGTGACTAAAAATGGTGCGAAATTTGAAGACTTAGACATAGAAGGTTTGTTAGCAGTCAAAGAAAGTTTTGACAGAAGGTTTTCAAACCTTAAAGAAGGCAAAGCATACAAACTTGTTATACCTTATGAACCAAAGAAAGCAGACGACTATGAATATTATGAGTCTAAAGATAGTTGAAGTTCAAGGTAAATTGGGTAAAAAGATTTTAGAGTCTAAGCCAGTGTTTGCTCCTAAAGAGGAAGAGAACATTGACATTGACCCAGAAATGTTCTAAAAATAAAATTTTATTTTTACATGTCAAATTTCTTCTTCTCTGGTTCAGGTTCTTTCTTCTCTTCTTCTACTTTCTTTTCTTTCTTTTCTCTCTTCTTCTTTTCTGGTGGAGTTATGTCAAACTTCTCAGAACCATATTTTTGTAAAAGTTCTTTGTCCTTTAATAGCTCATCTATTCTGTTTTCTATTTCATCTTCAAGAACAGCGCATGTGTCTTCTTTGCATTCTAAGAACTTTTGTTGGACTTCATCTTCCAATCGGTGTCATCTCTGTCAACAAGTCTGTCATTGACAAATTTTAAGACTGCTCTGCTTAATGTTTTATGGTTCTTGTCATATTCCCAGAAACAGAACTTTAGAACAAATTCACCTTTCTTGTTTACACTATGTAAGATTTTATGGTCGACAGATGTTTTGCTGTCGAAAAGCTTGTCTCGAATATAGATAGCGAAATCGCTAGACATTTTCTAAAAGATAAAAATTTTAATTTTTCTAAAAATATGTTAGAAAAAAAGTTTGCTGACATTGACAAAAAATTTGAGAACGTTTTAAACAAGAACAAGAGGAAGTTGGAAAATGCTCAGATAAAACCCATACATGACAAGTTCTTATTTGCTCAGAATGGTATAACAGGTCTAATTGCACCGCCTGGGTCGGGTAAGACTTTCACTTATCTTAAAATGGCTGCACAACAACAAGAACTAGATGAGAAGAACCCATTCTATGAGTTAGTTGTCATTTGTAGTACTTCTGGTCAATTTGACCAAACCGTCAATTCGTTCAAAGATATTATAAAGAAGTCTAAGTTAGTATGTATAAAAGACTCTGAGTTGTTAGATTGGATAAAGAAGTACCAAAGAAGAGTTTTGAAGTACAATGCTATAAATGAGTATATAAATTCTAAGTTTAAAGACCCAAATGAGGAAATGCAGAGAATATTAGAGAAGAAACACTTCAGAAACAAACAGAAAGAGATAGAATACATTTCGAAGAAATTGCAATCTTACGATTGGAAAACGTACCCTCACAGATGTCTTCTTATCTTAGATGATTTCGCCTCTCATCCTTTGTTAAAGAACAGAGAACAAGACATGTGTCGAATTCTTAAGAAGCTCAGACACTTTAACATCTCAGTTGTCATTTGTGTACAGACAGCAAAGAGTTTAAGTAAGGATGTAAAGAGAATACTTACTGACATTGTACTTTTCCCCGGATTGTCCGAAGACGATTTCATGGAACTTATGAAAGAGTCCATGGCAGGTAAGTTTGACAGACATGAACTATGGGAGAAGTACAAAGTCATACAAGACCCTCATACTTCTTTCAGAATTCATATCTACGCAAACAAAGTTCAAATTGTAAAAAGTCAAGCTTGAAAAATGTAAGTGTTTCGTCTTAGTCTGTTGTGGTGCTGGGGCTGTCGGTTCTTCTGGCTTTGGAAGACATTCAGGAAGAGGAACGTCAGTCATCCGTTTGTGTCCTGTCGGAAGGAAAATTTTTTCCAGTTGTCGGGAAAATTTTTTCCTGTCGGAAGGAAAAATTTTTTCTGTCGTTCGACCAAAAAGTTCTCAATTTTCGAAAATTTGAATGGTTTACGGACGGACAACAGGAAAATTTTTTCCAGTTGTCAGGAAATTTTTTTCCAGTTGTCGGGAAATTTTTTTCCAGTTGTCGGGAAATTTTTTCCTGTCGGAAGGAAGAACTTGGAATGCCAGAAGGAAATTTTTTTCCTGTCGGAAGGAAGGACTCGGAATGCCAGAAGGATTTGACAAGGCAATTTACCTTATAGAGCTACCTGAGCCATCTGAAGTCAAGCTTGAAAAATAAATGGTTCATCTACTCTACTTGTTTGAAGTTGTCAAAATACTCTGTTATTTTTTCCTTTAACAATGGCAAATCTTCTTTGAAGGTAAGTATTGTACAACCTTTAATATCATAGTGTGTTTGAGGTAACGTATCTTGAACTATTTGTTTCACATCTTCATTTGGGGTCATTGAAATCGGTAAGTTTTCGCGATAGAACCAATTTCTGTCAGATTTGTAAATCTTAGCAAGGTCGTAAAAGCTTTTGTTGTTTCTTCTGACTAAATGCAACATAACCATATCTCTGTCTTCTTCATTTTCCATCTCTTCAGTATAAATCATATACTTATAGTTCTTTTCCTTTCCTTTTGGTACCGAACGTGGTATTCTTTTCTGAAGGCTTTTGTCTTTTGCTTCAAGCTTGTTCTCTAGCTCTTTTCTAATTTCTGTATGTAAATCGTCAAGAAGTTTGTAAACATGCCATGCATAACGAGGAGAAGCCCATATTGCAACAGCATTTACTAAAAGTCTATGAACATACCAACCTCTTAAATTTATTGGCAAATTTTTACGATTTTCATGTGTTTTATGCAAGACCGAGAATTCTCGGTCTAGAGAAATTTCACTCAAAAGTTCTTGTGTGCTTTGGTTTCTGAACCAGTCGTCTGCGTGTTTAGTATCTGGTGCAAAACATGCTGTCAAAATACTTTGCATTTGGTACATATCGTCTTTGACCGAACGAATGAGACGGAGTTGTTTGTTAAACTGAACCCACTCATATTCTTCATTTATAGCTTCATGGACTATAACTGTTGTTGTGTTCTCGGTTGTTGACATATCTGTCTTTACATACAAAATAAAAAAAATATTTTATAAAAAACTAGCGTTATTTCCTGACTTTCACAAAAGACCAAAAATAAACGCTTTACATGTATTTTTCAGCAACTTCGTCAAATAATTTTATAGCTTTACCTATCTCATCTACTTCAAACGTTTCTTTACCTTTCGTGGGAGCACCATACATTTTCTCAAACTTTTCAAGTAGTTCTGTTTCAGCAGCTCTCATATCGTTAACGAACACAACCTTGACTCTATTGACTATACTGTCATATCTTAGAGTTATATTATATGTTCTTCCTATCTTATATCTTTTTGTATTGAAGTCCTTCGGTTTCTGAACGATGTAAAGTAAGCCTTCACTGCAACGTTCAGTATCGAATGAACCATATGTTATGAAGTTATATCCAACAACTGGGTCTAACCATAACAAAACTATTGGTATAAGACTTTTGTCTATAAGATATGCTGCAGTTCCATAGAATCTTACCGATATCATAAGCTCAGGATTTCTTGTCAAAATTTTCTGAGTAGAAGCATTTTTAACCCAGTCCTTTGCTTTCTTTCCAGATGGAGATAAAATGTCTGACAAAGAATATTTGTTGTATTTCTTTGAGTATCTTACGTTTAAATCACCTATTCTAACCATTTTGGTGTCATTGTCTATCTTTTTAACTGTTTCAAACTCAGTGTTTGTCATTTCTGTCTTTACATACAAAATAAAAAATATTTTTTTAAAAAAACTAACTTTATTTTTTCTATCTTGTATAAAAGATATGATTTCAGGGATTTTTTACGAAGTGCAAAAGTTCTCTTCGTAAAAAAATAACAGTTATATAATGAAATTTGGTCATTTTTTTACGATTTTCATGAGTTTTTTGACGAAGTGTCAAAGTTCTCTTCGTAAAAAAATAACAGTTATATAATGAAATTTGGTCATTTTTTCACGATTTCAGGGATTTTTTTGACGAAGTGCAAAAGTTCTCTTCGTAAAAAAATAACAGTTATATAATGAAATTTGGTCATTTTTTCACGATTTCAGGGATTTTTTTGACGAAGTGTCAAAGTTCTCTTCGTAAAAAAATAACAGTTATATAATGAAATTTGGTCATTTTTTCACGATTTCAGGGATTTTTTTGACGAAGTGTCAAAGTTCTCTTCGTAAAAAAATAACAGTTATATAATGAAATTTGGTCATTTTTTCACGATTTCAGGGATTTTTTTGACGAAGTGTCAAAGTTCTCTTCGTAAAAAAATAACAGTTATATAATGAAATTTGGTCATTTTTTCACGATTTCAGGGATTTTTTTGACGAAGTGTCAAAGTTCTCTTCGTAAAAAAATAACAGTTATATAATGAAATTTGGTCATTTTTTCACGATTTCAGGGATTTTTTTGACGAAGTGTCAAAGTTCTCTTCGTAAAAAAATAACAGTTATATAATGAAATTTGGTCATTTTTTTCAGCAAAAATATATTTTAGGTGAAGAGGTGAGATCTCACCTGTTTTTTCACCTCTTTTTTCACCTCTTGAATTTTCATGAGGGTCACCAGGTCACTCGGTCACTCGGTCAACTAACATCTTTTTGAAAATGGTGACAACATGACATTTTGACAACAACACAGGAAATAAACTTCTTCGTATATGTTTTGTCATGATTTCATCGAAATGAGTGTAAATCAGACAAAAATATATTTTATGTTAGCATGTTAGATCTAACACGTTTTCTAACCACTTTTCTAACCTCTTTTCTCACCTCTTGAATTTTGTATAAAAGATATGATTTCAGGGATTTTTTTACGAAGTGTCAAAGTTCTCTTCGTCACTCATAACAGTTATATAATGAAATTTGGTCATTTTTTTCAGCAAAAATATATTTTATGTTAGCATGTTAGATCTAACACGTTTTCTAACCTCCTTTCTAACATAACTATTTACAAGCGTTTTACATGGTATATGTTCCATATGTCATTTTACTCAGAATTTTATACAGAATTCAATAAAAATATATTTTATGTTAGCATGTTAGATCTAACACGTTTTCTAACCTCCTTTCTAACATAACTATTTACAAGCGTTTTACATGGTATATGTTGCGATGGTTCATGACTTTAAACAGTTTTGTAGCTTCTATTTCTTCACGAAGGATATCAAAAGTTTTCACAATATTGAAAGTTTCTTTATATTTCTTCTTGACGTCAGATAGAAGGAAATCGTCAGCAGTTGGATAGTTTTTGTTCAGAAATTCTAACATGTCCATTTTATCTTCTGCTGGTTTCTCTACTTCTTTCTTTAAGTCAGCATAGTCGTTTCTCATACGTTCTATCTCTTTGACGGAGTAGTTATATTTCCTCATTGCTGCTTTACATTTTGAACATTGTGGGTTCATTTTAGCATTGTACATTGAAATTTGACCTGCTAGAACAACTAAGGCGTCAATGGTTTTCTTTAAATCTGAAGCAGTTGGTTTTATTTGTTCGTTCCATACTTTACCTCTTCTATCTTTATCTCTTATCTGCCATACACATTTTGCAACTAACGAAACAAAGTTGTCGTAGGTCTTAAATTCTTCAGATTTATATATGTCAATGAAATATACCATATCGCAGTCTTTGTCCATGACTTTGTGGTTGCAATGAAATCCAAGAAACTCATAGTTAACCTTTCGTATGAACTTCTTTATTTCTACTGAGTCAGTTGCTTTGACTTCAATTTCGTCGAATTCAGGAATAGTTAGTTTTTGTTGTTGGATTTCAGGCAATTTGGGCAAATGGTCGATGAGGTCCTCCATTTCATAAAGATACTGTTCATTTGTTTCATCTTTTGCAGTGCAATCTAAATCTCCTTGGAGAAGTTCTTGCTTTATCTTCTGGATTTCTGTTTCGAAAGTATATGAAGAAGGAATGAAGCTTTTCATCTCTACTAACATTGAAGTTGGGTTCATGACTAAAGAGTTTGGTGAAGTTGTTGCTAACATGTTCTTACAATAAAAATAAAAAATATTTTTTTAAAAAAACTAACTCACTTTTTCTATCTTAAGGAAATTCATGAAAATTCAACGAGTGAAAAAACAGGTGAAAAAACAGGTGAGATCTAACCTCTTCACCTAAAATATATTTTTGCCGAATTCAGAACAAAACTCAAGAGTTTTGGTTGAAAAAACAGGTGGAGCCAAAAGTGGCTCGACCTCAAAACAAGCATTTTGTGAAGAATATAGCAACCGGAAGAAAACCGGCGGTTGCTTTTTATACAAAATTCAAGAGGGTGAGAAAAGAGGTGAGAAAACAGGTGAGATCTCACCTCTTCACCTAAAATATATTTTTGGTTCATTTACACTCGTTACGATGAAGAAGTCTTGACATTTTCCCGACTGTTGTCAAAATGTCATGTTGTCACCATTTTCAAAAAGATGTTAGTTGACCGAGGGACCGAGGGACCCCCTCATTTCTACCCTCATGAAAATTCAAGAGGGTGAAAAAAGAGGTGAAAAAAGAGGTGAGATCTCACCACTTCACCTAAAATATATTTTTCAATACTTTTTCAGCACTTTTCCGTAGTTGTATATGAAAGACAATTCGAGATAAAAGTCATAGTACAATGGTATTATATGTTGCACACCATTTGTTGTGAACCAAACTTGAAAGTCAGAGAAACTGTTACTAGGTGGTTCGTAGAATTTAGAAGCAATGTCATAAAAGTCCTTACCGATACATAGAAAACTATTGTTGCTTGAACTGAAACTTGCATGGCACATAACATTTTGAGGGTCAAACACGTTTCTATAAACTGTCAAATCTGCTGGTGGAAGTATAAATTTAAATGGACCATCTGGTGGTAATGGTTCGTTCTGGTTTAGTAACCGAAGAAATTGTGCCCAAGAACGTTTGTCTACTTTCCAAAATAAAAACTCTGTATCTCTTGGAGGGTTAATTTCAATCTTTTGAAATGAAACGGTGGAGTTCATCTTGTCATATTCTAGTTTCAGATAGTATGTTCCATTTAGTAAAGAGTCGTATTTTTCTTGAAATTCCCAATAGTATTTGTTCATTTGAGTTTGAAAGTCATTTAGAGTTTTCTCAAGACTTTCGTCTGAACGAACTGTAAAGATTCTCATTTCATCAAATTTGTCTATTAGACCATCAGAACCTTTATACTGCCCATGAAAATATACTGCGAACATAAACGCGTTAGTTCTATTTGAAAACAAAACTCTTCTAAATCCTATTGCCTTTGCATCTGAAGGACTTTGAAGCCAACGAACTGGATAGTCAAACCTGTATGCTCGGGATGAAATTTCTTCATCTGAAATAGTCCTACCAGCATTTGTATAGATATAGTCTAACGGTTTTGTATCTGCTACTTTTGTTCTTTGTTTTTCAACCTGAAGCATTTAATATATGTAAAAATATATGGTTTAAAAAACGTTTTTACTTCATGCAATTTTTTACTTCATGCAATGTTTTATTTCTGTGCCGTCTTCAAGTATGCCCCAGTACTTACGCTTGGAGAGGACATGAACTTCGGAAAATACCTTATCTAGCTTAAAACAGCCCATCTTTTCACCGACCATTCCCATTTCAATGAGTTTGTTGTATCCTTCTTCGTTCGTCATGAGTGCGTCAATGTTCTCATAGTAAACCTTCACTTTGGATTTGACTTCGGAGAAGAATTTGTTGTAGTTGTCAAGGACTGCCTTTGCGAACTGAGGGTAAGACCAATGTTCGACAATAGGTTTTAATGTGGTTACTAAGCCATTTTGACCTTGAGTGAATTCGTACTTCAAAACAAAAGGAGAAAACCTTTCAACAAAGTTGTCGACCTTCTCATAATGTTTACTCTTCATCTCTTGAGGTTTCTTAATGGAATATCCCCATGTCGAATTCATAAGCAATTTGAGTGTCATTGCAAGTTTGGGGTTTGAAGCTTTCCTAATATCATACAGTTGTTGTATGACTTTTCCAACTGTATAGTTCCTTCCAGGAACTCACCATCTTCGTTTGGAATTCCAGTCGGAATATATTGGACAAACCTCATGTACGCAGCGTTAAGGTCGACATAGTATATCTTTTCGTTTGAGTCGAACTTGTCGCAACCAATTGGTCCAGTTTGTGGAAATTCAAGTGAGTCTCTTATCTTCTGAGAAACTTCTCCTGTTATCTCATAAACATCGTCGAAGCAACCTGTTTCATATAAAACCTTCTGACCTAACTCAGATGCTCTCCAATACAATTTGACGTCAATTGGATGTCTCAATGGAAGTTTGTTTATAGCATCTTGAAGTTCTTGCAACCTCATTGGAAGTTCTTCTGGTTCAGGTTGGTATCCGAACAATCCAACCCTTGTGGAATTGTGTACTTCTTTTGTACTAGAACTTTGTCTGGAACAACTTTTGGTCTTGCTAACAATGAAAAGTTTGTTTCGTCTTTTGGTACAAAAGTTTCTGTCAGCTTGTCATCTGGAATTGGTTCCAACAAACCTTTCTCGAAAAGAATGTTTACAGCTCTGACAATGTTGCACTTGCCTTTTCCGAACAATGGGTTTGTAAGACTTTCGTTCAACATGAAGTGGTTGTGGACAATTACAATCTTCAACCATGGTAAGTCTTTGTCAACAACATAGTCGTCATGTGAAGAACCTTTAGCTGTAGGTATGTTGACTCGGATATTGACATTTGCCAACGGTGCAATTTTTGCCAATTGACCTCTGAGAATGTACCTTGTCTTCACACATGACTCAAGATACTTCATTTTCTCATCTGTAACAAGACCAGAGTTCCTGAGACATGTAAGAATGCAAGGTTCATTGACAATTGTTTCAATTGAATTGTAAATTCCATACCTTGTCAAGTCAATGTCAGACTTATTTCTGAAGGGGAAGTATCCAGCATGTTGTCTGACTGCTTGAGGGTTAGGTTGGTACCATTCGAACTTGACACTTGCAATTCCTTCAATTGCATTCAAAATGTCTGAGTCGGAGTCAACCATTTGTTCTCTCTTTGTAGTCTTGAAAGCGTCAAGAAGCATTGCAGCTGTTGTGACATTGCCATGTGCATAGTAAATGTGACCATCCAAATCTGTTATGGTCAATCTGAGATTGTGTCCTTTCTTATTTCCGTCTTGTATGGCAGCAAGTACACCCATGAAGCCTTCTTTGTTCTTTCCTTCGTCAAAGTTTACTGTAAAGGTTCGACCAGATGTAATTTGACTTCTAACTTCACGGTACTTCTCATATGCATATCTTGTTCTTTCCATGGGAGCATGACCATCCTCTGCACTACCTTTTTTCCTTCTCAAAGGATGCAATTGTTCGTCATGTTTCCAGTAGAATCTGGCAAAGCCGTCGTGTCCTTCAACTTGAGGTTCACTAACATCGAAAGGCATGTCCATAAGACGTTCTTCTTCTAACCTCTCTAGTCTGTTTGGATAATTTGCACGTGCTGTTTCCAAATCCATTTCGTAGCGAAGACCAGACAATTTGTCATAGACTTTTATGGGTCTTCCTTTCTTATATTTAAACTTCTTCGAAACTCTCCAACCATATCTTTGCAACTCTGCTTTTATTTTAGCAGATTTCTATCCATTCTATATGGGGGCATTTTTATAAAAATAAAAAAATATTTTTTCTTTACTTTACATAACCGCCTGCTGCCATAAGTCTTTGACGCCAACCCATACCAGCTAATGAAGGTTGACTTGGTTTAGTTTCCAAACTAAACTTTGGTTTTGGTTTATCTTCAGTTTTTGGTTTTTCTTCTTCTATCGGTTTTTCGTCACTTTTCGGTTTCTCTGACTTTACTTCACTTGCAGGAACAGTTGTGTCGTCAACATCTTCATAAATATCATATGCCATTTGTTTTTGTTTTCCTTTCAACTTTTTGTGTTTGTTGTAAAGTTTAGAATATTTCGACTCTAAGTCAATGAGATGTTCTATAATGAACTGTTGGTCAGTGAAGTAAACTTTTCCATCTTTGTCTCGAAGCTCCTTCAGACTTCAATATTTTATTTGTGAGAGTCTGTTTCTTTTTTGAGATACTAGCCGTTCCATTTTTATGAAAAGTGACTTTGTAGTTAGGGTTTGTATTTCCAGACCTGGCACTTTCTATTATTGAATTTTTCTCTTCATCTGTAAGTTCTTTGACGGGTTTTGACAATGGTTCTGAACTTTTTGTTTGTGGTGTCAAATCTACCGTTTCAACTTCTTCGGTCATTTCATCTCAGTAAAAAATTTTAGTTTGGTTTGTTTTCAACTGGTTGTTGAGGTTTTTTAAGTCGGTCTAAAACTTCCTGAGGTATAGGAAGAACTTGACAAACACGTTGTGTAACTGCTGGAAGTCGACAAATCCATCTTGAACCCATTTGTCTCAATGCTGTATTGTTCATTTCATCTCAGTAAAAAACTTTACATTCCCCACGTTTGAGGTGGTTGAGGTTGGTTATTGTTTACCCACTGTTGTGCATGGTTATATCCTCTGTTAAAGAATCTTTCACCTTGGTCCATATAGTGTCCTGCTTGGTTATAGTAGTCATTTGCTTTGTTATAATAGTTTCCTGCTTGTCTTCCTACATTGTCCATCCATCCTTGAACTTTTCCTCTTGTTTCAGGATTTGGAATAAGATTTGTTGCATCTCGTGCTACATCCCAACCTTTCTGTACAGTTTGTATAATAGGTTGTGCTTTCTCTTTAAGTATACCTAATGTACTCAAAATCTTCCTTCCAACTCCAAATACACCTCTGGCTATTGTTCCCACTGCGGGTAAAAATCTGGATGCAACTCCTGCTAACGCGCCAAATAAACCCATTTCTTATGGGTTAAAAAATGACGAATCCAAACAAGGACCCCTATGTTTCTAAAGCGACAAAGAAAGCACTCATGATAAAAATCTTTAGTTCAACACCAAATGCTTGGTTTATGGATATCTTGGAAAACATTCCGAGAGTTAGAACAGATGGACCACCATACTGGCTAATATTTGTCGGTCAAAACACAAGATACTGTGAAGCCATACCATTACAGTCCAAAAATATTTTAGATGTGAAAACTGCTTTGACAATATTCGTTGACAAATACCATCCAACAAAACTGACATCTGACTGTGAAAGTTCTTTCAAATCAGACGATATTAAAAACTATCTGCGTTCAAAAAATGTAAACCAATATTTCATTGTCGACCAAAACCATTCTGCTCTTGGTGTCATTGACGGTTGTATAAAAATGTTAAGAGACTTAAACCAACCACAAGGTGGTGAAGCAAATGAAATGTCATATGACGACAAATATAGACACTTCTCCATGGCAAAGATGAGACAAGTTTTAAATATTTACAATAGCCGTAAACAAAAAGGTTTGGGAAACCATTCCCCCGAAGAAATGAAAAACAACCCTGACTTAGAGAAAGACTATATATTTAATAATTTAGTCAAAAGAGACAAACAAGAAAGAATGCCGGGCTTCAAACTTCAGAAAGGTGACAAAGTAAAAATAGAAATACCTAAACGCGACCCATATGAAAATACTATTGACTATGACAACAATGGGAACCCGACAGGTACTCACATTCGTGTTCGTAAAAATAGAAGAAAGTATACAAGAGAATATTATGAAGTTTTAGGCAAACATGGCAAAATGTACAGACTGCAAGCAGAAGATAAAACTACTATTGTCAGACCTCGTTTCAAACTTGTCAAAGTTCAAGGTGGTATACTTTCAAAGACAGTTCCTAACAAATATAAGACAACTCCTGACGAATATGCTAAAGAAGTTGAAAATGACGACTAAGCATTTCTATACCATGCGTAAACTGTCATGTAAGGTGGCATGTAGTCTTTACTTTGTCCCGTTGTTTGCGTATATCCTGAAACGCGATGTATATGGTTTCCTCCTTCCTCAGTGTTACTCAAGTAACAATTTATAGCAAACTGAACGTCGTCTTTAACATCATATCCTTTACCTTTTGTCATTCCTGTCCAATCCCAATATCTATGCTTATGCCAACCATCTCGAGATGTACTTAAATCTATGTAGTGACTGTGTGCAGGTAAATTTGCACCTGAAATCGTTTTACTTCCACCTGTTTCCTTTGAAGAGTTTGCACAATACAAAAACCTGTCGACTATTTGAGTCCACGTACCAAAACCCAGAACTGTTTCTGGTCTGGTAGAGTTCATTGACGTATAAATAGAGCCTATAGGATATAATGTTTGAAGTATTTCTGTCTTTAATGTTTGAAGCTCTGTTTTGTCTGCTTTCTTATCTAACATTGTTGGTAGTTCATATGCTTCAAAGTTTCTGGCATGATCTTCGATATTCCTGCAACTGTTATCTAAATTGTTAAGAGTATCTTTTACACTAGTGCTTGGATTCTCTAAAGGTGCACTTGAACCAAGGTCAAAGTTCAATATTATATCATCTGCTGTAAAAGTTGTAAAACTTGTATGTGTATGTCCAACGTCACTTTTCCTGTTTAAGGTTTCTTGTAAGTTTGTAATATTTGCAATGGTATGTGTATGTCCAACGTCACTTTTCCTGTTTAAGGTTTCTTGTAAGTTTGTAATATTTGCAATGGTATGTGTATGAGTCTTTTTAGAATATTCGTTTTCAGCTCTTGTCACTTCACTTGACATTTTATTGTCAACATATGTTTTGTCTGCTAGTTCAGGATGAGTATGTTCTTTTGTTGCATAAGCTTTGTTAGCTCTTTCTTCTTCTTTTGCTATTGCATCGTCTACATATTCTTTGTCAGCTTTGTTGCCAACATCTGCTTTCAAAAGAAGTTCAGATATAGGTTTCTCGTTTAAAGTTCCTTTTGTTGGATTTATACAAACAGTATGGTTCTTATTGTCTTGAAATAGAAACTCATCTGTCATTGGGTTTAAAGTCAGTTTTAAGTTTCCTTCTTTCAATGACTCAGATATCTTAGAATAGTTTGAAAAGTTTGTTGTGTTCTTATTTAGAGCTTGTATAATGAGTTGTCGGTTGTGTTGTATTTCTCTCATAGACGCTGTTTCATTTGACATTTTTATTCTAGATAAAATATGCTTTCAATAGAAAAAGAAAATTCTAGAGTTGCTACAACTAAACCATTAGATGAACTTTTTACTAATGTCGGTCAAAAGTTTGAGACAGAGACCGTAAAGCATGAAGGCTATCGTTTTGACTACCCGTTAAGATGGTTAAGAGACCCATCTGTCACAAAAGCTATTGGCTTTCGTAGAATGAAGTTCATTTCAGAAGCCATACATGGTTTCCCATTTACAGTCGGTTTTGAAGTTCGATACTATAACAAAGAAAAACGTATGTATGAGAAATTTGAACAGGGAAAACTTTTACAAGTGAATTTGCTTGTAAACTTAGAAACAACTCTTCAAGCTTTTCAAGAAAAAATAAACGACATCTATATCGAATATGCAAACCAGTATAACATTGACGAGGGAGAGTACCATCTCGATATTATATATGACAGGAAAAATGCAACTGTTAAAATCAATAGAATAGAAGACCTTGGAGAAAACGTTTATATTTCTACAAAATATAACAACTTGGCATGGTATAGATTTATGAGGATGTTAAATCAGCCTGCAGAATATCCAGTACACCCGGACTTTTATGAAGTCGAAAACCCTAATGGAACATATGAAAATGTTTTCGACTCAGATGCTATTATAGTTCATGCTTCATTTTCTGGTGCACAAAACTCTTTTTTATGCTTGGCAAATGACTTTTACGAAAAACCTACAAAGCTATATGAACCACCAAGTGGAAGTATTTCAGACTTTCAAGTATGGTTTACAACAGATGGAAGAAAGAGAATAGTTCCATTATACCATGCGTTTTACTTAGAACTTAGTTTCATATACAACTACTATCGAACGGTAAAAATATAATTTTTTAATACGGTTGAGGTGTTGGATTTGGTTGCCAACTAGACTGTGGTGCAGGTTCAGGCTGTTGTATAACAGGGGCTTGTTCTTCTGGTTCAGGGTCTTTAGGTATAATACCAACGAACTGACCTACTCTTTTACCAATATTTTTGACTCCGTTCCAAATTCCTCTTCCGACAGATTTTATTCCATTCCATATACCTCTTCCAACATTTCGAAAGAAGTTTCCAATACTACTGAAGAAACCCATTTACTACGTGTAAAAATCTAATGTCCACCTAGTCTCTTACGTTTCCTGTTGAGTTCCATAGCATTCTTTAACTGGAGCTCATACATTCTGTTTCTCCTCTGGTAGAAAACATATTCTGGGTCAACTCCTGTGTTCGCGTCATCTGCATAAAGTTGTTTATATCCCACTTCAGGGTTTGTATAAAACTCTTTCCATCTCATATTTGCATACCATGGTGGCAAACCTAACGCAGCGTCATTTGACATGGCAGTTTGCATTTGTACATCTGTTGGCACTTGACCATAGTTTGCCATTGCAGTTTGTATTCTAACTTCATTTGGAATATTCTCTGGGTTTGGTTGTCCAGGTTGCTGTGCATTCGCTAAGTTCTGTGCGTCCATTTAATATTAGATAAAAATATCTCTTACGAGTACATATACTGAACATTTGCAGGCATTGGTTCATCTTCATATTCTCTGTACTTTTCTGCCACGTCAAATAAATAAATGACACAATGGAAAAAACCTAAAACAAGTAGTCCTATTTCAAACCACATTTACTTACTAATAAAATTTCTTTGTTATGACACTTTCTCCGGTTTATAGGACCTCTCTCATATTCTATCTTGTCATATCTAAACTCATAGTCATGTATGTCCTCTAACCATCTCATAACGGTTTCCAAACCACTTTTATCGGATGTAAAGTAAAAGCATGGACAGTTATGTAAAACGTCTAAAGTTTCTAAAGAGTCTCTCAAAGTCCAGTCTACTTGGTATTGAAAATCCCATGTGTTATAGAACGGCGGGTCCACTATAAGAAAACATTTTCCTTGTCTTTATATTTTTCATACAACTCTGTCCAATAACATCTCACAAACTCTATACCCTCAATATATTTTTCTATGTCCTCTTTGAAAACATTTGTATAGTTAAGATATAAAACTTTTGACATAAGTGTTTCAATGTCATGAACTCTTATAGCACCACTATATAATAGTCTAACAGATATACTATCCCAGTCTATATATTCTGCTTTTTTCAAAACCTCTCTCACAATATTTTTGTTATCTAATGGTATACGTTCCATCTTACCTATAGGTATCTTTTCTTTTAACTCTTTCAATATTTTGTTTGTGTCTGGTATATGTTTGAGACGGTCCATATAGTTGTCGAAGTCATTGCATATAATCTTTGAGTCTGGGAATATTGTATGGCACAAATGGGATATATAGAAACTTCCACCGAACAAATCTACAAATGTTAGACCATTCGGTAGTTTCTTAAGTTCTCTCAATAGAATATCTTTACATCTACTCTTATTTCCAAAAAAGGGTAACGGTGGTTTTGTAAAATTCATTTATATATAATAATAAAAATGCTTTTTCCTGAAAAGTGACAGAAAAGTGACAAAACATGAAAACATATATAATTTGTGAAAAGTGAAACAAAAAAGTCAACGGCTGGTCGGCTGGGGTTCGGTCCTCCTCTTGGGTCTTGGGAAAAACATCTTCAGGGCTAGAGGGCACGAAGTGCCTGGAGGCCCTCCGAATATAAACTTCATTTATACTAAACATCCTCAGGGCTAGAGGGCGCAACGCGCCTGGAAGCCCCACTACCTTTTTTTTTTTTTTTTTAAATATATATATAATTATGTTCAAAAAAGTGGATTGAATTAATTTTATTGACAATTTTCTTATGTTTTCGATGAGTTCATCCTCATATATAGCACTTTACCTAAATGATGTTAAACATTGTTCCTAAACGTCAACATTAACTCCAAAATTAGATACCATTCAAATATCACAATTCATAATGTGATATGGTGGTGCTATCACAACAAACGACGATATGATCAAATTCATTTGATTCAGCAAAGAAAATTAAATCAAATTATCAACAAGGATCCAATTGTGAAAGTATATTAAAGTTTTGACACAATTACATTAAATATGTGAACTAATAGAGTGATTAATAATCATCTTAAGGAATTTTATTTTATATTTTCATGAAAAAAAGAGTAATTCTTGTCAAAATACTCATTTTCAAAGAATAACAATCTGGAAAATAAGTGCGGCAAGGAATACTGCTCTTGACACTTTCCATAAATAATATTTAATAAAGATCTAAGAAAATTTGATGATTAAGTCTGCTTGGCTTATAATAGTGGGTCAAGAGCAGACTTAATATTTGCATAGTATCACTTCATTTTGATAATATGTCGTCAAGTGATTCAATCATCGATTTTACAGGTGGCTTAAAAGAACTTAAAGAATTAATTCAGCAGAAAAAGTCACTAATTGTAGTTGATGTATATGCATCATGGTGCGGTGGCTGCAAAGTCCTCGGTCAAAGGCTGCCAATAATTTCAGAGAAAAATCCAGATGTCACTTTTATCAAAGTAGACTGTGAGAAGAATGAAGTGGTAGGATGCCATTTCGATCCACCTTCACTTCCAGGAATATATTTTCTTAGAGCCGACTCTTCCAAAGAGGGATATAAAATTTTAGATGAAATGTATGGCGCAAATATCCAAAAAATCGAAGATTTAATAGCAAAATATAAATAAAATCGTTTTATATATTATAATGCATTAAAGAGTATTAATATAAATCCTTTATAAACTTAATCGACATAAAATAGGATATTCTTATGGAGAAATCCAATGAATTCCAATTGTAATAGCATACATTAAAGATATTAATAATATAATTATGAAACCAATTCATAAAATATATATTTTTGATCTCAATTCAGAATTTCGCAGAAGTTATTCCTATCGATGATACTCATGAAGTTTCCATATCACTACAATCAGTTACATATCAATATATAGATGTAATGTTCAAACAAATTCAATAAATGCAGAACAATACCCTACTTTCCCAACACCTGTTGATAAAAACCTGTTGTTCATGGGCAATTGTACTATAAATTATCACTAATCCCAAAGTATACAATTAAATTATGAAAATCGAGTGAAAATATAAATGTTAAGAAATTTACAAGTTTCTATCATATATTGATTCTTCTCATATGAGTATTGTATACTGTTCTGATACGTGCATGAGATACACCGCATATTTCCAGATTATATGCAAAATTTAGTCTGATTAAAATCCCAAATAATGACATCAACTAAAAATCTCTAAATACATTCCATATAACATTAGTTTAATGTTTAAATTACAGTTTTATTAAAAGGTTAAACGATATCTAAGGCAATAATTGACAAACAAAAAAATTAGGAAATGTAAGGATGTCAATTTGGAAGAAAAGTGAGAAAATTCCTAAAATGCTAAAAATGAATTTTCCAAACGTATTTTTTTATCTCATTTTTTTGATTTTGAAAAAAATTTGGAGAGAAGAACTCTTCGTTTTTGAATTTTATCACGATGGTTTTAAAGTATATTAGACACATGTATTGATATTACTATTTTTGTATATTTTGAGAGAAAATCCCCAAAAAGTAAGAAAATCTAAGACGGTTTGAGAAAATATATAAACTATTGAAAATTTGAATTAAACTTCTAATTTGGAAAAAAGAAATTTGGAAAGAAGAAAATTCAAAAATCGAGATTTAGACTCAGCATCAAATGGAGAACAAAATGTTTCTTCATATGAAGGAAAAAAATTTTCTTGAGAAGAAATAGAGTTTTTAAAATTTTATTATATGTAATGAAATAAACAAATATTAAAATTATTTTTTGATAACAAGAAAATTCCCAACAGAAAATATTTGAGACAAAGAAAAAAAGAAAATTGAAAAATATTACTCTTCTTTATATTTCATGAGATTTTAAATTTATTCTCATAAAATTGACAATTTTATACGTTTAGATAAAAATAAGTGATTTTGATTGAAATAAAAATTATTGTTTGCTTACAGCTATCAAATAGATTTTTGCTATTTTGATTAAAATTTGTTAATCAAATTAATAAATTTTTTCTAAATATCTTAAATATCTGGATCACTCACTGATACAATGAATTGAACGATAAAAATAATACAAACTCAAATAAGTTTCCTGTTTTTCAACTAAAAAAAATTATGCAAATTAAATTAAATTGTTTATTCAAATATAAAACAAAGATGAAGTAATTACAGTTATCATAAACTTTATGAATAACTCTGTAATTGGTTCGGATTTTCGTAAAAATATTTTTATTAATATCGATAAGAATACGTTTACCTACTATCACAACATATCGATAAACAAGAGTAGAGTGATTTTTATCATCGAAACTTTTTAAAAGCTGTAAGCTGGAAGGAAAAATCTTGTTTTTTCTGAGTTAGTTGTAGAACTATTGATGTACGAGTTATCATTGTGATGTAGAAGGATGTCAATGTACTGACTGAAGGATATGAAGTGAATTGAATTTCATTGAATTTCAATTTGATCAAAATTTGTTGAAATGATATGAATGTGTCAACATCTGTATCACTCTCTTTCACTCCTTCCCTATTCTTTCGAGAACGAAGCTAGCTCAGCTTTCGCGGAGCGAATTGACACCTTTGATGCCCTAAACGTACATATTCTCAAATTTATCGAAAAAATTATACCACCCAAACTAGTATATTCTTATTTTAAATATGATATTATCCTTAGAAATCACACTAGAATATATTTAAATCAACTTTTAAAAAAGTTCGAATCCTGCGCGTCTCACTTTTTAAATTTTCCAAAAGGAAAATTATATTCTCCTAAAATGAAAACAATTTTCCGAATTGACATCCTTAGGAAATGTTATCATATCTGAGAGATACCAGAAAAAACTTGATATCAATGAAAAAATTTAAATGAATCGTTTAAGGGTGCACACGAGAGGATCATGTAAACTTCAGAATTTAGAACCTTATTTTTAGGCATTATCTTGGCTACCTATTTTAGGCTCGAAAAGCAAAAAATATCAAAAAATACAACTTGACTCCATTATGACCCTTTCATGGAGGTAGTTTTTATCCGCTAGTATTTTCCCTTTGAATCTCTTTACAATTCGAAATCAAATTCAAACCTCAGTAGAAGAAAGGAAGAATCGACTTACTACGGTTGTAATACGAATAAATACATATATTTAATTATTTTTATTTACATAATAATTGTTTGAAGCTCATATTCCATCAAATTTTTAAATAAAAACATTAAAATGTTGAAAATGTTCATATATTTTAATAGGGTTTTGGCACTTTATTGAGGAATTACTACATACATAGTCGAACTGAACTTGATATTTTGAAATTTAAATTATTTATCAAAATTAAAATTTAACTTGAATTTTTAAAAAAAAAAAAAAAAAAAAAAAGGTAGTGGGGCCTCCAGGCACTTCGTGCCCTCTAGCCCTGAAGATGTTTAGTATAACTTTGTCCGGACAAGTAAGGGTCTATCGTCGCTACAGGAAAAGTTACAGGCGTTCCAAGGAAGTATACTTTGAGAAGCCTTCTTCTGGGTCGAAAACATTATATAATGTTTCGCTTTTCACAAATTATATATGTTTTCATGTTTTGTCATGACTTCTTCGTATATGTTTTGTCATGACTTCTTCGTATATGTTTTTGTCATGATTTCATCGTAAATGTTTTGTCAAGACTTCTTCGTAAATGTTTTGAAGAACTGAAGGTGTCACCAGGTCCCTCGGTCCCTCGGTCCCTCGGTCAACTAACATCTTTTTGAAAATGGTGACAACATGACATTTTGACAACAGTCCAGGAAATAAACTTCTTCTTCGTAAATGTTTTGTCACTTTTCCGTCACTTTTCAGGAAAAAACATTTTTATTATATATATATAAAATGAATTTTACAAAACCACCGTTACCCTTCTTTGGAAATAAGAGTAGATGTAAAGATATTCTATTGAGAGAACTTAAGAAACTACCGAATGGTCTAACATTTGTAGATTTGTTCGGTGGAAGTTTCTATATATCCCATTTGTGCCATACAATATTCCCAGACTCAAAGATTATATGCAATGACTTCGACAACTATATGGACCGTCTCAAACATATACCAGACACAAACAAAATATTGAAAGAGTTAAAAGAAAAGATACCTATAGGTAAGATGGAACGTATACCATTAGATAACAAAAATATTGTGAGAGAGGTTTTGAAAAAAGCAG
Organism: Trichomonas vaginalis G3; assembly: GCF_026262505.1. Taxonomy (NCBI): domain Eukaryota; phylum Parabasalia; order Trichomonadida; family Trichomonadidae; genus Trichomonas; species Trichomonas vaginalis. The sequence goes on from NC_067208.1 coordinate 6,115,074, forward strand.
AATATATAGACTGGGATAGTATATCTGCTAGACTATTATATAGTGGTGCTATAAGAGTTCATGACATTGAAACACTTATGTCAAAAGTTTTATATCTTAACTATACAAATGTTTTTCAAAGAGGACATAGAAAAATATATTGAGGGTATAGAGTTTGTGAGATGTCATTGGACAGAGTTGTATGAAAAATATAAAGACAAGGAAAAAGTTTTCTTTATAGTGGACCCGCCGTTCTATAACACATGGGATTTTCAATACCAAGTAGACTGGACTTTGAGAGACTCTTTAGAAACTTTAGACGTTTTACATAACTGTCCATGCTTTTACTTTACATCCGATAAAAGTGGTTTGGAAACCGTTATGAGATGGTTAGAGGACATACATGACTATGAGTTTAGATATGACAAGATAGAATATGAGAGAGGTCCTATAAACCGGAGAAAGTGTCATAACAAAGAAATTTTACTAGTAAGTAAATGTGGTTTGAAATAGGACTACTTGTTTTAGGTTTTTTCCATTGTGTCATTTATTTATTTGACGTGGCAGAAAAGTACAGAGAATATGAAGATGAACCAATGCCTGCAAATGTTCAGTATATGTACTCGTAAGAGATATTTTTTATCTAATATTAAATGGACGCACAGAACTTAGCGAATGCACAGCAACCTGGACAACCAAACCCAGAGAATATTCCAAATGAAGTTAGAATACAAACTGCAATGGCAAACTATGGTCAAGTGCCAACAGATGTACAAATGCAAACTGCCATGTCAAATGACGCTGCGTTAGGTTTGCCACCATGGTATGCAAATATGAGATGGAAAGAGTTTTATACAAACCCGAAGTGGGATATAAACAACTCTATGCAGATGACGCGAACACAGGAGTTGACCCAGAATATGTTTTCTACCAGAGGAGAAACAGAATGTATGAGCTCCAGTTAAAGAATGCTATGGAACTCAACAGGAAACGTAAGAGACTAGGTGGACATTAGATTTTTACATATAGTAAAATGGGTTTCTTCAGTAGTATTGGAAACTTCTTCAGAAGAGTTGGAAGAGGTATATGGAATGGAAAAAAATCTGTCGGAAGAGGAATTTGGAACGGAGTCAAAAATATTGGTAAAAGGGTAGGTCAGTTTGTTGGTATTATACCTAAAGACCCTGAACCAGAAGAACAAGCTCCTGTTATACAACAGCCTGAACCTGCACCACAGTCTAGTTGGCAACCAAATCCAACACCTCAACCGTATTAAAAAGTTATATTTTTACCGTTCGATAGTAGTTGTATATGAAACTAAGTTCTAAGTAAAACGCATGGTATAATGGAACTATTCTCTTTCTTCCATCTGTTGTAAACCATACTTGAAAGTCTGAAATACTTCCACTTGGTGGTTCGTATAACTTTGTAGGTTTTTCGTAAAAGTCATTTGCCAAGCATAAAAAGAGTTTTGTGCACCAGAAAATGAAGCATGAACTATAATAGCATCTGGGTCGAAAACATTTTCATATGTTCCATTAGGGTTTTCGACTTCATAAAAGTCCGGGTGTACTGGATATTCTGCAGGCTGATTTAACATCCTCATAAATCTATACCATGCCAAGTTGTTATATTTGTAGAAATATAAACGTTTTCTCCAAGGTCTTCTATTCTATTGATTTTAACAGTTGCATTTTTCCTGTCATATATAATATCGAGATGGTACTCTCCTCGTCAATGTTATACTGGTTTGCATATTCGATATAGATGTCGTTTATTTTTTCTTGAAAAGCTTGAAGAGTTGTTTCTAAGTTTACAAGCAAATTCACTTGTAAAAGTTTTCCCTGTTCAAATTTCTCATACGTACGTTTTTCTTTGTTATAGTATCGAACTTCAAAACGACTGTAAATGGGAAACCATGTATGGCTTCTGAAATGAACTTCATTCTACGAAAGCCAATAGCTTTTGTGACAGATGGGTCTCTTAACCATCTTAACGGGTAGTCAAAACGATAGCCTTCATGCTTTACGGTCTCTGTCTCAAACTTTTGACCGACATTCGTAAAAAGTTCATCTAATGGTTTAGTTGTAGCAACTCTTGAATTTTCTTTTTCTATTGAAAGCATATTTTATCTAGAATAAAAATGTCAAATGAAACAGCGTCTATGAGAGAAATACAACACAACCGACAACTCATTATACAAGCTCTAAATAAGAACACAACAAACTTTTCAAACTATTCTAAGATATCTGAGTCATTGAAAGAAGGAAACTTAAAACTGACTTTAAACCCAATGACAGATGAGTTTCTATTTCAGACAATAAGAACCATACTGTTTGTATAAATCCAACAAAAGGAACTTTAAACGAGAAACCTATATCTGAACTTCTTTTGAAAGCAGATGTTGGCAACAAAGCTGACAAAGAATATGTAGACGATGCAATAGCAAAAGAAGAAGAAAGAGCTAACAAAGCTTATGCAACAAAAGAACATACTCATCCTGAACTAGCAGACAAAAAATATGTTGACAATAAAATGTCAAGTGAAGTGACAAGAGCTGAAAACGAATATTCTAAAAAGACTCATACACATACCATTGCAAATATTGCAAACTTACAAGAAACCTTAAACAGTAAAAGTGATGTTGGACATACACATACCATTGCAAATATTGCAAACTTACAAGAAACCTTAAACAGTAAAAGTGATGTTGGACATACACATACCATTGCAAATATTGCAAACTTACAAGAAACCTTAAACAGTAAAAGTGATGTTGGACATACACATACCATTGCAAATATTGCAAACTTACAAGAAACCTTAAACAGGAAAAGTGACGTTGGACATACACATACCATTGCAAATATTGCAAACTTACAAGAAACCTTAAACAGGAAAAGTGCCGTTGGACATACACATACATCTTCTGAAATAACAGACTTAAACGTTAGCCTTGAAAATAAAGCAGATAAAACATATGTCAATGAAATATACCAAAGTTTAGTTGGAACAAAAAATATTGAAACTATTGTTGGTGACTTTTCTTTCAATGAAGAAAACAAATATTTTAGATGGCAGTTTGTACATTCCTTAAAAAATGGTATACGGTATAAACTCATTCCGAAAAATAACAATGAAATGTATGTAAGCTATAAAAAGAACGATGGTACACAAGTTAAAGTTCCATTAGACAACAACTGCTACTTAAACTTATATGGAGACGAACAAAAGAAATATTTCCGAGTTTATGAAATGACAGATATGACATTGCCTGACCCAGCTCCAGCACCATACTATTATGACTATGGAGATGACGTCAGAACACCACATGTAGATGAACAAAAGCTAACATTATATTTAGATTTTTATAGATATAAAAGATATAATGCAATAGAAAAAACGAGAATAGTATACTATTATGAAGATGACAGAAATAAATCTTATAGTCAAGATTTTACCTACCCTGAAAACATAAGATTATATTATAAAAAATATTCTGACACAAACCAGAAGAAACCTGAAATAGTTGCACTATATTTTAAGTTCAAAAGAGACAATCCTATAATATCTCATATGTTTGATTTAATGAACCCAGTAGGTTCTATTTATACATCTATGGAAGCAAGAGGTCCTCAAGTAATGTTTGGTGTTGGTGCATGGAACAAATAGTCGACAGGTTTTTGTATTGTGCAAACTCTTCAAAGGAAACAGGTGGAAGTAAAACGATTTCAGGTGAAAATTTACCTGCACACAGTCACTACATAGATTTAAGTACATCTCAAGCAGGTTGGCATAAGCATAGATATTGGGATTGGACAGGAATGACAAAAGGTAAAGGATATGATGTTAAAGACGACGTTAAGTTTGCTATAAATTGTTACTGGGATGACACTCAGGGAGAAGGAAACCATACACATTTCGTTTCAGGATATACGCAAACAACGGGACAAAGTAAAGACTACATGCCACCTTACATGACAGTTTACGCATGGTATAGAATTGCTTAGTCGTCATTTTCAACTTCTTTAGCATATTCGTCAGGAGTTGTCTTATATTTGTTAGGAACTGTCTTTGAAAGTATACCACCTTGAACTTTGACAAGTTTGAAACGAGGTCTGGCAATAGTAGTTTTATCTTCTGCTTGCAGTCTGTACATTTTGCCATGTTTGCCTAAAACTTCATAATATTCTCTTGTATACTTTCTTCTATTTTTACGAACACGAATGTGATACCTGTCGGGTTCCCATTGTTGTCATAGTCAATAGTATTTTCATATGGGTCGCGTTTAGGTATTTCTATTTTTACTTTGTCACCTTTCTGAAGTTTGAAGCCCGGCATTCTTTCTTGTTTGTCTCTTTTGACTAAATATATTAAATATATAGTCTTTCTCTAAGTCAGGGTTGTTTTTCATTTCTTCGGGGGAGTGGTTTCCCAAACCTTTTTGTTTACGGCTATTGTAAATATTTAAAACTTGTCTCATCTTTGCCATGGAGAAGTGTCTATACTTGTCGTCATATGACATTTCATTTGCTTCACCACCTTGTGGTTGGTTTAAGTCTCTTAACATTTTTATAAACCGTCAATACCCAAGAGCAGAATGGTTTTGGTCGACAATGAAATATTGGTTTACATTTTTTGAACGCAGATAGTTTTTTACATCATCTGATTTGAAAGAACTTTCACAGTCAGATGTCAGTTTTGTTGGATGGTATTTGTCAACGAATATTGTCAAAGCAGTTTTCACATCTAAAATATTTTTGGACTGTAATGGTATGGCTTCACAGTATCTTGTGTTTGACCGACAAATATTAGCCAGTATGGTGGTCCATCTGTTCTAACTCTCGGAATGTTTTCCAAGATATCCATAAACCAAGCATTTGGTGTTGAACTAAAGATTTTTATCATGAGTGCTTTCTTTGTCGCTTTAGAAACATAGGGGTCCTTGTTTGGATTCGTCATTTTTTAACCCATAAGAAATGGGTTTATTTGGCGCGTTAGCAGGAGTTGCATCCAGATTTTTACCCGCAGGGAACAATAGCCAGAGGTGTATTTGGAGTTGGAAGGAAGATTTTGAGTACATTAGGTATACTTAAAGAGAAAGCACAACCTATTATACAAACTGTACAGAAAGGTTGGGATGTAGCACGAGATGCAACAAATCTTATTCCAAATCCTGAAACAAGAGGAAAAGTTCAAGGATGGATGGACAATGTAGGAAGACAAGCAGGAAACTATTATAACAAAGCAAATGACTACTATAACCAAGCAGGACACTATATGGACCAAGGTGAAAGATTCTTTAACAGAGGATATAACCATGCACAACAGTGGGTAAACAATAACCAACCGCAACCACCTCAAACGTGGGGAATGTAAAGTTTTTTACTGAGATGAAATGAACAATACAGCATTGAGACAAATGGGTTCAAGATGGATTTGTCGGCTTCCAGCAGTTACACAACGTGTTTGTCAAGTTCTTCCTATACCTCAGGAAGTTTTAGACCGACTTAAAAACCTCAACAACCAGTTGAAAACAAACCAAACTAAAATTTTTTACTGAGATGAAATGACCGAAGAAGTTGAAACGGTAGATTTGACACCACAAACAAAAAGTTCAGAACCATTGTCAAAACCTGTCAAAGAACTTACAGATGAAGAGAAAAATTCAATAATAAAAGTGCCAGGTCTGGAAATACAAACCCTAACTATAAAGTCACTTTTCATAAAAATGGAACGGCAAGTATCTAAAAAAAGAAACAGACTCTCACAAATAAATATTGAAGTCTGAAGGAGCTTTCGAGACAACAGATGGAAAAGTTTACTTCACTGACCAACAGTTCATTATAGAACATCTCATTGACTTAGAGTCGAAATATTCTAAACTTTACAACAAACACAAAAGTTGAAAGGAAAACAAAAACAAATGGCATATGATATTTATGAAGATGTTGACGACACAACTGTTCCTGCAAGTGAAGTAAAGTCAGAGGAACCGAAAAGTGACGAAAAACAGATAGAAGAAGAAAAACCAAAAACTGAAGATAAACCAAAACCAAAGTTTAGTTTCCAAACTAAACCAAGTCAACCTTCATTAGCTGGTATGGGTTGGCGTCAAAGACTTATGGCAGCAGGCGGTTATGTAAAGTAAAGAAAAAAATATTTTTTTATTTTTATAAAAAATGCCCCATATAGAATGGATAGAAAATCTGCTAGAATAAAAGCAGAGTTGCAAAGTTATGGTTGAGAGAGTTTCGAAGAATTTTAAATATAGGAAGGGAAGACCCATAAAAGTCTATGACAAATTGTCTGGTCTTCGCTACGAAATGGATTTGGAAACAGCACGTGCAAATTATCCAAACAGACTAGAGAGGTTAGAAGAAGAACGTCTTATGGACATGCCTTTCGATGTTAGTGAACCTCAAGTTGAAGGACACGACGGCTTTGCCAGATTCTACTGGAAACATGACGAACAATTGCATCCTTTGAGAAGGAAAAAGGAAAAGGTGAAGACACACATGCTCCCATGGAAAGAACAAGATATGCATATGAAAAGTACCGTGAAGTTAGAAGTCAAATTACTTCTGGTCGAACCTTTACAGTAAACTTTGACGAAGGAAAGAACAAAGAAGGCTTCATGGGAGTACTTGCTGCCATACAAGACGGAAATAAGAAAGGACACAATCTCAGATTGACTATAACAGATTTGGATGGTCACATTTACTATGCACATGGCAATGAACAAACAGCCGCAAAACTTCTTGACGCTTTCAAGACTACAAAGAGAGAACAAATGGTTGACTCCGACTCAGACATTTTGAATGCAATTGAAGGAATTGCAAGTGTCAAGTTCGAATGGTACCAACCTAACCCTCAAGCAGTCAGACAACATGCTGGATACTTCCCGTTCAGAGAATAAGTCTGACATTGACTTGACAAGGTATGGAATTTACAATTCAATTGAAACAATTGTCAATGAACCTTGTATTCTTACATGTCTCAGGAACTCTGGTCTTGTTTCAGAAGAGAAGATGAAGTATCTTGAGTCATGTGTGAAGACAAGACATTCTCAGAGGTCAATTGGCAAAAATTGCACCGTTGGCAAATGTCAATATCCGAGTCAACATACCTACAGCTAAAGGTTCTTCACATGACGACTATGTTGTTGACTTCAAATTGCCATGGTTGAAGATTGTAATTGTCCACAACCACTTCATGTTGAACGAAAGTCTTACAAACCCATTGTTCGGAAAAGGCAAGTGCAACATTGTCAGAGCTGTAAACATTCTTTTCGAGAAAGGTTTGTTGGAACCAATTCCAGATGACAAGCTGACAGAAACTTTTGTACCAAAAGACGAAACAAACTTTTCATGTTAGCAAGACCAAAAGTTGTTCCAGACAAAGTTCTAGTACAAAAGAAGTACACAATTCCACAAGGAGTTGGATTGTTCGGATACCAACCTGAACCAGAAGAACTTCCAATGAGGTTGCAAGAACTTCAAGATGCTATAAACAAACTTCCATTGAGACATCCAATTGACGTCAAATTGTATTGGAGAGCATCTGAGTTAGGTCAGAAGGTTTTATATGAAACAGGTTGCTTCGACGATGTTTATGAGATAACAGGAGAAGTTTCTCAGAAGATAAGAGACTCACTTGAATTTCCACAAACTGGACCAATTGGTTGCGACAAGTTCGACTCAGATGAAAAGATATACTATGTCGACCTTAACGCTGCATACATGAGGTTTGTCCAATATATTCCGACTGGAATTCCAAACGAAGATGGTGAGTTCCCGGGAAGGAACTATACAGTTGGAAAAGTCATACAACAACTGTATGATATTAGGAAAGCTTCAAACCCCAAACTTGCAATGACACTCAAATTGCTTATGAATTCGACATGGGGATATTCCATTAAGAAACCTCAAGAGATGAAGAGTAAACATTATGAGAAGGTCGACAACTTTGTTGAAAGGTTTTCTCCTTTTGTTTTGAAGTACGAATTCACTCAAGGTCAAAGTGGCTTAGTAACCACATTAAAACCTATTGTCGAACATTGGTCTTACCCTCAGTTCGCAAAGGCAGTCCTTGACAACTACAATGAGTTCTTCTCGGAAGTCAAATCCAAAGTGAAGGTTTACTATGAGAACATTGACGCACTCATGACGAACGAAGAAGGGTACAACAAACTCATTGAAATGGGCATGGTCGGTGAGAAGATGGGTCAATTCAAATTGGACAAAATTTTCACCGAAGTTCATTTCCTCTCCAAGCGTAAGTACTGGGGTGTTAAAGAAGATGGTGAAATAGTTAAACATTGCATGAAATAAAAAATTTTTATTCGAATTTGAATTTAAATGTGGGAATTTTGGGAACGTGAAAGGCTTATTTACTTGAGGAACAGGTAAAGGTGGTGGAGGTGGAGGTGGTGGCAACCAGTCCATTTTATATTCCTTCCTAGCTAATTTCCGTTTAATTTCATGGTCGCCCTCGGAGTCTTTGAATCGGACAGGTCGAGTTACACCATTCTTGGTCTCAAACTCATATATAACCTGTTTGTCTGTATTTTCGTCGACTATGGCACGAGACACGAACATTGACCAAACGGACAAAAAGTGTCATTTCGGATGGTCAAGCAGCCAATCGCATTCGAGCACCTCGAAGAAGCCTTACGTTCCAAGGGAGAGGGTGTCTGGTGCAAGGGAGAGGTCATGAGACTCTACGAGCAGTACATCCTCAATGCTTGGGAGGACAAATCGTCCTTGGATTGGCAATTCTACCAACTCCTCTGGGACGACCTCCTACGCAACTGGGATAACGAAAGAGCCCAATTCAGAGGTCGGGAGCTAATTGTCCAAATTACCCTTAATTTAACCTACTTAATGAACTAAACACCTAAATTTACTCGGGGTTTCCCCCTAAAATAAAATTTTTTTACTCTTAGAACCACTCGAGGTTCTCCTTACGGTTGTTGAGCTTGTCACCGTCAATGTGTCTGACCCTCGTCTTCTTGTCTGGATTTGGAACCCATTGCATACCGACAAGCCTTCCCATGGAAATTGAACCGTAATTTCGAAGGGTAAGGTTCAAGTGTCCCAAGTTGTTGAGGACTGGGGTAAGAACCTTGCCGGTCTCCTTGTTGCGGATTTTGTATGGGTAGGGTTGGGAAATTTCATAAGCGTCATCGGCAACAAGGGTTGCCCAAACTTCCTCTTCTTTGTGTTTCTCTTCTTCCTCTTCTTCCTCTTCTTCCTCTTCTTCCTCGAAAATTCCTTCTTGAATTTGGTACTCACGAATTACGGTGTTGGAGGTTCTGTCCTTTCCGAGTGCCGCCCAGATGGTGTCAATCTCTTCGAAGAAACGGTAGATGAGTTGGGCAAGGTTTTGGTTCTCTATGTTGTATTGGCGCAAGGTTTCCGCGAAATCGTTCAGGACTTTCTTATTGGAAGCTTGGTTCGTGAGGACTTCGACTTTGAGATTGGTTATCTCTTCCATAAGACTACTTTGGAGAGTCTTAATGGTGTTTGACAGATGAGCGTTCAATTGGGCAATTTGAATTTGAACTGGGCGCTTGTCTGACAACCTTGAAAGGACATCTGCCATTGAGTTTGGCTTCGGTGCTTGTTCGGACATCGAAAAAATGAAGTGGTTTGAGAATGACGGTTTTACTTCAAAAAGCTTGTTATGACGGTTAAGTCATACAACAAGTTTAAAATAATATCTTGTTCTTCTTCTGAACGTTTGTTGTCTCTTCCGATAAAAGTTTGGAACATGAGAACCAAAAAACGTTTTTTGAGATTGTGAAGAGTTCAGGCAAACGTTCATATTCCGGATATGTTGGGAGCAGTTCGAAACATCTGAGCTGACTTTCGGACAAAATTGGGACAATGTCAAAAATTCATCTTTGGTCGGACTGCTTGAAGGTAAGTCCCTTACATGTAAGTAGCTCTGGTAAAGTCTTCTCATTTCTGCTAACTTTTGGAGTATAGCTTCGTAGTTTAGAAGTTTTAATTTTAATTGTCTTATTCCACTCTTGACATCTAAACGGTAACTATCCATGAGGTCAAGAGTAGCTTTGGTAGCTTTAAGTGGAGCTATCTGTTCCTTGACTCCTGCAATTTTGGTTGCAATTGTGATTTGAGCTCCTTCAAGTTCGCCGTCTATGTCGTTCTCAACGTCTTCAACCATAGCTTGAAACTCTTCATCGGTCCATTGAGATTGGTGTGGGACGAATTTAACTTGCTTCATTCAAAAAATGTTTTTACTCAAAGCGTGCCATGTATATGGCTATAAGAAACTTACCAGAAGGCTTCTTCTTCACATGCGTAAAAACATAAAAAAAGTGAAGTTAAAATGAGATGTTTACTGAACTGGCTGAAGAACTGGCTGAATGTCGCCTTCACAGGTTATGTAGAACGGCTGACCCGAGAAGTGAAGGAGAGACTGAATTGCCAATTTCATATGGGGTAGGGGGTTCTCCTTGTTTGGTATTTTTATCCAAGGACGTTTGTTTAGGAACTTAACAAGAGTTCTCTTTTGGCGTCCTTTATGCCATCGTAGGCTGTCCCGTCTGGTATTTGAATTGGAATTCCAGTCGAAGTCTCGAGCTGAAGTGTAGACCTTCCAGAAATACTGGTGAACTTGACCTTGGGCTTCATTACCTTGCGCAAGTAGTCTTTTACGCAGTCGTTAATTTCAATTAGGTAAATTGCCTCGTCAAATCCTTCTAGCATTCCGAGTCCTTCCATCCGACAGGAAAATATTTTCCCGACAAAGGAAAAAATTTTCCGGACAAAGGGAAAAATTTTTCCGACAGGAAAAAATTTTCCTGTTGTTCGTCCGTAAACCATTCAAATTTTCGAAAATTGAGAACTTTTTGGTCGAACGACAGAAAAATTTTTCCTTCCGACAGGAAAAAATTTTCCCGACAACTGGAAAAATTTTCCTTCCGACAGGACACAAACGGATGACTGACGTTCCTCTTCCTGAATGCCTTCCAAAGCCAGAAGTACCGAAAGCTGCAGAACCTAAAGCACCAGCCCCTGCACCTCAGTTCCAGCAAGTACCTCCACCAAATTACTACCAATTTCCACCTCAATGTTACTACCCACACAAGGCTTCCCGAACTACCCTCCTCCTCAGCCTATGCCTTACTTCCCCAACCCTTGGATGTTCCAGCAAGCTCCACCCCAGCAATTCCAATCTCAGCAAGCTCCACCCCAGCAAGCTCCATCCCAGCAAGCTCCACCCCAGCAAGCTCCACCCCAGCATTTCCAATTCCAATCTCAATCGAAGAGAGACCAAGACTTCGAAGAAGGTCTGAACCGCTTACGCAAAGAGTATGCTACAGCTCCAATGGAAGACAGGCTTTCAGTCTCTTCCCTCAAATCGACCGATTCGACTCGTACCACAGATTCGGTTCGTGACCGTGAAGACTACCTCAAGCAGTCTGAGAGACTCTTCATCCTACAATCATTTACAGTTGGAGCTCTCAAGAACATGCGCAATTACGAAGGTCAGACACCAGCTGGAGACCGCAAAACAGACGTACTCGCAAGAGCCGTCCAGCTCGTCAAACAAAGACTGAGATAGTCGACTTCATTCTTGCAGCTTGCCCATACAAGTAAAAAAAATAAACAATTACGAGTTAAACTTTTTATTCTTTCTTTTCTGAGTTGTTTAGAGCTGGTTTCTCTTGTAGGAGCCTTTCGTACTCTTCCATGGTCATGTAATTGCGAATTTGGTACGCAATTCCAGGTTCGTTGTTTTTGAACCTTACGTATGTAACGCTTCCATCCTCCTCAGGGAAGTAAGCTGCTAACATCTGACCAAGTTTTCTCGGTGACTCGGAGCTCATTAAAAATGTCACTTTTTAAACGTTAAGTTTTTAGTCTTATTTTACCCTTTGTTTACCCTTTGTTTGTCAAGGTAGTATTGGAGTGCAATTTCTCCAAATTCTCTGTGTCGGAGTTCTTCAGCATTTTCCAAGGTGTACCTGGAGAACTCAAAGAAGTTGTCAAGAAGATACTGCCATGCTGCTCTTCTGAGTTCGTCGGTATTTTGGAAGTGTTGCACCTTCGAGTCTTCGGACATGAAAAAATGACACTTTTTCATTATATAACTGTTATTTTTTTACGAAGAGAACTTTTGCACTTCGTAAAAAAATCCCTGAAATCGTGAAAAAATGACACTTTTTCATTATATAACTGTTATTTTTTTACGAAGAGAACTTTGACACTTCGTCAAAAAAATCCCTAAAATCATATCTTTTATACAAAAAAATGAAGAATAACTTTCACTTTTTCTATTAAACCGTTTTGGCATTTCTCATGAGTGAGTATAGTTCTGCCGAACCATTGGAAGAGAAGAAGTACCCTTGCTGGCAAAAGACAAAAATAGTTGCCTTAGTTGTCATTGCAATTGTACTCGTAATTGAATTCATTGTACTTCTCTTCACGTACATAAAACTCAGCAATGGTATTTGCTTTAAGAAGCTACCATCTTACTAAGACTAAACACTTACATTTTTCAAGCTTGACTTTTTACAATTTGAACTTTGTTTGCGTAGATATGAATTCTGAAAGAAGTATGAGGGTCTTGTATGACTTTGTACTTCTCCCATAGTTCATGTCTGTCAAACTTACCTGCCATGGACTCTTTCATAAGTTCCATGAAATCGTCTTCGGACAATCCGGGGAAAAGTATAATGTCAGTAAGTATTCTCTTTTAATCCTTACTTAAACTCTTTGCTGTCTGTACACAAATGACAACTGAGATGTTAAAGTGTCTGAGCTTCTTAAGAATTCGACACATATCTTGTTCTCTATTCTTTAACAAAGGATGAGAAGCAAAGTCATCTAAGATAAGAAGACATCTATGAGGGTATGTCTTCCAATCGTAAGATTGCAATTTCTTCGAAATGTATTCTATCTCTTTCTGTTTGTTTCTGAAGTGTTTCTTCTCTAATATTCTCTGCATTTCCTCATTTGGGTCTTTAAACTTCGAATTGACATACTCATTTATAGCATTATACTTCAAAACTCTTCTTTGGTACTTCTTTATCCAATCTAACAACTCAGTATCCTTTATACATACTAACTTAGACTTCTTTATAATATCTTTGAACGAATTGACGGTTTGGTCAAATTGACCAGAAGTACTACAAATAACAACTAACTCATAGAATGGGTTCTTCTCATCTAGTTCTTGTTGTTGTGCAGCCATTTTAAGATAAGTGAAAGTCTTACCCGACCCAGGTGGTGCAATTAGACCTGTTATACCATTCTGAGCAAATAAGAACTTGTCATGTATAGGTTTTATCTGAGCATTTTCTAACTTCCTCTTGTTCTTGTTTAAAACATTCTCAAATTTCTTGTCAATGTCAGCAAACTTTTTTTCTAACATATTTTTAGAAAAATTAAAATTTTTATCTTTTAGAAAATGTCTAGCGATTTCGCTATCTATATTCGAGACAAACTTTTTGACAGCAAAACATCTGTCGACCATAAAATCTTACATAGTGTAAACAAGAAAGGTGAATTTGTTCTAAAGTTCTGTTTCTGGGAATATGACAAGAACCATAAAACATTAAGCAGAGCAGTCTTAAAATTTGTCAATGACAGACTTGTTGACAGAGATGACAGCCTCTGGAAGATGAAGTCCAACAAAAGTTCTTCGAATGCAAAGAAGACACATGCGCTGTTCTTGAAGATGAAATAGAAAACAGAATAGATGAGCTATTAAAGGACAAAGAACTTTTACATAAATATGGTTCGGAGAAATTTGACATAACTCCACCAGAAAAGAAGAAGAAAGGAAAGAAAGAGAAAAAAGTAGAAGAGAAGAAAGAACCTGAACCAGAGCCAGTTCCAGAGAAAAAGAAATTTGACATGTAAAAATAAAATTTTATTTTTAGAACATTTCTGGGTCAATGTCAATGTTCTCTTCCTCTTTAGGAGCAAACACTGGCTTAGACTCTAAAATCTTTTTACCCAATTTACCTTGAACTTCAACTATCTTAGACTCATAATATTCATAGTCGTCTGCTTTCTTTGGTTCATAAGGTATAACAAGTTTGTATGCTTTGCCTTCTTTAAGGTTTGAGAACCTTCTGTCAAAACTTTCTTTGACTGTTAACAAACCTTCTATCTCTAAGTCTTCAAATTTCGCACCATTTTTAGTCACAATAGCAAACTTAACTGGTTCGATGTTCCAAACTTTGCTGAATGAAGACTTTTCAAAATGGTAGAAGTAAACATTCAAATATGTGAATGGGTCTAGTTCTTCTTTAAGTCCTGACATGTACTTGTTTACTGAGATGAATTTTGCATCTTTTCTATCGGATAAAAAAATATTTTTTTTTTTAAATTTACTCAGAAAATTATTTCTTTCTATATTTGCCATTCCGAACTTCGAAAAGATGTTTTATACCAGCATAGAATTTTTCTCTAGAGCTTGGTCTTATATCGTTTTCATGACAATATTTTCTATATTCTTCATATAAAGCCTTTTTTTCATACATTTCATAAGGACATCTAACCAGAATAGCGCATATCCATTTTCGTTATCTAGGTCTCTATATGTTTCTTCTGTTTGTAGAATTTCGCTTTCTCTATTTAGTTCTATGTCTATATATTGTGGCTTAAAAAGATGTGGGCAAGAAGGGTCTGGCGCTATGTAAAAAGTTAATTTTTCTGTCATCTTTTCTATCGGATAAAAAAATATTTTTTTTAAAATTTACTCAGAAAAATTTTTCTTTGTATATACACCATTCTGAACATTAAAAGACTTTTGACATTTGCCAAGAATGTTCGTTTAGACGCTGTCATATAACCATACTCTTGACAATATTGTTTATACGAGTCGTACAATGACCTTTCATCTAAACACTCAAAGTCAGTTTCATCTAATGAACAGTTCATATACACTCTTGTTTGCTTCTAACAATGTTTGTCTCTCTTCGGTATGTGGAATTTGTCTTGGATTGAACTTAGAAATATCTAATGTCATGAAATATGAGAACAAGTGGTTGTAAAAGTCAGATGTCAAAGTTTCTGCTAAGTCGTCAAAATATTCTGTATCTTGCATATGAGAATCTGACGTTCTGACAACTACATATCTTCTGTCAGAACTTTCTAATTTCATCGGAACAGCATTGTTTGAAACCATAATGAAATTTGCAACATTTTCACAAACTCTTTGGTCTTTATATTTTCTTTCAACAACTCCAACTTTGTCTGTTATAAGACTCTTCAAAGCATCTGAGTTTAAAACTTTTGTTGTATCTATACTTTGAAGTTCGTTACATACTATAAGTTTCATATTCTCTATTGAAGAGTTAAATTTACCGCAGATGTTTTCTAAGTTTGTCATATTCGGTTCGAATAACCTTCTAACAGTTTGCACAAAATATCTGTAAAGAATGTGTTCTTACCTGTTCCTTGTTTTCCAATTATAATGAGAGCAGTTTCATTTTTAGCACTTGGATGTTGTAAGATGTTTGCAAACCAACATAAGATATACTCATAGACTCTTTTGTTTCCATTGCATATAATTTCTTTGACATGGTCTAACCAAGCTTCTATAATATTTTCTTTCCATTCTACTTGTTCGTATTTATATCCAGTGAAGATAGAATAGAAGTTTGGAGAAGGTGTATAGAACTTTATACCTCGAACTGAAAAATCTTCTAACTTTGACAATAAGATATCCCAAGCATCTAACATCTTCATGCCAACTTGTACGACTTTTATTTTCTGAAGTTTCTGTCTACATTCTTGTTCTGAAACTATTGTTGCTCTTGGTTTGTTAAAGACTACATCCCATTCTTTCATAACATAACATTCTGGGGCAGAGTCGACATAAATGACTAAACGTTTCAAATTCTCGACTGCTTTGTTATAGTCTCTAAATGGACACATATTTCTGAATGCTTGGAAGTCATAAAAATCTGAAACATCTATTCTGTACATTTTTATAAAAATAAAAAAAAATATTTTTTTTATTCTTGACTTTGTTGTTCTTGAGCTATTTGTTGCATTTGTTGTTCTTGAGCTATTTGTTGTTGAAGTTGTTCTTGTAATACAATACTTTCACCAGTTGCATCTTCCAATTCGAAACTTTCTGCCGTCATTGACAAATACATAGGACATAAAAGTTTTACAGGAACAAAGTTTGCGTCAACTAAGGTTAAGTTTATGTTTGCTAAAGTGTTTGAGTTCACTAAGGTTGAAAATTCTGCATTCGAATGAACAATAGGCAAACCAGCAGAGAAAGTGTTGTTTATACGCATAAGTATCTTTTGGTCATAGTAGTTTCTGTCGACATTCGAATAGCACTTTGAACCTAAGTTTGAAACAATATATAAAATAGGTGTACTTAAAGTCAATGGAACAGACATTCCTTGTATGACACCTTTTCCTGTTATAGGAAACTGTTGGTAGTAAAAACCAGATATAAGTTTTGTATTATAGCTCATATTGTTTATAGTAAACTCAGTCGGACATCCAAACATAATGAAACCTGCTCTAGTTGCAGCACATGTTACACTCGTCCTTAAAGTATTAAATAAGTCAACAAAACCTGTTGGTGGTATATCTGAGTAAGTATCTTCAAAGGAGTATTTTTTACCATTCACAACAATAAAATCTTCTGGTGTCAAAAGAGCAAAACAAGCTTTAGTCGTCATTGTGTTTAAGTTAGTTTACAATATCGTCCTTGAGGACTTTGTAAGTTTGTTGTTATAGAATTATATGACTCAGGGTTTTTAGTCGTAATAGTATAAACCATTATGTCTTCTGCCATTTACTTAGCAAATAAATTTTAATGAAATGTTGTGGTCGTCAAATATTTTTATAACGTCTGGGAAACTATATTTTAAGTTCAACGTTTCACCTCCTTTCATAACGTATATCTTGTCAATGACATTATATGAAACACCACAGCAACTAACGTCGGGTTCTATTTCTTTGATGTTTATATCGTCTGCCTCTGTCAAAAGTTTCAATAGTTCTTTCAAAACTTCATGAGGTGCAATGACATATGAGTTCACTTTTACAGGGTTGTGTTCGACCAAGTTTAACATTATACCTAAAGCTTGACAAATCTTCTCCTGAGTTTGAAGTTTGTCTTTCAGTTGTTGGTAGTCGTTTCGAATATCTGCAACAGAACTTAAGTCTCTGCTAACTTCAGGGTATGTTGGTTGTTCTTTTACAGGAACAATTGTTATACCATCTTCGTCTTCGTATGGTTTCCCCACTTCAACATCTCTTTCTTTGACATTGACAATAACACTTTGACTGTTTGTTTGAGTTGGTGAATTTAACTTCACATCTGCCACCGCCATTAAACCTTTTGAAACACTTACGCTTCTATTTTTCGGAAATGACATTTTACTTAGAATAAAAAGATGGACGTATTCGGATATCTCTTCGAATTGAAGCAGAACAAAGTTTACACACACAAACAATACAAATACATTGACAGAATAGTTCTTTATACAAACAATGGAAAATGTTATAGAATAGCAGTCTTTGCTGAACCAAAATATTTTCATAAAGCAAAGAAAGTTGGTATAACTGAAATGGTGAAAGTTCTTGAAGCAGACAAAAATATAACAACAAAACTTACAGATATTTCTAAAGGAAAGTTTATAATACAATTTTATGTCAAAACTGGCGTACTGTCAATATTTGACGGAGAGAAGTCAGTTCAAGAACAACTTACTGACCTGCTGCCAAAATCTGCTCGATGGAAGCTGTCGTTATGCCAATCTGAGGAGCCCCAGCAGGTTTCATCGAACGAATCTTCAAAAGAGCATCTTCCGTGAAAAGTGCTATTGGTTTTGTAAACTTCTTTGCTCTCAGTTCATATGGACCGTCTCTGTCACCAGTATATTGTATTTGTACAGTACCAACAGTTGAAATACCACCCATAAAGTCTTCTGAGTCAGCAAATGGAATGCCAAGCCAAAAGTTTGAACGGTCTCCATTTGTATATTGAGTTTTTTGACTTCCTGTATGGGTCCATACTTTCACATATGGCATAATAGAACTTTGCATTTCAGGGTTAATGGTTGTTGTGAAGTTGTTGTTAAAGTTCATAGCATCTAATGTCAAGTTGTATGACCTCATATCCTCAACTGTAGAATATTCTTCTCTTGGATAATATTTGCCATCTATGTTTATATGATATTTAATACCGGGGTTGTAGAAACAAGAATAGTCATTTATAGTTCGTCTGAACAGTACAAACATAGTATCTGCGTGTTTCATTGCAGTTGTTAAAGCAATATCTGTTCTTGCACCTGCGGTTCCTGGATTTTGGTTTCCAACTTCACCTGCAAAGTCTTTGACAGATATTTGGTGTATAGGGAACATAAGTGGAACTGCAATATATTTGGCAGCTAAAGCATTTGAAATATCTGGGTCCAACATATAGACTGCAAGTCTGCTTTCTATTCTCTTGCATTCAAACTGTTCGCATGTAAACCTAACTGGGTCCCAAGCAGTTCCAGCAGCATTGAAATAATACTTTACTTCAGTGTTGAGGTTTGAGAAACCAAAGTCTAAGTCAACTTTGTCTTTGCAAAATTCGGCGAATGACGTTTGATTTGCTCCCTTTACGTCTGTAAGAGTGAATGGGTCTTTGTTGGTGCAATGACTAAGTTATTTTTGCTTGGAGTAAGTTCAATAGAAATTTTTCCTGCCCAGTTTGGCAAGTATCTTAAAAACCTGAAGATGAGGAAAGATGACAAAGGAACTCTAAGTTTCAGTTTTACTTTAGTGACAGCATTTCCATCTGAACCAGAAAGGTTAACATAAACTCCTGGAACGTTAGGGTCAAGTCTTCTTATTTTCTCAATAGTTGCATACTGGTCTGTTTGTTCTCTAGCTTGTGGTTGTACTGAGTTTCTTCAAAGCGAACCATTCATAGTTTGCCCATGTTACTGTTTGAACTAAGTCAGAGTTAGAATATATCTTATATCCCATGAAAACTTCTGGAGCATATTGGTATCCGACATAGAAAATACCATTGCAACCTTTCTTGTCAGACAGCAGAAGGTTTTATTTCAATGTCTTGTTCCACGTATAAGAATGAGTTGTCAATAGAAATTATATGAAACCTGTCGCAAGCAATATCTACTGTTGTTGAAGAACCTTCTCCAAACTCACCTACGTTTCCATAAGAAACAGCAGTTGTATATTCGTAAGTTCCAGGAACTATTTCTGACCTTCTAATGGCATTGTCGCATTCGTTATACCATTCGGAAACATTTCCATTCATGGCATCCAAAACTGTTGGCGTTATATTCTGAGCGGCGTACATTTCATATGGGTAAAAATATAGAATAGTTGAATTTATGTGTCATAATAGAACCCACTCGTACCAAGCTTTACTTTCTTCCTGACTGAGTTTTTAACTCTTCTTTTTCCTTCATTGCCACTACTTTCACTAGATGAAGTTACTTCTTCACTATTTTCACTTTGTTCTACTCTTCTCTTCTTTTTTGGTAACTTGCCCTCTGCTTCAAGTTGTTGCATCTTTGCCTCATGTTCACCTAGTATGTTGTAAATTTCCCATGTCCTTTTTGCCTTTGGGCTCTGGTCGCCCATCTCAGGTAACCTATATCCTAGAAAGATTTCGTCATAGTTTGTATTTGAGTCTTCGCGTATTGTTTGCATGACTCTTTCCTGAGTTTCCGGTTCAAGCTCTTCAAATATAGCTTGTCCATATGGAATAAGCTCGTTTCCAAATATATGTTTTTGTAGCCATTCTGGTTTTCTTTCCATGTTACCAACAATATCTTTTGTGAATGGGAAAGCTTTTACCCAACGTTTCAGTCTTGCGTCATTTATTTCTGTAGTTGGTTTTATTTTGTCAAGGAACATGTTTTTCAATACTAACATTTCATTTGGTACTGTCCATTTGAGTTTTCTTAAATATTCATCCCTTCTTTCATTGTCTGCAAAGTAAGTTTTTATGACATTTTGTAAACTTTCGTTTGCAAGGTCATGTACAATAGGTTCTCTTCCTTCTTCTCCCTAACTCTCTTTCTAAACTCTTCACCAAATATACCATCTCTATGGTTCTGTGTAGTTCTTTGAGATAAATGTTCTAGAACGTCAGGTGTTATATTTCCATCAGCCATGTTCATTTCATACTGGTCAAAATATCTGCATCTTTCATATCTTTCAATGGCATTAAAGCCGCGCTGAAAATACCAGCTAAATCTGGTTCACCATTCACTTCCATTGCGTCTACAACTTCTTGGAATTGTGGTTGTAAGTTTATGAACCACCTATCCGGGTTAGCTTTATGACCCCATCTCATTGTAGTTCCATAGTCTGCAGAAACAAAAGTAGGTTTGTTTCCATATTGGTTAGGTTCTGAATGAACTTTAAACAATGTTTCATTTCTATATGTTTTGTTGAAATTTAACCTTTTATTTTCACCGAGTTCATCCAAAGATTGAACGTTATATGCTCGTAAGTAAAAAGGGTTGTTGTATTTGTGTACATTTTCTTTCAGTACTTCCATTCTATGCTGAATATTTTCATCTGGTGTTGGAGTCTTTTGTATGTCGGCAAACATTTTTCGATATTCTTCTACCATGTCAGCCGAATTTTTCTTAGACTCTTGGAAAGATTCCATATTCACCTCATACTCTTGTTGAGGGTCAAGATTTTTCGGATGTTCCAAATCTTCATCTAGTTCTGTGAAGTTAGTTTCCAAAGGAGGGACTTGTTCGTTTCCTTCAGGCTCTTCTAGCTGTTGTTGCTGAACTATTTCTTCCATGTCTGGTTGTATCTGAACTTCTTCCTGTGGAGTTTCTTGTACCTCATCTGCTGGCATTTCATATATTCCGAGACCGTTTTTAACAAGTTCCCTATCTAAGTCATCCGGACTCATAAACCTTTCTTCTTTCGTTCCGTCTCTATTTTTTACGCGTTTCATGAAGAGAGTTGAATTGTCATTTAGCTCTGACACCAAATATCTCGGAGTAAATTCAGTCATGTCATTTGGATGATATGCTATTAAATCATATCCCTTAGCGAGCTTGTATTTTCCAGGTTTGAAATTATATCCCATTTGGTGCTGAACCATAAAGCTAAATAGGTTCGGGTCAGTATTTCCTTCCTTGAACTTTCTAATAGCTTCTTTATATCTGTCACTAAAGTCAAGAGTATCTGGGTAACCATAGTCTTCTTTAAGCATTTTTAAGAAATCTTGGTTTCCTTGTTCTCTACTTCTTTTATGTCCTTGCTCTGTTTGTGGTTGTTGTTGTGCAGGGTTTTGAACTGTTGGTTGCTGTGCTGGTTGTGGAGGTGGTTGTTGTGCTGGTTGTTGTTGTGGTGCTGGATTTTGAACTGTTGGTTGTTGTGTTGGTTTTGGTGCATGCCTGTGTCTGTGTCCATGTGACGATGTAAATGTTTTAGGTAGTCCTGGTGCAGGTGCTTCTCTTGGAGGGTTTGGTGGTATATAAGTTCCACCAGCTGGCACATATGTTCCATCTGCAGCATAATGTCCTACCTGACTTTTCGTTTTTAAGAAAGCATTTACTAGGTCTGTTTGGTCTGTTGTAACTCTTTTTCTTGACTTTCCACAACAGTTGCTCTAACGGCGTCATAGGCACTTTGAACTGCCTGTCTCGTTGCTGCATCTGTTATTTTCGTCATATTTTGTGCTACTTCTCTTAACTCTTTGTCGAAACCTTCAGACTTCAGTTTCTTTCCAGATGAGAAGTCGTTCACTAGTTTCACCTTACTATGAAGAGCTTCGAAGGCGTTCTTAAAGTCAGCATTCATTAAAGCTTCATTTGAACTGTCTTCATCCGCTTGTATTTTTGTCCTTATTGACCCTATAAGCTGGGCTGCTTTAGCGTTGGCTTGGGCATCTAACCAGTCATTGTTAGCTTTTATATATTCTGCGCTTTTCATTGCCTTTTGCATGGCTGCGTCGTTATTTTTACTTTCTTGTGCTAAGTTTTCATACTGTACGGTTTGGTTTTGCAACTGTAAAAGTTTTTCTGCCTTTACATTTGCTTCAACTTCTTTTTATACTCATCGCTATCCATATATGTCTTCAGGGCTTTTTGTTTTATCTCTTCATCTTTCAGTACTTTATATTGAGTAGTATGGTTTTTCAAATTTATGACATCTTGTTCCATTTTTGCTACTTCTGCTGCTTTTTCTGACACTTTTTTCGCATATTCCTCTGTACTTAGTTCTTTCAGTTGTTCTTCTTTCTTCTTTTTCTCTACGTTTAACTCATTGAGTTTCTTTGTGTGTCTGTCATATTCTAGTTTCTTTTCGTTTTCACTTATTTGCTTCTGTATGTCTATGTTTGACTTTTTGACATCTGATATTTGATTTTTGAGTGAACTCAAATTCATTTGACTTTGAGGGTTATAGGCTGTTCCGTCTGCAGCTCCACCATAGCCTGCCATTTTCGCTAAAAGTGCCGCTCTTAAACCTCCACTCTGTGCACCAAGAACTCGGTTTAAAAGCATAGGATTGCTTGACATTTGTTGCAACATAGTGGGGTCATTCAGCATTTGTTGTTGCAACTGTTGTTGTGGTGTCAGTTTTACTATTGGATGTTTCAATGCTCTCTTCCTCTTACGTATATTCTTACGTAGCTTACGTGGCATTTTAAGTGAAGTTAAAAAGCGGAGTGTTGTCAAAATGTCATGTTGTCACCATTTTCAAAAAGATGTTAGTTGACCGAGGGACCGAGGGACCGAGGGACCTGGTGACACCTTCAGTTCTTCAAAACATTTACGAAGAAGTCTTGACAAAACATTTACGATGAAATCATGACAAAAACATATACGAAGAAGTCATGACAAAACATATACGAAGAAGTCATGACAAAACATGAAAACATATATAATTTGTGAAAAGCGAAACATTATATAATGTTTTCGACCCAGAAGAAGGCTTCTCAAAGTATACTTCCTTGGAACGCCTGTAACTTTTCCTGTAGCGACGATAGACCCTTACTTGTCCGGACAAAGTTATACTAAACATCTTCAGGGCTAGAGGGCACGAAGTGCCTGGAGGCCCCACTACCTTTTTTTTTTTATTTTATTTTATAATTATTTAGTCATATTTTGCATAATTCTAAGTAGATTTTGTAAAAAATCAAGAAAGAAAAATTTTAACGTGCTTTATTTTTTCTTTTTTATAATAATACATATTATTATATAATTAACATATTCATAATGTTTCACCCTTTCAAAGATATAATCCTCCTCCTCTCAAATAAACGTACATACGGGTGGCCTCTTTTTTCAAAAAATTAAAATTTGAAATTTTGGGCTCAAATATTAGAGATTTTTTCAACCTTCAACGATATATGTTGTCTATATCAGACCTCCTTTCTTTTTGATACTTAACATTGTTCCTAAATCTTAGCCGTTAAGGCTGTTCTGAAAATATTTTTTTTTCGAAAAAATTCGAAAAAAATTCTTAAAATTCAAAAATTCCTTAATTCCTGAGGATTTTGGAAAAAAGTTTTTACATGAACATGTGTATATTATATGAAGTATATTGATAAGGTAAAAATCAAATTTTATTCCATATTCATCGAGAAAATAAACTAACGAATCCCTCAAAATTGAGAGGGTAATCCTCCTCCTCTCAAATAAACGTACATACGGGTGCACCCTTAAGTATATCAATAATGTTTTCTTAGTTTACATATTATTGATATTTGTATCATGCTGAAATGTGAGATCAATTCGATTGTATCATCGCTTATCTTGATGTGGTAAATTTTTGTCATTTCAACTATAAATGGAATAATTATAGGTTCAAAACGAACAGTGTAAATGTCGTCGAACATTTCAATGCATACGAATTTGAAATCAATATGTGTATCTTCTACAAGGTACTGATCAATGTATGATTTAAATTTTTAGAAAATTATCTCTGTTTTAGTTTAATAAAATAATATTGCGCGGTGAATTTGTATCTCAAAATTATGTAACTGTATCGGTAACAACTTCAAATGTCTTATTGACAAGATTTGTAAAAAAAATCAAAAATATACTTGAGATCATATAAATGTGCTCTTCTCTTTATAACGTAAGAATTGATCAAAGATAACATGTGTACTACTGATTGATTTTGGAGGATTGCTATGATTAGAGACGATTTGATTAAATAATTCAATGAAAAATGGACTATTTGATTCATCAATTAGGAGATTCGATTGTTTGTATTCGATTGCACTTCTGCATTTGGTGAATTAGTTGTATCGTAAATCAAGGAAAGTTAATCATCTGCTGTGATACTCTTAAAAAATTAAAAGAACGAATTTTTTTTCTAAATACAATTAATGGCATCAGATGATTAGATTACTTTTTTAGAAATCATCAATCAAATTTGGCATATTTTTGAAAGAATATCTAAAGACAAGACACCCAATAAGAGTTTTTGTGCATACGGTTCTCGGGCGCCTATGTCACATTCACAAAGGACTCCGTCTTTATTAGCAAACTCAGAAGAAATGTTTAACTAAAAGAAAAATTATTTCATCAAGACTAATAAATGTTTTAAAAAAGCAAATCACATCATTAACATATCAGTTTTAATTACAAAACTCAACGATACATAACAAATTTCTTCGAAATTTAAATTCTCATTAAAAAATTCTTTTGATACAAATTAAATAGCTACATATTCGATTTTCCCATTGATACGAACTTATTGTTTTCATTCAAGATTTACAAGAAATCAAATACTTATTTCACAACAACAAATATCTATTTTTACTCAAACACGAGCATGTATTTACTAATAAATTCATGTTTTTACATCATTACATTTGACAATACTATCAAAACAACCCCAAAATCAAACTAATTTTCGATATTCTTTATTCAGACCAGAGAATTCATATAAATCATCGATTACTCAAATTTAAGTATTCATTTAATGTAATAATTGTTAGATATTAGGCGTTTTATATAAAAATTCTCCCTATTTCAAATTTTCAAGCGAATTAAGTCGATATTTCATACATTTTATAATATACAAATCATGTGTAAGTACAATAGCTTTAATTATTTACAATATTGATCATTTTATTACGAAATCCAAAAATTTAATCAGCAAAATCGATGTTTTTATATAAGATTAGAATGATTTACATCATTGTTTCCATGCACTAGCTGTTAAAATGCTGATGACAGCTAAAAGAATCGCAATTTCATAACTTGAATATAAGATTCAAATGAATCGGCATTATTTGACATTTACATCATTGAAATGTCAAATAATGCCGATTCATTTTTTTGATGAAAACAATGAAATTCAATCACGATTTTCAGATAACAGTATCAAAACACACATCAACTATGAATAATTTACACTTTGATCAATCACCTAATAATGTTTGGAAGCTATTTTACAATACACAACCTAATTCAGAACCAATTCAAGGTACAAACGTTACGGCTAGATCAACAAATAATGAATGCTTCTTATATAACTGTATATTCATCACCATTACAACTAATAGTGCCATTTATTTTACGAATACAAGAAATAAATTTCTTAACTCATATTGTTCATTTACTAACTGCAGCAGTAATACAGATGGTGGATCTCTCTACTTTAACTGTAATAGTTCCATTGTCCAATACCGAACATGTGGCTACAAATCAAAAACAAACTCTGAAGGACATCATTCATATGTTGAATTAGTTGATAAATCAAATAATAAAAATTATCTTTATGAAAGTTCTTTTTATGAATGCGGAAATTTAGAAAAATATTGTACAAATCATCTTCAATATGGAAATATTGAAGTTAAATCAATCAACACAAGTTTCTGTGAAGCATACTATGACTCAGGAATACTTCTAAATATTCCAACAAGTCTAAGTAACGTAACATATTCATCATTTTGTAACACAACATCAAATAATTTAATTTTAGAATTAAATCGTGGTAACTATAATTTTAATTTTTGTAATGTTTTGAATAATGAACACAAAAAATCTAATTGGGGAACATTCTATGCAAGGAGATCAAATGTTCTTATTGAAAACTGTTCATTTCTTGGAAACACAGGGCCAGGAGTAGAATTTTTTCAAGATGATTCTGGTTCAATTACAGTTAAAGATTCTTTCTGTGACAGAATAGGTAAAACAAATAAATCAGTTACAACAAATAATGTTCAAAATACATCTTCTATTCATAATCTTTCACACTTTTCATCATATCTGTGTGAAGCTGAGTTTCCTATTATAGATAAAAAGCCTATGAGATCTGCTTTTGATTTATATCATCAATTTTCCTTTAGACGAAGGCGTTAATATTCATGATTTATGAATTTATATAATCAAAAAATTGTAATTAAAGACCATTATTAACGAAAGCATTCATCAATTGTTTAATATCAATTGAAATATGAAAAACTTTATATTCAAAAGATGATGCGGCTTGATTTCTCAATTTAATTTTCAAAGAGTTCGTATTTGTTACAGTGAATTTAAATAATTAGTACTGATATAGTAATGCAATAATATCGGGAACATGGCTCTTAATTTCGAAATAGGTTTTCTTTGTAAGGCATCTAAGTATTAACAAACTGATATTTCAATAAAGAGTTCAATATTATAATAGAAATTTGCTATGACAGAAAGAATAAAACTATAGCAAAAAGAATTATTGTTATTTCGATGATATTTTGTAATATTCTTCGTTTACAAATGATTGGACATTGTATCTTGGGGAGATGTTGGATAATAAATTTAACGATTTCTTATTCAATTCTATTATATCATTGCTATCTTGAAGTGGAAAATTTTTCTTAAGAGTGCACTTACACCTGTATTACATGTCCTTCGATTCAGATGTTTAAGGTTAATTTTCAATGACACTTCACGCCATTTGTCAGAAATTTGAATTAAAGTCAGATACGCGTAAGTGCACCCTTAAGAACATTTGTCATTACAAGTATAAGTAAAGACACTCAAGATGCATTTTTGTCATTCAATAATCTATTCTCTCGCTATTGCAAACAATTTCAAATGTCGCATTCAATTTCTGTGTAATACAATATCATTCACTAGGATCAGTTTATTCATAACTTTACTCACTTTTCAACATATTTCTGTAAAGCAGGATAAATATGCTTCCAATACGTAACATCATTTATCATTTTCCTTTAGACAAGTGCGTTAATTTTTCAAGGATTTATTATTATCGTTTTTTATTATTAAAAATAATTTTTTTACAAACAAAAAAAATAAAAAAACTCATTTATTTAAAAGAAGATTAATGATATCTTCGTTCTTTGTCTGGAGTGCGACGTCTTTAGCTGTGTGTCCTTCGCTGTCAACAACACTCAAATCGAGATCTTCACGAGAAAGAGAACTTTGACAACTTCGATTTTTTCGTTTTCAATAGCGTTGAAAATAGGAGTTCGCTTCATCAAGTTCTGACGGTTGACATCGACATTTTCGTGTTGAAGCAACTCTTCGACGAAACTAGTTGAGCCGCATTTAGCGGCAACATGGAGAGGTGTCCACTGGATTGAGTCGACGCAGTTCAAGTCAACGTCATCTCGATCGGCGAAAAGACGTATTAAGTCTGAGAAATCATTAGATGCAGCGATGTGAAGAGGTGTGAAACTAGAATCATCAGGAAGTTGTGGATTGACATCTTTGTCGTTCAGAAGACACTCAACGCACTGTTTGTGGTGGAGAAGAACTGCGTAATGAAGAGCACTGCGATTCTTCTTGTCGACGATGTTCTTCTCGATGCCTGGAAAACTCAAGAGAAGTTCTAAAGCTTCGAAATGTCCGTCACGAGCTGCCCGGATCAATGCTGTACGTGATGAGTTGTTAGTGGCATTGACATCAATGGATGGATCAGAAAGAAGAAGTCGCAGAACACGTGTGTGACCATTAATTGCTCTCAACATAACACTTTAATTGTTAACATCTTCTTACAATTAAAGAATTCTGTAACAAATTCAATTTATTTGATTTATCAGATACTAATGTTTTAAAAAAGCATATTGTTTTGATCAATTTCATCTAATTCAATATTGCATTCTATTACTGCTACTAAACAATTCATTGTTTCGGCATATTCCATACAATTTGTATTTGTCAAAAAATTAAACATCAAAAGTAGTAGGATATGATGGGTTTAGTGACTTTTTTTGTTACGTCTATATATAGACGATGCATTAAAATATATTTATTTATAAATCATTAAAAAATTAACATTAATTTTAAAATAATTTATTTTTTATCTTTTATAAAAGAATCTATATACAGACGATGTCAGATATTCCGCGATTAATTAAACATTGTTTAAATCCTGAATGGGTTAAACTTCAATTTAAAAATGAAGATTGTGAATTATTAAATGAATATGAAAGCCAAAATAAGCTAATGAGGTATAAATATAATGATAAAGAATATTTAATTTCATGGAATCAATGGAGTCATAATCAAAGACCTCATAAACGAGAAGAAGAAATTGAAAATAATGAAATGGAAATCATTGATGACATTAAAGAGGATGGAATTCCTAAATTTTGTAGAAAAACCTTTAGAACTAAGTTAGGAGCATATAAAAGAAGAATATTAAATCCTGAATACATAAAACATTTATTTAAAAAGGAAGACTGTGAATTATTAAACGCTAATGAATATGAAAACGCTAAATCAAAACTGAGATATAAATATATTGGAAGTGATGAAAGGTGTAAAGATAAAGATAAAGTTTATTCAGTTTCATATAATAACTGGCACACGTTAGAGATAAGAAAACATTTAGGAGATTATGGGAAATGTTCTGAATTCTTTAAATCTAGTATATACGAGAGAGTAAAAGAAATTAGAAATAATTATTTTCATGAATAAAAAATAAACTTTAAAAATTAATGTCTTACATTTTTGAATTTATGAAATCAATTATTTGATTCATTCTTTCTTCAATCTCTTCTATTCTTTTTGTTAAATCATCAATTTTCATTAATGCGGTGATTCTTGATTGAGGAATAGATTTCAAACTAACCACTCCTTTTATTTTTGAAATTTTGAATCCATCAACTTTAAACATTTTATTCAATTTACATGTTGTCAATTCTTCAAATAATTTTTTATTATTAGCATAATAGTCATTAAATTCTTCAACAGATGAAAAAATTTTTATTTCAGTAATTGGTTTAACAACGTTTATTTTTTGTTGAACATTTTCACTTTCATTTATTTCTTTCTCCTCTGTTTCATTTATTTTTAAAATCGGTTTCATTTATCATTAAATAAAAATTAGAATATAAGTGATGAAATATATTTTTTAATTAATATTAAATCAGAAATGGCGGCAGGATTCTTTAAAAAATTATGGGATGGAATTAAGAAAGCTGCGGGTTGGGTTTATAAAAAGATTATTAAACCTGTAGCAAACTTTTTAGCACCAGTAGCGAAAACGGCAGGAACTATCATAGGTGGAGTATTAGGTACTAAAGCAGGTAATCCAGCGATGGGAGCACAAGCAGGTAACGCAGTTGGTGGAATTGCTGAAGGAATACTTAATAAAATAGGAGGTAGATAGTGGAAAAATAAATAAATATTATTTTTATCTTAGTATTGGTTGAAGTCTTTGATAAACTTTTTCTCCTTTATTTAATACTTCTCTTATTGGGGCAGCTTTTGGTGTTATTGATTCAGCAATGTCACTAATTGCTTCTTTATTCTTAAATATCCAATTTGCTCCCTTCTTCAATGTTTCCCAAACTTTATGCGCTCCTCTTTTTACTTTATCCCACAGTTTCTTAAATATACCCGCGGCCATAGTTGATTATTTCATTAAAATTAAAAATTCATTTTCATCTTTTAATTTTGATTTTTTATTTATTAATAAATGACGACTAACTATTTGGTGCCAAATACTAAACCGATTAATGGAAATGTGTTTCATTCATTCGAAAAGATAAATGAAATATTCGCAAAGAATGACGGTAGAAGATATTATAGAGAACTTGAAAGTTCATGTTATGACTCTGATGCTCCATATTTTGATGATAAACAAACTCATTTAAGAATTACAAATCCGGCTCATGATGTGAACCAATTAGGTGACACATATATTAAACGCAAAGTTAAAGCGACTCTAGTTTCAAATAAAGCTTTCACATGTGATGCCGCTTTTAAATGCATGCGTTTATTCGTTGGTTACAAATCATCAAATCAAAGCTTTAAACAATTAGAAGTAGAAACCGAAAGAGGTGATGCCAGTTATCTTCAGATGGATTGCGCCCGTGAATCTTTTGCATTTGCAACATATAAACCAAAATCAGAAAGGAAAGTTAAAAAGTTTGTTCATTCGTTATATAATAATGTTCAAAAATATGATAACTCAGTATGTGGTAAATATATTAACCCTTCAGAAGTTTTCAAGAAAGCAAATGAAGAAGTTGATGTCACTTTTGATATGATTATTCCGGTAAATGATTTGTTAGCATTCAGGCGTTCGATGATTATCCTAAATCATTTGGTGATATCATTCTTAAATATTATGTTTTCAGGGATACTTTAGTATTTTGTCAGGTTGACCCGTTAAGAGTTGCTGATTTACAAAATTACGTTTATGAAAAGATAACTGATGAAAATTATGAAAAGATTATGAATCATGTTTATAAATATGATCGCAAATTCCAACAAATCGGACTTCCTGCCAAATTAATTACAAGTTTAGCCGCTACATCTGCTGACGCAACAGTTGATGACGTTATTATTTCATGCACAAAGATGGAAGTTTTAGAGGATAAATGCATTACACCAGGATATGGTTTAATTGAAGAATCAGTTAAAGCAATACCACGTTTATTCAGTAAGGAAGATCCATTCATGATTCCAGCTCAACATATTGACGTTCGTTCACTAAATGGAGGTTGCATCACTCCTGAAGGTATCGGTTCAGATTTCTCATACGCTCTTCATAATGTTACAGATGTTGTGTTAGCATTTCCGAAGAATGCAATGCAAAGAACAGTTTTAGAAAATCCAATGCTTCGAGGTCTTCAGGTCACTATAGATTCCAGAAACTTCCCCGATCAAGCGATGACCACAGTGGGTGACATATTCTTTACACGTATGCTTCAAGCTTCTGATTTAGATGGGGTGAATGAATGCACAGAAGAATACGAGGACTCATTAACTAGACCACTGAATGCAGATGATGGCACGCCATTAGCTAGAACATGGAAAGACCAAACTTCATTCTTATGCACTATTCCAGTTCAACGTGATGGAGCGGGTATATTCTTTGATGGATTAAAAACTTTCAACTCACAAGTTACAGTACAAGTGAAAGCATATCCAATCATTCAGGGTGAAAATGACACTTACTGTTCAAAGGTGACAAATCCTCCTCAGGTTTGGTTTACTAGGACTACATATTGGACATGGACACCAGATGAAGGTTTGAAATATCATCCAACAGGTACACCACCACAGTATAGAAGTTCATATGATGAAATATTGATGAATAGAAATGTTTAAAATTATAAATTTATTTTTGATTAAATGGATTTAAATTCATCCACTCCTTATGAAGAATTAACAGGAGTATATAATACATACATAGATGATATGATTAATGAAGCATTGAGTAATAATAAAAATAATCTCTCAAAGGAAAAATTAATGAAAATTCCATATTCTGAATGTTACTTAAATTCAATCACTGCAGCAATTGGTAAACAAAATAAAGGTAAAACATTAACGATATTAAAACAAATTATCATTATTGCTAACACTTCCCCCTATTCACATGTGTTAATTTATATCAACCGTTCAGGTTCACTTTCAGATGATACATTTGAATCTTTAAAGCATTTAATCAAAATTCCAATTATTTATTTATCACAAGAAGAAGCAGAAGATTATTTAAAAAACTTTTTAATGTATAAAGAATTATATAATACAATCAAGAAGCAAGGATTAGAGGATAAAATTATTGATAAACAACGGGATGAATTATTTGAAACACTTTCTATTTCAAATTTTGATAGAGAATTTTTGCATTCACTCATTTTTCTAGATGATGCAGTGAAATCAAAACTAATAACAAATGAGAAATCATATTTTAATCAATTATTAACTCAATGTCGACACATTCAGTGTTCATTCTTCATGGCTGTTCAATACTTCAAAGCATTAAGCACAAACATTAAATCAAATCTATCAACCCTTTTCATTTTCAGTGGGTTTAGTCGTCAACAGTTGAACGTTATGCTTTATCAAGTGAATTTACCAATGAGCATTAATGAACTTTACACACAATATCAGCAATTAGGTGAACATGGAAAAATAATAGTTGATTTAAATAAAGGAGGTGTTAAATTTGATTAACTTTTTATAATTAATTTTTATTTTTTATTTATAATTAAACATGACAGAAATAGCAAATCTTCTACAGGTTCCATTAAAACAAGGAACAAACAAAAAGGGTGCATATAATAGAACTATGAAAGTTCCTGATGGAATGAAAGAATTAGTTCATATTGTTGCTGGTCTTCAAAAAGATGTTAAACAAATGAGAAACGTTTTAACATTACCAGAAGCTCAAGCATATGCCAAACGTCATGGCCCAAATTGGGAAGCACACGAAGCAGACATTACGGGTCCTGATGGAAAACCTGATGGTATAAATGAAGTTTTCGTTACTGATGGTCAAGGTAATATTAAAGTCATAAATGGTTATAAATTAACTATAACTGATTATCCTAAACGTAAAGCATATAATGAACGTTATCCTATGCAATTTGATGAAAATGGAAAAGCTGTTAAACAATACATTGGAGAAGGTGAAAATGGTCCAATTAATTCATACCGTTATAATCCATATTCTTATTTCAATGAAGAATTAAATGCTATTGAAGAGGGACCGGATGGATTACCAACGATATTCTAACCAGTTTGATGGTCAATATGCAATATTAGACCTGAAATTTCAGCTAAGAAATTCTTTAAAGTTGCTTTATTCGATCCAGTTTTCGCAAATGTTAAAGATGAACTTAAACAACAATTCCAACCAATTATAGTAGCAAGAATTGCATCAGGTGCTTTATCTCAAGCATTCAAAGATTTAATTAAGAAACCATCATATCAGCAACGTGGTTTAACTTATGATTTAGTTAAGGAATCAGATAAAAGAAAATTTGAGAAATCAGATGATTATAAGAATGCAATTAATGAATATATTAGGTCTATTAATTACAATGAATCAGCTAAAAATCATCTTCAAGAACAAATACAGGGAATAATAGATTCAAAACTTCCAGCAAAATAAAAGTTTAAATATATTTTTTTATTCGATTATAAATGAGAAGACGTTTCACTAGTCAAAAGAACACTAACGCAAAAGCAGAGATTACGGTTTTATAACGTAAATGATGAAAATCAAATTATTCAAAATGTTAAAGTTAATGTTAACCCTGAATTAACAAGGTCAGCAACTCAACCAAATTTATTAACTCGTGACTTACCGAAAAAGGAGGAGGAGCAAAATAAAGAAGATGGAGACCCAATCATTTTATCTGAACCCGGTAAAGAACCTGTTGAAATTCCCACTTATCCAACATACCCAGCACCACTTGATAACCCATATAAAATAGACATTAATTCTGAATTAATGAAAATTTACCGTGATATAATAATTAATAATTATGATTCAATAATAAATTTAATTGATCAATCCGGTTAATTATTTTACCTTATGAATCATTAATTCACATTATCACCATTCTTTGTGATGTTCAAGATTCAGACGTTAAGATTCAATTTTTCATAGATGATGAGGTTTCATGCTGCGGAACAGTTGCAAAAATAAATCCTATAAAGGATATTAGCACAATTAAGATATCAAAGAACGGAACAACAACTGAACTTCATTTAACATATAATGATATTTATAATAAAATAGTTGATGAATATAAAATATCACTTGAAAAATTCTTCGTTAAGGCTATTTAATATTCAAGCATGAGATATAAAAATTGCTCACATTTGCTCACATTTTGGCACTTTTTTGTACGTTTGTCAAAAAATTGTGAGGAAGATCTCACAAAAATAGTCAAAATGTGAGCAAATTTTGAGAAGTGCTCACATTTTGACATACGATTATTTTCATACGTTTTTTTGATGAATTCTAATAAAACTTCAT
This sequence comes from Trichomonas vaginalis G3, assembly GCF_026262505.1. Classification (NCBI taxonomy): domain Eukaryota; phylum Parabasalia; order Trichomonadida; family Trichomonadidae; genus Trichomonas; species Trichomonas vaginalis. Next base: position 6,149,255 of record NC_067208.1, read on the forward strand.
TACCACTTTCAGAACGAAGCGTAACTTTTCAGCACGTAACGCTCTATCATGTGTAGTGACATATTATTCAAAAAAACTCAGATTGCTTATCTTATAATAACAATTTCATTAGAAAAAATGCACGATTTCACGCTAAAACTTTGAAGCAATTCTTAAATTCGGATAAAAAATCGATATGTATTACACTTTAAACTTCAAAAAATGGTTCAAAATTTAGACTTAGTTTATCTTAACAATATAGCAGATTTTAAGCCGAACAAGTAGGAGTAATAGAAATAGCTCTTGAAAATAATTACAATTAGTAATATGTAAGTCAAAGTTCGAGTATTCTAATAAATAACGTTCCGGATTTTCTTTACTACAAGAATCAATACTTAATATATAGAACAACAGTAAAAACTTATTAGAGATTCAAAAAGAAAGTTGACTAAAGAGAATCTTTTTATATAAGTAATTTTATTTTTTTGAAATACGAGATCGAATAAAACATGTATTTTATTTTATTACTACAATAATACGTTTTTACATAGTAAGAAAGTTTAGAGACTGAAATGAAATTAAAAATTGAGAAAAAAATAAAGCTTTTCTATAAAAATTCATATTAATATATAGTATAATGATATTACAATTTATTGATAGTTGTGTTAGAAAAAAGGTACATTCACTATAGGGTGTCCAAAGGTGTGTTTAGCACAAACCTGAATACTGCGAATAGAAATAAACAAGTTACATATATATAAAGTTTATTTAAATATAATCACCATTGGATTCAATCACGCGTTCGCAGCGATCGATCCAGGCTTGAAAGACACGCTTTAAATCATCATGAGAAAATTGCTCAAATTGCTCTCTTACAAAATTTTCAAGATCATCTGGACTCGCGAATTCGCGTCCTTCAGCTCTCTTTTTTAGCGTGCCGAAAATAAAAGTCAGAGGGTGCAATATCAGGTGAATAAATTGGGTTTGGAACAACTTTGACATTGTTTTTCCACCAAAGTAATTCATTACCTTATGACTTTTGTGAACTCTTGAATTATCAAAATGAATTGCAAACTTTTGTTTTTGTTGTTTGGATTTCTCAAACTCATCAGAATTGATAATTTGAGTAAGAACATTGTCAATTAGATACTGAGCATTCATCGTATTAGGTTTTTGAAGAATATCAATTGCGATGATGCCATTCACGCCCCAAAAAACCGACAACATCATCATTGGTGTGTCAATTTTTTTCTTCGGGAATTTGCGGATTTTCATCCTTCGGGATCCACATGATTTTGGCTTCTGTTGCATATTGAAACCAAGACTCGTCCCCTGTTACTAAAAAGCGAAACTTCTTGGATTGATACGCACCCAATATAGAGAGGAGCTCTTTCGAAGATTGGACTCTAGATTTTTTTTGAACTGAATTAAGGTTGTGCGGAACCCAACGTGTATACGCTAGTTTTAGTTCAAATAATTGTGCAGATAATAACTGACTGTTGTACGTGGTATCTTTGTCATCTCCTCTATCCTTCTGAGTGATGCTCTTGGGTCTTCATCTAGCACTTGAAGAATTGCTTTGATTTTTCTTTGATCCGGCGATTTTTGTCAATTTTTATGATGGGCGCCTTTTTGTTCATGAAGTGATACATCCTAACATGATACGTTACAGTGGAATAGCTAGGAGCATCCATACCGAAGCATTTTACCAATGTCTCGTAGATTTTTTTACAGTCTTTGCATTTTTTTGCAAGAGCGAGGATGTTTTATTTATGATTCATTAAAAAAATGAAAAAAAACCCGCCAAAATTTCCCGCGAAACCGCCTCTTGTCTCACAATTCATTTTATATACCGGCATGGCGCCAAAATACAACATACTCATCATATACATATATTCATATTTTTTATTATATATTTATAATCAGCATATATCTCCTTTAATAGTCTCATATAGAGCGCTGTGCTAAACGCACCTTTGGACACCCTATATTTTTGACAAAATTTTAAATTTTCATGGGGTTGTAAATCTTATAATAACTAGATGAATAAGGAATAAATCCCAGTATGATGTGCATCATTATATTAAACACTATATGTAAGGCTGGTGATTCTATTAACACTTATGAAGATCTATAGTATTTGAGCAGATAAATTTGATAATTTCCAAAACTCTTATATTTCAAAATTAAAGTGTGCGAATGCATTTAAATGAGAGCAAAAAGAGATTGATGCTGTTAAAACTATGTGTTAATTTGCAATTATTTCGCATCACAAGAACTACCCAGTAAATTCGGCTATCTTTCTTTGCAATTATTCTCCATTATACATATAATATAATGGTTAGGGTTTGAAGAAAAAAGTTACTAGAGAATTATTGACTTTTGAAATAATGCAGAATTTTACTTGAAGAAATCATTAATTTATGAGTTCCAAATTGCTAAGCATGACGAAGGATCATTAAATTGCTACAATTAAATACACTTATTGCAGAATTAAGATTTTGAAATTAAAAGTTTGAAATATTGCCTTTTTGAATAAAAATATAAATTTTATTATATAATCATGATAATATCTTATAGAAATTAAAAAGAAAATATTTTAAACCATTTATGAATGTTTATCAATTTAAAATATTAAAAGATAGCTTGATTTTATCATCATTAGTTTGTTATCAAAGTTTTCTTCTTTTGATGAACAACAGTAAATGATTTGTTAATTACTTGTCTTCCTTTTTCGCAGCAAAATCGAAAGTTATGATGATAATCTTGCTCTCAATTTTGAAACTCTCTGATTTACAAGTAAGCATTCCTTTGGAAAAGCAGTCCTATTCTGTTTTCAAGATATTTTAAAGCCTCAATTTCATACAATGCGCAGATCTATTCGAAATTGCAAGAACTCTCAAGAAAAATGCAGCAGCAAAGAAGATTCCATAGTTTCTAGCATCAAAAATTTACAACCTTAATACAGTTAAAGAGAAGCTCGAAAAGAAAATATTTAACCATAAAGCTGGAAACCATTCGATATCTACTTTGGATCTAATAAAAAGTTAATTATAACATATTTAACATGCTATTTGTTGACTTTGTTCCATTATATTACCATATAACCTTTTTGAAATCTAAAATATTTTTACAATTTTAACCATGTGTTGTTGAAACCATATATCAATCTTAGCTAAAGTATAGTTTATGAGTCTGTCACCATCTAACGTATGAATTTTCAAAAATGTCAAATATGTTCATTTTTTCTGTAGATTCAGCCATAATTTCACGTTGTTATACTATTCAACTATTATTTAATATTTTTATCGATTTAAATATATGATGAGATGCTTAGTTCTCCTGGAAATCGATTTTTAATCGCAATTTTAACTTTCCAAAAAAATTCAAAAATAAAAATCCCTCTCAATTTTCTAAGTTTTATAACTCGCCAAATCTCTAGCCAAATTTTTTTGGCCCGTATAAATATTGTTTGGCACTATATAGGGATGCTATTTATCATATTTTCATCCCATTTTACTGTTATCACCTAGTGAATGTACCTTTGTTAGAAAAAATATACAACTAAAATGTCAGTTTTAAAAAATTTAAAAATTATATTAAAACAATAGTCATTGAGGATGGTTAATTGCAAAAACTCAAGAAACTATCATTATCTCTCTTTGCTTAACACATCTACAACTGGAAACATCATTCCAAATGAAGTTCCTCAGTCTCGTCAAAATTTCTCTCTCATCTACAACAAGCTTAACTCAAAACTCAAGAAACTATCATTATCTCTCTTTGCTTAACACATCTACAACTGGAAACATCATTCCAAATGTTGCATTCAAGAATCCTATTATTATTCTTTCTTTCAATCTTTTATATTTACTCTTTAAATTCTAATATAATATAAATTCTTCATTTCCTTTGTTTAAACTTTTTTCATTTTAATACCATTTTATCAGATAGTAATTTTTGTTTTTCTCTGACCAAAAATCTTCTCAATTTAACTCCACCTTCACAAAAATTCATTGAGTTCTCTCAAAATTCTTGTATTTTTGGTATACTTAAAGTATCATCTTCAAATATTTTTTGGAGAAAATTGACTTTGCATAATATCGTAATACTTTTTAAGGCAGATAGATTTACCGTAAGTTGAAGAACTTTTAATTTGAACAGAAATTATTCAACAAATATTCTTTTTATTTGATCAAGATACGTATACCAATATGATCTACTTGCTAGGGATATGTAGATCACGTTCAGAATTTGCCAAGTTTGGTGAATATCTATGGGATTAGGGACATCTATTTAATTTAAGAACTAAAAATTAGCATAGGCGTATTATGCTGTTACTGAAATATATTTTGGATGTATAAATTTTTACTTAATACTCTTTTATTGTTATCATTTTTAAAGATTTTTTATTATGAGCAAAAAAATGGCAAGACAATAATATATTGTACATGCAATTTATTATTACTGAATAAATTTATCAATCAAATTTGATCACATACAATTTTTACAGATAAATACATTATCTCAAAAAATATCTATATATTAGTATATGTTACACGAAATGTAATAAAATGTATTACTTTGGTTTATCAATTTATAAATAAGAATGAAAATTTGTTATAGCTTTGTTCCAATATTTATTTTTATATATTTAAGTTATCCATTTTACTGTTTTCATTCATATTTATAACAAAATTAGAGTCCTTACATTATTTATCTTATTTCAATAGTGATAAAAATCAACTATATTTTGTAAGATCTTAAAAAGTGACAAAAATGGAAAACTACATTAAATTTATTTATAAGGATACAAAATTATATGTCATTCCACCAAGAGCGGTTAAAGCATTAACACTTTATTTATATATATCTCACAAGCTAAGTTTACCTCTAAACACATTCGAATTAACAACAAATAACTACATCATACTGGGATTTATTCCTTATTCATCTAGTTATTATAAGATTTACAACCCCATGAAAATTTAAAATTTTGTCAAAAATAGTGAATGTACCTTTTTTCTAACACAACTATCAATAAATTGTAATATCATTATACTATATATTAATATGAATTTTTATAGAAAAGCTTTATTTTTTTCTCAATTTTTAATTTCATTTCAGTCTCTAAACTTTCTTACTATGTAAAAACGTATTATTATAGTAATAAAATAAAATACATGTTTATTCGATCTCGTATTTCAAAAAAATAAAATTACTTATATAAAAAGATTCTCTTTAGTCAACTTTCTTTTTGAATCTCTAATAAGTTTTTACTGTTGCTTCTATATATTAAGTATTGATTCTTGTAGTAAAGAAAATCCGGAACGTTTATTTATTAGAATACTCGAACTTTGACTTACATATTACTAATTGTAATTATTTTCAAGAGCTATTTCTATTACTCCTACTTGTTCGGCTTAAAATCTGCTATATTGTTAAGATAAACTAAGTCTAAATTTTGAACCATTTTTTGAAGTTTAAAGTGTAATACATATCGATTTTTTATCCGAATTTAAGAATTGCTTCAAAGTTTTAGCGTGAAATCGTGCATTTTTTCTAATGAAATTGTTATTATAAGATAAGCAATCTGAGTTTTTTTGAATAATATGTCACTACACATGATAGAGCGTTACGTGCTGAAAAGTTACGCTTCGTTCTGAAAGTGGTAATGAAGTTTTATTAGAATTCATCAAAAAAACGTATGAAAATAATCGTATGTCAAAATGTGAGCACTTCTCAAAATTTGCTCACATTTTGACTATTTTTGTGAGATCTTCCTCACAATTTTTGACAAACGTACAAAAAAGTGCCAAAATGTGAGCAAATGTGAGCAATTTTTATATCTCCAAAATATAGTTGATTTTTATCACTATTGAAATAAGATAAATAATGTAAGGACTCTAATTTTGTTATAAATATGAATGAAAACAGTAAAACGGATAACTTAAATATATAAAAATAAATATTGGAACAAAGCTATAACAAATTTTCATTCTTATTTATAAATTGATAAACCAAAGTAATACATTTTATTACATTTCGTGTAACATATACTAATATATAGATATTTTTTGAGATAATGGAGTGGGGGACAAACTCACCCATTGTCACTTTTTATTAACCTTAAACTTGTAATTTTCATTATTTTTAATTAACCTTATTTCTTTCCCAATTCCTGATTTATTTTATTCACTTACTATTAAAAGTCACATTTTAATAAAATATAATAATTTATTTATAGCATTTTTTACTATACTGTAATAAAAAATTAATTATAATAAATTAAATGTTTATTAAATCAAATGTTTTCTTTGCAATAATATTTTTAATGTTGAGTAAACAATGTTGGGATCAAGTGTATCATTTTTCAGACCTTTCTGAACAGCTTCAAGCATACTGATGCATTCGACTTTTTTAAATTGTGTCATTTCTTCGAAATCTCTTGTGACTTTTTTGATAACTTTAACACTTCTCTCTGAATCCAGACCTTTAATTTGCAACTTAATCAGGAATGAAGGAACAACACTGGAATATAACTCGATGACAAGTTCATCGAGTCGAAGATTTCGCCTTTCTGGGAAGTACTGGTGCTTCAAAACCTTGAAATGTGATTCTGAGATGTTGTTTGTTCCATCTCCTTCATTTCTATAGCGAAGCATCCCACCTGTCAAGATGATGGCGCCACTGTCGGTCAAAGTATTCACGGGCAGCAGGTTCCTCATTTAAAATTTCTTCTAAATTGTTGTAAACTTCATCAGGATCAATTTCTTCCTCTTCAGAACCAAAGACCAATAACTTCATTAAGTTATAGAAAGTTTCGAAGTTGGAACGATCTTGAAACTTTTCAGCCTTTCTCATGACAGCGCGCAACACATGAACACCACACCAAATGATCTGGCATAAGGGGATGGCTGTTTCAACAGCATTTGTGATTTGAGGTGCGCAGTCCATTGAAAAATAAGATGGTTCGCGATTGATGGAGCCAAAATATGCTGTGAGACAAACTTGTATATTTTCACTTGTGTCGGGCCAAACGAAAAAAATACAAAAACGGAAAAACAATTGATTCCGCGAATTTGCCAGTGACGGCATAAAATGGTATGCGAGAGCGCAAGAGCTTATAAGAGTTAGTATACCTAAGTCGTGTACTGTGGCACTGCGCGCCTCCGTACACAACTTAGCTGTTTTGACACTTTACGAAACCGTTAACGTATATTTTACAACACAAACGACAACACTAACTCAACCTTAAATATTTATAAAGCCGCCAACCACTTCACCTCACTAATGAAAAAATAAACGTTTTCGCAAACGACTTCACTAATGTAAAAAATAAACGTTCTCACTTACAAAAGTATTGCAACTCCTCCCATTGCTGTGCTTCACATAACAGCTCATAATCTTCTGACTCACTTTCTTCTTCATATAGGTCAAAATCACTGTCAAAATAAATGTTAGTAAGTTTTGACAAAGCTAATGAAACACGTTTACCGTTTGTATCGTATGCTTGTATAAACTTTCCATTCTTCATTCCTTCATAAACGCTCAAACTAACTTTACCCTTTCTCCTCGTATCTGATAGAATGTATTTTCACGAGGAACGAAGAACAAATTCTTGAACTCATGACCGTTGTAGTTTGTTATCTCAATAGTTTTTCGTCATTTACATCCAAATAAAATAAAAAAATAAACTTAAAAATTAATGATATCACCACCTCACACGTATGAAAACATAGCACAAAAATAAATTTAGGTGAAGTGGTGAGATCTCACCTCTTTTTTCACCTGTTTTTTCACCCTGTTGAATTCATTGCTTTATAACTCTCTTCCTTGGTTTCTTTTTAGTTGCTTTCTTCACGTCTGTCTCCAACTTGACTGTCTTTCTTCTTCGGCCGTAATGATACCAGTTACTTCCACCAGTCAATGGGTCAAATGGTCTTTTTAAGGTTTCCATACATTCCATAGGGACCATACGAAGAACTACTGGTGGAGAAGAAACATTTTCTTTAGTTCCATCGAATCTATTTAAATGCATTGTTTCACCTTTCATCTGGTCATTAAAGTCTTTTGCATGTTTTGCAAACTCATCATCCTTTCCTAAAGCATTTTCTGACTCAGTCGCAACCAAATTGGATGCTTTATTTATGAGCCCTATTTTTATTTAATCTTAACTTCTTTGCAACCCAACCTCCAATCTTTCCTTTATTTGCATCTAATGTCTTCGAAACTCTTCCTCCACTCATTTTATTTACTGCGTCATAAGCTCCAAGTGCTTTTGCTCCAAATGCTAATGCTTTTGTTCCCATTGCGCCTAAAGCTGCCCAAGCTACCATTTACCCCATATTAAAATCATCTCTCTTCAATATTATCTCATAAAAGTTCTCGTTACTGGAGAAAGTCAATGAAACATAAGCGTTCTCACGGGCTTCGCCCTCACCGCTTTGCGGTCTATCTAACTTATTTCTTATATCATCTATACGCTTCAAAATGTCTGAACAATTGCTAACATCTTCTACAACAGTTATTTCATCATGAATGACCTTCAAGAACAAGCTCATTTAATATGCTATTAAAATCATCTCAATAATGAGTCCATCCTTTCCATCTTTAGGTAGCACAACATCTTTCATTGAAGAAGGTTCGACAAGTCTTATGTTAAACTTACTGACAAAGTTTGTTATACTATAATGCTTCGGCGGCGAATACATATAGTTTGAAAGACATAATATAGATTCTTCAGCAAATTCACTTATACTGGATTTTATAACAATGTTCTCACGAGACCAAATACCACCAATTGACAATCTTGTAAGCAATCCTGCTGAACCTTCAACTGTAAACGTCGATGGTAACATTCCACGAAGGTCATCTATTGACATCGTTGAGTCACTGAATTTAAATATTTTCTTAAAGCAATCGTCATTATCTAACCATGCAATAGCTTTGAAGTTTTCATTCGAATATACATCTGCTTCATTAAATGTAAAACCTGACTTCTTTGCAGAGACGACTTTAAAATCTATTGAGTTTGTTTCAAAATTATATGCTATGGTAACTTCTGAAGGTAATGGATGCCCTTCCGCAGTCAGTTGTTCTCTCACTACCGTTTGAAGCTTTGTGTTAAAAACTTTCATGTCATCTCCTGTGTCTAGGTTCACATACACAGCAACAGGGAAACTATCTTGCTTCTTTGTTTCATCATTATACCTCAAAACATTAAAGTTCTTCAATAATATTGTTCTTCCTGCTGGAATACTTCGAACTTGTCTTATTTCAATAGCTTTCTCACCTCCTACATACTCTACCCAGTGTCTTGGATATTCATAAGTATACTGACTTTCTTGAATTTTGGTTGGTTTCATCATAACATGTTCATAGTATATCTTTATACTCTTGTCAGTTAGACTCGGTGCTATGTTCTGAATATTTCTGACTTGCATTTTTAATGGAGATAAAATGAAGCATTTAATACATGATGTAGATGAAGACATGAATGAAACTACAGACAAACTTAACTCTTCTCTCATTCTTCCTTTCAGCAAAGATTATGAATTCTGTTCAAATGGTGTTTATTTCTATTGTGGAAAGATGGGGTCAGGAAAGACATTCAACCTCATTCGTCATATACTCATAACAGAGCGTTTAGGAAACGACTCTTACTATGACCAAATCATTATATCAGCAACTTCAGACTCTATGGACTCAACAGCGAAAACATTTATGTCAAAAGTTCAAGCCTCTATCGTTAAAGTTCCAGACAGTGAACTCATTGAATTTCTTCAACGTTACATTCGACGTAAGAGAAAATATTATGCCATCATAGAGTTCATACAGTCAGGAATGCAAAAGACTTCTGAGGAGATGGAAAGAATTATTGACAAACACCACTTACGACAATACTCAGGAGTTTACGATATGAAACGACTTACAAACTACATTCTGTCAAAACTTTCAAAATACCCCTTCAAAAAGTATCCTTCAAACACTCTGCTCGTTTGTGACGACTTCGCCGGAAAAGGTTTAGTGTCAAAGCCTGACTCACCATTAGCTAACATCATAACTAAAGTCAGACATTACCATTTAACTGTAGCAATACTTATGCAAACATGGCGTTTCCTTGCTTTAAACATAAAACGTCTCATAACTGACTTCGTTATCTTTCAAGGTTTCTCACGCTATGATATTGAACTCATTTGGAAACAGTCAGGTATAACATTACCTTTTGAAGAAATTTGGGAAGCATATAAGTCTCTCATCTCTCCTCGTTCATACCTTGAGATTCATATCATGACTAATACCATTAAAGTCAAAAATATTCCATGGGAACGACCAACATTGTTTTAAAGTTTAACCTTCAATTGACTGATGGTAAACAAATTCCATGCATCTCTGTCGCCATTTCTGTTAATATTTTTGCTGTCATTCATATCATCCACTTCCCCATCCGTTAGCTTTTAGGATATGCGTTAGAATAGCTGTTCTTAAATGAAGGCTTTTCACCTTTGAGAGCATAAAATAAACTCTATAACTTTCTGCATACTTTATGTTTGAACCTCCTGAGCCATCATTGACATAAATTTTTATAGGCTTCCACCCTTTGTTCATATTCCTGCTTCTTCCCTTAGCTCTTTTGTTCAGTAGTTCTACATCTTTATACACAACACCTGTCTCGGTGAATTCAACAATATTTTCATTCGTTAGCTTTACATTCAAACCCTTGTCGAGTATATTGTTCATTTTCATACATATAAAAGGTTTTTATTCTATATGAAATGAGAAGCAAATCCATCTTAGCTGGTGCCGTTAATGTTCCAATTGAACCAACATCAAATGTTGACTCACGAACGACAAACAATATTGTCATAAAGAACTATAGTTCGGAGTGTTTGAAAGAAAAAGAACCAGAACTGAAATCCGTGAATTTAAACTCAGCTTCAAGTGCAAACGCTACATCAGATGTTAAGTTAGAGTATCCACCACTGGACCAAATTCTTTCAAGAGAAGCCAACGACAACCCTTACATAAATGTTCAAACAAATCCTTCAGATAACGTAGACCATTACCTTCTTCAGTTATACCAAACAATTTTACTCAAAGACGATAAGAAGCTTTTGACAAATCTTATAAGTAAGAACCAAATAATTCTAACAAAGGAGGACCTTGAAAATGTTATCTCACGAATAACAGGGAACAATGTGTCATTGACTATCTCGACCCTGAAATCGAATGCTGTGGTCAAACTCCACTATTCATGAAAAATAGGTAACATCCGCATCATTGAAACACCAGAAACTACAGGAGTTGAGTTTAAGTATAAATATTCGAACGAGTATACAAAACTATCTACTGACTATAAGCTTTGTTTGAAATATGTTTTAGTAAATTAAAGCAGTCAGGAGGGCTCTTTGAGCCCATCTTGGCGCTTTGCACCGTCAGTCAAAAAATTTCAAGTTAGCAATTTGTAATATCTATCCAAAACTTCTTCAACAGTATCGAACTCATCTTCATAATGCAAACCTAATCTTATTGACTTGGTGCAGTTTTTCACTAACACAATATTTTTCTGTTCTCTTGACTGACATAACTAATTCATTTGTTTCATCAAACAGCAACAACCAAAGTTCATGACCTAATACATAACATTCATACTTTATATTTTAGCTCTGAGTTCTCTTGTAAGCTGTTGCATTTAATATTTTCTAAAAAGTCAACTTCAACAGTCATTCGCACTGGTGCCTTCAGTTCTACAGGCTCGCCCTGAAAGTCAACTAGTCTGAATTGCATGTCTTTCAAATTATGAGGACTAATGCGAACCCATTTACCTAAATGAGTTGCTATGACAGGAACGTTTGGAATGAACATTGAATTTACTTCATAACAGAAGGATTTATATTCTACTGAACCTTTACTATTAACTCCTGAAATGCCTGTGACATTAGCTATTTTAGACTCAATGTACAAACAATTACCATAACATACGTATGGAACAGATTTCATCTCAATCGTTTTGTCAACACTTTTCAAAGGAAATGTCATATGGTATGCTCCTAAAAGAAGTTGAACTCTATGACTCATTCGTGTTATCTTGAACTCTTTCTTGCTACTGAACTTCAATGTTCCCTCAGAAGAGAGTTCGACATCTATGTTGTCAATAGTTTCTTCATTTATGAGAGTATCTATGACTCCAGCAATTTTATCTATTCTATACTCTGCTCTGTTAGGAAATGTTATAAAACTTCTTTTGTCATCTATTTCAATCTCTATGAATCTGTTTCATCTGTTATGACAAAAGTTGCGATAGTATTGAAGTCAACAACTCTGAAAGCAAGTGCTTCATTCTGAAGACCTAAGTTTGTTTGAAGCTTTACTGTTCATATTCGTTTGGGTCTGTACTTTGCAAATAGAACAACATTTTATTCTCATTAAAATATGACTATTGCTGCTATGCGTATGAACAAATGAAAGCAAGAAGAGCACATGAACTAGTAAACGAAATCAACTTTAACCATTGAGGCAATGATTTAGTCATTGACGATGGAAAAACTAAAAAAGTCATTGATTTCGATACTTTTAACACATATGACCCATTCATTACAATAAGTAAAGTTCCTATCATAAATGATGGAACGGTGCAAATATAAATTCTACAGTAGATGCCTCATTAGTGAAAGTACTGAATGTTCTCATTGAATTGTTAAAGAGCTTTCGATTTGACGACAACATTAAATGCCTAAAGAATTTAGTCATGAATGAGAAACAAATTCTTGGCGTTGCTGGTAGCAGTAATGATGTACACCTTATGACATTAGAATATTATAACGAACATAAAGATGAACTGAAAGGAGAGAAGGGTGACACCGGACCACAAGGACCACAAGGAATACAAGGAATACAAGGAATACAAGGACCTCAAGGCGAAAACGGTTTGGATGGAAAGGATGGAAAGGATGGAAAAACTGCTAAATCATGGATATGGGACCTTATAAATACTGGTTTAACAGCTGCTTCATATGGAGTTCTTCAATACCAAATCGGAAAGATATGGGCAGTACTTGGTGAAGAAGTTTTAGATGACGTTAAAAATGCTTTGAACTTCATTTCAAATGGTTCGGATACTATTAAAACTTTATCTGGTTGGATGCAAGAAACAAGGAGTCAAATAGATACTGTAAGACGTATAGCAAACAATGCACGTACGGGATTGGATACTTTACGAGAAGCACAAAATACACTAAAGGAAGCAAATGATATTCTTGGCTCAGTATCAGACATGCATGAAGATTGGCTTAAAGGTATTGACAAATCTTTAAAAAATCACAGTCAGTCTATTGCTGACTACAAGAAAAGTATAGATTTTTTACATAGTGCTATGGACGTACATGATGGAAGCATAAGGAACTTACTTAATGCTAACAATAACTTACCAGGAACTATTAAAGCATTTATAAAGTCCTTTGTAAAACCCGGTGCTCTAACATTTAGGTCTTTGAGAGCAAGAGCATTGAAGTCAAGAGATGCAGAAACTCCAACAGAAACTCCAGAAGAACCACCAAAACCAACAGCTAATGAAATATTGTTCGAATATTTTCCAAGGTACTCTGTTCTCATTGCATACATTCAAGAAATACTTAAGAAAGCAGACTTGACTTTAGGAGATGATGAAAGTTCTGTATATCTTTCGTTCCAGTTTCAAATAGCAGAACTTTTGAGACAGATATGCTTAATGTATGACAACATCTCTGATTTCACAAGATATGATGACGACCATGACCCCGAACACGGTGAAGAAGAAGTTTTACAAACATCCATTAAGACAGGAAAGGTTTTAACACAAAGTCTCATTATTGACACCAAAGATGGCGAAGTGGACGTTCTTCAAGAGCTGAAGAAAAATACTTCTTCGGGAGGTGGTGGTAGGCATGAACTTGAAATAAATGAGATAGAAAAGAAATTAGCCGAAAAAGCAGATAAAGAACATAAACACAATATCTCCGATATAAATGAACTTCAAGCTACATTAAATAGTAAAGCGGACAAAAATGAACTTGACGCAATGAACAAAGTTTTGAAATCTCATAAACACAATATCTCCGATATAAATGAACTTCAAGCTACATTAAATAGTAAAGCGGACAAGAACCACGTTCATTATATAACTTCAGACGAACAGATTATAACGGACTACCATGGATATTTAACACGAAGTGATGAAGCGAAGACAAAAAATGTTAATGAAAGAAGATATAAATACATTCGTGCTAAAGGTTATGACATAAGCTGTACTGTACAGTATGATGTAGCTAAAGCACCAGAAGCATTTGGTTATACCGGTGAAATTTATGCCTCTACTTTCAATGTTAACGGTGTATTAGTTGAACCAAGATTTACTTTGAGAGTTAAGTCAAAAATAACGTTTGAAGATGCTATTAAAAGTAAAGCTGACAAAGTTGAACTTGAAGCAATGAACAAAGTTTTGAAATCTCATAAACACAACATCTCCGATATAAATGAACTTCAAGCTACATTAGATAAGAAAGCCGACAAGAACCATACACATAAATCCTTCACTACTGTTAGAGCAGACGACATAATATTGAACTTTGACCTTGGTTCAAGTGCACCATTAGAAAATCCAAGTACAAGCGTAAAAGATACTCTTAACAATTTAGATAAGAGTTGCAGGAATATGAAGATCATGCCAGAAACTTTGAAGCATATGAACTACCAACAATGTTAGATAAGAAAGCCGACAAGAACCATACACATAAATCCTTCACTACTGTTAGAGCAGACGACATAATATTGAACTTTGACCTTGGTTCAAGTGCACCATTAGAAAATCCAAGTACAAGCGTAAAAGATACTCTTAACAATTTAGATAAGAGTTGCAGGAATATCGAAGATCATGCCAGAAACTTTGAAGCATATGAACTACCAACAATGTTAGATAAGAAAGCAGACAAAACAGAGCTTCAAACATTAAAGACAGAAATACTTCAAACATTATATCCTATAGGCTCTATTTATACGTCAATGAATTCAACAAATCCAGAAACAGTTTTAGGTTTTGGTATGTGGGAGCAGATTGTAGATAAATTCTTATACTGTGCGAACTCTTCAAAGCAAACAGGTGGTTCGAAGAAAATTAAAGAAGCAAACCTTCCACCGCACACTCATACAGGAACTACAAACACAACAGGTAGTCATTCACATTCAATAACAAAAAGAGGTTATACAAATCTTGCAGCAGGTTCGGATAGACAGGGAATGCATAGATATGATATTTCAAGTGACCCAGTAGATTCAAGCACAGGTATTTTCTGTGGAACCACAGGAAATCATTCACACACTTTCACAACAAATCCAACAGGCTCGGGTGAAGATTATATGCCACCATTTGTGACTATATTCGCATGGTACCGCGTTCAATGAACGCGCTTGAGCCTAGAAAAAATCTTTAACTTTACATAAATGAGCTTGAAAGAAGTATTCGAACAACATCCATGGAGGTCATTTAAGAAGTTCAATGAAGCTGCAAAGAGTTGGGGATTTACTAACAGAGCTGAAGTGAAAAGGTTCTTTGACAAAAATGTTGTACATCAAACAAAAATAAACCCTTACGACTACTTTTTACCAATTTACTCCAACACTCCTGACGCATACCAATTTGACACTCTCATTCAAAGCAGAAAAGGAGGACATAAACCATTCCTCATCTTCATTAATGTTAACACTCGTAAAGCATATGCATATCCAATGAAAAATAAAGGAACTCGTGAAGTGTTAAGAGTTTTACAAAAGTTTGTAGCAGAACATAGCCCAAGTACTTTAACATCAGACCAAGACAGTGCATACCTCAGCAATGAAATCACAGATTTTCTCATTAAGCATAACATAACTCACTACACTACTGAAGACCATAACCATAACATACTCGGCATCATAAACCGCTTCATAAGGACTCTCAGAGATTTAAATCAAGAGCGAGACTTTACCGAAGAAACAATGAAACACTTTCTCGAAGTATATAATTCCTCAACACATTCTACAACAGGACATACACCAAATTCAATGACACAACAACAAGAGAAAAGTATATACAAAAGAAACGAAGTCAAACGCAAAATATCAGAAATTCAACACAATTTACCCTCATTCCTGGTACAAAAGTTCGTGTAGTTCTTGACGACAAACCGTTGACAAAGAAACGTTTAAGGTTAAGTAGAAACTATTATATCGTAGACTCTACGCAAGGTAATGGATATCTTATAAAAGCTGCTGACGACTCCATAGCATTTTACCCTCGTCATAAATTAGTCGAAAGTAGTAATGGCAAACTTGCTGAAACCATTGACGAAGCAAAGCGAGGAGTGGTTATTGAAATACTTGGCTATAACACAAACGATGACACTTATAAAGTAAGATATGAAGGAGGAGTTGAAGATGTTATACCATCTAAGAACTTGAGAGAATCTAAACCAACACATCTGGGACCATTAGAGCGGGAGTACTGGAAAGACAAAAATATGCCAGAAAGAATAAGAAAATTCTTCTAAACTTTTTCATTAGATGTAAATCAGACATGAACGAGAACAGTCATGAAATTATTAATGGTACCATTTATTTACACCAAAAATAAAGTTTATGTTAGAATGTTAGATCTAACACGTTTTCTAACCACTTTTCTAACATGGTCTAAAACTCTCGAAAATCATAAATTTTTGACATTTCCTTATGAAAGAAAAATAAAGTTAGTTTTATTTTTATTTATTTTTTTATTTTGTATGTAAAGACAGTAATGTCAGTCGAAGCAAAAACATTCACGAACAAATCTAATGGCGAAACATTCACAAAAGGCACTTATAATGGTATTGAAGTCTTACGTAGAGACAAGGATGGTTACATTAATGCAACAAAGATGTGTCAGCAGTTTAGGAAAGACTTTAGAAAGTTGTTGGAAAATAAGTCCTGGGAAGAGTATTATAAGGCATTTTGTGAAGAATATAGCAACCGCCGGAATTCAGACGGTTGGTTTTTATACAAAATTCATGCAGGAATTCCTGATGAAATCAAACAGGTTAGAGGAACGTATGTAGACCCAAGACTTATAAACTATATAGCAATGTGGGCTTCTCCAAAATATTGCATAGCAGTTGGAAAAATTATGGACTCCATAGACAAGAAAGTTCATGAGAAGTTAGATGAAGAAGAACTCGAAGATACAGTGGAGAATGCTAAACCTTTGTTTGAAGAAGTTAGAAAAATGTGTGAAAAACAATTAGAACATGAACGTGAGATATGTTATGGTTATAGAGATTCTCAATACGAACTAGACCAATGGGAACAAGAAGATTTAAAGAGAGAATTTAGAGAATATGAACTCGCTAAGATAGCATTAGAAACTGCAGAAAAGAAGTTAAAAGTTTGGGGTCGTTTTGTACAAAAATATTGTGAGTAAATGAACTCATTATTTTTGCTGAATTCAGCACAAAATTCTGAGTAAAATGACATATGGCACGTGTGAAACCGTTGAGTTTTCACAAATTTTTAAAAATTGCTGCGGAAAGTTCGTCAAAAAAGTGAAGGTTCCCGACGGTTTCAAACCGCCATACTTTACATGAAGATAGTTTACAATGTCAACTAAATATCATGTACGATAGAAACGGTTATGTAAAGTTTACATTTTGTAAAGTTTTGTCCTGATTCAAGACAAGTCTTGTATTTTTTCAGAACAAGTCTTGTATTTTTTCAAGACAAATCTTGTCCTGATTCAGAACAAGACTTGCACTTTTTAGTCAGTTTTTCTTGTAAAGTTCTCGAATTTGAGAACAATTGTCCTGATTCAAGACAAGTCTTGTATTTTTTCAGAACAAGTCTTGTATTTTTTCAAGACAAATCTTGTCCTGATTCAAGACAAGTCTTGCACTTTTTCAGGAAATCCTATCGTCCAACTTTACAAATGTCACTTTTTCAACATGATTGCATTTTGGTCGGGGAACAACTTTCTCTCAATTTTGCCACTTTTTCTATCGTCGTTTTGTCACTTTTCCCTCAGGTGTGTGTCAGAAAATATCCAAAATCTTTATAGCCTCGTATCTCCTTCAATTCTTGACGGTTTGACATGTATGACACACCATTCAATTCAGAATTATGTGCTGAATCTTATGACCTTCATTTGTTCGTGACTTCTTTTCACATATGTAACCATGAATTTTTAACATTTCTTTAACACAGAAAAATAAAGTTAGTTTTATTTTTATTTATTTTTTTATTTTGTATGTAAAGACAGTAATGTCAACATTAGAGAACACAACAACTGCTATCGTTCATGAAGCCATAAATGAAGAATACGAGTACATACAATATAACAAACAACTTCGCCTCATTCGTTCAGTCAAAGATGATATGTATCAAATGCAAAGTATAATGAACGCTCTTCTTTCTACAAAGCAAGCATATCATTGGTTTGAAAACCAACAGGCAAAAGAACTTTTAGAAGAATTTCCTCATATGATTGCTTCCCTCGGAAAACCGAGGGAAGAGATTCCGTACGAAAATCGCAAGAATTTGGCACCTGGTTTGAAAGGTTATTATGTTCATAGACTTTTAGTAAATGCTGTAGCAATGTGGGCTTCACCTCGTTATGCTTGTTATATTTTCATGATGTTAGATGAACTATATAAAGCAGAACGTGGAGAGATGGAAAAGAAACTTCAAGCAAAAGATGAAGTCATTGAATCCAAAGACAAAAGCATACAGAAAAGAATACCACGTTCAGTACCAAAAGGAAAGGAAAAGAGTTATAAGTATATGATATATACTGAAGAGTTGGAGAAAGAGAAGACAGAGATATGGTTATGTTGCATTTAGTCAGAAGAAACAACAAGAGCTTTTATGACTTAGCTAAAATATATAAATCTGACAGAAACTGGTTCTATCGTGAAAACTTACCGATTTCAATGACACCGAATGAGCAAATAAAGGAAATTGTCAAAAATACTCTTCCTCAAACACACTATGACATCAAAGGTTGCACAATACTTACATTCAAAGAAGACTTAACATTACTGAAGGAAAAAATAACAGAATATTTCGATAACTTCAAAGAGGAAGAATGAAAACTTACCGATTTCAATGAAAAACATTAACTTTTTGACGAAGTGAAGATTTGCACTTTGACAAAATTTAATGAAAAACATTAACTTTTTGACGAAGTGAAGATTTGCACTTTGACAAAATTTAATGAAAAACATTAACTTTTTGACGAAGTGAAGATTTGCACTTTGACAAAATTTAATGAAAAACATTAACTTTTTGACGAAGTGAAGATTTGCACTTTGACAAAATTTAATGAAAAAGTTAATGAAAACTTACCGATTTCAATGAAAAACATTAACTTTTTGACGAAGTGAAGATTTGCACTTTGACAAAATTTAATGAAAAACATTAACTTTTTGACGAAGTGAAGATTTGCACTTTGACAAAATTTAATGAAAAACATTAACTTTTTGACGAAGTGAAGATTTGCACTTTGACAAAATTTAATGAAAAACATTAACTTTTTGACGAAGTGAAGATTTGCACTTTGACAAAATTTAATGAAAAACATTAACTTTTTGACGAAGTGAAGATTTGCACTTTGACAAAATTTAATGAAAAAGTTAATGAAAACTTACCGATTTCAATGAAAAACATTAACTTTTTGACGAAGTGAAGATTTGCACTTTGACAAAATTTAATGAAAAACATTAACTTTTTGACGAAGTGAAGATTTGCACTTTGACAAAATTTAACCAAAAAGTTAATGAAAACTTACCGATTTCAATGAAAAACATTAACGTAAACATTAACGATAAAATTTATTTCCTGTGTTGTTGTCAAAATGTCATGTTGTCATCATTTTTAAAAGAAGTTAAATAACCTGGTAGCACATGGTGACGTGGTGACACTTTCAGTTCTTCAAAAATATATTTTTGCTTAAATAGCTTCAGGGTCTATTTCTTCAACCATTTCACTTCCTTCGTCAATGTCAATAGAAGCTTCTTCAACCTTTGGTAAGAATTTCTGTATAACATCTTTGTTCGTTATTGTCTTCAGAGATGAAGGATAATATTTCACATTTGTTTCACCTTTCTTATATTCTTTCTGTTCGGAAAGATTTAAAGCAATACTGAAGAAGTCAATGTTAGAGTTCTTTATGACAGTATAATGAGTATCTTTGACATTCACGAAGAAACTCTTTTGTTTCAAAACTACTGCTAACTCTTGTGAAGTATAACGTTTGCGGTCAATGACGATAGCTAATGGTCTGACATACTGACCAAACTTAGATTCTTTCACAAACTTCTTGTTAAAGATAACATTAACGTTTGAAGCATTATTGAACTCATTCTTGATGGCAGTAGCGAGAGCATTGTATGAAAAGAACTTGCAATCTTGCATGTGTTTCATTAAAATAAAAATATTAAATTATTTTGAAAAATAACTTAAAAAATCTAATCTAATTTTTTCAAAAAATATTTTTTTATTTCCTACTAAAGATGTATCGGAAGTTGTCTAAGTTAGAACACTCGGAAATAAAACAACTTCTTACAGAAGCTAATATAGATGTTGCAAAGCATTACGCAACAAACAAAAAGGCACTCGCTGACATCCTCAATGACTACAATGGTGAAATAACTTATGATAGAATTCATGAGTTCATAAATGCAAGAGCATTTCCTTTAAATGACGTTGCTATTGACTTATATCATAGACGTTCAATACCTCATGAAGTAAGGCGTGAGATGTTTGACATAACAAATGCGAACGTTGGTCATACTCGTAAAGCTCTTTCTCATGATGTTCGTCAAGAGATGTTTGACATAACAAATGCAAACGTTGGTGAAACACGAAAGAGAGACGACACACTGAAACAACAGAGAAGAGAGATGTTTAAAAGAGCTATAGAACAAGTTCGTAAAGCTAACGATGTCATTCGTTCCATTGACGACAAACCAAAAGAAGGTGAGAGATGGTTAAAGAAAGATGAAGAGAATAGGAAGAGAAATGTGAAGTCAGGCAATAGACTCATTGACTTTAACATCGAAGCTTTAGATGAACCAAACAGAGACTACTTACACAAACATTTCGGTAAGGTTTTCATGAGACTCTTAGAGAAAATTAAAATAAACTCCCAACAAAGATGGATGGTATGTTATAAACTTGGTGGAAAGTATGAATGTTCTACGTTAAACCTCAATAATATTGGAACATTACTACATCAGCTCTTGAAGGAGAACTTTATATCAGAGATAGAAGCAAATGCTGCAGGTATTGTTGAAATGCACTATGACTTCTTCTTGACAAACATAAAGAATCTTACTGAAATAAAGATGTATGATTTAACAGAATATGAAGGCTTAACGATGTCAGATGTAAAGAAAGGCAAACCAAAAAAAAGACCATATAGAGATGAAAGCACACTGACAAATGACCAGAAAGCCATTTTGGAAGCTCTTAAGCAAACAGGAAACCCAGCACTTATAGAAAGCTTTTGGAAAGATAATGGTGAAAAGAAGTTTTATAAGAAGAGAAGCGGTCAGTTCTGGAAGTATCTTTGCACATTACCTATAAATCTTGAACGCTACCAAATCTTCAATGAACTGAACAAAAGAACTGCAACACTTATGACAGAAGACAATTGTTTCGTTTATGCTTGCATTCAGGCTGGAGTAAATGAAGAAACTATTGACCACATGAGAGAAGTCATTCGTGTTAGAGACTTTCCTCAAAGTAAAGTACAAGAAATTTCTGACGCAACTATAGCATTTAATGTTACCATTGGTTATTTCAATGACTCAAGACATAATGAAATAAAGAGATATATACCAAAAGAATGTGAAACTGTTCGAACTATTGACTTACTTCTTGTTGAAGACCACTACATGCTAAATGAAAGACTTCCAATGACAACATATTTCATTCGCAACTATATAGAAATCTTGAAGGAGTGTGGTGGAATGAACATTGAGAAACAGATGAAGATTTATACAAAGAGAGAAGATAAATATGTAGTTCGCATGATAGAACTACACCGCTATGGGATGTTATGAAAACATTGTGGGAGTGCAAATATTTCGAACCTATTTCTTATGGAGAACTTTTCACATATACGACTGACTTATATAAACAGAACCTTGCACCATTTAAAGATTTGACATATGCTCCAAAGTATTGTGTACAACTGAAGAAGAAAGCCGAGTCAAAAGAAGTAAATAAAAATAAGTGCAAGTTCATTCCTGAGCACGTTTTCTTTGCTGACTTTGAGTGTAGTACGGATGGCTTTCATAAAGCTTTTAACATCTGTTATGACAGTGAAGATGGTTCAGTGAGTGAAAGCATTTGGGGTCAAACTGTGCAACAGAATTTTTGGAGCGACTTCCTGACAAGAGTTTAATATATTTCCATAACCTCAGTTATGATATAAACTTCATCTTAAGACACATGACAGAAGTGAAAGGAACTCCCATCATTAAAGGTTCACGAACAATGCAAATAACTGGCTTATATAAAGGAAGGGCAATTATTATAAAAGACTCTTACAGTGTTATAAATAAGAAGCTTAAACTATTTCCTGCTATGTTTAACTTACAAACAGGACCGAAAGAAGTATTTCCATACAACTACTACAGCAGTGTTTTGTTAGCAAATGACAACAGAACTGGTGTCATTTCTGAAGCATGTAAGTTTATCCAGGATGCAGATACATTCATGAAAAACATAGATTCCATCAAAGGTTGCAGAATAGATGAAAACCACTTCGACTTAGAAAAATATAGCACATTCTATTGCAAACAAGATGTAAGAATTTTAAGAGAAGGTTTTGTTAAGTTCCGCAATGACATATTGAAAGAATTTGATTTAAACGTTTATGACTACGTTAGTATTTGTTCAATTGCTAACAAATTATTTGAGAACAGAGTGTACTTCCCGAATGGAAATTTTATGACCTCTCAAATAAACCAAGAGAATTTATTTCGAGATGCATTCAAGGTGGAAGATGTATGCTGTCAGATAACATGAAACAAAAGAGCGAAAAGAAACTCATTGCTGACTTCGACGCTGTTTCATTATATCCATCAGCTATAGCAAGACTTTATACTTTAGAAGGAATTCCAAAAGTATTGAAGGATGAGATGTTAAGCACAGAGTATCTCATGAGACATTTATTCGACGACCAAAAGGAACCCATTGGTGAAAAGTTTATGTCTGGCTTCTTTGTTCTCATTAAGATAACAGAGATTGGAATACATAGACACTTTCCTTTAATAGTTTGTGACCCTGAACTAAATCCAGAACTTAACGTTCCCAGAAGTTCAAACACTTGCTGTTTAATGTATGTTGACCATATAACATTACAAGACCTCATAAAATATCAAGGTGTCAAATGTGAAGTGTTGCAAGGATACTATTACGATGGATACAGAGATATTAGAATAAGAGATGAAGTAAAGAAGTTGTTTGAGTTAAGGTTAAAGTATAAGAAAGAAGGAAATCCTTTGCAAGAAAATATAAAGCTCATTCTGAACAGTATTTATGGCAAAACTATTCTATCTCCTATTGAGTCAAAAATAACCATAGTAGATGACAAAAATGCTATAAGATATGCCATCAGAAACTACAACCATATAGTGAAGTTCGAAGGTTTGGATGGTTCAGATAAAACTATTTTCAAGCTAACGAAAAGCATTTGCAGACACTTTAACTTCTGTCCACTTGGTGTTAATATTCTATCTATGTCGAAGAGAATAATGTGTGAAGTATTCTGTACTGCTGAAGACTTAGGAATGGACATCTTTTATAGCGATACCGACAGTATGCATCTCTACAATGAAGATATCCCTCGTTTAGCTGAAGAGTTTGAGAAACGTTATGGAAGAGTTCTCATTGGTAAAAACCTTGGTCAATTTCATAGCGACTTTGCAGAAATCACAAAAGATAAACAAAGTTTAGCATACAAGTCAATATTTTGTGGAAAGAAGACTTACATAGACTTACTCACGAATGATTTAAATGAAGTTGCATTTCACTGCAGAATGAAAGGCGTGAAGCAAGATGTTATTGCTTTAACCGCTAATGAAATGTTTCCTGACTCTGTTCAGTGTTTCTATGATGAAGATAAAGGTTTAATGGTTCCGCAAGGAAAATTTGACAAAGACTCTGAGTTCAGTGTTATGCAGTTATATAAAGCACTTCATGATGGTCAAGAGATTGGATTTGACTTATGTAAGTCTTCTAGTCCTTGCTTTGCTGAAAAGTTTAACTTCTCAATAACGACTAAAACAAGCTTTATTCGTAAGTTGAAGTTCTGAGGTCATTTATTTTTGTCAGCAGTGAGACCATTCATGATAAAAATAAGCCGCTAGCGGCAAGGGCGAAGCCCATGTGGTCATTTACAATACTGCGATGGTAGAGTTTAAGAGTTGTGCTTCAATGTAGAGACAGTCCTTATGGTCTGGAGGTAAGAACACTGGGCAGTTATGGTCATGAGTGGAGAACATGTCTATCCAAAACTCACGATTGAAGCCAGTTAATTTATAGTATTTAGGGTTAGGAAGTGGTGATGTTCTTGTATGACCAATGAACTCATTTTCAACTCCCTTACTTAAGTTTGAATATAATATAGCTTGCTTTCTATCCCAAATGCCAGGTGTTACAATCTTTGAAAATTCATTTTTCCTCGGAAGCATTGCATCATAATTGAAAACATTCTTGAAGTCTTCATTGGGTTCAGAGATTTGAAATCTTATACGTAATGGATTTTCTTTCTCTTAGCTACTTCATTGAATGGTGAATATATAACAAACTGACAGTCATGAGTTCCATCTTCATTTTCATTAAATTCATAATGAAAGTCTATAATTGTGGCTGACTACCTTTTCTTTCAGTTGTGCAAGAAACTCACGTAAAGGCTGTAAAGTTTGTACTTCAATGTTGAACTTTTTCTCGAACATCTCATTAAATGAAATCATACATTGCAACAATGTTGTATCGTCTTTAAAGTATTTGTATTGTGAATGTTTTGGGCGCTTAAAGACTGTTCGTCATTTTCTATCTCGACTTGAAGTATAAAGTCAACCTTTCTGAAAGCACGTGTTATATACATAGATGTTATGCCAATGTACTTCTCTTCATTTATGTTCACAATCCAGTCTGTTGGAAACTTAAACGTTACTCTGTTCCCCTTTATTTTGACGTCAGGGTTTTCACTACTGAACGCAACAGTTAAAGGTATTTGTCTATACATTTAATTCGGATAAAAATAAACCATTTACTCTCTTCTTTGCTTCAGCTTCTTTAGCTTTTGCTTCAGCTTCTTCTCTAGCTTTCTTCGCCAGCAAACGTGGGTTCTTTTGTCTTCCAGCAGCTAATGCAGCAAGTTGTTTTTCACTAAGTTTTTCTCTTTGGTCTCTCTGGCTTTTGTTCTTGTTTTTGTTCCTTCAGTTCGGATAAAATTTGCTCGCGAATTTCTTTCTTCAATGCTTCAACATCTATGACCCCTTGGGTCTTGTCCATATGACTTGTCTGAGTCATTTGACTGCAGATAAAAAAAAATTAAAACTTTAACCGATGTAAAATGAGCTTGTCAAAATCAGAGCGAAGTCTATTATATTAAATGACGCAAGAGGAATACAACATCCTTTCTATTACGTAAGTCAGAGTAAAGATGGTAAATATACGTAAGAAAAAAAGGTTCCATTAGCGAATGCAGAAAGCGACAACATTAAGGTGGCATGCACCGAGGCGAAGCCCATATAAAACCTTCGTTCAAACTGAGCAAAAATAGAACCACAAAAAAGAAGCCAGATGTACTTTCATAACGAACCAAGAGCTTATTGCAAAGTTCGTGAATTTCATTGAAAAGCAAACCGAGTCAAAGAACCCTGACCCGCCAGTGAAAGAAGTTGAGACAAAAGAGAATGTACAGTTCATTGAAAATGTCCAGAAACAACTTCCACCACGAATGCCAAGAAGAAGAGTGAGAATAATGAAGTAAATAGATATTTTTATTCGAAGTAAATACATGCAAACGAACAGTTAAACGAATTTACTCCAGCAGAGCATATTCAGATTCGCTCATTATTTCGATATCATAGACAATGCAGTTCAAATTGGTGACACTAATAGAAAATATTCTGACGCAAAGATTCCATCACAACCTGGAACTGCTAAAGATAACACATGGGTAACATTCAATCTCTCACCTCCTGGTGAAAATATGTTGACCTTTACAATACATTCATTACGTATAAAATGGAAGGTCAATTTATTGTAGATAAAGAGAATTGGTTCAGGTTCCAATAAAACAAACCCACCAGGATTTTGGATTGGTTTCGATGACGCTTTCTATGCAGTTGCTGGTATCAAATCCTTGCAAATGGTCGTATCGTATATTCTCAAGACAACGCAAGAGAAGAAGCATATATAACTTCAAACTCACAAACTACCGAACAAATAAAGAAAGTAGATGTTTTCTCAAAGACTCGACATGAA
Source organism: Trichomonas vaginalis G3 (assembly GCF_026262505.1). Lineage (NCBI taxonomy): Eukaryota > Parabasalia > Trichomonadida > Trichomonadidae > Trichomonas > Trichomonas vaginalis. Next base: position 6,175,775 of record NC_067208.1, read on the forward strand.
GATGTATGGAGTCATTCGGGAACATGCAGAACAGGACAAATTGTTAGTGGTCCAATTACAGCAGGAAAATCATTTGATTTTAAGCTTCGTTTAAGAATTCCTGTTAGAAGATTCCTTCCATTAGAAGCTATTCGATTTATTCCAGCTTTTGCAGGAAACATTCAGCTTAAAGTAAAGTTCAGTAGCGACGCCTTACAATGCACATCTATATCTGTAAATGATATCATTGCTTTCAATCCAACTCTTAAAGTTGCATTTGCTTCAGATTCAAATCCACCGACAAATAAATTTGTTCCATGGAATGAACCATTCACTATGATAACGAAGGCAGTAGAAGCTAGTGGAACAGTTACTATTACAACTGTAACCCAGCAACTATTTCGAACAAAGATGGATTTTAATGAATGTTTCATTCATCCAAAGTCATTCTCTTTAGACCCTAACATTTATACAGAACTTGTAGAACATTATACAAACGAGGCTTTATGTTTTCCTGTTAAAGTTATGGATTGGATTCCTATGGACGGTTCATTCTCAAAGAATACAGATAGTTCAAGTGCAACATTTACAGCAGCTTATACGCCTATTAATGTTAAAAGTATTTGGGCACTATTTAGAAAGAAAGACAACTATTATGTTAATTTTGAGAACCCTAAGTTTAAATATCTTCAGCTTTCCATGGGAGCTTATGGAAATATGCCTGCAGAACCTGAAAAATCATATGGACCTGTATTTTATGAAATGGTTGCGAACGCTTGCAATACAAACAATGATATGATAGGATTTAATGAAGATGTTATGAGGTCATTGGTGGATGATGGTAGTGTGGAACATAAATGGGATAGCTATGACAACACACATTTCTTATGTGGTTTTCCAACAGAAGTGGACTTTTGCTTCCAGCAAGGTCAAACATCTACTGCTCCAATAACATACAAATTGTCTGTTAAAGGACCTATTGAACTAGCAACTGAAAATGTACCAAAGCCACTTATTGGATTTATGAGGGATTGTTGCTTTGCCATTCAGGTGCGTGCTAATGGAATCCCAATAATAAGATTAGATGACTATAACTTAGCTACGGACGACAGTGAGGAATAAAGGATGAACGTTTATTTTTAAAGCTTATAAATGAGTTCTTCATCAAGCTCTCGTGAACCTTCACCATCTATGAAACAAACTTTACCAAACGATTATGGAGCACCTATTGAATATTTCTTACGAGCTGCACAATGGCAAAGAGCAGTCTCACCAAGGTTAGGTGTTCCACCAGCTCCTGTCAAAAATAGCATTTGGTCAAGTCCTTATATAAAATATGGTCTCCCACTAGGTTTGCTAGCTACAGCAGGAGCAGTTATGATGTTGAAAAGAAATAAAGCAAATGTTGTAAATAATACTGAAGTAGCTGAAGTTAAACAAACTCCAAACCTTCGCCAAAACCAACGCCTTCACAAGCAAAACCTTCAATGACTCCTGAACCTATGGAAGTACAAACTCCTGTTCAAAAGTCAACTCCTAAACCGACTCCAACATTTAAACCAGAACCTACTCCTCAAATAAATCGTAAAACTCCTGCGTTTCCTTACTGAAAAAATAACGTTATTTTTATTTAATATTAAAATTTTTATTTGATTGAAATGACAAATAAAGTCACTGAAGCAATGAAACAAAAGTTTTTGGTAGAATACATTAAATCAGGAACTATTCCAGAAGGTTTTTACATTCATACTATGAAGGATGGTAGAGTTCAGTTTAGAAAGATAAAGCAACCATTAGATAAAGAAGGAATTTTGAGAAAGATTAAACTTCATGAGGACAACATTGCTGAACTTAAGAAGAAGTTAGAAGAGTTGGAGAAAGGAAGAGAGTTATAAAGCAATGAATTCAACAGGTGAAAAACAGGTGAAAAAAGAGTTAGATCTCACCACTTCACCTAAATTTATTTTTGTGCTATGTTTTCATACGTGTGAGGGTGGTGATATCATTAATTTTTAAGTTTTTTTATTTTATTTATATAAATGACGAAAACTATTGAGATAACAAACTACAACGGTCATGAGTTCAAGAATTTGTTCTTCGTTCCTCGTGAAAATACATTCTATCAGATACGAGGGAGAAAGGGTAAAGTTAGTTTGAGCGTTTATGAAGGAATGAAGAATGGAAAGTTTATACAAGCATACGATACAAACGGTAAACGTGTTTCATTAGCTTTGTCAAAACTTACTAACATTTATTTTGACAGTGATTTTGACCTATATGAAGAAGAAAGTGAGTCAGAAGATTATGAGCTGTTATGTGAAGCACAGCAATGGGAGGAGTTGCAATACTTTTGTAAGTGAGAACGTTTTTTTTACATTAGTGAAGTCGTTTGTGAAAACGTTTATTTTTTCATTAGTGAGGTGAAGTGGTTGGCGGCTTTATAAATATTTAAGGTTGAGTTAGTGTTGTCGTTTGTGTTGTAAAATATACGTTAACGGTTTCGTAAAGTGTCAAAACAGCTAAGTTGTGTACGGAGGCGCGCAGTGCCACAGTACACGACTTAGGTATACTAACTATAAGTGGAATCAATGTGATAAGTTTGTATTTGATGTGAAAAAGCATTTGCTTCGAATGGGGCGTAATAGAAAATCATACGATCTGGCTCGTGAATAAACTCGATGAGATCATCCGGAGAATGACTCTTAACCATGTCGACAAAAATTGCAAGAGATGTAACATCATCCGCTGAGAAACGGGTATTGATTGCATGAAGGCGTTTAGAAAACTTTTTTAAAGCATCTGTAGATTGTTGAAACATTTCCGGAATGATCCCACTATCAAATGGGATATTAAGATCTTTGAAACACCTTAATTGTGCGTAAACACGGTCTTGATTTGATTCAAAATATCTTGTTAAATAAGATCTATAGGGTGTCCAAAGGTGTGTTTAGCACAAACCTGAATACTGCGAATAGAAATAAACAAGTTACATATATATAAAGTTTATTTAAATATAATCACCATTGGATTCAATCACGCGTTCGCAGCGATCGATCCAGGCTTGAAAGATACGCTTTAAATCATCATGAGAAAATTGCTCAAATTGCTCTCTTACAAAATTTTCAAGATCATCTGGACTCGCGAATTCGCGTCCTTCAGCTCTCTTTTTTAGCGTGCCGAATAAATAAAAGTCAGAGGGTGCAATATCAGGTGAATAAACTGGGTTTGGAACAACTTTGACATTGTTTTCCACCAAGTAATTCAGTACCTTATGACTTTTGTGAACTCTTGAATTATCAAAATGAATTGCAAACTTTTGTTTTTGTTGTTTGGATTTCTCAAACTCATCAGAATTGATAATTTGAGTAAGAACATTGTCAATTAGATACTGAGCATTCATCATATTAGGTTTTTGAAGAATATCAATTGCGATGATGCCATTCACGCCCCAAAAACCGACAACATCATCATTGGTGTGTCAATTTTTTTCTTCGGGAATGTTTGCGGATTTTCATCCTTTGGGATCAACATGATTTTGGCTTCTGTTGCATATTGAAACCAAGACTCGTCCCCTGTTACTAAAAAGCGAAACTTCTTGGATTGATACGCACGCAATATAGAGAGGAGCTCTTTCGAAGATTGGACTCTAGATTTTTTTTGAACTGAATTAAGGTTGTGCGGAACCCAACGTGTATACGCTAGTTTGTAGTTCAAATAATTGTGCAGATAATAACTGACTGTTGTACGTGGTATCTTTGTCATCTCCTCTATCCTTCTGAGTGATGCTCTTGGGTGTTCATCTAGCGCTTGAAGAATTGCTTTGATTTTTCTTTGATCCGGCGATTTTTTGTCAATTTTTATGATGGGCGCCTTTTTGTTCATGAAGTGATACATCCTAACATGATACGTTACAGTGGAATAGCTAGGAGCATCCATACCGAAGCATTTTACCAATGTCTCGTAGATTTTTTTACAGTCTTTGCATTTTTTTGCAAGAGCGAGGATGTTTTCTTTATGATTCATTAAAAAAATGAAAAAAATCCCGCCAAAATTTCCCGCGAAACCGCCTCTTGTCTCAAAATTTATTTTATATCCCGGCATGGCGCCAAAATACAACATACTCATCATATACATATATTCATATTTTTTATTATATATTTATAATCAGCATATATCTCCTTTAATAGTCTCATATAGAGCGCTGTGCTAAACGCACCTTTGGACACCCTATATAAAAATATGATGTAATTTGTTGTGATTTGTTTGGAAAAGGGGCAGAATGATTGTGGGTGTTAATACATTTTCGTATGTGGTACTTGTCATCGGGAAGTGTATCAACAAGGAAGCGACATGGACAATTCGGCCACTTACAATTAAATTGGATTTGATTTCTTTCTTTCCTAGTTTTATATGAATAACTACAACCTGCTTGGATTTCTTGTTGCACTCGATACTTAAGCAACTCGATATATGTGAGTTCGTGATCTTGGATCTGCATTAAAATGAAATGATTTGAAAGAATAAAGAATTTTGAATATATTGGTCTTATTTTGATAAGCTTGGTCGTGTTTTGAATAGCTTGGCCATCTAATTCAATTATGATCTTTGAAAATTAGGTGAAATAAAACTAAAACATAAATGTAAAACTAGGGATATGAAATTGTGGTTGTACACCACTTGTATGTGCCGGATACCATTGTGTCAAATTTTTTCTGAAATTAACTTTAAAAGGAGTGGGGGACAAACTCGCCCATTGTCACTTTTCATTAACCTTAAACTTGTAATTTTCATTATTTTTAATTAACCTTATTTCTTTCCCAATTCCTGATTTATTTTATTCACTTACTATTAAAGTCACATTTTAATAAAATATAATAATTTATTTATAGCATTTTTTTATACTGTAATAAAAAATTAATTATAATAAATTAAATGTTTATTAAATCAAATGTTTCTTTGCAATAATATTTTTAATGTTGAGTAAACAATGTTGGGATCAAGTGTATCATTTTTCAGACCTTTCTGAACAGCTTCAAGCATACTGATGCATTCGACTTTTTTAAATTGTGTCATTTCTTCGAAATCTCTTGTGACTTTTTGATAACTTTAACACTTCTCTCTGAATCCAGACCTTTAATTTGCAACTTAATCAGGAATGAAGGAACAACACTGGAATATAACTCGATGACAAGTTCATCGAGTCGAAGATTTGGTTGTACACCACTTGTATGTGCCGGATACCATTGTGTCAAATTTTTTCTGAAATTAACTTTAAAAGTACTAAGTAAATCATGAGATATAGCAATATATGTTTAAACCAACTTATATTTTGGTTGTACACCACTTGTATGTGCCGATACCATTGTGTCAAATTTTTTCTGAAATTAACTTTAAAAGTACTAAGTAAGATCATGAGATATAGCAATATATGTTTAAACCAACTTATATTTTGGTTGTACACCACTTGTATGTGCCGGATACCATTGTGTCAAATTTTTTCTGAAATTAACTTTAAAAGTACTAAGTAAGATCATTTATTTTTGCATAATTATAATGCCAATATGGTTTCTTTTGATTTTATTTCATTTATAAGCAAATCAGATTTACCCAAAAACTCCACTCCATAAGCGTTCATTTGCTAAATTAAAAAGTGACAATGGGCTAGTCTGTCCCTTTCTCCTTTAAAAGTACTAAGTAAGATCATGAGATATAGCAATATATGTTTAAACCAACTTATATTTTGGTTGTACACCACTTGTATGTGCCGGATACCATTGTGTCAAATTTTTTCTGAAATTAACTTTAAAAGTACTAAGTAAGATCATGAGATATAGCAATATATGTTTAAACCAACTTATATTTTGGTTGTACACCACTTGTATGTGCCGGATACCATTGTGTCAAATTTTTTCTGAAATTAACTTTAAAAGTACTAAGTAAGATCATGAGATATAGCAATATATGTTTAAACCAACTTATATTTTGGTTGTACACCACTTGTATGTGCCGGATACCATTGTGTCAAATTTTTTCTGAAATTAACTTTAAAAGTACTAAGTAAGATCATTTATTTTTGCATAATATAATGCCAATATGGTTTCTTTTGATTTTATTTCATTTATAAGCAAATCAGATTTACCCAAAAACTCCACTCCATAAGCGTTCATTTGCTAAATTAAAAAGTGACAATGGGCTAGTCTGTCCCTTTCTCCTTTAAAAGTACTAAGTAAGATCATGAGATATAGCAATATATGTTTAAACCAACTTATATTTTGGTTGTACACCACTTGTATGTGCCGGATACCATTGTGTCAAATTTTTTCTGAAATTAACTTTAAAAGTACTAAGTAAGATCATGAGATATAGCAATATATGTTTAAACCAACTTATATTTTGGTTGTACACCACTTGTATGTGCCGGATACCATTGTGTCAAATTTTTTCTGAAATTAACTTTAAAAGTACTAAGTAAGATCATGAGATATAGCAATATATGTTTAAACCAACTTATATTTTGGTTGTACACCACTTGTATGTGCCGGATACCATTGTGTCAAATTTTTTCTGAAATTAACTTTAAAAGTACTAAGTAAGATCATGAGATATAGCAATATATGTTTAAACCAACTTATATTTTGGTTGTACACCACTTGTATGTGCCGGATACCATTGTGTCAAATTTTTTCTGAAATTAACTTTAAAAGTACTAAGTAAGATCATGAGATATAGCAATATATGTTTAAACCAACTTATATTTTGGTTGTACACCACTTGTATGTGCCGGATACCATTGTGTCAAATTTTTTCTGAAATTAACTTTAAAAGTACTAAGTAAGATCATTTATTTTTGCATAATATAATGCCAATATGGTTTCTTTTGATTTTATTTCATTTATAAGCAAATCAGATTTACCCAAAAACTCCACTCCATAAGCGTTCATTTGCTAAATTAAAAAGTGACAATGGGCTAGTCTGTCCCTTTCTCCTTTAAAAGTACTAAGTAAGATCATGAGATATAGCAATATATGTTTAAACCAACTTATATTTTGGTTGTACACCACTTGTATGTGCCGGATACCATTGTGTCAAATTTTTTCTGAAATTAACTTTAAAAGTACTAAGTAAGATCATGAGATATAGCAATATATGTTTAAACCAACTTATATTTTGGTTGTACACCACTTGTATGTGCCGGATACCATTGTGTCAAATTTTTTCTGAAATTAACTTTAAAAGTACTAAGTAAGATCATGAGATATAGCAATATATGTTTAAACCAACTTATATTTTGGTTGTACACCACTTGTATGTGCCGGATACCATTGTGTCAAATTTTTTCTGAAAATTAACTTTAAAAGTACTAAGTAAGATCATGAGATATAGCAATATATGTTTAAACCAACTTATATTTTGGTTGTACACCACTTGTATGTGCCGGATACCATTGTGTCAAATTTTTTCTGAAATTAACTTTAAAAGTACTAAGTAAGATCATTTATTTTTGCATAATATAATGCCAATATGGTTTCTTTTGATTTTATTTCATTTATAAGCAAATCAGATTTACCCAAAAACTCCACTCCATAAGCGTTCATTTGCTAAATTAAAAAGTGACAATGGGCTAGTCTGTCCCTTTCTCCTTTAAAAGTACTAAGTAAGATCATGAGATATAGCAATATATGTTTAAACCAAACTTATATTTTGGTTGTACACCACTTGTATGTGCCGGATACCATTGTGTCAAATTTTTTCTGAAATTAACTTTAAAAGTACTAAGTAAGATCATGAGATATAGCAATATATGTTTAAAACCAACTTATATTTTGGTTGTACACCACTTGTATGTGCCGGATACCATTGTGTCAAATTTTTTCTGAAATTAACTTTAAAAGTACTAAGTAAGATCATGAGATATAGCAATATATGTTTAAACCAACTTATATTTTGGTTGTACACCACTTGTATGTGCCGGATACCATTGTGTCAAATTTTTTCTGAAATTAACTTTAAAAGTACTAAGTAAGATCATTTATTTTGCATAATATAATGCCAATATGGTTTCTTTTTGATTTTATTTCATTTATAAGCAAATCAGATTTACCCAAAAACTCCACTCCATAAGCGTTCATTTGCTAAATTAAAAGTGACAATGGGCTAGTCTGTCCCTTTCTCCTTTAAAAGTACTAAGTAAGATCATGAGATATAGCAATATATGTTTAAACCAACTTATATTTTGGTTGTACACCACTTGTATGTGCCGGATACCATTGTGTCAAATTTTTTCTGAAATTAACTTTAAAAGTACTAAGTAAGATCATGAGATATAGCAATATATGTTTAAACCAACTTATATTTTGGTTGTACACCACTTGTATGTGCCGGATTACCATTGTGTCAAATTTTTTTCTGAAATTAACTTTAAAAGTACTAAGTAAGATCATGAGATATAGCAATATATGTTTAAACCAACTTATATTTTGGTTGTACACCACTTGTATGTGCCGGATACCATTGTGTTTCAAATTTTTTCTGAAATTAAACTTTAAAAGTACTAAGTAAGATCATGAGATATAGCAATATATGTTTAAACCAACTTATATTTTGGTTGTACACCACTTGTATGTGCCGGATACCATTGTGTCAAATTTTTTCTGAAATTAACTTTAAAAGTACTAAGTAAGATCATTTATTTTTGCATAATATAATGCCAATATGGTTTCTTTTGATTTTATTTCATTTATAAGCAAATCAGATTTACCCAAAAACTCCACTCCATAAGCGTTCATTTGCTAAATTAAAAAGTGACAATGGGCTAGTCTGTCCCTTTCTCCTTTTAAAAGTACTAAGTAAGATCATGAGATATAGCAATATATGTTTAAACCAACTTATATTTTGGTTGTACACCACTTGTATGTGCCGGATACCATTGTGTCAAATTTTTTCTGAAATTAACTTTAAAAGTACTAAGTAAGATCATGAGATATAGCAATATATGTTTAAACCAACTTATATTTTGGTTGTACACCACTTGTATGTGCCGGATACCATTGTGTCAAATTTTTTCTGAAATTAACTTTAAAAGTACTAAGTAAGATCATTTATTTTTGCATAATATAATGCCAATATGGTTTCTTTTGATTTTATTTCATTTATAAGCAAATCAGATTTACCCAAAAACTCCACTCCATAAGCGTTCATTTGCTAAATTAAAAAAGTGACAATGGGCTAGTCTGTCCCTTCTCCTTTAAAAGTACTAAGTAAGATCATGAGATATAGCAATATATGTTTAAACCAACTTATATTTTGGTTGTACACCACTTGTATGTGCCGGATACCATGTGTCAAATTTTTTCTGAAATTAACTTTAAAAGTACTAAGTAAGATCATGAGATATAGCAATATATGTTTAAACCAACTTATATTTTGGTTGTACACCACTTGTATGTGCCGGATACCATTGTGTCAAATTTTTTCTGAAATTAACTTTAAAAGTACTAAGTAAGATCATGAGATATAGCAATATATGTTTAAACCAACTTATATTTTGGTTGTACACCACTTGTATGTGCCGGATACCATTGTGTCAAATTTTTTCTGAAATTAACTTTAAAAGTACTAAGTAAGATCATGAGATATAGCAATATATGTTTAAACCAACTTATATTTTGGTTGTACACCACTTGTATGTGCCGGATACCATTGTGTCAAATTTTTTCTGAAATTAACTTTAAAAGTACTAAGTAAGATCATTTATTTTTGCATAATATAATGCCAATATGGTTTCTTTTGATTTTATTTCATTTATAAGCAAATCAGATTTACCCAAAAACTCCACTCCATAAGCGTTCATTTGCTAAATTAAAAAGTGACAATGGGCTAGTCTGTCCCTTTCTCCTTTAAAAGTACTAAGTAAGATCATGAGATATAGCAATATATGTTTAAACCAACTTATATTTTGGTTGTACACCACTTGTATGTGCCGGATACCATTGTGTCAAATTTTTTCTGAAATTAACTTTAAAAGTACTAAGTAAGATCATGAGATATAGCAATATATGTTTAAACCAACTTATATTTTGGTTGTACACCACTTGTATGTGCCGGATACCATTGTGTCAAATTTTTTCTGAAATTAACTTTAAAAGTACTAAGTAAGATCATTTATTTTTGCATAATATAATGCCAATATGGTTTCTTTTGATTTTATTTCATTTATAGGCAAATCAGATTTACCCAAAAACTCCACTCCATAAGCGTTCATTTGCTAAATTAAAAAGTGACAATGGGCTAGTCTGTCCCTTTCTCGAGATAATGTATTTATCTGTAAAAATTGTATGTGATCAAATTTGATTGATAAATTTATTCAGTAATAATAAATTGCATGTACAATATATTATTGTCTTGCCATTTTTTTGCTCATAATAAAAAATCTTTAAAAATGATAACAATAAAAGAGTATTAAGTAAAAATTTATACATCCAAAATATATTTCAGTAACAGCATAATACGCCTATGCTAATTTTTAGTTCTTAAATTAAATAGATGTCCCTAATCCCATAGATATTCACCAAACTTGGCAAATTCTGAACGTGATCTACATATCCCTAGCAAGTAGATCATATTGGTATACGTATCTTGATCAAATAAAAAGAATATTTGTTGAATAATTTCTGTTCAAATTAAAAGTTCTTCAACTTACGGTAAATCTATCTGCCTTAAAAAGTATTACGATATTATGCAAAGTCAATTTTCTCCAAAAAAATATTTGAAGATGATACTTTAAGTATACCAAAAATACAAGAATTTTGAGAGAACTCAATGAATTTTTGTGAAGGTGGAGTTAAATTGAGAAGATTTTTGGTCAGAGAAAAACAAAAATTACTATCTGATTAAAATGGTAAAAATGAAAAAAGTTTAAACAAAGGAAATGAAGAATTTATATTATAATTAGAATTTAAAGAGTAAATATAAAAGATTGAAAGAAAGAATAATAATAGGATTCTTGAATGCAACATTTGGAATGATGTTTCCAGTTGTAGATGTGTTAAGCAAAGAGAGATAATGATAGTTTCTTGAGTTTTGAGTTAAGCTTGTTGTAGATGAGAGAGAAATTTTGACGAGACTGAGGAACTTCATTTGGAATGATGTTTCCAGTTGTAGATGTGTTAAGCAAAGAGAGATAATGATAGTTTCTTGAGTTTTTGCAATTAACCATCCTCAATGACTATTGTTTTAATATAATTTTTAAATTTTTTAAAAACTGACATTTTAGTTGTATATTTTTTCTAACAAAGGTACATTCACTAGGCGATAACAGTAAAATGGGATGAAAATATGATAAATAGCATCCCTATATAGTGCCAAACAATATTTATACGGGCCAAAAAAATTTGGCTAGAGATTTGGCGAGTTATAAAACTTAGAAAATTGAGAGGGATTTTTATTTTTGAATTTTTTTTGGAAAGTTAAAATTGCGATTAAAAATCGATTTCCAGGAGAACTAAGCATCTCATCATATATTTAAATCGATAAAAATATTAAATAATAGTTGAATAGTATAACAACGTGAAATTATGGCTGAATCTACAGAAAAAATGAACATATTTGACATTTTTGAAAATTCATACGTTAGATGGTGACAGACTCATAAACTATACTTTAGCTAAGATTGATATATGGTTTCAACAACACATGGTTAAAATTGTAAAAATATTTTAGATTTCAAAAAGATATATGGTAATATAATGGAACAAAGTCAACAAATAGCATGTTAAATATGTTATAATTAACTTTTTATTAGATCCAATAGTAGATATCGAATGGTTTCCAGCTTTATGGTTAAATATTTTCTTTTCGAGCTTCTCTTTAACTGTTGTATTAAGGTTGTAAATTTTTGATGCTAGAAACTATGGAATCTTCTTTGCTGCTGCATTTTTCTTGAGAGTTCTTGCAATTTCGAATAGATCTGCGCATTGTATGAAATTGAGGCTTTAAAATATCTTGAAAACAGAATAGGACTGCTTTTCCAAAGGAATGCTTACTTGTAAATCAGAGAGTTTCAAAATTGAGAGCAAGATTATCATCATAACTTTCGATTTTGCTGCGAAAAAGGAAGACAAGTAATTAACAAATCATTTACTGTTGTTCATCAAAAGAAGAAAACTTTGATAACAACTAATGATGATAAAATCAAGCTATCTTTTAATATTTTAAATTGATAAGACATTCAAAATATTTGAATGGTTTAAAATATTTTCTTTTAATTTCTATAAGATATTATCATGATTATATAATAAAATTTAAATTTTTATTCAAAAAGGCAATATTTCAAACTTTTAATTTCAAAAATCTTAATTCTGCAATAAGTGTATTTAATTGTAGCAAATTTAATGATCCTTCGTCATGCTTAGCAATTTGGAACTCATAAATTAATGATTTCTTCAAGTAAAATTCTGCATTATTTCAAAAGTCAATAATTCTCTAGTAACTTTTCTTCAAACCCTAACCATTATATTATATGTATAATGGAGAATAATTGCAAAGAAAGATAGCCGAATTTACTGGGTAGTTCTTGTGATGCGAAATAATTGCAAATTAACACATAGTTTTAACAGCATCAATCTCTTTTTGCTCTCATTTAAATGCATTCGCACACTTTAATTTTGAAATATAAGAGTTTTGGAAATTATCAAATTTATCTGCTCAAATACTATAGATCTTCATAAGTGTTAATAGAATCACCAGCCTTACATATAGTGTTTAATATAATGATGCACATCATACTGGGATTTATTCCTTATTCATCTAGTTATTATAAGATTTACAACCCCATGAAAATTTAAAATTTTGTCAAAAATAGTGAATGTACCTTTTTTCTAACACAACTATCAATAAATTGTAATATCATTATACTATATATTAATATGAATTTTTATAGAAAAGCTTTATTTTTTTCTCAATTTTTAATTTCATTTCAGTCTCTAAACTTTCTTACTATGTAAAAACGTATTATTATAGTAATAAAATAAAATACATGTTTATTCGATCTCGTATTTCAAAAAAATAAAATTACTTATATAAAAAGATTCTCTTTAGTCAACTTTCTTTTTGAATCTCTAATAAGTTTTTACTGTTGCTTCTATATATTAAGTATTGATTCTTGTAGTAAAGAAAATCCGGAACGTTTATTTATTAGAATACTCGAACTTTGACTTACATATTACTAATTGTAATTATTTTCAAGAGCTATTTCTATTACTCCTACTTGTTCGGCTTAAAATCTGCTATATTGTTAAGATAAACTAAGTCTAAATTTTGAACCATTTTTTGAAGTTTAAAGTGTAATACATATCGATTTTTTATCCGAATTTAAGAATTGCTTCAAAGTTTTAGCGTGAAATCGTGCATTTTTTCTAATGAAATTGTTATTATAAGATAAGCAATCTGAGTTTTTTTGAATAATATGTCACTACACATGATAGAGCGTTACGTGCTGAAAAGTTACGCTTCGTTCTGAAAGTGGTAATGAAGTTTTATTAGAATTCATCAAAAAAACGTATGAAAATAATCGTATGTCAAAATGTGAGCACTTCTCAAATTTTGCTCACATTTTGACTATTTTTGTGAGATCTTCCTCACAATTTTTGACAAACGTACAAAAAAGTGCCAAAATGTGAGCAAATGTGAGCAATTTTTATATCTCTTCAAGCATTAACATTATCGAATAATAATCCTTTGAATCATAATCAATAATAATTGACCTTTCACCAGTTTCTATCGTTTGTTTTATTTCTTTTTGTTCCCCACTATCCGGATCGGTCATTGTAATTGTTTTTGTTATAATATCTGCTTTATCTTTAACTTCAATCTTTTTTCCATCGGGATATTTAAACCAAAATTCCAAAAATTCGATATTGTCAATCTGTTCATATTTTAATCTATCAATTACATTTTTAATACCATCTGAAAATCTTATGAAATGGTCATTATATGGGTTTGATTGAACTAAATTTGAATGAAGTGAAATATAACCTGTTGATGAATATGACATTGACTCATATTTTCTGAAAACACTAAAATTTATAACATGAATGAATTTCTTATTCGTTGAATTTATGAATTCTTGAGGTAATCTTATTCTAGTTTTATTTATCACTGGAAAATAACGCTTTACCATATTTTTAATCGTAATAAAAATGTCAATTATCAATATTATTTCGAATAATAAATGTGAATTAAATTTAACAGTTAGCGGAATTTATAATGTTACTCTCGTTTCTGTGAGTGGTAAATTTAATCCCATTCTTTTAGACCCTTCAGATTATATATCATTTATTAAAGATGACCATGAAAAAACGTATGATATGTATATAAATAATGTGATAACGAAATGGGATATTAACACGATTTTAAGTTATTTAAATGAAACATTTATCGTATGGTATGAAGAAAATTTTAAATCAAAACCTGATAAACTTTTTGAACTTGATGAAATAAATAACCTTATTAAATTTCCGCTGAAAATTAAATTTTGTACTCCTCATCTTCGTTCATTGTTGGGAATATTAAATTTTGAAAAAGATGTAGGGGATGTTTTGTATTCTGACACTGGTTCCAATTTCATTTTAATCAAATGTGATAAAGTTAATACCCCAATGAGATTTTCACATCAAACATTAAACCCTAACTCTTACCCATCAATACAAAACATTTTATCCATCAACTTAAACACATTTTCTTTATCATATCCGTTTCAATTATCCGGGAATTCATTTATTCTTCATTCAAAAGATTTATCAAATATTAAATTTAGAATAACTGACCTATTTGATTGTGATTTAGAATTCATGAATGAAATATTATGGCAATTTCAAATAGAAAAAATAGCTGATGAGATAACGGATTAAATATTTATTTTTAATCGTAATAAATGATTAAACAACAGCAACTTAAGGCGCAAAGCACCCAGGTCCTTCAGACCATTACATACGCCATATATGCATATAATTCAAAGACGGCAGAACAAACGCAAAGGTTGAAATATGGAGATTTGGAGATAGTATTGAAAAATGACCATTTCGAATTCGTTTGCAAAGGTGGTGCAGTGATATCAAATATAAAAGAAATTTTATTTATGAATTCAAAAATTAAAGGAATAACGGATGATATAACATCAATTCCACCAGAAGAACAGAGATATTACGCATTAAATGCATTTCCTAACGTTTTGAAGATTGGAAGATTTAATTTAAATGAGGAATTCATAGAAGGTTTCCTAAATGACATAATGAAGAAAGCAGATAAGGAATACGTTAATACTGAATTAATGAAGAAAGCAGATAAGGAATACGTTAATGAAGAAATAAAACAATCAGAGGTCTATTTTACTCCACCATTTTTAAATTTTATGAAATCATCAGATAAAACATTTGAATCTATTGAATGGTTATGTTTCGATGGAGTGACCACGTATTTATTTTATACAGCTGGCGTGCTTTATTATTTTAAAACAAATGATTTTAAAAACTATGAATCATTTACTCCATCTGTTTTGAATCCTGATACACGAGAGTCAATCATTAATCCAAGAATTTTATATGTTGAATATAATAACGGTAAATTTATGGGAATGATAACGATTGGAGATGATTTTTGCCCTTGTTATTCATTCAATTGTATCCAATGGTTCAAATGTAATTTAAATCAAGATGCTAAATTTAAATATCCAAATAAACCTATTAGATGCGTTAATAATAAATGGGTACTAATTTATGAAGTCAATCAAATTTTCATTAGTGAGGATGGGATAAATTATTATATGTTTAGTATGATGTCATCAGATTTGAAAATTGATTATACAAGTAAATGGTATTACATTAACAGCATGTATTTTATCCTACAAAATGATAAAATTTATAGATCATATTCAATACCATTTGGTTGTTTTGAACAAATTTTTCAAGCTGATGGAGACATTGAAGCTTTATGTTATGCTTCAAATGTTTGTGTTCTTGTTTCAGGTGATATGGTCTATTCATATCCTGTAAGTTATAACAGATATATTTATTTATCACAGGATTTTTCAGAGGATCCAGAGAAAACACCAAGTTGGGAATTGGTTTATTCATTCACTCCAAAATATACTCGAAATTATAGATTTGCAAATTTATTTTATATTGATGAGTATTTTATTGCTTTAGGATGTGGTGATTTAGTAAATATCAGTAGTGATGGAAGAAATTGGTCTGAAATCACAAAATTTCAAGATGTTAGAAAAGCAATTTTCAAAAATAATACGTTAATATTGATGACAATACCAATTTTAATTTCTTACCCAGTTTCAATATTATATAATAAATTCAATATTCATAATGGATTAAATACAATTCTTGAGATAATTTACCCCGTTGGTTCAATATATACATCAATGAATTCAACAAATCCGGCAAGTGTTTTAGGTTTTGGTACTTGGAAACAGATTGTAGACAAATTCATATACTGTGCGAGATTTTCAAAACAAACGGGAGGCTCAAAGAAAATTAAAGAAGCAAACCTTCCACCACATAAGCACACAGGAACTACAAACACAACGGGTAATCATTCACATTCAATAACAAAAAGAGGTTATAGAAATCTTGCCGCGGGCTCGGATAGACAGGGAATGGATAGATATGATATTTCAAGTGACCCAGTAGATTCAAGCGCAGGTATTTTCTGTGAAACCACCGGAAATCATTCACACACTTTCACAACAAATTCAACAGGTTTGGGTAAAGATTATATGCCACCGTATATTACAGTTTATGCATGGTACCGCGTTCAATGAACGCGCCTGAGCCTACTTTGCAGGCTTACCGCGTTCAATGAATGTGCTTGAGTCTTGACCCAAAGGATCTAGGCTTACCGCGTTCAATGAACGTTCAATGTTTGTTTCACAAACTTTAGAACGGCATAATTTAACATTTTATTTTTATCATAAATGACAAAATTAATTAAGCCAACTATTTCTAAATTAATGATACCAATGAAATCATTTCATGGAGTACTTATCCCAGGTTCTTCACAATTAGCCGGGGCAAGTGTTGTGGCTCAAGGTGGAACATTAGCGAATCCATTCAAATTATTAACTAAAGATGAACTTAATAAAATGATGATAAAATAACTGATAACAAAATTTTATTTCAGTGTCACCATGTCACCATGTGTCACCGGGTTAATTAACTTCTTTTAAAAATGATGACAACATGACATTTTGACATCACAGCAGGATTAATGCAAAAATATTTTTAGGAGAGAATGCAGCATTTATGAATTATTTTTGAAGAACTGAAGGTGTCACCATGTCACCATGTGTCACCGGGTTAATTAACTTCTTTTAAAAATGATGACAACATGACATTTTGACAACATGACAGGAAATATATTTTATCATTAATGGTTTTTTGGTTATTCAATAATTAATTATTTTTGAAGAACTGAAGGTGTCACCATGTCACCATGTGTCACCGGGTTAATTAACTTCTTTTAAAAAGTGTGACAACATGACATTTTGACAACATGACAGGAAATATATTTTATCATTAATGGTTTTTTGGTTATTCAATAATTAATTATTTTTGAAGAACTGAAGGTGTCACCATGTCACCATGTGTCACCGGGTTAATTAACTTCTTTTAAAAATGATGACAACATGACATTTTACTCAGAATTTTGTGCTGAATTCAGCAAAAATAAGCCGCTAGCGGCAAGGGCGAAGCCAATGAGTTCATTTACTCACAATATTTTTGTACAAAACGACCCCAAACTTTTAACTTCTTTTCTGCAGCTTCTAATGCTATTTTAGCTAGTTCATACTCTCTATAGTCTCTCTTTAAATCTTCTTGTTCCCATTGGTCTAGTTCGTATGGAGAGTCTCTATAACCATAACATATCTCACGTTCATATTTTTGTTGTTTTTCGCGCATTTTTCTAACTTCTTGTTCGAACAAATGTTTTGCATTCTCTACTGTATCTTCGAGTTCTTCTTCATCTAACTTCTCATGAACTTTCTTGTCTATGGAGTCCATAATTTTTCCAACTGCTATGCAATATTTTGGAGAAGCCCACATTGCTATATAGTTTATAAGTCTTGGGTCTACATACGTTCCTCTAACCTGTTTGATTTCATCGGGAATTCCTGCATGAATTTTGTATAAAATGCAACCGCCGGAATTCGGACTGTTGCTATATTCTTCACAAAATGCCTTATAATACTCTTCCCAGGACTTATTTTCCAACAACTTTCTAAAATCTTTCCTAAACTGCTGACACATATTTGTTGCATTTATATAACCATCCTTGTCTCTACGTAAGACTTCAATACCGTTATAAGTGCCTTTTGTGAATGTTTCGCCATTAGATTTGTTAGTGAATGTTTTTGCTTCGACTGACATTTCGGTTCTTACATACAAAATAAAAAAAATAAATAAAAATAATTTTAAAACTAACTTTATTTTTGGACTGCATCGAATTTCCTGGACTGTTGTCAAAATGTCATGTTGTCATCATTTTTAAAAGAAGTTAATTAACCCGGTGACACATGGTGACATGGTGACACCGAAAAAATTAAATTTGGATAGAGTTTAAAAATTCATCTTTATTAAATTCATCTCTTCCAATCAATTTATTTATTCTATTAAATTCTTTTATTTTTGCTTCACCTAGTTTAAGGATTGAACGGTAAGTTTCTAATTTTTCGATTATTTCCTTCTTCTCTTTATCGTTTTCAATTACTTTAGTTTTATGGGCATCAGCCCCGCCACATTGCGGCTTCTTTTTGTAATAGCATATTTTTGATTTTATTCTGTTTAGTTTCTTTTTATATTCATTGTCTGGACTCTGAATCTTAATTGAATCAGGACTCTTGGCTGCTTTGTTGTCACTCATTTCTTACGAAATAAAAAAATTAAATATTATTTAAATATAATGGAGTAATAAAATAAATCGGAATTTCTATTAATTTATTGTCAACTTCAACTAATGCATTGCCGTTAATATATCTAACAAATTCAGCTATTGTGTCAAATCTTCGTCTTCTTTTTGTCATTGATTTATCAGTTTTTCCATAATCGAGATGAATCAAAACTTTATCCCCTTGTTTAAAATTCATGAGCCCCAAATTAATTTGTTCACGTTTAACATCATTTAACCTTTCCATTTGCTTTCTAATATATTCCCATTCTTTTGAAATATCATTTTTCATTTCCACTGGTTTCATGTTTATAGTTCTATGCCATGTATTATTGTAATAATATACTAACTGCTGTATGATGGAGTCATGATTTCCATCCCAGTATATCTGACCGTTAACCCCTAACGCATCTCTAAGAGTTCTCATTACCGCATCAACTATTTTATTATGAAACGTATATGGAGAAGATGAGAAGTAAAAATTAATTTGTGGGAAATAATGAATCATAGCCGCCTGAAATCCTTTATCACCATCACCCCTGATATTATCTACTCTTTCATGATCTAGTAAGTATTGAATAGCTCTTCTTGTTTCCTGTTCTGTTTTCCCTTTCACTTGAATGCAATATAAATATCTAGTGTTAATGTTAATGGCAAATAAATAAGTAACGTTTCCTTTTGAATACTCTAAATGATCTATTTCGTATGAATATGGATATGGAGCAAATGAAGGGCGACTAAATTTTTCCTTTAACGGTTGAATTTTTGGGTCAGTTGGTTTATTTAATATCTTGAAATCCTTTTTAAAATCTTTTTGCTTCTTTAATGTTTGAAATGGATATAATAAAGTGAATGATGAAGGATTAACTGAAGGAGGAGGTATTACCGTTGGAGGTTTTGGTGTTGCAAGTGGTTTAATTTTATCTGCTTTGATTTTGGATGATGAAGTTTTGGATTTCATTAATTCTGGATGTATTCTATTCATTTGTTTTAAATATGCTGTATATAAAGGTTTGATATACTTTCCCGCTTCGAGTTTATGTTGAAGGATGAATTCCAAAAGTTGATCTTCATTTAAAAGTCGGGCTGAATATAGTTTAACTAATGAATCATAAATTAAAGCTTGTGCATCATTTATGGTCTGAAGGACCTGGGCGTTTTGCACCTTTGGTTTTTGCGGCTCAGGATTATATAATTTATATAATTCATCAATATCTTCTTCTGTTAATACTTTATTTTTGAAATCTTTCAATTGTTTAAGTTGTGATTTAGTTTTTCCCCTTGTATATTCATTATTTTTAATTTTGTCTTTAATTTCAGAAATTATTTTATCATGATATTTCAAAATTTCATTTTTATAATACGAATAATAATAATCCATATAATCACCCGTTATATTTTTATTATGTTTTTGGAGATATGATTTTAATTCATAATAATTAAGAAAATTTTGATTAAATACTAAATCATCAATTAAATTTTCTAAATCTGCGTTATCCATTTATATAAAAATAAAATAAATGTTTTAAGGGTGCCCACCTCTTTGAATCATAGTATCAAAACCATTATTTACATATTGAATCGCATCATTAACGGTTCCTCCTTCTAAAACGGTATCAAATGGTGGAGTCCAGATTTCCTGATGATGATCATAAAATCCAGCACAATTAACCGTATTATTAGGTAAAATATGAATCTCAGCGGTATATCTTCTATCTAAATTTGGATGCCTTATATGTATACCATTACTGCCCGGATAAAATCTCAAACCTTGATTTTGTTGACGCATCAAATTATTGAAATTTCTTTCTTCAGGGGTGAATGTTCTTCTCCGTTGACGTTGTGGTGGTGGTGGTGGTTGTTGCTGCTGTTGATGCTGTGGTGGGATTTGAAAAATACGTTGTGGTTGATTATTTGGAATCTGAAAGTTAAAACCATTTGGTATAAATCGATTTGGTTCCTTTTGTCTCTTCTGTGGCATTTCATTAAAAATAAAATTTTAAATTGTATTAAATAAATGGCATACAACATCCATTTTCACAACATACAGCCTTAGTGTGTGCCCCTGTTAATGCAGTCTTACCGATTGTTAAGCGAGTCATTGACCCGTTTTTAAGTTGTAAATTAATATTCTGACCATCAAATATCACTTTATCATTTATTATATCCAAATAATTTTTAGGTGTTAATTGTTTATTTTGCCTTAAACTAACACCTTTCATTTTTTGTGCAATCTTTTTAAAATCACTTCCATCAATTGAACTGTTGAATGATGTATAACATTTAGGACATAACGCAACCATGTTATCACCTTGTTTCTCAATTGCTAAACCCAATAATTTTTTCTCGTGTGCTTTTTCTTCAGCTTTATTCTTTAATTTAGGTTTAAATTTCTCATCAAAACAGAAGAAATCAAAAGGTGCGAATTTGAAAATGTTTTTATCATAAAATTGTTTATCGGTAACAATCGCCTGAAATGCTTGAGTGTTAGGAAGATTTGGGTCGCCAGCGATTGCCCAATAAGATGAATCAGTATCACCTTCAATGAAATGAAAACGATTAACATCCATGCATTTATACATAAAATCATAAATGAAAACCAAATACCAGTATTTTGCGTTATCTAAAGTAAAAAATGCCTCTTGTAAACATGTATCACATCTATAAAATCTATCTTTGAGCATCACTTGATATGTATCCTCACCTATTTCTCTTATGTTTTTAAACTTATTTGACATACATGCAACGCGTGCCTTCTGTGCATTCATTATTTTAGTCTTTGCGTAATTTTGTGTATTCATTGCATCGTAACCATATGATCCATTAAGTGAAATCTTGCAAAATAAACTTTTTCCTTTATTTCCTTCTAATTCAGCCTTTTGTCTTTCGTTCATAAATTCGTTCGCAAATTCATTAAAACGGGTGTTTTTCGTAAATGTTAAAATTGATTGAATATCATCGATGATAAAATGAAATCTGTCTATTAGATACCAAAGATAATAAGAAGAAAATGGTTGATATTGGTTGTGTGTTGATGCTAACTGAGTTAATTTCCTCTGTTTCTGGTCAACTGGTAAATTGTTTGATTTCATGTAATTATACATAAAACCGCCAATTGTTTTTTCATCTGTGATAATATCTAAGTTTCTTATTATCGGTAAAAAGTTTATGTAATCATTAATGTATTTTTCATCAATGTGACCCTTTACTTCAGCCACGAATAAAGTATTTTTCTTTCTAATAATTCCCAGTGCTTTTTCTTTCTTTGTTGCTGTATCACAAATGATAACTCCATTCAATCTTCCCGGCATATACATTTTATGGTCAGTATATTGAATGAAATCATGAGGATTAGATGAAAATGATGAAGGATATAATGAATTAAAGTCAACACCAACGAAATGAGTCATAATGTTGGTGGTGTCCTCATTTGATACAGTTTTAGTTTCTGGACTATATGAAAGTTTATTAATGTGCGTGATTCCTTTAAGATTTACTCTATGTTGAACATTTGATAGACCACCAGTAATTCCATTACGGAGAATGTGATAAGCTTCAACTGAATCTAAAGTCATTGGTAAATTATTTTTTAATGCATAATTTCTTAAATTGATTCTTAAACGTTGAACATCTTCATCTTTATTTGATTTTACGACATTGCAATAACAACACATTAACTGACAATTTTCTTTAGTATGTGGTTTTTCATTATCGATTCTATCCAATGTTGGTTTATTTGCATATGTAAACACTTTACCACACATTTTGCATTTAGATGAAAGGATTAAATCGTGATAGTATTGAAAATCATCCATTGAAACATTATTTTTAGTATCTCTTTCTGCTTTTTCATCTTGTTTCTTATATGATTCAATTTTATATTTCCAATACTTTTTCGTTAATTCAAAACTTGATTCTATCTCTTCCTCGGGATATTTTTCATTAGGATTAAAGTCTTTATATGCTAAAGCGTAACGAATCATTGAAGCATTCGATGATAAAGAAAGATTATGAAGCATGTCAATTTTATAAACAAATGTTTCTTCAATAATTTTATCGATTGGGTCAATCATAATTTCAACATCTTTATTGCAATAATGAATAAAATATTCTAATCTATTCTTAAAGTTTTTAGCATCATTGAGATATATTTGATAATCACTATCTGATATAGTTTCTTGAGTTAATGCTGAATAAAATGAATCTTGAGTGAATGGTTCCACTTTATATAATTCTTCTTCATAATTTTCCCACGTGATGAATTGATAAGGGAAAAAGGATTTAACACGTGATTTATTGTTTCCGAAATCTTGAGTGAATTGGTCTAATGTCCCACCCGCTATATAATTTCTGATGTCAATAAATCTCAATTCATATGGAACGTTTGTTTTCTTTACAATGATTTGCTTAAATTGTGAAGATGAACCCAGCATTGATTTTATTTTCCATTTTGCAGTGTTTAAATCACGAAGAATTAAATTTAAATCAAACTTTCCCGAATTAAAACCTATGATATTCACTTTATTGAATTCCTCATCTAGAAGTTCTTTAAATGCTTCCTTCTGTTTTTCATTTAATGTATGGGACAAAGTCCCCGCCGTTTGCGGCTTCATTAATTCATCGTATTGACTCATATTTGATTTAGCAACTAATGAACAGGTTGAAAATAAAAATTCAATCCAGTCAGAAATAAAAGAATCACTCGAAGTTAAACAAAAATTCCTCGTATATGTTTTATCATTTAATTTAACTGTTGATGATACCATGAATGGTTTTAAGTAAGCGTTCAAAGTTGCACACTCAGAAAGTTGTAATTCTTCTTTAGTCTCTAATGTTTCAAAGTCAAAAGTAATATAATATCTTGTCGGTTTATAATATTCCTGCAAATTGTGAGCTAATAACCACTGATATATCTTCTGTTTCGTAATATGTGGTGCATATGGTTGCTGTGTCTTTTGCAACTGAACGTCTTGAATTAATCTTCCATTATTTTCTTTACATTTCTCACAATGCTTTAAAAATCTTCTTTGGTTTTTCCTTTCTGGATCATCACGGATAGAATAACTTCTTCTTTACAATATGGACAAACTTTATAGCCTGTGAGTGCTTCAACGTCTGTTATTCTGTCAGCGTGAAGTTTTCCACATGGACTCTGTGTTAATAAAATATTTACTGTTTCAAATTCTGGATCTATCATTATTGATTCCACTAATGGAAAGTCTACCTTATTTATGTCCACGTCTTCTGGTTGAGGATCACAATAATAGAAATCAATATTAACATTTAACATTCTCGCTAATCTCTCACTTTCTGATGAAATGTCAAACCCTTCATATGCATCTATTGCTTCATTTAAATAGCTTCTATGAGTTTTAGGATTAACACCATCAGGAATGTTATAGAAGCGTTTAAATAACCTTCTACCTTCTGCTCTAATTTGATTATCATTCATTTTAGCTGTTCCGTTTTTGTTCATTTATGTAAGAATAAAAAATTAAAAAATAAATAAAAATAAAGTTTATTTTTTAAAGCCCATAAAATGAATTAAGAACACATAAATTTTTATCATCTGCGACGTGACGAATACATTTTAATTTACTCAAGAATGCGTACCCTGATACATTAAATCTAATTCCTGTCTTATTTAATTTCACAACTTTGAAAAGGAATGTATGAATAGCTATAAAATGATGAGAAAATGTTTTATGGGTTGCTTCCATTTTTTCTGAAATAAATGAATAAATATAATGCTTATACGTTTTCATATCTTTTATATTCTTAATAACGAATGGTATAGACCTTTCCACTTCATCTTCCTTCGGTGCTGTTCTTTCATATGAAACATTATTAGTATCTTCAACAATGAAACCGCAATCACATAAAATTTTATATGTTCCAATGGTTTCTTTTGATATTTTATCTAATAAATCAAAAACTTTATCAACACCTGTGCATTTATTTAAATAATAATTTGTGTAAATATCATGATCTTCTTTCTTAATCGTATTAGTTGCATATGTCACGTTTTTAAGAGCTTTTTTGAATTTCTCAGAATCGAGAGGGGGTGAAAGTAAGATATAAGGGTATTTTTCATTATCAATAAATTGTAACTTATGTTTACGTATAAATTTAGTACCTTCTTCTGAAAGTGTTTCGTCTATTTCACCATCCAATAAATTTTGTGTTGATTCTGAGACATAATTTTTAGATCTTTCTTCATGAGATTTCTGAACTTCTGATTCTGAAGCTGGGATATTCATTAAATCCGCTACTTCATTTTCATTATATTTTTCAACTTCTCTGAATTCCTTAATTTTTTCATCTATTTCATCTCTTATTTTTTTCAGTCTTTCAATTTCATTGTATTCATCATCTTTAATCCGTTCTTCATAATATTCAGGGAAAACATCAGGTTCTTTAGGTTTTTCTTCTTCAGATGTAGGATATAAGAAATTTATAACATCATCTTTATTCATTTTTCCATCATAATCTAAATCATTTAATAACTCGGCAAATTTTTGACAATTTCTTAAATAATATTTATTAACTTCATAACCCGCCTCCTCTAATATATCCTTTATTTCCTCGTTTGTGAATCCTAATTTTTTAACGTTGTTAGTTTTGACGTTCATTTCTTACGAATTAAAAAATAAATTATTCAAAAATGTAAGACATTAATTTTTAAAGTTTATTTTTTATTCATGAAAATAATTATTTCTAATTTCTTTTACTCTCTCGTATATACTAGATTTAAAGAATTCAGAACATTTCCCATAATCTCCTAAATGTTTTCTTATCTCTAACGTGTGCCAGTTATTATATGAAACTGAATAAACTTTATCTTTATCTTTACACCTTTCATCACTTCCAATATATTTATATCTCAGTTTTGATTTAGCGTTTTCATATTCATTAGCGTTTAATAATTCACAGTCTTCCTTTTTAAATAAATGTTTTATGTATTCAGGATTTAATATTCTTCTTTTATATGCTCCTAACTTAGTTCTAAAGGTTTTTCTACAAAATTTAGGAATTCCATCCTCTTTAATGTCATCAATGATTTCCATTTCATTATTTTCAATTTCTTCTTCTCGTTTATGAGGTCTTTGATTATGACTCCATTGATTCCATGAAATTAAATATTCTTTATCATTATATTTATACCTCATTAGCTTATTTTGGCTTTCATATTCATTTAATAATTCACAATCTTCATTTTTAAATTGAAGTTTAACCCATTCAGGATTTAAACAATGTTTAATTAATCGCGGAATATCTGACATCGTCTATATATAGATTCTTTTATAAAAGATAAAAAATAAATTATTTTAAAATTAATGTTAATTTTTTATTGATTTATAAATAAATATATTTTAATGCATCGTCTATATATAGACGTAACAAAAAAAGTCACTAAACCCATCATATCCTACTACTATCAAATCCCAAATAGGATATAAATGATTTTTGTAGATACTAATTCTCGAAATTAATGTAGAGATGTTGGATATAAGACTAGTCATATATTAAGGGTGCACACGAGAGGATCATGTAAACTTCAGAATTTAGAACCTTATTTTTAGGCATTATCTTGGCTACCTATTTTAGGCTCGAAAAGCAAAAAAATATCAAAAAATACAACTTGACTCCATTATGACCCTTTCATGGAGGTAGTTTTTATCCGCTAGTATTTTCCCTTTGAATCTCTTTACAATTCGAAATCAAATTCAAATTTCAGTAGAAGAAAGGAAGAATCGACTTACTACGGTTGTAATACGAATAAATACATATATTTAATTATTTTTATTTACATAATAATTGTTTGAAGCTCATATTCCAACAAATTTTTAAATAAAAACATTAAAATGTTGAAAATGTTCATATATTTTAATAGGGTTTTGGCACTTTATTGAGGAATTACTACATACATAGTCGAACTGAACTTGATATTTTGAAATTTAAATTATTTATCAAAGTTAAAATTTAACTTGAAATTTATAATTATTTAGTCATATTTTGCATAATTCTAAGTAGATTTTGTAAAAAATCAAGAAAGAAAAATTTTAACGTGCTTTATTTTTTCTTTTTTATAATAATACATATTATTATATAATTAACATATTCATAATGTTTCACCCTTTCAAAAATATAATCCTCCTCCTCTCAAATAAACGTACATACGGGTGGCCTCTTTTTTCAAAAAATTAAAATTTGAAATTTTGGGCTCAAATATTAGAGATTTTTTCAACCTTCAACGATATATGTTGTCTATATCAGACCTCCTTTCTTTTTGATACTTAACATTGTTCCTAAATCTTAGCCGTTAAGGCTGTTCTGAAAATATTTTTTTTTGAAAAAATTCGAAAAAAATTCTTAAAATTCAAAAATTCCTTAATTCCTGAGGATTTTGGAAAAAAGTTTTTACATGAACATGTGTATATTATATGAAGTATATTGATAAGGTAAAAATCAAATTTTATTGCATATTCATCGAGAAAATAAACTAACGAATCCCTCAAAATTGAGAGGGTAATCCTCCTCCTCTCAAATAAACGTACATACGGGTGCACCCTTAAACTTTTTGAGTAAACTATTCAATTTCACCTGCCTCGCTATTCCAAATCGTCATATGAATATTGACACAAACACATATCAGTATTCCATAAAAAGATCGAATATTATTTTCAGAGCCTTATTCTATTGAAATTAACTCAAATTTTGGTCGGATAATAGGAGCTAATCGTTATACATAATATAGTAAATCACGATATTAATTCGATAGTACTCTCAATTCAAAATTTTATGCCTTAATTTGTGAAAATTATCACCTTTGTTGGTGATACGATGATGACATATCAAATTATCACAATGAAATTTTCTTTAAAACGGAATTCTGAGTGTTACGATTAATTTGGCTTCAAAAAATCGAGATTTTTTGATAAGATTTAAGAGCACATTATAATTAAGATTTTTCATGATTATCGCTTTATTCCTTCTTGCAACTGTTCATATTAACCCAGACAATGAAGCTCCAATAGGAGATCCAATTCCTGATTTCTATATCAAGAATACTGGGCAATATAATGGAGTTCCAAATGAAGATCTAAACATTGTTCCAGCAATAGAAAAAGGATTGAATGGTAATGATATTTCTATTAGTGTTTTTAGTACAGATTGCGCAGATCCAAACGAAAATAATGGATCTGAGCCAAAAGATCCAAAAAATTCTCGAGAACCTCCAAAACCAGATACTAATGAAAAACAAAGTCATCTTTTATCAATCATAGGTAATAAAATCGACGATCACCAATGCCTTGGAATTGCACCCAAGAGCACTGTAAAATGTTATCCAATACAACAGAATCAAGGACAATTACCATACTATATAGCATTACATATGTCAGACACAAAATACTCATTAACGCAACTCAATGCCTTTCCAAATAACAAAATGTGCACAGATGGAAAAATCATCGTAGACACCTATGATGAATTGAAAGAAAGATTACTTTCCTCTAATTATGTAAGAGGTCGCAGTGGATTAGGCTGGATTAATGTTTTTGCCCCACAAATGTGCAACGGCATAGGCGCAGATCCAAATTACGATGCTTTAATGCAGACACGATTTACAATGAATATTGCTGCTACTACAAACAAAGGCGATAGAGCTTACTACTCACCAAAATCGTCAAATTTATTATTCAACGTTCCATCTACAGATACATCGATTGACTATGGAGATAACGTAACTGTTAATCCTGTTCATACCTGTGGTATTCAAAACCCATCACAGCCAATGGCAACGAAGATGGAAGCTGCGACTGCCATTGCTACAGGTGCTTTAGCTCTAATCCTTCAAACAAGTAAGAATATCACATGGCGCCTTCTCCAGTTGGTCATAGCTCTTTCTTCTACAGTTAACGATGCAGATCATCCATCCTGGATTACAAATGCGGCCAATATAAAGTATTCAAACATAGACGGCTTTGGCCGGTTGAATGTTGCCAGAGCTATTGAACTCATCCCACAGATTGTTCCCCTTGGAACTGAATATGAGGTACAGTCCACAAACACATACGATTCTCATGTCATTCCTTCATGCAGAAGTGCACCACTGAATTTTACCCATACAATAGAGAAGAAAGTCAATTTCATCGAATCTGTCAATCTGATAATTGACACTTTTCATGAAAACATCGGCGAATTGACCATTGAGATTGAATCTCCATCAGGTACAAGAGTTACTGTTAACGAGATTACTAATACAGAGAGTCGTGGTCCAGGATTAAAGAGATTTGCTTTCACGGCGAGACAATTCTTAGGAGAGAATGCAAATGGTGACTGGAAAGTCTATATTTCAGCTGCTGGATGCATCCCTACTGGCCGAATCACAAAGACAAAATTAAGAATATTCGGTACATCGAAAATTGTCTTATTCGGAAAGAGAACACTCGAGAAATCCACAACAGACATCACTGACCAACCAATTGGCAGTGTAATTCCTCAGCCAATATCATATACACAGTATAAACAGTTGCCAAACAACGAATCAATACATTTGTCAATTGACAATTACAGCCCACGTTCAACTATCGATTCCTCAAAGAATTTGACATTCAGACTCACAGGAATCGATAGTTTCGCTGACAGCCCAGCTACTCTCTTCTTCACAACAACAGATCCGGATGAAGTAGGTTCAATCGCAAAGGGAGTTATCAATTTTGAAAAGACCTCTCAAATTAACGGTTTTAACTGTTATTCACCTCACAACTTGGCCGGCAAGTGCAACATCACATACATTGTGAATATTGTTTATGCTCCTGATATTATCTTCAGTGCAAGATGCGGTCCTTTCTCAATAAAACCATTGAACATCAATATCAAGCAATACGAGAAAATAAAGAAAGATGAAGTGATCACAAAACCATATTCATTGAATATAGAAGTTGATGATGCAGATGATGAGCATGTATTGACATCAATCATTGATTATGACCATAAAACTGTTTTACAACAGTCTTTTGAACCAAACAAAGGATATGTTTTATTTATTATACCTGAATCATCGAATTTCACAAGAGGAATATTGACTGTACAGTCATTGAACACAGACCATGATCCATGCTCTGTATTTATCAATGCTTTTATTGTCGATGGCTCCGAAATTACACAAGAAGAATTAAATAATTTTAAATTTAATATGTCATCGCAATGTTCGAAGATTTCTGGTTTAGTTTATCAGGCTTGTGTCCCTCCTGATACTAATCCAATCATTACTTATACTTCTCAGCCTCCATCACAAACTGAGAAGCCAAATAAATACTCACCAACATCAAAGGAAGAATCTGCAAATGAAATAAGTGAGAAAAAGAAACAGAAACAAAAAATTATAATTTCAATAAGTGTCATTTTCACTGTTGTAGTTGTTCTGATTCTTGTTGGTGTTACTTTGTTAGTTGTTAAGGATCACATCAAAGAAAAGAATGAGCCTGAAGAATATTGTTCTGAAACTGTTGCTCCTGCAGCAACTTTATAAAAATTTTGTTTGTATTTTCATGAAAAAAATCAAAAAAACTTTTTTCCCATCTTTTTTAGCTTACTCAAAGATTGAGAAGCTTTGTTTGTGCATGCAAATTTAGCTTTCCTTTGATCAAACAAGTTAAAACACATCAAATTTTAAAATAAATGAGGTTAATTGAAATGTTTTTACTCAAAGTTAGGTTTAAGAACAAAAGCTGATTCAAATCTGATTGGTAAGATATATCACATATTTGGTATTAAATTAGATTCTGATGAAAACATATTCTCACAATTGAGAGGGCGAAGCACTATTGAAAATAAATGAAATATGAGAAAATCGGCTAAAAATAACTAAGGGCATTCGTAGTCAAAATATTTAATCATGAAACTCGACTTGATCAAATTCGGTTCCATTCTTTGAGTAAGATTCATGCAACATTTGGACCATATACACATTTCAAGATATGGAATAGGGAATTAATTATCTCTTTCTTTAAATTCCCATAGAAAACCTTATATTCCTGATAAATCGGTAATAATATATGGAGAATACTGACCCAGATTTAACTGTATTGCACAATGGCACATCTCTTAATGTTTTTGGTTGTTTCATAGGTAATGACGCTGATAACGAATGGCTCAATATAAAAATTCGATTATCAAACTAAATTTCTATCAAATTTAGCATATTTTGGCTGCAAAACATATCAACAAAACATTTTGATGATGGCCGATCAAAGATTTTACCGATCAAAAAAAGTGAGACAAAATCATTTTATTATGATCAAAGAATTCTCACATCTAACTTACCATGTTGTAGATGCTTTCTTCACAGGCATTCCTCATGCTGCCAGTGTCTATGCTGTTAAGTCAAAGACAGGAGATGCTGCAATTTGGGACACAGGCACTCCAAGAAACTATGATTTATTGAAGAAACAGCTTTACGATATCGGAATTACAAAAGATAACTTAACAAAAATCGTTTTATCGCACATTCACATGGATCACACAGGAAATGCATCTCAATTAGTAAAAGATTTTCCAAATGCTATGATTTATGTACATCCAAGAGGCGCTCGTCATGTTGAAAACCCAGAAATAATCATAAGAGAAGCAAGAAAAGTCATGCAATACAACTACGAACTTGAATACAAAGATAAAGTTGTACCTGTTCCAAAGGACCGAATAATTCAAGTAAAAGATGGAACAACACTTGAATTCGGTGGCGGTGCATCGGTTGAATTGATTTATGCTCCTGGCCATGCATATCATCATCTTGCTTGGATAGATAAAAAGGCACACATCGCATTAACAGGTGATTCATTCGGTAATGTTTACGATGACATTGCTAAAAATGTAGGTTTCGCTATCACATCTCCAGCTGCTTTTGATCCTGACGCTTGGACCGATACAATCACAAGAATTATGAACATGGGAACAGAAAGTTACGGTGTAGCCCATTATGGCTTCCATGATAACACAGAACAGAATTACAACCAATTAATGAAATGGCTGAAGCGTATGAAGGAGATTGCTCTTAAGGAAAAGGAAGAGAACATTCCTGCTGCAGTTTTCGATGAATATGCCAAACTTTTTGGAGCAAATTTGGTTAAAAATGATGATCAATTACAAATTAACTACAAGACAGGTTTAATTGGTGTTCAGATCTACCACAAAATGGTTAAGGCCAATAAAGTTCATCCAAGAAAGTAAATTTGATCTCAAATTCTGTTTTATTTGAGTTCAAAACATAAATTACATGTAAAATCTATCCTAATATTATAGACTGAATAAAGATTTACTATCCAAACTAAAAAAGTATTTTTTAAAAAAGTATTAGAGATGGAGATTAATTTTAATTAATATCTCTATCATTGAATAGGATCCAGGAAAAGTAAACGGTGTCTTAGCACAATAAACACCTTTGTTATTATATACACCCTAAACACATTGTTTCCAATGAGTGATTATACCTTTGGATAAGATTTTGTTGTCATTGATCATTTAAAATCTCAGAAGTTTCTGCACTGAAATGAGATGTACTTTGACTGTATATACAATGGATATGTTATTTTTTCCAATTTATGCATGAATTTTTTAAAAATTGATTTTGATATTTTATATCTTTTAATAAATATAAAAATGAGGTATGCATTGATTTCAAACATCATAATAACAACGTTTTTATTCTAATTCAAACATATAACAAAAAAATATAAAACAAATCTGAAAACTTATTTAAGTCTTCGACAAATATTAGATTTTTGAGTAGCTTGTAGTGAAGAAGATTGATTATAACCAATCAAATTTAGAGAAAATCCTATTTCACCTGGCGGAGGTCGTTTTAGCACAAAAGTGTTGAATCAAATGTTTTCTCTTGTTGTTTCTTTGTTTATATATTCAAATGGATACTTATTTAGCAAGTTAGGTTCATTAGATAACAAATTTGTTCCCAATCCTAGTTTTTCTCCCTTAATTTTAGCTCCTGCAAGTGATAGTAACGTTGGAAACATATCAAACAATGCATAATCCTTAGTAATTTTGCCTGTTCTTTGAGTTTTTAGATTAATTACCAAATTAAAAACTCTTCTATCATAATTTCTGTCTATATTCATCTTATTACCCATATATTTATGGTCTCCGTGGATAATGATAGTTGTATTCTCATAAAACGACTGAGAATTCACCCATTCAACAAAACTCGAAATCTGTTGATCAGAACATCTAATTGCATCATATAACTTATTTCCTGTCTTGTTGCAATACTTACAATGGAATCCTGGGAAATGTGTGTCCATTGTCATCATAATTGCCATAAATGGACGATTTTCTTGGTATTTTCTAAGAATAGCTTTCTTTGCATGATCAATCATGATGTAATCTGATATCCAATCATCAGTCTTTTTCATGATTAAAGAATCAATTAAATCTGTTTGCTTCATTGAGTGAGATAAGTACAAATAGCCTTGATTACATGAATAATATGATGTAGGATAGATAGCAACCAAATTATAGCCGTTTTCTTTCAAAATATCTGTAAAACATTTTAATTCTGGGCGAAAATACTTATTACTGCCACCCACTGGTCTTCCAAGATAATCACCGCAAAGAATAGCATACGTTGCCCCTGAAGTATAGCTCATTCTCTTCATTTCCTTCGGACCACCGAGTTTTTCGGGTTTGTGAGTAAAATGTATATTATTTTTATCGTTAGCAAGTCTTTCAAGGTTAGGAATCAGACTCTCTTCAAAGAATCCTCCAGAGTTTACAGATGCATACGAAGTTTCCATAGATTCAAGGAATATTAGTATAATATTACGTTTTGTATCGTTAAAGTTAACCAAACCTTCTGGAAAGACATAATTTTCTTGCATGAAATTTGAATCTGAAAATTCTCTGGTTTGTATATATAAAGCGTCATTGAAAACAATGATATAGCGTATATAGCTGCGAAATACAAGACTCCAACTTCGAATTTGGTCTTGCATTCACATAAATTGCATTTAATTAAGATTGGAAAGTATTTATTTAAAATATAGCAGAGTAAAATTGATGTAATGAGACATTTGCAGCCGAATTTAGTGAAGTACTCTAAAATTATTCCTCTGAATTGCACAATATTGAATTTATTTCCTGTCATGAATACGTTTGCAACATTGTTCATATCTATTATACCATATGAATGGTAAATATACTTTACACCTGCAATTCCTAATGATGATAATACAATTAAAAAATAAAATGAAAAATTATTAAAAATTGAAATGCGAGCCTTTCTTGGATTAGCATATATGCTTTGAATAACGCTTAAGTTATCAATATTAATACGAATTTCCATTGCTCCTAATAAAGTCGAAAAAATGCACAATAATTCTTCACTTATTATATAATCTAGCCACTTGCCTTCTAAAGTAACGCAATCTCTGCATGCGCAATTAAATATAAATGAAATGAATACAATTTTCGAAATGTTTTTTGGTAATTCTGCATTTGTTAGTGACCAAGTCAATATATAAAGAGATGCTGATAGTATGGACAATCCTAATTCTATAAGTAGTTCTTGGAATATCATTTTGATATTCCAAAAAACAAAGGTAGTCTCACGAAAATACGTTATTTTCCCGATGCCTTGGAAGCAGCTTTGCAGGTTACCCGTAAGGTAACCAGTAGAAGTTTCTGAGCAAGGATGAAGAAGATTAAAGAGCCTTTTTATTGCAAACGCTATATTTGTAAGTGTCTTTGTAGAACTTCTCATAAATTCAAAGATTTCCAAAAACGAATTTTTCGATTTTGATATAATAAATGATATTTAAACAAATTATAGATGTGTTTGCAATTAAAAAAATCCGAGTTAACTACAATATCTTCAATTTTTGTCGTTCACTTTTTCATGTCATACTGATAGCAAGAATACTCACCCAATTTGGTTACACTTCATGATAGTTTGAAGTAAAAAAAGGCCACAGTTTTTTTTATTTGATATCGTTATCTAAATTTTGTACAGAAATGAAATAAATTATAATATGAAACGTGTGTTATTATGCTTGTTGGGAAACAATCCAATACTTATGTCTGAATGAAATGATTATTTCTACGAGATTTTTCATATTCAGCTAATAATGCTATCAAAATCAAATAACAATAAAAAGTTATTTTGTACATAATGTAACTTAATCTTTAATACTATATAGAACTTCGAAATACGACTAAACGGTGCGAGTTACGCGATTAAATAACTTTTTTTCGATCGAAACTTGAAAGTGAGGATAACTCAATGGGTAGGGGTATGGGTTCGACTTTTTCTATTGGGCAACTATTTTTTTCTTTTCATTGTTTCAGCATTTTTTTATGCGATTATGCATAATTATTTGATTTCCTATATATTCAATAATAAATTTGTTCCGAACTCTTAACAAATAAATAAATTTTTAGAATATTTAAATTTATAGCTCCCTACATTAATATAAAGTGTTCGAATAGTTCATATATAGTTTCTTTAAAATAATTTGTTTCATTTTAAATTGGTTTGGCACAATGCTTGACATAACATGCACAAAGCTATGCCATTTTAAAATATGTATATCAATCAAGCCGATTAAGTCCATCCTAAACGAAAATCATCGATACTCATGAATTTATGATAGTCGTTCTTGATATAATTGCGCGTTTTAAAAAATGCTTACTTTTGAACACAGAACTTATCTATCCATATTTATCAATGAAAGTTTATAAGATGCATTAATGACAAAACCTTACTTTATCAATTATAATCTTATCGTAAATTTCAAACTACAATACTGTGGGGCAAATATTAAATAACCACTATGTTGCGGATTTTATGTAAGTCTGCAAACTGTAAAATGTAATTAAACACAAATAAAAAAAAATGTAAATTTTAATCGAGAAATTTAGCAATCTTGAAAGCCTTGATCGGCATCTTTTACAAGATGTCAGTAATGCATATTCAATAACTATGAAAATCTAGCCAAGCATGGATTTTTTTCGAAAAAAAATTGTATTAAATTTCATTTTTCATTCTTTATACAAGTTTTAACCTTTGGTGCAATTATATCCTATCGCAAATGCATTATTGACGTTATTACTTGGATACTTCTTCATAACGCTAAATCTTCAAATTAGTTATGTGTTTGTTACTAATAGAAGTTGGAAAGGTATTAAAAAAGGAAATGTTAATAAATATACATGTTTAATTAAAAAACAAACAAGAATAAATTAAATAATTTTATTTCTTAGGAAAGTCTAAGTTTTGTAATAGATAAATTGCTTTTTGTGTCTCTTCTTCATCAATTTCTGGATGTTGATTCTCAGGTGGCGGACTAATTAAAACATCATGGGCAATATCAAACCATTGTTTTAGTTCGTTGGCAGAAGGAAAATGATCTTCTTGTATTGGCGTTATTAATGATTGAAAATCATCAGTTGATTCTGCATTTTGGGAATTTTCCAAATTTTCATTTGGAAAATTTGAATTTTGAGATATTGTTTAAGCACTCAGATCTCATTTTTAAAATATCTGCACCAAATTCTTACATCTGATAATTTTCATGTGTAACCAATGTTTCCCAATCCATTTGCCATACCCTACTAATCGCAAATTCATTCCCTTTAATTTTGTATTAAATTTAAATTCCAATCTTAATTTCTACATTATTTATGCTAACCCTTTAAATTTTGTTCTTATTTATTCACCCTCAGATACAAATTTATTTAGAATGTATTCCTCTGAGGTCTATATTTGTATTCGAAAATAAAATCTTTAAAACTCTCTAAGTTATCATTTTCTCTTCAGATATCTAATATTTTTCTAATGACATAACTACTTTGGACGCATATCCAAATTCCAAAAAAAATATGGAAAAAATAAAAATGAAATACAAAAATACAATTTTTGATATGTAAAAAGAGATTTTGAAAAAAATTGGGAAAAAGAGTATCTAATAAAATTGTTTGAGATCTATGTAGACATAGTTTTTACATTAAAAAATCAATAATATTGAAATTGATCTGAATATATCTTTTTTTTAAGTTTGAATGCATTAATCTCAAAGCATTTGATAAAATACTGGTTTTATTTCAAAATTCTAAATAATTTGTAATTAGATCTTTATGATGTAATTTAATTTTAAACAAGTACAGATAAAGAGAATCATAATAAAGGTGATCTATATTGCTTAAGTAAAATTGAGTATAATAGATCGATCTTAGCAACAAGATCTGAGGAAGTAGATTTGAGAGTCGAGAGTTTGGATCTTAGCAACAAGATCTGAGGAAGTAGATTTGAGAGTCGAGAGTTTAGATCTTAGCAACAAGATCTGAGGAAGTAGATCTTAGCAACAAGATCTGAGGAAGTAGATTTGAGAGTCGAGAGTTTGGATCTTAGCAACTAAATCTGAGAGTTTTATCATTTCCGGCATATTGGGCCGAAAAGGAGTGATCCGCGTAAGTATGAAAAAAGGTGAATTTTGTTGTATGGTGTTTTTTATTATATCCGTTTCTCTCACAATTTTCAATAAATATTATTGTTCAAACGGAAATATAAATAAACAATTCAAAAATAAAAATGTAAATGTAAATTGAAAATGTATTATAAACATGCTAAAAAGCGTATATTTTAAACTTAAAGGAAAAATGAAATTCGTAAAAATGAGCATGATGTTTGATAAGGGAGTTTTAATTTTTTTTCAAAAAAATTAAGAAACTTAAATTGAGATTATCAGGCTATGTAGTGGGTATTTTTACGATCTGACTGCAGAAATCGAATCAGCGAGACCCGAAGATTCATATTCCGCCGGAAAAATAGGGTTTCGAGGCGTAGATAGGGATAAAAAGATGCTTTAAGAAGATCTCAGTAGAAATATGGTTTATAAGAGGATATAGGTCAGGATATAAGATTATGAAAATTGAAGAAGTGAATTATCAAGATGTATTTATGAGTAAACTATATTGTTTTAAGCTATCTAAATCTGTTTTGATATAAATTAAAGCGTATACTTATGCAAAATGCGAAATTTAAATTAATACTTTTTTTTGCTATTTGGACACAAAGCTAACAATCCATCCAATAAATGACGTATACCTAGCGAGATGAAGCATTTTAACATGAAAGACAAGAAAATCTGATTACTTGTGTTGAAAGTTTCTGTATTTCGTCTTC
Source organism: Trichomonas vaginalis G3 (assembly GCF_026262505.1). NCBI lineage: Eukaryota > Parabasalia > Trichomonadida > Trichomonadidae > Trichomonas > Trichomonas vaginalis. Next base: position 6,213,897 of record NC_067208.1, read on the forward strand.
TTCCAAACACAGCGTTCAGATGCAGAAGAAAATGCAGCCGTAATGACGCAAAAAGACACTAAAATAAATTGGAGAATTTCTGTAAAGTTTTTACTGAGCTTTGTTATTGAACCCGAATTTGTTGCTGAGTGACAGGATATTAAATCTACGACATTCATGAGTAATTGTTATCAATTTGTCAATAAATTATGTTGAAGATGGTTTAAATGTCTTCGAAGGCATGAAATTAGATCCTAAATCTGTTTGAGTTAATCAAAGAGAACAAATGTTGAAAGAGTTGTCATATTGCCTACAAAATTTTCAAACATTTGCATTGAGACAATGTGAAAAAATGATGTCCAAAATACCTTTACTAAAATATTTTTAATTTGAATCATAACAAGGAAAAACAATAATGGCAGAATAAGAAAAAAAAACAAAGATGTTATGATTTGAACAGTTGCCTTTTAGATTCAAAAAGAGAATAGTGTTCCCAACCACTACACTACCTTCCTTTCTGATAAAAAGCTGAATAATTAGTATTTAATGAATTCTCCAACTTGGGGATTTGCGGCTTTTCCAAAATCTGTTATGATAGTTCTATATAGCAATTGATATATAATATGTTTTTTATAATCAAACAATTTTTTAGTCCAGATAAATTTTTTAAAATTTCAAAGTCTTTCCATTCTACTAACGCTCTTCACATCCATATTCTTTACCATATATGTAATATAACGCCTTATTTTAATTCCCATGTTTACGATTTATTTGTCGAAAAACTGTCTTGCCCATTCACATCTCGCGAAAATTTTCGACTTTTTGAATGGCCGTTTTCAAGATCTCAAAAACTGTGGGATATTTTTTACAAAGCTAATCGACATTTATTTACCACATATATGTACTATACAATGCACCTGGTTTCATCGAATTTTTACCGTCAGTTTTCTCGTGAGACTACCTTTCAAAAAACACTTTTAAAATTTTTTTCTGACATTTCATTTCAAATTAGACTTGACACTTTTTCTCAATTACAACTCGGATAAAGATATATTGCTTTCAAGATAGTATGAGGAATTTATGCATTATGTAAGGCTTTGCCCATTATGTTGATTGGAGACAGAATAATCATTTGATTTAGATGAGAAAAGAAGCAAATGATATCTATGAAAAAGTGACGTTTTTTATAATTTTTTTTCTAAAAATTTCATCATGGCAAGTTTTTTTTCTAATCTAGCTAAGAAGATTGTACCAATACTTGTCGAACCAACTGATGAAACACCCACCGATGAAATCAGACATACTTGGGAAATAATTTCGCAAGCTTCTTTAGATAAAGATGAAAATACTTTATATGACATTCATAATGCATTAATTGAGTTAAAACATCAACTTATTGATGCATTTGGAACAGAAAACGAATCAGAAATATTCACATATCTTGCTGAACAAAAAATTTTATCAAATTTAGTTTCATATTCAATTGATGACAATCCACAAGGCTATTCAGATGAAGTTATTTTGTTTTTCCTAGAATTTACCAAAGGAGCTCTTATGAATTATTTAATTTCTCCGAATTTTTATTCAGCCATCAACTTATTACTGCAAAATGCGCAGCCACATAACATGAAGTACTGGAATGATTTGATTTTAAATCTTTTTGCATATATAATAGCTAATCAAGAAGTCATGGAACTGTTTGTAAAACCAAATTATTCTCCACTTCTTGAACAGTATGCAAAACTTGTTGTTTCGAATATAGATGATCAGCCAGAACAATATTTACAACTATTTTCATATTGTAACTCAATCCAACTTTTTAATCAGTTTTATTCAACGAATCAAGCATTACTAAAGCTAATAATCGACTTTATATCCGAATGTATTACGACTTATACGACAGATTCTACAAAAACTGATATTCTTTTCACAATTTCAAATTCATTTGAAGTAATGAGTCAAGAAATTGCAAATAAGTTTAGCCAAATGTTTGATGACTTAATTGTTAAGCGATTCGTCTCTATTTCGAATCCAGAAACTTCACTTTCCAACTCAATTTACATTTTGGCAAACTTGCAAGCCAAAAACGTTGTTTTAACTATATTCAATTATATATCAAAGAAACTACCTCAATTTATAGTTTCTGAAGATGATCAAATTTCATATCTTTCATTTAGGCTCAGTACGTTATTATTAGAGTACACAAACCCTCGGCTTCATGAGAAATACTCGGGAAGAGTTTCTTCTGACTTTACGAACCTTTTGAGAGCGAATTGGTTTGTAAATACTGATACAACGGAAATTCTTGAAGTTGTTAGGATGAATGTTGCGAAATCTGAACTAGAAGAAGGAATTGTTAACTGGGATATCGAAGAACTCCTTCTTTCCGTGAAAAAAATTTTAATTGATTTATTAGATAAAGAAGAGAAAGTTTTTTGTGCATGCATTGAATTTGTAACGGAACTTGCTGCAAATAAGGATAACTGCGTGTCATTTTATACTCTTTCGAGCGAATGTGAAAATGGAATGTATAATTCGATCAAAGAACTTTGTCTGACTGTTGCAAGACGTATTGGAAATAGGCCTTCAACTGTTGATCAGCTTAAACAAGCTTATTCGAAACTTTCTGAAAATAACTACGAAGATGACAGTGAAGGACTTCTTTTCAGGAAGATTGTTTTAATCATTGAATTCCTTAAAGAACTGAATGCTATAAGTAACGTCAAAAATTCCTTTAGAATGTCTTATTTAGAATAATAAATATAATAAAGCTGTATGTTTATATTTACTTATACATAATTAATATCTTTATATTTACTTATGCATAATTAATATCTTTACAAAAATATTGCAGAATGTGATTGCAGAACAATGTGCCATTCAGGGAGATATGCACAGGTAAAGTCCCAAATTCAAGGAAGTATTTTGAATGACACATGCAGAACGGCTAGAGTGCATAAAACATTCTTGTCGATAAAACTTCCGGAATCAGAATACGAAATATCCTGCCTTTATTGGATACATGCGAAAAAAGTGTTTCCCAAAATGACAGATGTGTATATCTACATCTTGTCAGTCTAAAGTCCCTCAATCAGAAGAAGATTGTTGAACAAACAGTGTTCCCAGGAATGGCAGACTGCGAACTAATAGTTGTTCATTATTACAAAAACAAATTATTCAATTTCGACTCATTAACAATCTTACAACTAAGCATAAATTCTTATAAAACATTCAAAATACTTCCAATCTATTCAAAAATCTCAAATTCTCATCATCAACCCTAGAGATGGCCTTTAATGATCTCTCTTAGGTCATCAATAAAATTAAATCTAAAATATTTTTCATTGATTTCCGATAAAACCAGTTTAGCTTAAGAGAATTTACACCCACATTTCTATGTTGATTATCTTAGGAAATTTTGCATAGGGTACTTTCACAAAATATTCCTTGAAATAATTTGCCATTTCTTTGGCAGAAGGCGAATTATTGCCCGAAATTAAAGAAAATCTCCAGTTCTGGCGAAGAATCATCTGTCCGACAAGTTTACCATATCTATTAAAAAATATTGCCAAAATAATTATTTAAATCTTAATTATGAGAAGTGACCCTGCAAGAAGATATTACTTTCTGTTGTCACCCGTGGGGTAGACAGAAGATCTGTTACTTTCTGCTAAGTTGGCAAGCCTTTGACATACTTCTTTACGCTTCTTATCCCATGCATCCAGTCTCTCATTATAATAATTTATAAATTCAAAAGCATTTTTTAAGCCATCCAGACATACGCTAAGCATATTTTTATGTTCGGCAAGAGTCGATTTCAGATCTTCAAGATCCGATTGATTTTTGACAACAATTGATTTAAGATCTTCATGAGTCAATTGATTTTTGGGAACATTTGATTTAAGATCTTCATGAGTCAATTGATTGTCAGTAACATTTGATTTCAGATCTTCATGAGTCGATTGATTGTCAATAACATTGCCTTTAATGGTACTGAGAGTAGTTTTGGCAGACTCCATATTATGATCCAGTTTTTCTAATCAAGATGTTGTAATTACAAATCTGACACCTTGTAAATAGTTGGCACCAAAATAATCTCATGGCGGACAACAGCTTGTGTCGCCACCGACTATCAATCGACCAACTGAACAAGAAAAACCTACCATCTCTTGAAGATCTGCCAAAAACTGTTGCCGAAATTCAAGCAACTCTTGATGGACTTAAAGATGTGCCAAAAATTGTTGCCGAAAATCAATCAGCTCTTGAAGATCTGAAAGCAACTGTTGCAGAAAATTATACAAATGTACTCAAACTTTTTGAAGACATAAAGGAAATATTTACACATCCAAGCAATTATAACAACAGACTTATTAATAGCTTTGTTCAAAATCTAGATAATATGCCTGCACCAGGAAGTAATCCAAACAACCATCCTGCCTAACCCAAGAGCGACAACGGAAAGTAATACCTTCAAGCAGGGTCACTTTTCATATTTAACTAAAAACTTTTTTATTTGGACAATATTTTTTGTTAAATATGGTAAGCTTGTCTGACAGATGATTTTTCTCCAGAAACGGAGATTTTTTTTTAATTTCGAGCCTAGGGCAATAAATCACCCTCTGCTAAAATCCGCATAAAATTTTGGATCCAGTTTTTCTAATAAAGATGTTGTAATTACAAATCTGACACCTTGTAAATAGTTGGCACCAAAATAATCTCATGGCGAACCGCAGTTGGTGACGCCACCGACAATCCACTTGCTGGGGTACTACGCAGCCTTTGACCTGGCAATCATAGTGCTGCTCCATCCACATCAGCAAGTGATTTCGGCAGGAGATCTCCAATTGGTTTTCCATGAGGTTTCTGCAAGCCAGAAGCACAATATCTATGCAGTCTGGCTACTAGGATATCTTAGTTAGGCTGCATAATTATTGTGTTTCTGGACTATAGTTGAACTCCCTGATCATTTGAGGGTCAAGGATGCAAATTTACTCGAAATGGGCAATGTGTATTACAAAAACTCTCATTCAATGAGAGATTTTGTAATGAACAATTCCTTAAAGTACTCTAACTACTCTTTCCTGTTCTTTCGGAGGAAGAAGAAACATAATTAATTCAAGCTTCAAACCAGAAATCTAAGCATAAATAGAAGCTAACATACTACCTATTGCATGTGCAGTCTATTCGAGCTCTCATATTGGATAATTTTCTCTCACTCTCGGTGAAGGCACCATTAGCATTTAGAATAAACATTTGATTTTTACTTTTACAGTTATATTATATACCTTTGTAGCATCTATATGCTTTATATATCATAGATTCTACTCTATTTTTAAGAATTATTGAGTTAGAATTTAAATTATAAAAACATTAACTAAGATTATTGAAACTAATATAAAAAATGATTATGAATTAAGGACAGAAACAAACACTTTATATTGGCAATGGAATAGAAGCCATTGTCGCGACACCGCACATATTATTTTTGTCCTTAGCAAGTCTCATGTATCCACTCTCGCCCCATGAAGTTCCCCATGAATTTCTGATAATCCAGTATGAATCCGAGTATCCAACCACGTTCATTGCGTGGTCTAAGTTTTGGGAAGAGCAGCAAGGATCTGAGTAAATTCCGCTTGAATATAACTGAAAAGATATTCTGGAGCAGTCTAAAACAACAACTGCAACTCCATATTGATAGACATAGTTCGCCAAGTCCCTTTCTGAGCCTGATGGGACTGAAACAAAGTTTGAGGTAACTGGCATAGCTGTTTTGGCATCGAATTTGCAGGCTCCGTCGACACCTTGATAGGGATAATCTGATAACTTCATAATTGCGCCGCCTTGCTTGTTAATTATAAAGGACATTGCTGCCTGTATAATTCCGCCGCCGCATCCGTAGCAGGTTGTAGCGCAATCAATAATATTTTGTTCGGAAAGCTGAGGAAGATTAGAGTAGAGCAAAGCATAGTTACTTTCGCATGCTGCGACTGTTCCAAACGCCCAGCATGATCCGCATTGTTTTTGGTCTCGAATTGGGTTAACTACGCCCATTTCTCGATAATCTAAAATACCTGGAGAATCCTTTATCTGAGGTCTTACTTTTTTGCCTTGAGAAACCAAATTTTTATCTATTTTTGTACCTAATAAAGATTGATACTCGGTTGGAGTAAGATGCGATAAAGAATTCAACGATAATTTATAGTTTGCATTAGCTTTATTGTGTGTTTCTACAAAATTCTTGTTGGCCATCCAAATTCCAAACCTAAATTTGTATTCATCTCCAACAAATAAGTTATTTGTCTCTTTCATGTAAGAGATAAATGCCCTTTCATGATGTTCTTCATAAAAAATGCTTGAAGAATGGACAATAAAAAAGAACATTTGGATGAATTTTGATGTTTTTTTCTGAGGGGTTGAAATTGAAAGGGAAGTTAACACCCTTTCAATTTTTGAATCCATCACCTCCAATTTTCAAATATTTTTGAAAGGATATAACTATCGGTCGAGCCAACCATGAAGTTCTCCAAAGATCATAAGTTGATATACATCAATATTTTTATTTATCATCGTTAATCTTGATTTCAAAAAAATTTCTCAATTGGCATTTGAAAAAACGTTAATTCCACGAATCCGCCGCTTAAAATTTCATGTACTTCTTTAAAAAGGTCTTTTCTCTCGATTAATTTGAAAATAATGTCAGGCATAATGTAAAAACAAAAAAATCTCCAAAGATATTACAACAAAAACTAAACAATTTTACAAAACAAACTATATATAATTGATTGTACATCATACAGCTGCATAAATTTGATTGAAAAGGTCTCTTCTTCCATATATCAAGCGTCTTGCCACTCTTTGATCGAAGAAAGAAGAAATATTGCCTATAATGATAAGATCGGACTTATCTGTTATGTTCAATAGGCTCAAAATTTCCTGTTTTACCTCAGGTTGAATTATTCCGCTTTCTGACTTCATATTTTCAACTAATTCGGCCATTAATATTGCTTTCCTTATTATGTCACCAAAGAAATCCATACAAAGAATGTATTTCTCCATATCATTCACAGATTTTAATTGTTGAACTAATTTGAAAGCACAGCAGTTATCAGAAAACCTTGGTCTTGATAATTTGAACTCTTCCAACATCTGTGGAGAGTCCAAAAATTTTAACATTATATCTTGGTAAACGGAGGTCTGTATTGACTGATCTGGGCCTTGTATAACTTCTTCTTTATCTAGATTTATCCATGTCCATGGTCTATCGTAACAATAAAGGTCAGATGGAGGAAATCCGACAGTTTGTGGAGAAACGATCTGTAAGAATAAGCCGGGAGTTACCCTGTTCGTATATAGTTTCGATGATAAATTTAGCTGTTCTTTTGTTAAAAATAACGAAAGAAAATCAAAATAAGTTTTTGCTAAATTTTCGTCTTTGCTTTCAATTATAGTCGTCATTTGAGTTTGCAGGTGTGATGCTAGACAATGCTGTAAGAAGAAGTTGCACTTGTCTGCTGTTAAAGGAAATTTTGTTGGTTGCTGAACTCCAGAAAGGAGTAGTTTGAGTGCAATTGTGCAAAACAATGTTATGTGTGGTGTTGCTTGAAGAAAGTGTTCTCCACTCTTAATTATTTCTTGTACATTATGAATTAATAAAGCTAAAAAAGAATGGAAATAGGGAATTTGTGTTTTGGTAATCATATTTTCTTCTGAATGGACAAAAAATGTTAATGCATAGGTTTGATTTGGTTCTGTTATTGATGGAAAGAAATTTCCAAAAAGTAATAATTTATTCTCTGGGAAATCGAAGAAAAATGATGGATTCTTTGCGAAATGTTCTTGGTCATGCCTTGTGACACCTGACATAACGATTCTATTATATGATTGATAATCGACTTCTTCTGTTTGATTAGAAAAGTTCCAAACACCTAAAATTTCAAAGCCAGTCTGGAAATTAGACGCAACTAATGTCACTGCTTGAAATGGATTTGGTTTCCCAATCAAAATTTTAGAAGTAATCATTTGAAAATCAAATAAATATTGTTTAAAATTCTTGTCACTTTTATGATGTCATAAATCCATCCATCATAAAATTTGGTACTCACATATAACAATTTTGACATTTTATGGTGCTAAGAAGCATAAGCTTCAATAATTCATATCCATATTACGCACTCACAACTTCGGATTTTTATTACTTCATCAATTTTTGGAAATGGAAAATCAGAATATAAATATATGTTATATAGAGACTTTATAATGTTTTAGTCCGATACTTAAGCTTCGGAAATAGTATGATAGTAGAAGAGATGGAAATCATGCAATTTCATTTCTATGCATGCAGTTTTGTGCATTTCTATTTGAGTAATTATGTTCATTTTACATGTATTGGTTTCGCATTTACTCATAACGAACTTATTGATTATTACAATATGAGAAATGGAAATCAGAAATGATATCAAAAAGTGACAAATGTGTTTCTTTTTCCTTTCTTTTGCAAGTTCTACAGCATATTTTTCTGAGAACTTTGATGGAAAGGAGTTAGAAGGATGGAAGTTGCCTCGCCACATTAAATATGGAATTGTTTTAGGTAAATGGGGACATTCATCAGGAGAATTTTACGGAAATGAGCAAAAATGGAGAGGTCTTGATACATTAATCAACCATAGAAACTATATCATGTATCATCCCTTCCACAAAACAATGAATTCAGAGAATTCAGATCTCATTATTCAATATACTGCTCGCTTGAATTCAAATCAAGATTGTTCAGGAAATTTCATTAAAATACTTACCGATGATGTTGATGTTACATCATTTGGACCCGAAACTCCTTTTGCTATCAAATTCGGACCAGAAGTCTGTGGTCCTTCATACAAAAGAACTCACTTTACCATCCAATACCAAGGAAAAGTATACGAAAATAAGAGACCAATTGGTTTTATTCGTGATCAGTTCACTCACGCTTATACATTAGTTCTTTATAAGAATAACTCTTATAAAATTAATATTGATGGTGTCCCAATGGATGAGGGAACTCTTGAAGAGCGTTATGATATACCTAAGATCGAAAAACCAGAAGATTGGGATGAAAGAGAATTTCTCATTGACGAAAATGAGAAGAAACCAGAGGATTGGCCATTACCAACCATGGAAGTCGAAGAAGAGGTCGAAAAAGAAATAGAAGTCGAAGAAATAGTTAAACCTGAAATAAATTCTGAACAAAATGAAAATGATGCCGAAGAAACTCAAAAGGAACCAATAAAGAAGATGGTCAAGAAGATTGTAAAGGAAACAGTTAAGAAGACAGTACCAAATCCAAATTATAAGGAATGGGAACCAACGAAAGTACCAAATCCTAACTATAATGGTACATGGGATCCTCCGAAATTTGGTCATTGGAAGAATTTGAACTATTGGGGATTCGAAATCAAACAATCAGTTGCCGGAAGCCATTTCGACAACATCCTCGTAACAGATGATGAAAGAGAAGCAGAAAGAGTCTTGCAGGAGAACTTTTTGAGGTTCAGGCTTCAAGAAGCTCGTGCATATGACAGAGGAGGTGGCGGAGGTAACAGCGACAGTGGTTCTGATGCAACTGATGAGTCCGTAAAGGATTATAGAGGTGCATTGAACTCGCAGAGAAGAAATTATGGACATTCTATTGATAGAACCCAATTCGATAATTTGTAAATCTATATTTTATATTTATTTCATAATAGATGAGATATATTAGATGTAAAATGAAAATATGCCCGTGCCATACTAGCGATTTTATGTATAGATGATGAATGGTTTTGAGATGTATTCGAAATTAACCATTTTGGAGATGAATTTGGTATGTATGCCTAGAGTGGAAGCAAAATTAGTTAAAATCGCCATAATCTGTCGCTAGGACATTATTGGTCATTTTAGTTTCCAACAGCATTACAGTTTGTTTTTGAGGTCATTTACTGATTTATCTAGTAAATAATGGTTTTGTAGATAATGTCGATTTCCCACCGCAAACAAGCTCATAAACGCAATTCAATCAACTTCGAATCATACATTAATACCGGTATTAAACTAGATAATACCTAGATCTTTCGGTATGAACCGGTATACTACCTTGCGGTGGGAAATCGACATATTACGTGTTTACGTTTAGTTCATTTGAGGTTCATTAGAGTAAAAAATTACGTAATTCATAATAAAAAAGCAAAATATTTACTCATCAGATCCGGATTCCTTCTCAGACTCTTCCTTATCGGATTCCTCTTTCTTCTTTGAGGATTTGCCCTTCTTGGACTTTGTCTTCTTCTCCTTTGGATCATCCTTGTGAAGTTCCTTCTCCTTCTCAGCCATTTCAACGTATGGCTTCTTCTCTTCTTCGGAGAGATTCTTCCACATCTCGCCTAACTTCTTTGCGATATCGCCAAAAGCGATTCCGGGGTTGTCGGCCTTAACTTGTGGGCGCTTTTCCTTGCAGAAGCAGATGTATGGTGATGCTGGCATTACTATAAATGAAGTTTGTTCAGCCTGCCTTCAAAATTTTATCGTCAAGTGAAGTTCTAAATTTGAGACTAAAATTCGGTTGAATTCTCAATTTTGGACGATAGAACTATTTCGAAGAAGTAAATCCTTCAATTCTGGCGCCAAAATATATTCTTATGAATTTATTAAACCAAAAGAATTAGGAGTATATGTTTCAGCATCAATTTGGTATTTTTTTCCGATATCTCAAAACTCAAAGAAATTCTTTGATGGTTATTTCTGAAAATCTGAAAATGTCAACGAGAGATTTCTCTGTAATTGCATGTGTTTGCTGTTTCAATCATTTTTAGGCTCTTAATTTGAAAGAATTCTGTTTGGCGGGAAGTTTACAGAAGTGAGTAATTATGAGTTGGGTAGTCATATTCGAATGAGGTCATGGGTAGTATATTACCTTCGAGAATTGGTGATCATACATGGTCGTTGGTTTGGTATTTTTATTGAATGACCAACGTATTTGAGAAAAATGCTATGAAAAGTTAGAAAAATTAATAAATTTTAGCTAAATATCACAAACGAATACAATAATAAATAAAATATGTTGTCTAAATAAAGAATTAGATTAACATCTGAGCGACAGCATCAGCAGTTTCCTGTCCTTCTCTAGCATGAACGAGTTTGCGAACTGTATCATCAGAAGAAGTCAACTTGCCGAGATAAGTCTTAACTTTCTGTACGCCAGATCTGAATGAGAGGTCATCAACGACATCATTACCTGTGTAGTCGCCAAGATTGTCATTGATGTAAGCGTAGATAGCCTTCTTAGCGTTCTCGCTCTTAGACCTTTCCTCATCAATCTTCTTCAGCATTGGAGCTTCGGAAGCATTAATCTTATTTCTTGCTTCGATCATTGTTAACTTAAGTTGACGTTCATTGTCATCCTTAAGTGTCTTAATCTGCTTCTTGAGTTTGCTCTTATCCTTTGTGATTGCCTGCAATTTCTGCTTCAATTCGTTCTTTGCGATTTCTTCTTCATTGAGCTTCTGAGAAAGCAACTTAACATCTTCACGATGTTTCTCGCATTGCTTTCTGAGCTCATCAAGTGAGTTCTGGAATGTTGTCTTCATGAACTCCTTCTCCTTCTCGTGCTCTGCCTGGACTTGCTTCTTGTCCTGGTCGTATTTCTCATCTTCTGCGGTCATTTGTCTCTTCAATTGTTCGTATTTCTGTGTCATTGTTCTGAGCTGTTGTTTGTTCCTCTCTAATTCGCTACGAAGATCATTCATCTTGAGCTTCTTGTTCTCGATTTCATCGAGTAACTGTTTCTTCTCAACTTCGTGCTCTTGGGCTTGTTTGTTGTGGTTTGTATCCAACTCTCCGATCATTCTGGAATGGTTCTCCTGCATCATGTTTTCGAAGTTTTCGCGTTCTGTCTTTTCAGCCATCAAAGCAACTTCTAACTGATTCATGTCTTCCTTTGCAGACTTGTACTTGGAATCGATCTGGTTGAGCTTGTTTGCTAACTCATCGCGCTGTGCCTTGAGATCAGCAATCTCATCAGTCTTCTCAAGTAAAACTTGTTCTGTTGTTTCATCGTGTTCCTTGAGAGCGGCCTTGAGTTTGTGGATGCAGCTGCGTTGTTTAGCAATCTTGTTGTCCTTCTCTGTGAACTTGTTCTTGAGTTCTGTTGCGTGGACTAACAATTCTGTTGATGAGCCGAAGCATTCTTGATAAAGTTTAGTGAATGATGTCAATTTCTCGTTTTCGTACTTGATTTGATCGACATCTTCTCTAAGTTGGCCGAGTTTGTTCAAGAATTCCTTCTTTGTTGTTTCATTCTTGATGAGATCATCGTATGTAATTGCTTCTCCATTGAGAATGATTGAAGCATCAACAATGAATTGGTTCATAATTGTTCTGTTCTTCTCCATTTGTTCAACTAAATCGTTGACTTTTCCTTCTTCAACTTCAACTTGTTGTGCGTAGTTGTCAGCGATTGCTTGGTAAACAGCTTGGAGTTTGGAAGGAACTTGCAATGCTGGATTGCAAGCAATGCGGTTGATCTGTCCAGCAAGTTGGTCATCAGCTCCTTTCATTGCCCAAATGTGTGGTGGAAGTAAATCTTCTGCTGTCAAAACTTTCATTCCTTTGAGTTTGTGTTGTGTTTCGGCCAATTCTTGTGTTGTATCCTTGAGCTTCTTCTCGAGCTGGTTCTTTGCATCGGTGACAGTATTGAGTTGTCTTCTCTGTTCATCAACTCTCTCTTCGAGAGCTTCTTTGTCGTCTTGAAGTTTCTGGTTCTGTGACTTGTAACCATTTAATTTCTTCTTTGCACATTCGAATCTCTTTCTTGTCTTCTCATCTTCATCCTTCTTTTCATCGAGTTGGTGCTGTGTCTCTTCAATTGCTGTTTGTCTTGCATGAAGAGTCTCGCGGAGTGTCTCGAGTTCATGGACTGTTTCAGCATGAACTTCTCTGAGACTAATTAATTCAACTTCGTTGTTCTTGTGATTGACACGAATTTGGGAGAGCTCGGAGTTAAGTTGGTTGATTTGCTGCTCTTTCTTGCGGTTGCTCTCGAGAGCGGATGTAAGTTCCTCTGTAAGCTGAGCGTTCTTGTCCTTGAGCATGTCAACAGATTGTATGATTTGTTCCTTTTGTGTTGATGGCTCCTTGAATGAGACCTTTCTTGGCTCTGCTGGTGGAGAAATGACAATGTTCTGCTGGGAGTTGATTGGAGAAACAGAGAAGTTTCTGCCGGAATCAATGATCTCTGGAGGAACTGCGCGAGCTTTAGATACTTCGGTCTTCATGTTAGCAAGGCGGCCTTCGAGGTTCTGGATCTTAGCTTGGGACTTCTCTTTTGTGTCCTTTAACTTCTGTTGGTGATCTTGGATCTCTGATGTAAGATTGTTGATCTTCATTTCAGAAGTACGCTTTTGCTCCTTAAGAACCTTCTGGGCTTCAGCTAATTGCTGATTAAGTGTAGAAATTTGGGAGTTGGCATCCTTGAGAGCTTGTTTGTACTTGTTAAGCTTGGCTTCATCAACTTCCTTAACTGGTTTGGTTTCCTGTGGTGGTGGAACGGTAGCAGTAGTCTCTTGTTTTTGTGGTTCTTTGTTCAGTTGGTTCATAAGATCTTCAATTGATGCGATTTCTTCGTTGAAGTATCTTTTTACGGACCGGAAGAGTCTTCCGAGGCGAGCCTTCTCGGTTTTCTCCTTAACTTCATTATTTTCCGCATCTGTTAAGAGTTGATTAAGCTGTTCTGTTAAATAGTTAATCTCATCATCAGATTGTTTCTTCATAGCGGCTATCTTAGCATTAAATTGCTTTGTAACCTCCTCAACTTGCTCTGCACCAATTCTCTTTTGCTTTGCAAGCTGAGCTTCGTTCTCCTTGATTGTTCTATTGGCGAGTTCAAGGCGGTGTTCAATTTCTTCTTTTTCACGTTGTCCATCCTTTATTTGGGCTTGGAGTTCTGTATTTTGTTCTTGTAATTCTTTCACCTTCTGAGAAATTTCAATTGCCTTTTCAAATTTAGCCTTTAAAAGTTCATTCTCTTGGCGTAAGCAATCGAAAGATTCCTGTGAAAGTGCTTCATCCTCACATTCTTCGTAATCGAAGCATGAGTCATCATCTGAGCATGACATTATTCAATCTAAAACAAAAAATATATATTTTTTTTCAAAATGAGACGTTTACATTATTTGAAAATTAAACGTATATATTTTGAAAGAAATTTTGCTCATTATAAAAAAATTGCATGGCAAACTGATATCAAGAAATGCATTGATTGATGAACGTTTAATATTTTTCATCGCCATAACTCAAAAATAGACGCAAATTCCGATAGAAATATTCGCAAGAAATTTAAAACACTGAATCGGAGAGTGTTTGTTTAACTAATTTCAATGTGTAAAACTTAATTCTCTTTATTTTTACAGGGAATCAAATTCAATTTTCAATTTACTCTATCCGCACGCCCTGTATATATAAATGGGCAAACCGCTCTTCATATTGCTGCAATTTATAATAGTAAAGAAACAGCCGAACTTCTTATTTCATATGATGCAAATATCTGCTAAAACTATTTCCAATATGCAAAACCCTAGTTTGTGATTCAGCAAAAATCACATGTTAATAAAGTAGACTATTATTTTTATTCAATCACAATAATAATGATATTTACTTTAATGCTGCCAATATCTGGTCATTGTCTTAAATGGCCAATCGTATTCTTTGATTTCAGTAATAACAGCACCACCAAGTGCACTAGAGCAGTGAAGGAACTTTCCATCACCAATGAACATTCCTACATGTGAAATTACACCAGGACGTTGTGACTCTGTAGCAAAAGTGACAAGATCACCAGGAAGAAGATCCTTTTCATCAGTGATTTTGGTTCCATGAGTTCCTTGGGCACCAGAAGTTCTGTGAATAAAGATATCAAGTTTATTGTAGCACCATTGCATTAAACCTGAGCAATCAAACTCATTAGGACCTGTTGCAGCCCAAACATACTTGCAGCCGAGTTTAGTTTTGGCTAATTTTACAACAATTTCTCCATCATTCTCTCCTTTGAATGGTTTGAAGTCGAAGTCTGTTAATGATTGAAGAATAAATCCTGTTTTTCCTTGATAATATACTTCAATATATCCATTAATATTATAATCAATAATATATAAGTCTGTATTCTCATTTAACGATGCAAACGTAGCCGATGTAGTGTTTGGTTCAGAAAATAAGTCTGCGTTTAGTATTGTTTTTCCAAGATAAATAATTTCTTGAATAGAATCTTGATCAATATAGCATGATTCATTACCAATTCGCACATGTGCGTATCCATTTTCGTATCCGAGTATATGGCAAAAGAAATCATCATACAGCCAATAACAATTAGCTTTCAAATCTTCTGGTGTTGATGTTTTATATGCCATAACAAGTTTCTTCTCTGGCAAGTTAATCCTAGCTGATTTTGTTTTGGTATCACCGATGTCGACAGTGTCTTTGAGGACGTAATTCATAAAATGATCTAAATTGCTGGATTTTAGTTTTTTTGAATTATCATTCAATTTTCAGAAAAAAAATTCCATAAAAAAATTGCACTTATGAAAATTTTGATATTGAATTTGATTGGTTATTATTGCATACCAACATATTTACTTTGAAATTTTGATTCATCTGAAAATTTCCATGGAATTTGAATTTGAAAGATTGATTTTACAATTAATATTCAAGATATCTGTGTTTTTGTCGGAACATTGTTGAATTCAACAATAGTTATCATGAAAACTGTACAGGAATGGTTAGAATCTTTTCATATAAGTTTAAGTGCTTGTATCTTATCATATTATAAGTTAACTGATTCATGTATAACATTTTATGCTTCAAAACTTTAAGAATAAATCCAAATAAAAATTATCGATCATAGGATTCTTTTTGAATAACATATATTTAATTTACAGTATAAGTATATGTTATATTTGGAATAAAACTTGATATACAGAAGAAAATTTTTTGGAAATCAATTTTCGAAAATTATTTGAAATATGAGTTATATTTTAAATAGCAATACCAATCAATCAAGAATTTTTGATTTTTATTTTTACAAAATTCAGATTTCCAAAAAGCTATGAATCAATGAAATTTAAGGGATTACTAGTATGCCTGATTCATAATTGTCGATAAAACCATGTATTGTGATCAACTGCGGTTAGGACGATCAGGTAAAGGGAAACGATCATGAATTGAATAACTTCATTCGTCAAAACCTCCGCATACACCAGAACTTATAACATGTCTGAATTGACTGAACAACAAGTTCATGAGGCAAATGTCGCCGCAGCATTGCGCGACTATGTTGTCCATCCACGTATAGAATATCGCACTGTTACTTCCGTCAACGGTCCTCTCGTCATTTGCGATAACGTGAAGTTCCCACGTTATTCCGAAATTGTCCGTGTCACCCTTGGTGATGGCAGTGAGCGTCGTGGTAAAGTTATCGAAGTTCAAGGCAACAAAGCTGTCGTTCAAATCTTCGAAGGTACAACAGATATCGATGTCAAGCGTACACGCCTTGAATTCACAGGTGAAACGCAGCACACACCAGTTTCCACTGATATGCTTGGCCGTGTCTTCAGTGGTTCCGGTCAGCCACTCGATCACGGTCCACCAGTCCTTGCTGATGCTTATCTTGATATCGAAGGCCAACCAATTAATCCATACGATCGTCAGTACCCACGAGAAATGATTCAAACAGGTCTTTCCTCCATCGATGTCATGAACTCCATCGCTCGTGGCCAGAAGATTCCAATTTTCTCCGCAAACGGTCTTCCACACGATCAGATCGCTGCTCAGATCTGCCGTCAGTCCGGTCTTGTCCAACATAAGGGCAAAGATGTCAATGATAACTCCAAGGAGTCCTTCGCTATTGTTTTCGGTGCTATGGGTGTTAACAAGGCTACCGCTTCCTTCTTCCAGCAAGACTTCGAACAGTCCGGCTCCATGGAGCGTGTCGTTCTTTTCTTGAACCACGCTAACGATCCAACAATTGAGCGTCTCGTTACACCACGTATTGCACTTACTACCGCCGAATACCTCGCTTACGAGCAGGGCATGCACGTTCTTGCCATTCTTACAGATATGACTTCATATGCTAACGCTCTTCGTGAAGTTTCCACCGCCAGATCCGAAGTTCCCGGCCGTCGTTCATATCCAGGTTACATGTACACTGACTTTGCCTGCATTTACGAGCGTGCAGGTCGTGTTAAAGGCAGACCAGGTTCCATCACTCAGATTCCTATTCTTACAATGCCTTCTGATGATATCACTCACCCAATTCCTGATCTTACAGGTTATATCACTGAAGGACAGATTTACGTCGATCGTCAGCTTTACAACAAACAGATTTACCCACCAATCAACTTGCTTCCATCCCTTTCCCGTCTTATGAAGTCCGCTATTGGTGAAGGTTTCACACGCAAGGACCACGGCTCAGTCTCCAACCAGATGTACGCTTCTTACGCACAGGGTAAGGATGTCCTCGCTATGAAGGCTGTCGTCGGTGAAGAATCTCTCACTGATGAAGATAAGAAGCACATCGAGTTCCTCGAAAGATTCGAAAACAGATTCTTGAGACAGGGCCCTTACGAGGCTAGAAACGTCTTCGAATCTCTCGACTTGGCTTGGGAAACACTCAGAACTCTTCCAAAGGAGTCTCTCAAGCGTATCGATACAAAGACACTCCAGGAATTCTACGCTCGTGACGGTCAAGCTCGCCAGGAGTAAGTTTTTTGTATGATCTATATCTCTCTTTCTTTTCTTTATACTCTTTTGCTTTTTTAAAACGTTTTTTTTCTATACTACACAAATGAAAGTGACTAAAGTTGTTTTCTCAAAACAAACAAACTCATATCTTTAATTAATCTTTTTGTAGTGAGTTTTTGAAGGAAAATTAAAAATATTGATTTGTAATTATTCAAAAAATAGTGGATTTCTCATCATATTCAAGCTATTTTCGTGTAAAAGTTATTGTTTGTATCATTTTTATTCTATAATATCTTATTCTTTGCCAAATTTCAAATTTCAAATTAAAAATTTACATTATTTCTCTGATTTGTCTAGGATAAATTTATGGCAGTCCCAACGGGAACCGCGGTAATTTACCGAGGTTTCCGCACACCGGTTCCTTTTTTTAGGAATTTTTTAGATTAAAAAATATGCTTTGTAAATCATTTTTTGTAAATCGGCAAAAATTTGGAAATATTCTGACGACAATAAATCTGGGAATAGTATTTTAAATACGAGAACAACCTATTTAAAAGTGTTTCGCTCGATTTTGTATAATTTCAAATTTTCGCATATAGCTTTCCGTGAATTACCGTGATTTTACCGCCACATCAATAGTTTACGACACTTTTTCCGTAAATTGAGTAGTTTACTGCACTTTTTCCGTAAAATTGAGTTACGGGAATCCGTAAGATTACCGTACCTCACTTCTAGTTGAAAATAGCATTAGTATATAATAAATAGATATATTATTCATATTTTTGATTTTGAATTACGGAAAAAGTGAGTTCAGAACTTCCAATTATTATTTGATTAATTATGTTAAAAATACTATAAGGAATTAAAATACATAATGTTGAAATTTGAATTACGGAAAAAGTGAGGGTGAAAGTGAAGTGAAAAAGTAAGATATTTTTTGTTGAAATAATCATAGTTGTACAATTTTGAAACTATATGTAAAGCTATAAATTGAATAAATTCAAAAACAAAAATTGTTTATTCTTATTAATAAATTTATATTAATCAATATTTGAACAACCCGTAATTAAAATTGAATTCCTCTTAAAATTTAATCCATAAGTTAATTTTTAATTTGCTCGGCGAATGCCGAGCTTCCCTACTTCTCTTGTCATTCCTTCAAAAACTCTAATCTCATTGCACTTACAAACATCATGATTTGATGTATTGTCGAGAAATCTTAGACTTGTTTGTCATTTGATTATAGCATTTGAAAGTCATCTCGAAAATCGGTTAACAAGACAATTTCCCAAACATCTACATACAAGTAGATGATGGTAAACCCATTAGAGTTGTTTTTCTATGATTCCTCCAATCTTATGATGAGAAAAATCATATCAAAACAGCTCTAATCGAACATTCTACACAGCTTAGCATCCAGCTAGTTCCAAGTAATGCGATTACAACATCAACGGCCAAAGCCTTTCAGAGTCCTTTAATCATTTCTTCTCATCTCAATGTGAAGTGGCCCCAAACGAACTACAAGCTGACGTTACAACGCATTACAACCCGGTTAATACGAGCATATACATTAGAGCTGCTTTGTTATGATCTCCCTCATCAATTGATGAGAGATCTCATTATGAAGCAGCTCCAATCGAACTAAAAACCTACATACAAATGAGTGAAAACAAACTCATTAGAGTTGTGTTGCTTTGATTTCTCTCATCAGAAGATGAGAGATACCAGAACAAAACAACTCTAATCAAACCTTCTACACAACTCAGCACAGTATCAATGCAAAGTAATGCGTCTGTATCGTTAACAAGCAAAGTTGTTTCGGGTCCTTCCATTTTGGAAGAATTCGGAACAACTTTGCGAATTGATAGTGTAAACCCATATACATGAAAGCGTGCATGCATAAAGACAGGTATTGTCAGCAATGACTACCTGCCCAGCTATGAGTGATCAGAGAATTACCATCTCAGGCTTTTTGAGAACGTTTCAGCCAGGACCCTCGTATGTTGACTGTGAGAAAGGCATCCTTTATCTGAAATAGATGCTTTTCCAACAATCAAATTCGAAGATCTTCGACGTTGTTGTAAAAAGAGAAGGAGAAGGAAAGAAGAGGAAGGAGAGGAAGAAGGAAAGGAAAAGAAGAAGAAGAAAAAAGAAAAAAAAAGAAGGACATATTAAATATAATGCGCACTTAATAGTGCCGAGGCGGCGGATCCCCCGAGGCGCGATTTTTTTGACCCTATATTACCGCACGGCAATGTTTTTCTCGATTTTGTACAGCCCTAGATAAATTTTGATTTTCAATAATAAGCATTATTGAAAGAAAAGCTGAACAAATGATTCTGATAACAAAAATTTTAGATGTTCAAAAATCTGTAAAATGGCATCTAAAAGATGAAAAAGTATGTATGAATTAATGTTTACATTAAAATAAAAAGTGTAAGAACTGCTAGTGAGAATGAAAATCGCATGATAGGTTTGCAAGTTATTGATAGATCACAATCATCGGAAAATGCAGTCTTTGGGATATTGATGGAAATAAGTTTCTCTTGAAGTGCTGTCGGTGCTTGAAATGAGCCGCATTTCTTAAGATAAGGACAGCCATCGAATGCTTCGTTATCAATCTTAGTGAGACTGGATGATGAGAAGAAGATGAAATTGAGATTTATGCAGTCTTTAAACGCTTGGTAGCCGATCTCTCGGAGCTTGATGCCACTGAAGAAAACTCGTTGAAGAGATGGACTACCCATGAATGCACAGTTGCCAATAGTGATCATCTCGGTAGGAACAGCAAAGTTCTTGACACCACTGTATGGTAGGAAGAAGTATAAGATAGTCTGGTCGCGATCTGTGAGTGCACCGTTCTCAAACAAATATTTGTTGTCGTTAGGGTTAAGTGTGATTGTCTTAAGATTGAAACAGCCATAGAAGGCACCACCTGCACAATAGTTCAATGTGCAATCCGAAACCATTCGGATGTTGGATAGTGATGAACAAGATTGAAATGCAAAGTTAAGTATTTTAGTAAGTGTTTTCGGAATGGTGAAACCTGTGAGAGACGAGCAACCATCAAATGCATAAACATCGATATATCCAACACCACTCTTCATTTGTAAATTCTTCAAGGATGTACAGCGCTGGCAAAGTTGTTGCGAAATGTTGCATGCAATAGTAAGATTCTCAAGTTTAGATTGTGCAAATGCTTGCATGCCAATAGTGTGGCTTTGGCTTGAGATGTCTGCTGTGGTAAGACCTCTTTGATAGAATGCATAAATGCCAATGCTCGAAAGACTATTAAGATTTGATATTCCGATGTCGCCAATGACTGGAGATTCTCGGAATGCATAGTTTCCGATCTTTGTGATTGAAGATGGGAGAACAATTTGTGACAATGAAGGACATTGGTAAAAGCAATAATCAGGAATCTCTGTAATTTGGGAACCTTGAAATGAAACACGAACAAGGTTGTTACAATTGCTGAATGCATATTGTTCAATCTTCTTTAATCCGGATGGAAATGTTATTGATTTGATCGTTGATGAAGCAAATGCATAAGAAGAGATGTTGATCATTTCGTTGTTGTCAAATGTAACTTGTGAAAATGTCTTTGATTGAAATGCGCCTGAGCCAATTAATGTGCAGCTCTTGTTGATTACAATATTTGATGAGGCATCAGATCCGAGATATGCTGTGATAGTCTGACGATTGTTTTTATACATAACATAATTATCTATTTGGATCTCGGGATTCAATGAATTGATTGTTATCGAAATCTCACTGAAAACACCATCACCTATTTGATCACATCCTGCAGGAAGTGTCAATGTTTTTAGAGCAGTGCATTTTGCAAAAGCACTATTCCCAATTGACTTTAATTTTGATGGTAAAGTCAAGTTTTTTAATGAACTGCAGAAAGCGAAAGCAAGCCTTTGAATCGAAACTATTGAATCAGTGAATTTCACCGTTGTCAAAGAACTGCAGCTATAGAACATTGCTTCAGCAACAGATGTCATCTGTGGAGGAAATTCAAATTCAGTGATTTTATTTAAACCCAAAATCCATGAACCAACATATGTAATTTGAGGTCCGAAGATACATTTTGAGAGTTTTCCTCCTCTTATAGATGAATCTTCAATTCTTGTCACAAAACTGGGAACTGTATATGTTCCTGTCAGGCCAGAACTCACAAATAACAATGTGTTATTATTATCTCCGATGAATATACTTGTTCCATCTGTTTTGAACTTTTTATTATTCGGATGGAAGGAAAATTCAATAATAGGGCATTCTTGGAAAGCAGAAAATACCACATTTGTGCAAAACTCCGGAAAATAGAAATACTTCAAGCGAGACCCAGTAAAACAATCACTTCCAATGGTGGTCAATTTCGATGTTGGATTAATTTTTATCTCTTCTAATCCGCTATATGAAAAAACTCTATAATAAACGCTATGATAACCAGCAATAGTTCTTACCGAATCAGGCAACTCGAGTTTGAGCAAAGAAGATGTATCAGCAAATGAGCCATAATCTAAAATCTCGCAATTTGGAGGGAGTTGCATTTTGGCCAGTTTCTTGCACCCAGAGAACATTGCACAGTTGATATTTAATAATTTTGTGCATTGACTCAGATCACAAGAAACAAGTTCAGATTTAGCGAAACAATAATAACAAACATTCGAAAGAAGACTTCCACGTTCAGCAATAATCGATGTGATGTTGTCTCGGCAAAAAAGGAATGGACTTTCATCTGCCGAGTTTCCTCCCTTAATCGTTGTGCAACTTGCAGGGATAATGTATTCACCAACAAGTGTATTCGGAGCTCTAAGGAGAATAGTACCATCTGCAGAAAATTCAACACCACGACTATTACCATCAGAAATTTCTCATAAAATTTTCATTATAAAAAATGTCAGTTTTTTATTTTTCAATAAACCACATTTTTTATATAACCATTGTTTATTTGAATGAATCCTGATATTGATCTTGAATTTCTGATTAAAATATCTATTGGTACTCTATGTGTGCCCTTTCAAACTGTACATAAAGAGTTCTAATGTTTTTATATCTCTTTTTCTAGACTATCTAGAGCATTTCATTTGTTGAATTTGCTCTAAAATACCTGATTTTCATTGTAGAATGTTTTCTATAGAAATAACTTTATATTTGTTAAGATTCATTGATATCAATGATAAAATATTTAAAGATCTATGATAAAATATTAGTTATTTAGTCATATATTTGAAAGGATAGTCCATTCAAGATAAAAATAGTTCATTTAAAATTTATTTTTGATTTTTCTTCATTTTTCTTTCATATTCATCAATTTCAAAATCTGATAAACGTGGAAAATAGTTTTTGACGTTTATATCGTCTCTTGGACAGTGTCTATAAATCTCCAAGAGAAATTCTTTTGGTAGACGGTAATTCAAGTGATGCAACCACTTGAATTTTCCTTTTACTAGTTTAGATGAATTTATTTCACGGAATTGACCAAAAACTGATGTATTAATTTTAGTTTGATCGGCCATAAGCAATCCGTCGGGATGGAGATTGAGGGATGGAATATATCCATTATATGCATAATAGGTGAGCATGGATTGGTCAGTTATACTGATATTATGATAAGTAATTTTCATATCTTGAAGAATAAGGTCGAAAACTGTTGCCGCTATATATGGGTCTCCAGCACCACAACATCCATTAATATTGCTCTTCTCTTTCAGCATTTCTGGATCAATTCCTCCAAAATCTTGTGTTTTCCTCATAACTTCCCTATACTCTGGTAATCTGTATAATTTCATTCTTTCTGGGAACAATGTTAAGCCCTTTGTATATTCTTCGTCTTCATTAAAGACAATATCCTGAAATAAGAAATCTTGACTGTCGAAAAACGTTAGATATCTTATATGAGCGTAGAATCGTTGCGTAAATGCATGGAACTGTTGCATGCTCAGTTCGGTCAACGATAGAAATTGAGTGGAAATTAATCGTCGAGGAAGTATGATTATGTAAAGTAAAAAAATGTTGTGGGATTTTTAATATTATATATTATTTTATAATAAAATTTTTTTGAGTCATTTTAAGAAGCACATATAATTTTTTGAATTTAAAAATTAAAGTAGTGTCAAACGAATTTATCACTTAATTTAATACTCAGATTTCTTAAAATTAATGAAAAAAAGGTTTTCTGAGAACTTTTGAGAATGGTTTTCAAATTCCATTATTGAAAATATATAGGTATTGTATGAAATTCAAACTCTATATTTATTAAAATTCTAAATTTTTAATAAAATAACTTTTCAGAGGAATATGATTTTGAATGGTTGATTAATAAGTATAAAAATGTCTACGATTTTAAGGAGGGAATTGTTCCTTATGAGGTATACATCATAACTATATACCTCATAAGGAACAATTCCCTCTTGATATCCTGGATATTTTTGAATATATTTTTTTAATTAAAGTCCTCAAAAGTATTATCAAAAGTGATTTTTAAAAAATATCTCCAATTAATTAACTAATTAAAAGTATTATATTTTTAAAATTAAATAGTTTTTCAATTTTTTTGAAGGAATTGAGATACTTCCCACGACAATAAAATTGAGAGGTTTACATTATGACTGATCTTAGCATGCAACATGGAACAACATGATTTTTGTTTTATATCTTTGATAGAAAAAAATCAGTAAAAATGCGATTTCCTGTGTTGACAATGAGACGACCACAGTTCTTCACGTAGTCCTTTGAGTAATTATCGATATTTTTATATGCTTCTTGATCTGCAAGTATAATAAATGTCATATTAGAGACAGATTTTATGTTTTTTGCTAAAAGAACAGATCCAGAAGAGGATCTCATAACAGTAGTAACTCCTACATCTTGAGGTGTTGATTTGTCAACATTGCTTAATGGCTAAATTTTGCATTTTTGACATTTTTCTGAGTTTAATTGATCTCTCAACAATGCGTTAATTATATCGACTGTTGAACTTGGATCAAATACGTCTTCCATAATCACCTGTGAATATAAAGGAATTATTGAAATTTTATATTGATTACTCGTAATTTGAATTAAAATGTATGAAATAAGTAATAAAACGAACGGAATTATTGGAACCTTAACAACTCTTTTCTTATAAAGCATTCTTGAGTAAGTTCCGGTGCCGACAATAGTGGAGTCTAAAAAAGATAAACAAACTGCAGAAATTCTAAGACTTCATTGAAATTTTTGAATACTTCAATTTTGGGAAAAAAATTCGAATCAAAAATTTGAATCAATCCTGTGCCAATAGTTACACTTTCAATGTTTTTCAAAAATTGAATACATAATAGAATTACCATATTTAAATCATAAGTAAGGATGTCGTTTTGTCCCCCCGGGGGTTGATTGCGTCCCCCAAGTGGGGGACGCTGGGGAACAAAAATTGAGAAGCTTTGTTTGATGAAGTCAGAGTCTATTTGTAAAGTGTCAAAATAATTATTGATTACTGAAGTTCAAATATTATAATATATACAGCACATTGTTAATATTTAAAATACATTTATCTAGTTTTTGTTGAATTTTCTTGCATTTTCAGAGAATTGATATTTAATTTTTCTTAAATTTTAGCTCTATGAGCTTTGTAATGACATGATTTTGATTTTTATTAAAGGTAATATATTAATCATTAATAAAATCAGGAAAATAAATTTCCCCCAATCCCCCAATCCCCCATGGGGGATTGGGGAACAAAAAGTGACGCTCTATGAAGAGTCGATGAAAGGCCAGGAAGGGGCTCTGTTGTTTCTATTCCAGAATTCAAACCCAATTTACTGTTATTGGTGCTTTCAGCCTGAATATTTACATAATTTAATTTTTGAATCAGATGAAAAACTAAAGCGAATAGTAAATATCAGTATACATTATTAAGATTTATAAAAACAATACATAATTAATGCATAAATTATAAATTGCATTTTTCAAAATTGGCTTAGATATAACATTTTCATTAAAATATGAACAGCCTAAGTCATGATTAAAGAGTTATCCATTTATCAGACACAATAATAAATTATCTTCATATATTTATAATTTTTGACACTTTACAAATCATTTTTGACGCTTTACATGTCCCCCAGAGTTTGAAAATTATTTGGTCGAGTCCCCAAATGTCCCCCAAGCGACATCCTTATCATAAGAATGTATTTAAGCCCCATCTGACTTTAATTCAAATTTCCGATAACTCCATTGTGGTTTTACGGGCCTAAGTGCACTTTTAAGAGTGAGCGAAACCCAAACAAAAATAACATATAAGCAAGATACGTATTTAGGACATATGATTAGAATTGAGCTAACCACGCAAGTTTTGGAACAAACTGTCATCAAATTGCGAGCCGAAATTTTTATTAGCAAAAAGAATGGCAGAAATACAAGATAATACGCTACAATGAAGATTGTGAATAGTTTAAAATGGATTACATTACTGTTATAATTCATTGAACTATCGAGTGTGGTAGAATTTACGAAAAAGTGACACATAACCTTAAATTTCCAAACACTATTTTTTGATTGTATTTTGTTATTTATATATTTATATATATATGTATATTTATATATATATATGTATATTTATATATGTATATATTTATATATGTATATATTTATATATGTATATATTTATATATGTATATATTTATATATGTATATATTTATATATGTATATATTTATATATGTATATATTTATATATGTATATATTTATATATGTATATATTTATATATGTATATATTTATATATGTATATATTTATATATGTATATATTTATATATGTATATATTTATATATGTATATATTTATATATGTATATATTTATATATGTATATATTTATATATGTATATATTTATATATGTATATATTTATATATGTATATATTTATATATGTATATATTTATATATGTATATATTTATATATGTATATATTTATATATGTATATATTTATATATGTATATATTTATTAGAAACTGCTTCATGCTATGTTGAGTATTGTTGAATTGGAAACTGCTTCATGATGCATTGAGTATTGTTGAATAATTTGAAGTAGTGGTTTTTGAAATCAGCACCCCTATGAGAGCGCTGGCGACCGAAACACCACTAGTAAGATTGTGTATTAGAAACTGCTTCATGCTGTGTTGAGTAAGCTTCGATGTCTTTGTAGGATAGCTTTCTGAGAGCGAAACAAGATAGTGTTGAAAAAAAATTTTGAAAATCTGAGAGACTGTGCAAGAGCCAACGACCAAAACACTACCAGTAAGATACAGCAGTAGTAGCTGCTTCATGCTGCATTGAGTATTGTTGAATAATTTGAAGTAGTGGTTTTTGAAATCAGCACCCCTATGAGAGCGCTGGCGACCGAAACACCACTAGTAAGATTGTGTATTAGAAACTGCTTCATGCTGTGTTGAGTAAGCTTCGATATCTTTATCAGACCACCTTTAAATTAACCACTCACATTCTCACTGTGGTCCATCTAAAATTTGTAAACTTTATGACATAAAATTATATTATATGCAGGATCCCACCTATTACTTAATCTTTTTGGAATAAATGTTTTATAATATTTATCGATTGATTGTAATTTTTTGTATAAAAAAGTTTTTTATTTATATTAAAAATATATTCGGTTAATGATATTATCTTATAATTTGTAAATAAATCTAGTAATAAAATAACTTTAATAGTTGGTGTCACTTTTTCGAAAATTCTGGTTTTTTCTTATAATTCATTGAACTATCTCAAGTAATTGATTTTGTGTAAAAGAAAAACAAGCTAACACTGATAATTTATAGCTATTTTAGTATAAAAATGAATAAGAAACATTAAGTAAAATAAAAATAAAATATTATTTTTGGTCAAACTTTGAATCACGATTTGTAACGGTAGATCCTTGGAATTTCATAACAATTTCATTGTCCTTGCTACCAGAAAACGAGCATTTATCGATGGTAACTTTAATATTTATAGAATCAATTGCAATTGAGTTAGTTTTTGTCTCGTATTTATTATCAATGAATGTGCATTGCAAAAAGTTGACATTTTGCTTTATATGGAAGCAGCAATAAGCTCCACCACGAGACATCGCTCTGTTCCTCAAGAATTGGCATTCTATGACGTTTCTTGTGCAAGGCTCGCATGAGTAATCAAAGAATCCGCCACAGGCCATAGCAGAATTCTTTTCAAAAATCAAATTTTGTAATGTGCCGCCAGTTCGATCCATTCTCATGGCACCAGTCCATTTGACGGCTGTATTTCCTGTAAGGTTACTGTTGCGGACATTTGAATCACCCTTTTCTACATTTGAGTCTAAATTAAGAGCTCCTGTGTATTGAGCTGTATTTGAAGAAAATCTGTTGCCATCGAGGGTGATTTTACTGCAAAATAGAGCTGAAATAGCTCCACCAACTTCAGCTTTATTTTCATCAAAAATAGAATTGCGAATAATAAGGGAAGTTCCATTTGCATCGATGCCACCGCCTGTGTATCCGTTGCACTTTGTAAATGTAGCTGATGAAACAAGCAGCATCACATCATTGGCCTTCTGAGTTTCATGATATGTTTTACTCTCGAGATCTATATTAGAAATTGAGATTGGAGCCTTAAGTATGTTTGAAAATAGCACTCGGTCTACGTTAATATTTGATTTAGCTCCAAAATTCGAGATAATATGATTCGTGAATTTGTTAAAAGAGCTCATTCCAAGCTTGAAAGATGAGATACTTGATCTTCTCTCAATTGCCAATAGTGGGCTTAAACTATTGGCAGAACGAATAGCGAGATTTAAGATTGTTGTGTTAATTTTTTAAAAAATGAAAAGTGTTTTGAAACCAAAAAGATTTTTATTTGAAGATATCAATATAGGCCTTAAAACAAATCAAAGTTGTCGCTTTCATTTTTGAATTTTCTCCAAAATTTTTCGGATTTTTGAAAAATGAAATTAAATTTCTTTATTTTTTCATTCTAATTTTTATTTTTACTAATATTTTTGGAATTTTAGCATATTTCCAAACGCATCAACATTAAACATATTATTGATTCTTTATCAAATTTATTATAAATTCAATGTTTTCAGTTTTCAAATTATCAAAACTGTAGAGTTTCGATGTTTCTATTCGACTATTTTAAACAACTCAAAATCCATAATAATAAACTTTGTTCCATAGCCATTCATAAACGAAACAGTATAAATTTATAACGTACAGCAAAAAATGACCTCGCGTTTAACTTCGTCGCGCGCTCGTCCGCCGACATCTTCCCGCCCAATGTCTTCAAGGAAGGGAGCCGGCTACAACTCGGACAGCCTTGGAACATCAGGCGGAAAGAAAGTAATTTCTCCACTTGATCATGTTAGAGATTCGTTTGCACAATTCATTAAAGATACTAGCGATTCGCCAGAAAACAAACTCAAGAAATTTAAGAAAGATATTATGGATGCTATCGTCGCTTCTTCACAAGCTTTAGCCGCTGATCCACCGGATCCACAGCTTGCTCTCACAAAAGCTAAGGAGGCTGAGACCCAAATGAAGGCTCTCCAAGATTTCATCACATCCAAGAACGTTGAAGAATTAGAATTTAAGACATACAAATATACAGTTTTAATGCAACTCGCAGATGCATATAAGGCAAATACCAACTACGATGAAGCCATCCACAGATACGAGAGGCTCCTTAAGGACCATGAATATCCTAACCAGTTCATGGCTTACCTTGAGATCGGAAATATCAACATGGCTCTTGGCAAATACGAGGATGCTGTCAAGAACTACAACATGGGTATCAACTACCTTAAACCAGAGCATAACAGATTTAAGGCTCGCTTCAACCACGCTTGCGGTGTTGCTCAGATTTGCTTAGGCCAGTACCATCTTGCTCTTTCTTCATTTGAAACAGCTATGCGTGTTGACCCATCCATCAAGACAGGCTTCAACCTTGTTCTTTGCCACGCAATTTTATCATCAACAGAAGATATGCGCGAAGCTTACAAAGGATTGCTTGGTGTTAAGCCAGTTACAACAATTAGCGATCTCCAAGAGTCTGATGTTCTCGGAAATCAGCTTCACGTTGAACGCCGCGAACAAGTCAGATTAGTCATGCTTACAAGCCGTTTAGTTGCTTCCAAGAGCGACAAAGACTGGCAAGAAGCATACGATTTTGTACTTCAGAGGCTCAAACAATCAAAATTCCCAGAAGCAACTGGAGAATTCGAAATTGCTTACTCTCTTGCACATCTCAACCATCGTAATGCTGACAAGGCTATTGAAATCCTTCGCCAGATCAGAAAGAAAGACCCAGCTCTTATGGCTCTTGCAGCTACAAACCTTTCCTTCTTATATTACCTCGAACAAGACTACGAAAACGCCAACAAATACGCTCAAATGGCTCTTGACCACGATAAATACAACGCACAGGCTCTTGTCAACAAGGGTAACTGTCTTATGCAATCCAACCATGAAGATGAGGCCAGAGACCAATACCTTGAAGCTATTGGTGTCGAGGCCGACTGCGTTGAAGCCCTCTACAACCTCGGTGTTGTTTCTAAGATGATGGGCCAATACGAGGAAGCTCTTCAAGTTTTCGAGAAACTCAACAGAATCATTCCAAAGGCTCCAGAAGTCGCATTCGAAATTTCCGATTGTTACGAAAAGGCTGGATTTAATACAAATGCCATCGAATGGCTTCATCGTCTTATCAACATACAGCCAAAGGATCCAGCCATTTGGCGCCGCCTCGGTGCTATCTGGGATCGTGATCAAAACGAAGCCCAGGCCTTCCAATGCTATACCGAATCTTACAAATACTGCCCAAGTGACATTGACGTTATCCAATGGCTTGGCAGCTACTTCAGGAAGAAACAGTCATACGACCAAGCCCTCAAATTCTTCGAGCGCGCATCAGAACTTGCTCCAAAGCAACCACGTTATTTAATGATGGTCGCTTCATGCCACAGAAACATGGATCAGAAACAGGAAGCACTTACAACATACGAGAAAGTCATGCAGCTCGATCCGAACAACAAGCAGTGCTTAGAGCACTTGATCAAGCTGACAACAGAAATGGGTTTGTCAGCAAAGGCTGATTACTACCAGCGCCTTTACAAGGATCTCATGGAGAGAATTGCTATCATGCAGCAGGAAGAGATGGAAGCACAACAGCAACAAGGACAGGATGACACACCAATGGGATTCCAGCCACAACAGTTCGGAAATGATGATTTCAGAAGACCTCAAGACAATGTAATGAATTTCGGAAATCAAAGAGAAAATGTTGTCGCTCCAGATCTCAACGTTGATGCTAATGCTAATGGAATGGTCCAGAATGCTCGTGCAGGTGAAGGTGATGGAAACATGTGGGATGATGTCGATATCGATTTACCAGATTAAAAAATAGCGTATTTTCTTTTTGATAACCCTTTCTATTTTTTTAAAACATATATGACTATGTCAAATTACTAGTCTTTAATAATGAATTTTCAGAAATTTTCTTTCTATTTTCATAATTTTTGATCTTATTATATCCACATGTATGTGAAACATGTTACACAAATCCGTCCAATATGACAATATCGTTAAAATCGATACTTTATCCGTATTATTTTTGATATTTTGCAATTATTACTCACTGTTTGGGATATTATCAGATTATGCTTACGTGTAATATTTTCTACTTACATAACTATCATTTACTATAAATTAATTTTATGTAATATATTCATAAAGTTTTCTTATGATATTATGAAATTATGCAGCAATATAGTATGATTGTTTGAATTTACCCTGATACAGGCTCAACAAAGATTTCGAATTTTGAACAAAAAATTGATGAAAAAATGAAGGTCAGATGTAAGAAAAACAAGCAAGAGATGGAATTTATAGCTTAAGGGTAAGTTTATCTCCAGGTCCGAAAAGGCTAATTCGGATACAAATCAAATCGTAACTTCTTGCTAACTTGTCACTTTTAATTTAAAATGATCACCACTAATTCATCTGTTTTCCACGGAAGGACAGTTTTGGTTGGTGATTCTCATGTCGGAAAAACATCCATGCTTAATATGCTAGTAGAAAAAGTATTTAATCCACTCGAACAAGGAACTGTTGGCGCTAATTATCAATTATTCATCAACGATATTGAAGGTACACACGTTGAAATGCAAATTTGGGATACAGCTGGCCAAGAAAAATATAAATCTCTCGGACCAATTTACTACAGAAATTCACAAGCTGCGATTTGTGTTTATGATCGCACTAGTCGCGAGTCCTTTAACGACCTTCCAGGCTGGATTGAAGCGTTTGTAAGTGTAGCCGGTATTGAATCGATTATAGCAATTGTTGCCAATAAGGCTGATATCGAGGAAGTAGAAGTTTCAGATGAGGAAGCTCGTGAATGGGCTCAGAAGAGTGGATACCTATTCTATAAGACATCTGCTAAAACTGGCCAAGGAATCGATGATATGTTCGCAGACTTGGTTAAGAAAGTAGTTCAGAAAGGAATTGCACAACATCGTGCGATTAAGACACCAACTAAGGCAAAAGAATCATCTTGTTGTTAAAAATTATATGTTCACTTTAATCATTTTACTGATTGAAGTTTTGCTAAAATCATTACGCATATACGCTTCGTACATGTTAAGGAGCGAATGAAATAACATTAAAATAAGTATTAATTGATATTTTGATATAATACTTTAAATTCACTAAAAATTATGCTATCATCAATTCTTCTAAAGATATGGCTAAAATTTCCTGTTATATAAGTAATGATTTTAAACTGATATTTGAAAAAATTTTTCAACAATAAGGAAAAATATATTAAGAGAAAAGGATAAATATTGATTTACAGAAAGCAATGTTTAGATCAAGTTAATTTGTGCTAAATCGTTTTTCAAAAAATTATCGATTTTTGTAATATATAAAAAAAGGTAGTATCTTTACTCGTATTTCATAAAAGATGTTTAAGCAACGAGAGCAGAGGCTGTCTGGGCGTTGTACTTCCAGTTTGGAGCAAGAACACGGCGTGTCTTGTAGTAGCGTGTAAGACGGTGGATTCTGGACTCAATAAGGATAAGGCGGTACTTGCTATCGACATCGTGCTTAGCGTGTTCGAGGTGCTTGCGAACGTTTGTAGCCTTCTTGATGAGGTGATAAAGTTCTTCTGGAAGAGCTGGAGCAAGGCCGTTAGCCTTAAGGATGCGGAGGACCTTGACGCCCGTGACAGCACGGACCATACCAACGCCGTTGCGATCACGAAGGAGAGCGCCGATCTGGGATGGACGGACACCCTTCTTAGCATAATCGCAGATCATTTGGACGCATTTCTCAGCTGTGAGCTGGAGCCAGTGTGGAGCAGAACGGCGGAAGGGGCATGTTGAGGATGAGATACCCTTGCCTTGGGAGTGAAGACGACCCATTACGAAAGGACGGACAAACCGCCGACGATAGATTCAAAAATTATTTTCTTCGAAAACAATATAATAAAACATGTTCTTAGTAAGCATCCTAATTTAAAAACTCCAATTTCCAAAACTTGATGTTTTTAAATATTTCGCTAATGAATTATACACTAAAGACATTGGGTATCTTTTGCTTATAATATTTTTGGATGGTTGATTTCGAATTTCCATGACTCTAATTTACATGGCAAAATTTCATATAAATTCGAATGTCGAAATATGTTCCCAACCGAGATAATTATGACCGCGAAAAATCATTATCCTACCAGTGGAAGGGACGCATAGTATTTATTTCAAATATTCCACACCAATACAAAGCTCAAGAAATTATGGTTATCTGCAGACAATTTGGGCGTTGTTTCAGAGTTGACGAAGCAAAGAACGAATTAGGAAAACCTAAGGGTATTGCATTCGTTGAATTTGAGAAACATGAAGGCGCTCAAAACTGTTGTGAACAGCTTGATGGAGCTATTCTTTCAGGCAGAAACCTCAGAGCTGAACTTTCGGAATTCCCTCCACCAGAGCTTATCGAAATATATAAGAAAACAGCAAAGCAAAGAGCTGATATCGATTCAGGAAAAGTTGTTGTTCAAAGAAACATTGATGTAACAACGAGTTTAGTTGATCCTAATGAAAAGAAGAAAAAGGAAAAGCGAAGTTCGAAAGAAAAAAAAAGCAAAGAATCAGATTCCTATTCTGACTACTATTACGATAGCTACGATTATTCAGACTATAGCTACGACTATTCAGACTATAGCTATTCTAGTGATTCTGAAAGCAGCTGAAATTTCATTATTTATTTTTGTTTAAAACATTATTCTATAAACGCAGCCAATAGAACGCATTCGATATTGTTGTTACTTCATTTTGAATAGTTTAAATGATAATAATGCATGAAAAAATTCTGAAATTTTGAATTAATACTAGATATCTGTTATCTTCCAATCACATTCTCTTCACATATAGTATTTATAAATTTCTATGATATTCTTTTTCACAAATTCACTTTTTTTTTGAGATATATGAGATATCATTTGGAGTTTTGAGAGTTGAATGATATATGACAATATTAAGTAAATTTCTTTGAGAATGCTATTAAAAAAAAGAGATTTTTGAATTAATATACGAAGTTGATAACTCTAATGAAGTTTAGTTCTTCTTAGCAACTGGCTTGCGAGCGACACGCTTCTTAACGATCTGAACCATCTGGTGCTGGTTGCCTTCCATAGCAACACCAGCGTATGTGCGTGTGGCCTTCTTGCGCTGGGCACGCTTCTCTGTAGCAGCTGTATCAGCGACAGACTTCTTGTGGTCGTGGCGGTAGTGCTCTGTCCAGGCGATCTTACGTGGGTTGCGCTTGCGTTCCCACATGCGGAAAGCCTTGCGGGACTCGAAGGCCATAAGGTGCTTATCTTCACGGATGTGAACACGGCCGTGGCCAGCGTGGAAGATGTGTCCGGAGAAACCACAGATCTCTGTCTTGGTACTCATTTAAAAAAAAGGACCCGAAATTGAGAACTCTGTTTGGTTTTGCAAAAAATTGTAAACTTAAAAAGTGACATTTTTTATTTGAATGCCATCTCAGCAAATTGATGAAACGTAATCTGAAAATCATTCTATTATTGGGATTATGCCATTGAAGAATAGGATTCACTCTTTTTTTCTTTAAAATAAGGAATTATGACTATAAATCAAAAATTCTTACCTTAAAAGCATGAAATGAACATGTTGTTTAATCAAAACTTGTAGATGCAAGATTATTGACTTATATGTGAGTTGATAATCAATATCTCGAGGATATTCAGACAAAAAAATTGCCATATTTGAGTATTTGATTAATGATTTTGAAACAATTTGTTTAATGAAATAATAAATACAAACATATGCATGTTATAAATCCAATAAAAAGGTAGATTATCTTATTTTCCGTCAATTTCTTTTCTGAGCTCTTCAACATCGCTTTCTAAGTCATCAAATCTCTTTTTGAGAGAATTAACATCTAAATAGTGGCATTTACATTTGCAACAAGAGCAACATTTTGTTTGAGTTTGTTCAACATTTTCCTTTTGAGTTTTTTCTTGTTTCACCTTCTTATTATGCTTATTTCCTACATATTTAAGTGTATTATTTTCGGCAATTACATCAGAAAGTCGTGCTTTCAATTCTTCGTTTTCTTGTTCGAGTTGGTAAAGTTCTCTATGGAGTTGTTTGTGTGCTTTTGTCCAGTTCTTACCGTGCTCAAAGCATTTGCATGGTAAATTCTGGAGCTTTTCGATCTTCATTGCATCAACATGGTAACAATCTATTTGGTATAGTAATTCGTTTCTTTCAAGTATATCATATTGATTTTGCTCTGATGTGGATCTGATTTGCTTCTTCAACTCCGAGTTTTCACGCTTTAAAGCATCAATTGTGGATTGTAAATCGAAAAGCTTGAGTTTTAAGTCATAGTTATTCTTTTGAAGTTCAAAAGAAGACTGTTCTGCTCGTTGTTGTTTTGATTCTGCAATAGATACTTGAGATTTGTGGTATTGCAGAAAGTCTTCGCGATCCATGTATCTTTCCTTTAATTGCTTGTTTTCTTTTTTAAGGTGTTTAAGTTGCTGTTCAAGATCTTTTGACTTTTCGGTGCTTTCATAAGCTTGTTTTGCTATTGAGTTTTTAGTTTCGATTAAAGCCTCTTGGCACTTTCGAAGTTTCTTTTTCATGATTCTAATTTCAAGTTTGTGTTGTTCTAATTGCGCGGGTAGCCAGTCTGAAAATTCTTGAACTGTTTCAGGTGCATTCGGTAAAATTTTTCGTACTCCACCCATAATATTAGCACACATAGAGTTGTAATATTTGACTGGATCTTTTGAAAATGATATTCTATCAATAACAAGTTTCATAAATTTTCCAATTTTGGCTAAAAGATCATTTTCGTTCTTTATTTCATCAACAATAGCCGAGGAACTAAGTTTGTCAAGATTGAGAAACAGTCTGATTTGTTCTGCTGTCTCGTCAATGATATTTGCAATCAAATCATTCATTTTTGATATGGAGACCGTTTATTTATCTAAATTATACATTAATCCAGCAAATCACCTTACATTGCAATCACAATAAAGAACATATACTTGTTTTTAGCGAATTATTGAGTGAATATACTTTTTGCATTACAATATTAACGTAGTTCGAATATTTCCTTATATAAGAGCCATTGGAATTGAATACATCGATTTTTGTGATATTTTACTCGTATAACTATATCTTTTTATTGGATTTTTGAAATGCAAATAATATTTCAAAAAATTGGAAAGAGAAGCTAATGTATATGAAAATCAAAAATAATATCCTATTCAATCATTATCATAACTATGAAATAGCTCGGTTTTTAATTTATTTTAATGCCATCAGATCCCTTTGTCCTACCTACCAATGAATTTCCAAAAGTTAGAGCAAAAAAGCTCGAAAAACTTAATGCTCTCAAAGAAAAGGTAATTAACATGCTTCAAGAGAAAGGAATCGCAACAATTGAAGACGTTTTTCAGTTAACTCTAACAGTTTTCGAAAAATTTGTCTGGTCAACACAAACAATTGAAAGCTTATCGAGATACCTCATGTCTTGCCCAGAAATATACAGAATTGTGTTAAAAGTTAAAGATGATAAAGCGTTAGCTCTCTTTCCAGGCCATCACAAAGTTACATCAACTTCATTTTTCGTTTTAAGAAAAGAAGATCAAACAGAGGATCTCGCAAAAGCAGATGCTTTAATGGAGCAATTAACACAAGCGGCAACAAAGCATAAAAAGAAAAAAGGCGGATCTAGAAAAGCTAAAGATGCTCCACTAGAAATGATTGATCCACAAGAAGAAGGAAAAAAGCCAATAGAAGAGAAAAAAGAAGCGTTTACAGCAAAAATGGACAAAACTATTGCTTGTCATGCAACAGTTTCAAGAAATTACGGTTTTATTTCACAGAAACGTATCAGAGCTCAGTTAATTCATGATTTCATTGCGCGCCAATTTGCATATCATCCTTTTACGACCAAAGACTGCATTGACAACATGCCATTAAGCTTGTTTGCCGAAGTAGGTGGTATTGGAACTCTTCCGAAAGTTCTTCAAGATGAACCTTTGTTATTTAACGTAATCATCAAATGTTTCCCACAAACTTTCTTAGATAAGCTTGATTATTCACAAGGAATCCAAGAAATTACATCTCTTATGAAATATTTAACAGATGGTCAGAGATTTTACAAAATTTTCGATATTGACATGGATAAATATCAGTTAAACAGAAAAGCCATTATAACATTTCCACCAGTCTTGACAGCTACATTTGAACTTGGAAAACTTGAAGATATACCATTATTTTGGCAAACTTGTATGATTTTGGAACTTCTCGAACAAGTTGATCCAAACTCCAACGCTCTTTGGAAGAAGCGCCATTTATTACACTACGAAAGACCTACAAACTTGTTTATGAAGCCAGCAAAATATTATCTCAAAAAATACTTTACTCCAAGCAGAGTTGCTCAAGAATTTCCGCTTTGTTATTACCAGATTGAAGACTTTGTCAAGAAAATTGGCCTCAATTTGGCGTTTTTAGAAGGTCATTTAACACAATACTACAACACAAAGAAGGATGATATTGAGAAGCAGTTAACTCCTACTTCTGGACCTGTAGCATTATTCTGCAAAGGTGAGTCAGCTGATGGTCTTCAATTTCGGTTAAATCCGGAGTCAATTATCGATCATATTGACAAATCATCATTTACGTGGATCAAAGATGTTACAGCCCATGTTGCTTTAAACTATTTCACCTCTTTGTTCTCAGTTTCTCCGAAAGGTGCAATTATTGCCACTCCTCGTCGTTGGAACTCCATTTTAGAGCTCATAAAGGAATTTGGCAAGCCAACAGAAGAGGAACTTCATCAATTGGAGAAGACACATTCAGCTCATCTTTTCTCGATCGCATATCACCGAGACTACAGGGATCTTTACGACTACAACATTGCCACAGCATCAATCACAGCCCATAAGTTCCCCAAATCCTCAGATATCGTTGAATTAACAACTAGTGATTATAATTGGAGATACAACATCCAAAGATTGGGCTGGAAGACAGATAGTTCACTTGGAGAAGTCATTGAGAGGATGAGGATGATTTCTCTCTGCCCAAGAACCATTTTCAGAGCTTCTGTCGCCGAAACTCTTTTGACGACCATTGAAGCATCAAAAGTTGAAGAAGCTATCATATTTTTGAAGTTTTCGAAGTTCCTTTCATGTCCAGCTGATGAAGGAGAAGGTAGTGAATCTCCCTACAGGTTCTCCAAGAATTCTATCGGCGAGCTCAAGCCGAAAATACCTCTTTCTTTCTTCGGGGATATTATCCGCGATTTACAGACGATAGATACGGCCACTTATACAGACAGTTCACTTAATGGCAAAATTTTGAATCTTCCTGGTTCATGTTCTTTCTTAAGTTTGCCATCATGTGAAGCCAAGATCGAGTTGGCTGTTGACAGGATAATACAAGCTGAAGAGAACTCGACACTCTCGAAATCAGTGTTGGCTTTGCAAGACGACAAATCATTCGACATTTTCAAGATAAAAGTCGAAAAATTGAATCTTCCAAAAATCAAAAGTGAAGTGATCAATGCAAAAGATTACTTTTCTATGAGTAATCCAGCTAAATTAGACTACACAAGTTATCCAACAATGACATGCAACGCATTGCACAGAGGATACATGCAGTCTTATGTTGTTTTCTTCCAAGTTTTCGATGAAAAAGATCTCGACTTTTTGTTGGTTGTTCGAATGATTTATTCATTCGTTTTGTTCAAATTCACAAGAGGATGTAGTTTAGACGAAATCATTGAATTCTTTGGAGAAGAGAACAAAGAAAGGACAATAAAAGCTGTTATTTTCCTCGAAGAATATGATTTCATCACAGCTTTGAGTTCAACAACAGCAATGCCTCAGTTTGTAGTTGATGAATGCTCAAATCCTCATTTCGTTTATTCAGAAATTGATGAAAATTTTTCAAAAGTGAAGTCACATTATTGGACAGATATCAACGGAAACCATTCACCAGAACTGATCCTCAATCTTTCATTGACTGTTTTCGATGTAGTTAGACAGAATTCAGGCATCGAATTCCTCGAATTAAGTGAGGAATTACCTTCTGTTTCTTTGTCTGATTTGTTGATGATTGTCGATACTTTGGAAGCTGATGAATCGATATACACAAACTACACGAAGAATGACAGTGGTGATTTGTTTAGTGAAGGTTCTGATGTTTGTGTCCCGAGAATTCCAAATTATCAGTTTTTGTATGAAATTGGAAAAACTTTGGTTGATTCTGAATTCGTCAGAACAAAGAGATTCATCCATGCAACATGTGACATGATTAAGACTGAGGCAATGATATTAGAATCTGCATATCCTGCAAAGATGCATCATGTCATGGAATAATTTTAATTTTATTTTTTGTTTTATTGTAAATCTAATTTTTTTAAAAAAATATTTTTGTTATATTGTAAATCTGTAGTCCAATTTTCAAATTTTTTCTCAATAATATAATTTTGATTTTGATATGTTCGATTGGCGGTAATATGTCTAATGGATACGTTATATATGTTTTGTACTGCATGCTATTACACAG
Source organism: Trichomonas vaginalis G3 (assembly GCF_026262505.1). NCBI lineage: Eukaryota > Parabasalia > Trichomonadida > Trichomonadidae > Trichomonas > Trichomonas vaginalis. The sequence goes on from NC_067208.1 coordinate 6,253,740, forward strand.
GTTTCTGCCAGTTAGAAAGAAAAAAGTTGCGATCTTTTACTCGAGTACTTCATTGTTGAGCTTTTTTCAGTACCAATAGCAGAAAGCATTGTTTTATAAGATTCTACATAATAACATCAGGGATTAATTTAATAAACTTGCTATTTTTAAAAAATCCAGATATTGGAACCATGATAAATTGTGTTACTTATAGTACACATTAAATCCAAGTCATATGATCAAAATTTGGGCGAATCACCTTCACATAGACCAATGACTTGAAAAAAAAAATTATAAATTAGGACATTTCTTAAAGATAAAGATAAATCGATGACCGGAGATAAAAGATATAAAAGGTTTTCTTCTTTATCCAGTGAGGGAATCGGGAATTTGACACAATAAGACCCAGAGTCCGTATCTTTGTTTCAAAATGATATTATTCTATTGTTTAATGCTTTATATCATTTTATACCTCATAAATATTTTTGGTAAAAAAGGGGGTTGGCGTCCTAAGGCGTCCTAGTGTAAATTTCTCAAAATTGTGATATTTACATCACATTTTTGAGAGGTTTATGGGCGTCCTAAGGGAAAATTGAATAGCTAGGGCGTCCCGAATTTTCATTCTAAGATTTAAATATATTATATACTTAAGTATAATACAAGCAATATAAAAATTAAATTTTTATTATGTTAACTTATAAGAAATTTTTTTGAATTATCGTTGATTTATTGTAATCTTTCCAGGCTATACTTTTGAAATCAACTTTACCTGTCATACGCATTAATGTAGTAGATGTCCAGGTGTAGCTATTATATCCCAGCAACATTGGTATTTTATCATTGTAAGATATCAAAATGAAGCGTTTTTTCAGATATAATTTTTCGTAAATTTTTCAAAAATAAGATGGTAAAAAAGCCTCGACTTGCTCGAAAAATAACAATTTTTTACTTGTAAAAATAACCCTTTTACAGCATGGGCAGCTATTCAATCACTATTTCTTTTTCTAAAAGTATATTTTTCAAAAAAAATTAAGATCAAATTCGACAATTTCTTGATGAAAGCAAAAATATTACACATACTTCTAGATGCATGGGATAAAATATGCAATTATTCAATCAATTCGCATGATTTGAAAAAAAAAATCTAAATTTGATAAAAATGTAGAAATTTTTTATTTTTAACTTGAGATTCGATTTTTTTGATCCAATTTGTGAATTTTTTTTGATCGGAATTTCAATTAATTTGTTGATCAAAAATGACCTCACAATGTTTGATCATAAGTGAAGTCATCTTCATGGGTATTTAGAAATTCCAAGAGAAATTGCTTATTTCTCGCAGATGTAATAGTAGTATATGTTGAAGGGTTTAGTGACTTTTTTTGTTACATCTATATATAGACGATGCATTAAAATATATTTATTTATAAATCATTTAAAAAATTAACATTAATTTTAAAATAATTTATTTTTTATTCTTTTATAAAAGAAGCTATATATAGATGATGTCAGATATTCCGCGATTAATTAAACATTGTTTAAATCCTGAATGGAATCAATGGAGTCATAATCAAAGACCTCATAAACGAGTAAAAGATTCACTACCATAATGAAATAAAAAAATTTTTAAAAAATAAACTTTAAAAATTCATGTCTTACATTTTTGAATAATTTATTTTTTTAATTCGTAAGAAATGAACGGAACAAAAAAACGGGAACGGAATCAATTCTCACCCAGGTTAAACAAGTAGACGTTTATTTTATAAAGGTAAGTTTAATATTAAACCTATTGCTTTTGCATTTGATGGTAAATTAATCGAAAATTCAAAAATTTGGGAATTAATTCCGGATATTGAATTTATAACAAATATTAAGGATAAATGGTTTAAACAACAAAACCACCTCACTAAAGTTCTTTGTAGATTAATGATTAAAACTGAGGAAAAAGAATTTAACGGGTTTAAATATCATCCATGTAAAACTTCAGAAAAAATTAAACGAAAGAGTAAATAAACTCGCTAAAGGTAATGGTAATGATGAAGAAGAATTTGATGAGTTCAACATAGAACTTTAAGAAACTAATGATTATTTGAATTTATGAAATCAATTATTTGATTCATTCTTTCTTCAATCTCTTCTATTCTTTTTGTTAAATCATCTATTTTCATTAATGAGGTGATTCTTGATTGAGGAATAGATTTCAAACTAATCACTCCTTTTATTTTTGAAATTTTGAATCCATCAACTTTAAACATTTTATTCAATTTACACGTTGTCAATTCTTCAAATAATTTTTTATTATTAGCATAATAGTCATTAAATTCTTCAACAGATGAAAAAATTTTTATTTCAGTAATTGGTTTAACAACGTTTATTTTTTGTTGAACATTTTCACTTTCATTTATTTTTAAAATCGGTTTCATTTATCATTAAATAAAAATTAGAATATAAGTGATGAAATATATTTTTTTAATTAATATTAAATCAGAAATGGCGGCAGGATTCTTTAAAAAATTATGGGATGGAATTAAGAAAGCTGCGGGTTGGGTTCATAAAAAGATTATTAAACCCATTGCAAACTTTTTGGCACCAGTAGCGAAAACGGCAGGAACTATCATAGGTGGAGTATTAGGTACTAAAGCAGGTAATCCGGCGATGGGAGCACAAGCAGGTAACGCAATTGGTGGAATAGCTGAAGGAATACTTAATAAAATAGGAGGTAGATAGTGAAAAAATAAATATGAGATCCTATGGATCATCTCACCGCTTAGCGGCTTAAAATTATTTTTATCTTAGTATCGGTTGTAGTCTTTGATAAACTTTTTCTCCTTTATTTAAAACTTCTCTTATTGGGGCAGCTTTTGGTGTTATTGATTCAGCAACGTCACTAATTGCTTCTTTATTCTTAAATATCCAATTTGCCCCCTTCTTCAATGTTTCCCAAACTTTACTCGCTCCTCTTTTTACTTTATCCCACAGTTTCTTAAATATACCTGCAGCCATAGTTGATTATTTCATTAAAATTAAAAATTCATTTTCATCTTTTAATTTTGATTTTTTATTTATTAATAAATGACGACTAACTATTTGGTGCCAAACACTAAACCGATTAATGGAAATGTATTTCATTCATTCGAAAAGATAAATGAAATATTCGCAAAGAATGACGGTAGAAGATATTATAGAGAACTTGAAAGTTCATGCTATGACTCTGATGCTCCACATTTTGATGATAAACAAACTCATTTAAGAATTACAAATCCGGCTCATGATGTGAACCAATTAGGTGACACATATATTAAACGCAAAGTTAAAGCAACTCTAGTTTCAAATAAAGCTTTCACATGTGATGCCGCTTTTAAATGCATGCGTTTATTCGTTGGTTACAAATCATCAAATCAAAGCTTTAAACAATTAGAAGTAGAAACCGAAAGAGGTGATGCCGGTTATCTTCAGATGGATTGCGCCATGAATCTTTCGCATTTGCAACATATAAACCAAAATCAGAAAGGAAAGTTAAAAAGTTTGTTCATTCGTTATATAATAATGTTCAAAATATGATAACTCAGTATGTGGTAAATATATTGACCCTTCAGAAGTTTTCAAGAAAGCAAATGAAGAAGTTAATATCACTTTTGATATGATTATTCCGGTAAATGATTTGTTAGCATTTCAGGCGTTCGATGATTATCCTAAATCATTTGGTGATATCATTCTTAAATATTATGTTTTCAGGGATACTTTAGTATTTTGTCAGGTTGACCCGTTAAGAGTTGCTGATTTACAAAATTACGTTTATGAAAAGATAACTGATGAAAATTATGAAAATTATTATGAATCATGTTTATAAATATGATCGCAAATTCCAACAAATCGGACTTCCTGCCAAATTAATTACAAGCTTAGCCGCTACATCTGCTGACGCAACAGTTGATGACGTTATTATTTCATGCACAAAGATGGATGTTTTAGAGGATAAATGCATTACACCAGGATACGGTTTAATTGAAGAATCAGTTAAAGCAATACCACGTTTATTCAGTAAGGAAGATCCATTCATGATTCCAGCTCAACATATTGACGTTCGTTCACTAAATGGAGGTTGCATCACTCCTGAAGGTATTAGCTCAGATTTCTCATACGCTCTTCATAATGTTACAGATGTTGTGTTAGCATTTCCGAAGATGCAATGCAAAGAACAGTTTTAGAAAATCCAATGCTTCGAGGTCTTCAGGTCACTATAGATTCCAGAAACTTCCCCGATCAAGCGATGACCACAGTGGGCGACATATTCTTTACACGTATGCTTCAAGCTTCTGATTTAGATGGAGTGAATGAATGCACAGAAGAATACGAGGACTCATTAACTAGACCACTGAATGATGATGGCATACCATTAGCTAGAACATGGAAAGACCAAACTTCATTCTTATGCACTATTCCAGTTCAACGTGATGGAGCGGGTATATTCTTTGATGGATTAAACTTTCAACTCACAAGTTACAGTACAAGTGAAAGCTTATCCAATCATTCAGGGTGAAAATGACACTTACTGTTCAAAGGTGACAAATCCTCCTCAGGTTTGGTTTACTAGGACTACATATTGGACATGACACCGGATGAAGGTTTGAAATATCATCCAACAGGTACACCACCACAGTATAGAAGTTCATATGATGAAATATTGATGAATAGAAATGTTTAAAATTATAAATTTATTTTTGATTAAATGGATTTAAATTCATACACTCCTTATGAAGAATTAGCAGGAGTATATAATACATACATAGATGATATGATTAATGAAGCATTGAGTGATAATAGAAATGCTCTATCTAAGGAAAAATTAATGAAAATTCCATATTCTGAATGTTACTTAAATTCAATCACTGCAGCAATTGGTAAACAAATAAAGGTAAAACATTAACGATATTAAAACAAATTATCATTATTGCTAACACTTCCCCTATTCACATGTGTTAATTTATATCAACCGTTCAGGTTCACCTTCAGATGATACATTTGAATCTTTAAAGCATTTAATCAAAATTCCAATTATTTATTTATCACAAGAAGAAGCAGAAGATTATTTAAAAAACTTTTTAATGTATAAAGAATTATATAATACAATCAAGAAGCAAGGATTAGAGGATAAAATTATTGATAAACAACGGGATGAATTATTTGAAACACTTTCTATTTCAAATTTTGATAGAGAATTTTTGCATTCACTCATTTTTCTAGATGATGCAGTGAAATCAAAACTAATAACAAATGAGAAATCATATTTTAATCAGTTATTAACTCAATGTCGACACATTCAGTGTTCATTCTTTATGGCTGTTCAATATTTCAAAGCATTAAGCACAAACATTAAATCAAACCTGTCCACCCTTTTCATTTTCAGTGGTTTTAGTCGTCAACAGTTGAACGTTATGCTTTATCAAGTGAATTTACCAATGAGCATTAATGAACTTTACACACAATATCAGCAATTAGGTGAACATGGAAAAATAATAGTTGATTTAAATAAAGGAAGTGTTAAATTTGATTAACTTTTTATAATTAATTTTTATTTTTTATTTATAATTAAACATGACAGAAATAGCAAATCTTCTACAGGTTCCATTAAAACAAGGGACAAACAAAAAGGGTGCATATAATAGAACTATGAAAGTTCCTGATGGAATGAAAGAATTAGTTCATATTGTTGCTGGTCTTCAAAAAGATGTTAAACAAATGAGAAACGTTTTAACATTACCAGAAGCTCAAGCATATGCCAAACGTCAAGGTCCAAATTGGGAAGCACACGAAGCAGACATTACGGGTCCAAATGGAAAACCTGATGGTATAAATAAAGTTTTCATTACTGATGGTCAAGGAAATATTAAAGTCATAAATGGTTACAAATTAACTATAACTGATTATCCTAAACGTAAAGCATATAATGAACGTTATCCTATGCAATTTGATGAAAATGGAAAAGCTGTTAAACAATACATTGGAGAAGGTGAAAATGGTCCAATTAATTCATACCGTAATCCATATTCTTATTTCAATGAAGAATTAAATGCTATTGAAGAGGGACCGGATGGATTACCACGATATTCTAACCAGTTTGATGGTCGATATGCAAATATTAGACCTGAAATTTCAGCTAAGAAATTCTTTAAAGTTGCTTTATTCGATCCAGTTTTCGCAAATGTTAAAGATGAACTTAAACAGCAATTCCAACCAATTATAGTAGCAAGAATTGCATCAGGTGCTTTATCTCAAGCATTCAAAGATTTAATTAAGAAACCATTATATCAGCAACGAGGTTTAACTTATGATTTAGTTAAGGAATCAGATAAAAGAAAATTTGAGAAATCAGATGATTATAAGAATGCAATTAATGAATATATTAGGTCTATTAATTACAATGAAACAGCTAAAAATCAACTTCAAGAACAAATACAGGGAATAATAGATTCAAAACTTCCAGCAAAATAAAAGTTTAAATATATTTTTTTATTCGATATAAATGAGAAGACGTTTCACTAGTCAAAAGAACACTAACGCAAAAGCAGAGATTACGGTTGGTTATAACGTAAATGATGATAAATCACGAATTATTCAAAATGTTAAAGTTAATGTTAGCCCTGAATTAACAAGGTCAGCAACTCAACCAAATTTATTAACTCGTGACTTACCGAAAAAGGAGGAGGAGCAAAATAAAGAAGATGGAGACCCAATCATTTTATCTGAACCCGGTAAAGAACCTGTTGAAATTCCCACTTATCCAACATACCCCCGCCTCTTTCATCAAACATCGAGAACCCATATAAAATAGACATTAATTCTGAATTAATGAAAATTTACCGTGATATAATAATTAATAATTATGATTCAATAATAAATTTAATTGATCAATCCGGTTTAATTATTTTACCTTATGAATCATTAATTCACATTATCGCCATTCTTTGTGATGTTCAAGATTCAGACGTTAAGATTCAATTTTTCATAGATGATGAGGTTTCATGCTGCGGAACAGTTGCAAAAATAAATCCTATAAAGGATATTAGCACAATTAAGATATCAAAGAACGGAACAACAACTGAACTTCATTTAACATATAATGATATTTATAATAAAATAGTTGATGAATATAAAATATCACTTGAAAAATTCTTTGTTAAGGCTATTTAATATTCAAGCATTAACATTATCGAATAATAATCCTTTGAATCATAATCAATAATAATTGACCTTTCACCAGTTTCTATCGTTTGTTTTATTTCTTTTTGTTCCCCACTATCGGATCGGTCATTGTAATTGTTTTTGTTATAGTATCAGCTTTATCTTTAACTTCAATCTTTTTTCCATCGGGATATTTAAACCAAAATTCCAAAAATTCGATATTGTCAATCTGTTCATATTTTAATCTATCAATTACATTTTTAATACCATCTGAAAATCTTATGAAATGGTCATTATATGGGTTTGATTGAACTAAATTTGAATGAAGTGAAATATAACCTGTTGATGAATATGACACTGACTCATATTTTCTGAAAACACTAAAATTTATAACATGAATGAATTTCTTATTCGTTGAATTTATGAATTCTTGAGGTAATCTTATTCTAGTTTTATTTATCACTGGAAAATAACGCTTTACCATATTTTTAATCGTAATAAAAATGTCAATTATCAATATTATTTCGAATAATAACTGTGAATTAAATTTAACAGTTAGCGGAATTTATAATGTTACTCTCGTTTCTGTGAGTGGTAAATTTAATCCCATTCTTTTAGACCCTTCAGATTATATATCATTTATTAAAGATGACCATGAAAAAACGTATGATATGTATATAAATAATGTGATAGCGAAATGGGATATTAACATGATTTTAAGTTATTTAAATGAATCATTTATCGTATGGTATGAAGAAAATTTTAAATCAAAACCTGATAAACTTTTTGAACTTGATGAAATAAATAACCTTATTAAATTTCCGCTGAAAATTAAATTTTGTACTCCTCATCTTCGTTCATTGTTGGGGATATTAAATTTTGAAAAAGATGTTGGGGATGTTTTGTATTCTGACACTGGTTCCAATTTCATTTTAATCAAATGTGATAAAGTTAATACCCCAATGAGATTTTCACACAAAACATTAGACCCTAACTCTTACCCATCAATACAAAACATTTTATCCATCAACTTAAACACATTTTCTTTATCATATCCGTTTCAATTATCCGGGAATTCATTTATTCTTCATTCAAAAGATTTATCAAATATTAAATTTAGAATAACTGACCTATTTGATTGTGATTTAGAATTTATGAATGAAATATTATGGCAATTTCAAATAGAGAAAATAGCTGATGAGATAATGGATTAAATATTTATTTTTAAATCGTAATAAATGATTAAACAACAGCAACTTAAGGCGCAAAGCGCCCAGGTCCTTCAGACCATTACATACGCCATATATGCATATAATTCAAAGACGGCAGAACAAACGCAAAGGTTGAAATATGGAGATTTGGAGATAGTATTGAAAAATGACCATTTCGAATTCGTTTGCAAAGGTGGTGCAGTGATATCAAATATAAAAGAAATTTTATTTATGAATTCAAAAATTAAAGGAATAACGGATGATATAACATCAATTCCACCAGAAGAACAGAGATATTACGCATTAAATGCATTTCCTAAAGTTTTGAAGATTGGAAGATTTAATTTAAATGAGGAATTCATAGAAGGTTTCCTAAATGACATAATGAAGAAGGTAGATAAGGAATACGTGGATAGTGAGTTAATGAAGAAGGCAAATTTGGTTTATGTAGATGAAAAAGATAATGAAATTAAAGAAAAGGTTGAATGGTATCATGAATGGACATCGGAGACTTTTAAAGTTAAAGCTGATACAGGATGGGTTTCAGGATGTTTAGACCTTAAAGCAGATAAAACTTATGTAGATGAAAAAGATAATGAAATTAAAGAAAAGGTTGAATGGTATCATGAATGGACATCGGAGACTTTTAAAGTTAAAGCTGATACAGGATGGGTTTCAGGATGTTTAGACCTTAAAGCAGATAAAACTTATGTAGATGAAAATTATGCAAAGAAGTCGGAAGTAAATGATGTGATTGCAAGCATGAAAAATGAAATACTTCAAACATTATATCCTATAGGCTCTATTTATACATCAATGAACTCAACAAATCCAGCAAGTGTTTTAGGTTTTGGTACATGGAAGCAGATTGTAGACAAATTCTTATATTGTACTAATAGTTCAAAACAAGCCGGTGGTTCAAAGAAAATTAAAGAAGCAAACCTTCCACCGCATAAGCATACAGGAACTACAAACTTTTCTGGCGACCATAGACACTCATTAAGAGACCACCCATTATACAACTCAGACTATGAAGCTGGTTATGATGTTTTATCTCCAGCTTATAACGATTCAACAAAAAAGACTTTTCGACAAACTGAACCAGGAGGAAATCATGTCCATACTTTCACAACAAATCCAACAGGCTTGGGTAAAGATTACATGCCACCATTTGTGACTGTATTTGCATGGTACCGAATGAACTAAATATATTTTATGTCTGTAATTAATTAGGTAATGAAGTAGCGGATGAACTGCAGAAATATATTTTATCGTTAATGGTTTTTAGGTTATTCAATAATTAATTATTTTTGAATAACTGATGGTGTCACTACGTCACCATGTCACCAGGTTAATTAACTTCTTTAAAAAATGATGACAACATGACATTTTGACAACATTCCCGGAAATTTATTTTATCATTAATGTTTACGTTAATGTTTCGTAAATGTTTTCATGAATGTTTTCAGTGTCACCACGTCACCATGTCACCAGGTTAATTAACTTCTTTAAAAAATGATGACAACATGACATTTTGACAACATTCCCGGAAATTTGATGCAGCCCAAAAATAAAGTTAGTTTTAAAATTATTTTTATTTTTTTATTCCTATATAAATGACAGCAACAAACAACAACAGCAACTATATCGTTTCTGATGAAAAAGTTATTGATTCATTAGCTGAGGAATTAGTTGTGGCAGAAACTAAAACCCTCAACGAAAGAATTGGTGAAAACAAGATTGATTTACATAACTACCTCAAACATGATGGAGGAAGAGGAAGGAAAACTGGTATGGCTTTATTAGTAAATAAAATTTCAAATTTAACGATTATAGATGTTGATATCAATAAATCATACAATGATGAACTTAAAGAAACAGTTAGAAAAGACATTTTATCAAAACTTTCGGATAAAGATGTTATCGTTAAAACCGCTTCAGGAGGTCTTCACATTTATTGCAACACTAATTTCTTTTATGCAGTTTCGAACAGAATGATTAAATGCTATTCCTGCAATGATTATGATATTGATATCATGACTTCTATGGATGATTCAAAGCGTTCATTAGTGGTTATGGCTGATTCAAGAGTTCGCAAGAATGCAACAGAACCAATCAATACATACTCATTCATTCGTGGAAGTTACGATTCAACATTAACTCGAACAGTAAACGATATATTAAATGATTTGAATATTAAGGTAAGAGTTGAACAGAAGAACGAAGAAATAAAGACTATCATGAATGAAAACAAAGATGTAAACATTGACGATAAACTTGCCCAGAGCATAGTTGATGGTATCAGTGATTTTGAAGTACATAATGACGGTGTAAACATGAATTTAGAAAAAGAAGTTACATTATTCACACTGTTTCAAGCAATTAATTCGTTACCTAATCATTTAATTAATGAAGCATACGATAACGTTTATAACTTCTGCAATTTAACTGAAAATGCAAAAAGTAATTTTGAAAAAGCACGTAGTAGATATGCACATTTAATGACTTCTCCATTTGTTTTAGTGAAGATTCTAAAACTATATCAAAAGGAATATTATGATGAATACGTTTTACCTTTATTACGTAAGCCAAAAATAACATTTGATATAAAACTTGATGACTTGTTTTTGATAACAGATATTAGACGCAAGGCTGAAAATCATCAGTATAAAAACAGTTCTGAAGTAATTGAGGATTTATCACGTGTAATCCGTTTTGTAGATTGTGGAAATAAATATTTCATTCAGAAAGATTACAACATCCACGACAAAATGAATCAAATATCATTCGTTCTTCAATCAAGCATGAAAGAGTCACTCAAAATGATTAAATTATTTAAAGAAGAAGGTAAAACCATAACAGCATGGGATGTACTATTAAATCAATTGTCTTCATTAACCGTTAAGGGTGTTTGCTTTAAATCTGATTCCCCAGATATTTTCTCAACGTTTCAGGGTTATAAATACAACGTTCTCGAAAAACCAGATTACTCAAAAATTGAGATGTTTATGAATTTCATTAAAGAAGCCATTTGTGATAATAACGATGAAGTGTATAAATACCTTCTCGCTGGATTGCATCAATGATTCAACATCCTGGAATCAAGAATGAAACAGCAATTATTTTGAAAGGACTTCAGGGAACAGGTAAAAACAGATTTACAGACATTATTTCTGAACTTCTCGCCGGTTATTCATGTAAAAACATTACTGAAATAAGTGAGCTAACGGGTAATTTCAACTCAGTAGTTGAGAATAAAATGTTTCTTGTACTTAATGAACTCAAGAATGTAGGTGAAGACAGACTCGCAAACTTCAACGCTTTGAAATCAATTATTACGGATAATGAGATTAGAATTAATGAAAAGAATCAACCCAGAAGAACTGCTCAGAATGTTGCTAATTTCATTTTCGTAACTAATAACGTTTACCCTGTCAAAATTGAAGTCGGAGACAGAAGATACGTAGTTTTAAGAGTTAATGGTAAATTTAAGGGTCAATTTGATTACTTCAAGAATTTAATGGATTCATGCACAAAGGAATTTTATGATAACCTTTTAACATATTTTATGCAATATGACCTTTCATCATTTAATGTACGAATCATACCGATGACTGAAGCCAAACAAGATTTAATAGAATTATCAACAAATCCTTTAGATGTATGGATAAATACACATTATGATGAATTGTGTGCAGGTATGACGTGTAAAAATGCTCTATGCTGCAAACCATCAGACATGAAAGACAAAAACTTTCAAATGAGCATTAAGGATAAATGTGATAGGAAACAGAGAAGAATAGATGGTAAACAAACATGGTGTTATGTTTTGAAAGAAGAAATGAAAGGATTATATAAACAGGTTGAACCAAACGATAATGAGGATTCATTTACTGACGATGAAATACCTGTAAATGAAGCTTTTAAAGTATGATTTGAATTTATTTTTGCATTAATCCTGCTGTGATGTCAAAATGTCATGTTGTCAGTAATTTTAAGAGAAGTTAATTAACCTGGTGACACATGGTGACGTAGTGACACCTTCAGTTATTCAAAAATAATTCATAAATGCCTTCCTCCTTTCGTACCTGTTGTCAAAATGTCATGTTGTCAGTAATTTTAAGAGAAGTTAATTAACCTGGTGACACATGGTGACGTAATGACACCATCGTCTCGAAGAGACGTTGTCGAAGAGGAATAAAAATTAAATTTGGATAGAGTTTAAAAATTCATCTTTATTAAATTCATCTCTTCCAATCAATTTATTTATTCTATTAAATTCTTTTATTTTTGCTTCACTCAGTTTAAGGATTGAACGGTAAGTTTCTAATTTTTCGATTATTTTCTTTCCTCTTTTATCATTCTCAGTTCCTTTAGTTTTATGGGCATCAGCCCCACCGCATTGCGGTTCTTTTTGTAATAGCATATTTTTGAATTAATTCTGTTTAGTTTCTTTTTATATTCATTGTCTGGACTCTGAATCTTAATTGAATCAGGACTCTTGGCTGCTTTGTTGTCACTCATTTCTTACGAAATAAAAAAATTAAATATTATTTAAATATAATGGAGTAATAAAATAAATCGGAATTTCTATTAATTTATTGTCAACTTCAACTAATGCATTGCCGTTAATATATCTAATAAATTCAGCTATTGTGTCAAATCTTCGTCTTCTTTTTGTCATTGATTTATCAGTTTTTCCATAATCGAGATGAATCAAAACTTTATCCCCTTGTTTAAAATTCATGAGCCCCGAATTAATTTGTTCACGTTTAACATCATTTAACCTTTCCATTTGCTTTCTAATATATTCCCATTCTTTTGAAATATCATTTTTCATTTCCACTGGTTTCATGTTTATAGTTCTATGCCATGTATTATTGTAATAATATACTAACTGCTGTATGATGGAGTCATGATTTCCATCCCAGTATATCCGACCGTTAACCCCTAACGCATCTCTAAGAGTTCTCATTACCGCATCAACTATTTTATTATGAAACGTATATGGAGAGGATGAAAAGTAAAAATTAATTTGTGGGAAATAATGAATCATAGCTGCCTGAAATCCTTTATCACCATCACCCCTGATATTATCTACTCTTTCATGATCTAGTAAGTATTGTATAGCTCTTCTTGTTTCCTGTTCTGTTTTCCCTTTCACTGGAATGCAATATAAATATCTAGTGTTAATGTTAATGGCAAATAAATAAGTAACGTTTCCTTTTGAATATTCCAGATGATCGATTTCGTATGAATATGGATATGGAGCAAATGAAGGGCGACTAAATTTTTCCTTTAACGGTTGAATTTTCGGGTCAATTGGTTTATTTAATATCTTGAAATCCTTTTTAAAATCTTTTTGCTTCTTTAATGTTTGAAATGGATATAATAAAGTGAATGATGAAGGATTAACTGAAGGAGGAGGAGGTACTACCATTGGAGGTTTTGGTGTTGCAAGTGGTTTAATTTTATCTGCTTTGATTTTGGATGATGAAGTTTTAGATTTCATTCCTCCCTTCATTAATTCTGGATGTATTCTATTCATTTGTTTTAAATATGCTGTATATAAAGTTTTGATATACTTTCCCGCTTCGAGTTTATGTTGAAGGATGAATTCCAAAAGTTGATCTTCATTTAAAAGTCGGGCTGAATATGATTTAACTAATGAATCATAAATTAAAGCTTGTGCTTCATTTATGGTCTGAAGGACCTGGGCGTTTTGCACCTTTTGTTTTTGTTCCTTTGGTTTTTGCGGCTCAGGATTATATAATTTATATAATTCATCAATATCTTCTTCTGTTAATACTTTATTTTTGAAATCTTTCAACTGTTTAAGTTGTGATTTAGTTTTTTCCTTTGTATATTCATTATTTTTAATTTTGTCTTTAATTTTAGAAATTATTTTATCATGATATTTCAAAATTTCATTTTTATAATATGGATAATAATAATCCATATCATCACCCGTTATATTGTTATTATGTTTTTGGAGATATGATTTTAATTCATAATAATTAAGAAAATTTTGATTAAGTACTAAATCATAAATTAAATTTTTTAAATCCGTGTTACCCATTTATATAAAAATAAAATAAATGTTTTAAGGGTGCCCACCTCTTTGAATCATAGTATCAAAACCATTATTTACATATTGAATCGCATCATTAACGGTTCCTTTTGTCTCTTCTGTGGCATTTTATTAAAAATAAAATTTTAAATTGTATTAAATAAATGGCATACAACATCCATTTTCACAACATACAGCCTTAGTGTGTGCTCCTGTTAATGCAGTCTTACCCATTGTTAAGCGAGTCATCAACCCGTTTTTAAGTTGTAAATTAATATTCTGACCATCGAAAATAACTTTATCATTTATTATATCCAAATAATTTTTAGGTGTTAATTGTTTATTTTGTCGTAAACTAACACCTTTCATTTTTTGTGCAATCTTTTTAAAATCACTTCCATCAATTGAACCGTTGAATGATGTATAACACTTAGGGCATAAAGCAACCATGTTATCACCTTGTTTCTCAATTGCTAAACCCAATAACTTCTTCTCATGTGCTTTTTCTTCAGCTTTATTCTTTAATTTAGGTTTAAATTTCTCATCAAAACAGAAGAAATCAAATGGTGCGAATTTGAAAATGTTTTTATCATAAAATTTTTTATCGGTTACAATCGCCTGAAATGCTTGAGTGTTAGGAAGATTTGGGTCGCCAGCGATTGCCCAATAAGATGAATCAGTATCACCTTCAATGAAATGAAAACGATTAACATCCATGCATTTATACATAAAATCATAAATGAAAACTAAATACCAGTATTTTGCGTTATCTAAAGTGAAGAATGCCTCTTGTAAACATGTATCACATCTATAAAATCTATCTTTAAGCATCACTTGATATGTATCTTCACCTATTTCTCTTATGTTTTTAAACTTATTTGACATACATGCAACGCGTGCCTTCTGTGCATTCATTATTTTAGTCTTTGCGTAATTTTGTGTATTCATTGCATCGTAACCATATGATCCATTAAGTGAAATCTTGCAAAATAAACTTTTTCCTTTATTTCCTTCTAATTCAGCCTTTTGTCTTTCGTTCATAAATTCGTTCGCAAATTCATTAAAACAAGTGTTTTTCGTAAATGTTAAAATTGATTGAATATCATCGATGATAAAATGAAATCTGTCTATTAGATACCAAAGATAATAAGAAGAAAATGGTTGATATTGGTTGTGTGTTGATGCTAACTGAGTTAATTTCCTCTGTTTCTGGTCAACTGGTAGATTGTTTGATTTCATGTAATTATACATAAAACTGCCAATTGTTTTTTCATCTGTGATAATATCTAAGTTTCTTATTATCGGTAAAAAGTTTATGTAATCATTAATGTATTTTTCATCAATGTGACCCTTTACTTCAGCCACGAATAAAGTATTTTTCTTCTTAATTATTCCCAGTGCTTTTGCTTTCTTTGTTGCTGTATCACAAATGATAACACCATTCAATCTTCCCGGCATATACATTTTATGGTCAGTATATTGAATGAAATCATGAGGATTAGATGAAAATGATGAAGGATATAATGAATTAAAATCAACACCAACGAAATGAGTCATGATGTTGGAAGTGTCCTCATTTGATACAGTTTTAGTTTCTGGACTATATGAAAGTTTATTAATGTGCGTGATTCCTTTAAGATTTACTCTATGTTGAACATTTGAAACCACCAGTAATTCCATTACGGAGAATGTGATAAGCTTCAACTGAATCTAAAGTCATTGGTAAATTTTTTTTAATGCATAATTTCTTAAATTGATTCTTAAACGTTGAACATCTTCATCTTTATTTGATTTTACGACATTGCAATAACAACACATTAACTGACAATTTTCTTTGGTATGTGGTTTTTCATTATCGATTCTATCCAATGTTGGTTTATTTGCATATGTAAACGCTTTACCACACATTTTGCATTTAGATGAAAGGATTAAATCGTGATAGTATTGAAAATCATCCATTGAAACATTATTTTTAGTATCCCTTTCTGCTTTTTCATCTTGTTTCTTATATGATTCAATTTTATATTTCCAATACTTTTTCGTTAATTCAAAACTTGATTCTATCTCTTCCTCAGGATATTTTTCATTAGGATTAAAGTCTTTATATGCTAAAGCGTAACGAATCATTGAAGCATTCGATGATAAAGAAAGATTATGAAGCATATCAATTTTATAAACAAATGTTTCTTCAATAATTTTATCGATTGGGTCAATCATAATTTCAACATCTTTATTGCAATAATGAATAAAATATTCTAATCTATTCTTAAAATTTTTAGCATCATTGAGATATATTTGATAATCACTATCTGATATAGTTTCTTGAGTTAATGCTGAATAAAATGAATCTTTCGTGAATGGTTCCTCTTTATATAATTCTTCTTCGTAATTTTCCCATGTATGAATTGATAAGGGAAAAAGGATTTAACACGTGATTTATTGTTTCCGAAATCTTGAGTGAATTGGTCTAATGTCCCACCCGCTATATAATTTCTGATGTCAATAAATCTCAATTCATATGGAACGTTTGTTTTCTTTACAATGATTTGCTTAAATTGTGAAGATGAACCCAGCATTGATTTTATTTTCCATTTTGCAGTGTTTAAATCACGAAGAATTAAATTTAAATCAAACTTTCCCGAATTAAAACCTATGATATTCACTTTATTGAATTCCTCATCTAGAAGTTCTTTAAATGCTTCCTTCTGTTTTTCATTTAATGTATGGGACAAAGTCCCCGCCGTTTGCGACTTCAATAATTCATTGTATTGTTCATATTTGATTAGCAACTAATGAACAGGTTGAAAATAAAAACTCAATCCAATCAGAAATAAAAGAATCACTCGAAGTTAAGCAAAAATTCCTCGTATATGTTTTATCGTTTAATTTAACGTTGATGATACCATGAATGGTTTTAAGTAAGCGTTCAAAGTTGCACACTCAGAAAGTTGTAATTCTTCTTTAGTCTCTAATGTTTCAAAGTCAAAAGTAATATAATATCTTGTCGGTTGATAATATTCTGCAAATTGTGAGCTAATAACCACTGATATATCTTCTGTTTCGTAATATGTGGTGCATATGGTTGCTGTGGGTCTTTTGCAATTGAACGTCTTGAATTAATCTCCATTATTTTCTTTACATTTCTCACAATGCTTTAAAAATCTTCTTTGGTTTTTCCTTTCTGGATCATCACGGATAGAATAAACTTCTTCTTTACAATATGGACAAACTTTATAGCCGGTGAGTGCTTCAACGTCTTTATTCTGTCAGCGTGAAGTTTTCCACATGGACTCTGTGTTAATAAAATATTTACTGTTTCAAATTCTGGATCTATCATTATTGATTCCACTAATGGAAAGTCTACCTTATTTATGTCCACGTCTTCTGGTTGAGGATCACAATAATAGAAATCAATATTAACATTTAACATTCTGCTAATCTCTCACTTTCTGATGAAATGTCAAACCCTTCATATGCATCTATTGCTTCATTTAAATAGCTTCTACGAGTTTTAGGATTAACACCATCAGGAATGTTATAGAAGCGTTTAAATAACCTTCTACCTTCTGCTCTAATTTGATTATCATTCATTTTAGCTGTTCCGTTTTTGTTCATTTATGTAAGAATAAAAAATTAAAAAAAAAGTTTATTTTTTAAAGCCCATAAAATGAATTAAGAACACATAAATTTTTATCATCTGCGACGTGACGAATACATTTTAATTTACTCAAGAATGCGTACCCTGATACATTAAATCTAATTCCTGTCTTATTTAATTTCACAACTTTGAAAAGGAATGTATGAATAGCTATAAAATGATGAGAAGATGTTTTATGGGTTGCTTCCATTTTTTCTGAAATAAATGAATAAATATAATGCTTATACGTTTTCATATCTTTTATATTCTTAATAACGAATGGTATAGACCTTTCAACTTCGTCATCCTTCGGTGCTGTTCTTTCATATGAAACATTATTGGTATCTTCAATAATGAAACCGCAATCACATAAAATTTTATATGTTCCAATGGTTTCTTTTGATATTTTATCTAATAAATCAAAAACTTTATCAACACCTGTGCATTTATTTAAATAATAATTTGTGTAAATATCATGATCTTCTTTCTTAATCGTATTAGTTGCATACGTCACGTTTTTAAGAGCTTTTTTGAATTTCGGAATCTAAAGGTGGTGAAAGTAGGATACAGGGGTATCCTTCATTATCAATAAATTGTAACTTATGTTTACGAATAAATTTAGTACCTTCTTCTGAAAGTGTTTCGTCTATTTCACCATCTAATAAATTTTGTGTTGATTCTGAGACATAATTTTTATATCTTTCTTCATGAGATTTCTGTACTTCTGATTCTGAAGCTGGGATATTCATTAAACCCTCTACTTCATTTTCATTATATTTTTCAACTTCTCTTAATTCCTTAATTTTTTCATCTATTTCATCTCTTATTTTTTCCAGTCTTTCAATTTCATCGTATTCATCATCTTTAATTCGTTCTTCATAAGATTCAGGGAAAACATCAGGTTCTTTAGGTTTTTCTTCTTCAGATGTGGGATATAAGAAATTTATAACATCATCTTTATTCATTTTTCCATCATAATCTAAATCATTTAATAACTCGGCAAATTTTTGACAATTTCTTAAATAATATTTATTAACTTCATAACCTACCTCCTCTAATATATCCATTATTTCCTCATTTGTGAATCCTAATTTTTTAACGTTGTTAGTTTTGACGTTCATTTCTTACGAATTAAAAAAATAAATTATTCAAAAATGTAAGACATGAATTTTTAAAGTTTATTTTTAAAAAAAATTTTTATTTCATTATGGTAGTGAATCTTTTACTCGTTTATGAGGTCTTTGATTATGACTCCATTGATTCCATTCAGGATTTAAACAATGTTTAATTAATCGCGGAATATCTGACATCATCTATATATAGCTTCTTTTATAAAAGAATAAAAAATAAATTATTTTAAAATTAATGTTAATTTTTTAAATGATTTATAAATAAATATATTTTAATGCATCGTCTATATATAGATGTAACAAAAAAAGTCACTAAACCCTTCAACATATACTACTTGTAATATCTGAGAAAATCGAATTTAAATATTCATAGAAACCCAAATCATTCTCCGGTTCGAATAATTCATCTGTTGCTTTTTCTGTTTTTTCTATGAATTTTAATAATTTGATTAATAAATCTTCATCAGGAAGAATTATTGCTGCATTTGTGATAAAATTCCATATTGAGGTAATATGGCAATAATTACATTTATAAAATGTAATTTTATCCAAAATTTTTTGGCAAATTCGCATAATAGCATTAATATTTGAAGCTGAGATTAAACCTGTGATTACTTCTGTAACTTTTGGAAAATCATCGCAATTTAATATCTCTTTATATTGAATTGAGAAATAAAAAAAATCAAATGGATTCATTTCTTCAATTTCAAGGAGATTGTAAAAATTGATAGAAGTGTTATTGCAACAAATTGTATTTGCAGCAAAAAATATCATTTGCTCGATTCCATTTTTGGAATAAATTTGCTGGAACAATGTTAAATTAAAACAGTTGCTTAATTTTTCTTCATTGTTTTCATAAAAAGTAACAAGTTTGCAACTGAAATTTCAAAATTTTGATAATTGCCAGTTATTTCAGTAAATATATATATTTGCTTTTCTTCATCTAAAAATGGCAAATATTGATTTGCAATATTAACTAAAGTTTGGGATAAATTGTTCCAGTTTGATTTTACAATTTGTGAGCACATTATGTAATATGTAAATTTATCCGCTTTGTAGGAATTTAAAATTGTTTGTTGTTCTGTTTCAGTTAAATTACTGAATTTTTCAAGATTAATATTGTGATAAAAAATAGAATCCTTGAAACATTCTGATATCTTTTCAATGTTTAAAACGGATGCTAAAAAATGTAAAAGAACTTCATCAGTCACTGTGATTTTTTTGAAAAATTTATCCCAATTCAAGCATCCAATTGATCTTTCTGTCATTGTACTTATGCATTGATAAAGTTGATTTAATGAATCCGAAGAATAATCATTATGCTTGACTAGTTGAGTTAGTTGATACAGACTGTCGTCAGCCATTTTAAAAAAATGAATAAAATTGTATAGTAAATTATATTTGTGAAATTTGTGACGCTACATTCAATCTAAGACCAATATCTCAAAGAATTCCTCATTTAAGTATTACTTTTCATTGTTTTTTAAAAAATATCTTTGCTTATTTGTTCACTTTTTTGACATTTATTATATGCTTTTTATCATATTTCCGATGATATGAATATATATTCTATATAAGAATGACGCTACATTCAATCTAAGACCAATATCTCAAAGAATTCCTCATTTAAGTATTACTTTTCATTTTTGATTCAATTTTCGAACGGTTTTCGTAAATTTTGCATCATTTCATTTTTTAATGGGAAAATCATCTATATTTAATCAAAAAAGAGCAAACTTTACAGACGAAAATAAAATATTTATCAGGGAACAATCTGATAAATACCAAAAATCAACATCGAGAGATGAAAAAACGAATATAATCAAACAAGTTCTTCAATATTTTAATATTAAATACGCCGAAAATGAATCTAAAGCTGTCAGAAGATATTTTAGTTATATTGCAGTTAAAAATATTCCCGCAGTTACTGGAAAATATCCTGATACAATTGTTCGCAAAGATATGCTTTATTCGCATGATCATACAAATATTATTAATTCAAATAATATTGAACGTTACTACCGTTGCATCGATCATTCTTGTCAAGCACGTTATTTAGTTAAAATTGAGAACAGTTCAGTTTCCGAAGATTTACAAAAGGAACATATACCCGAATGCAGACAATTTAAAAAGTTACAAAATGAAAAAAATGATCTTCATAAATCAATGACTCTGACAGAAATATACAATAAGGCAATGGCAAAATTTTCTGAAGACAACGGCACTTTTCAGCAGATTAAAAAATTTATGACAGAACTTGCTGTTGGTACTGATGAAAACCCATTAATTAAAGATTCATTGGTCAGGGAAGTTTATAATAAGTCCAGAAAATTTTCTGTTGGAGAAAAAATTACAGACGATGAAATTGCTAATTTTTTTTAATAAATGGCGAGCAGTTTTTCATTGGCCATGATTTTCAAGCAAATTGTGAGACGATGTTTTTTGGTTTTGAGAAGGCAATTCAATTTGCAAAAGAAGCCACAGATTTATTTTGCGATGGAACTTTTAAAATTACACCAAAACATTTTCAAAAAGGACAGATGCTAACAATTATGATTTGTGAACCTTCAACAAATCAATATCTACCACTTTTATTTATATTCATGAAAAACCGCACATTTGAATCTTATAAGAAGGCATTTGAATATATTTTTACTGTCAAGGGTATTCAATTTTCAAAGCTAATTCAAATTCATTGTGATTTTGAAAAGGGAATGATAGAGGCACTTCAACAAATTTTCCCTAAAGTCCGTATAATTGGATGCCTATTTCATTTCAAACAAGCTTTACACAGGAAACTTGTAGCACTTTATACAAAAAATTTCAATACTTTACAAAATTCTTTATTTAAGCTATATTCTATTACTCCATTCATGTCTCATGAAGAATTTGTACTTACAATGCATATAATTAATCAAAATAAAGTTGATTCGATCAAAGATTATATTGATTATTTCAACAAAGTTTGGTTGCCGCACTACAATTTAATATCTCAATATAATAATGCAACTGCAATATTCACTAATGATTGCCTCGAGAGTATGCATTCAGAATTTTCTTCGTTAAAACATCCAAACATTTATGAAGCTATTAAGAAGATATCTCAAATCCAATTAGATAAATATAACGCCATCAAAAATAACCAGAAGATCGAGCGCCATATAAAAACCGTTATCACTGATAGCTACAAAAATTATATTCTTGACTGCTTTCAAAAAGAACTTGAGAAAACAATTTTTTCTATCAAACAATACAACGTAAGTGATCTTTCTTTGGCTCAGAACGAGATTTCTCCATATGGTTCCATAGAATCGAGTTCATTGTTCGAAAATATTCCAGTTCATGATGCAGATATACTCAAATCGATCGATCTAACAGATAAAGATACAATGATCACTAAGTTTATTAATGAAAAAAGAGAAAAAATTATGGCATTATTTAATGAAACATTAAATCATCCAGATTTTAATTCATCCACTCCAATTCAAACTAATTTTGAGCAAGCCGATACAAATCAAGGTTCAGATGCTCCAATTCGCTCCGAAAATTCAAATATTGCAGACTCTACAGATTTAGAACCAGAAAATCAAAACCATCCTTCTACAAATCAAATGTCTAGTAATCTAGAACATAAGCTGGACCTTCTTGATCATATTGAAAAACAATTATCGAAAATGCGCTCGTTATTGGGAATTCTTCCTACTACAAATGCTATTGTTGGGCCGTCAAAACAAGTTTCAGTTAATAGCAAGCAAAATTCTGAAAAAAATAAGAAAAAATCTTCCATAACAACAAAATCAAACAATAAAAAACAAAATTCATCCGACAATCCTCCTAAACGTAAAGCTCCTATTTCGGAAAGGATTCTCAGCGATAATAACTTATATTTTCAAGTTCATCGAAAGAGATCGAAAAGCAAACGTTCCACATCTACAGAGAAAAAGAATTGATATATGAAGTCTAATTCCTTTTATAACTACTATATTTTTATTCTTATGACTAAAAAATAATATATTATTTAACAATTTTCATTTTTTTCTTTTAACAATTTCGTTTTATTTCCATTTATTGTTAAATGATTTTTAGCATACACCTTTCTTTGTTCATCTTCTAAATACAATTTATTTTTTCTTAGATATAATTCTATTCATTCAATTCGATCGTCATTTTTCAGTACATGATCGTAATTTTCAATTATTGATCGCGATTTTACTTCAGAATTTGTTCGCAATATTGCTTATCAAAATTATATCTCTATTCTCTCATTTCTGTTTAGTCAATATCATTACACTCCTATTGTCTAATAACATGCTATTAATTTTCTTAAAATTAAAAAAAATATCAACTTTTAAAAACAGAAACTTAACATCCTTAGGTCAATGGATTTAAAAAAAAAAAAAAGGAAGTGGGGCTTCCAGGGGCTGCGCCCCTTCTAGCCCATAAGAAATTTTTGTTTAGATTAAAATTAAAATTTTTATTCTGAAATGTTTGCTTTAATGTTTTTTATGGATGGAAATGAACTGGATATCGTCTGAGTCTTCGCTTGTTTCCTCCTCCTCTTCTTCTTCGTCCGAATTGTCTTCATCTTCACAATAACCAGATAAGAAGATGGTTATTTTGGTTTGTTCTGGTTTTTTGAGAAGCATTTTGGCTGTGCCAGTAAAAACGAACTCAAGATTTTGATAGAATTGTCTGCTTGAGTGAGTGAATTTGCATACTGTAAGTGGCATTGCAACTCGGTTTGCTTGAACAGATATTATTGAAACTTCTTCTCCATCTGGTATCCGTTCAATAATATCTAAAGCGGCTGTTGTTATAATATGCATATTGTTTTCGTAATGCAATTTTGGATATATTTCGAATGGATGTGCAGCTACACCAGCTGGAGCAACAATGGAAAGATTCCAGGAGAAAGAACCGTGTTTGTTTTCATCTTCTTTCCAATTGTAAGTTAAAGGATAAGGACGAAAGTCTTTGAGTGTTTCATATAGCTGTTCTCTTAAGTTTGGTTCACAGCAAATAATGAATTCGTCAATTGCTTGAAGAGATATCATAGTTGAAACATAAGGCAAATTCGACAAGAAAAAGTCAACCATTACTGTCGGGTTTTGAACTTTGTTTTCTAATGTTTCGACTGGTTTTATTATACTTTTGAAATATCTATCATAGTCATTGTTGTCTGTTAAGGACAAATTGTTTGGATAATCTGCAATGAGTCTTCTATATCTTGCTTCTGTTGTTGAGAATGAGAAGACACCTTCTGGTTCTGTAGGAGTGTAAGTTTTTAGTTGAATTTGAGCTTCAATTTGTGTCTGATTGGAGTCTGATTGGACTGAAACAACTTGAGCTTCTGTAGTTTGTTCGACTTCGGCAGTTTCTTTTGGTTGAATTTGAGCTTCAATTTGTGTCTGATTGGAGTCTGATTGGACTGAAACAACTTGAGCTTCTGTAGTTTGTTCGACTTCGGCAGTTTCTTTTGGTTGAATTTGAGCTTCAATTTGTGTCTGATTGGAGTCTGATTGGACTGAAACCTGTGTAACCTCTTTGGACATACTAGTAAAGTATGAGATATAAGTGTTTGACCTTTAAAGAGCTTTTGTAAAGAATTGTCAGTCATGCTACTACTGTGGTCTTCCATTAGACAAAAATGAACTGTTTTTTCGGAACTCATAGAAAAGTTTAAAATAAACCGTTTTCGTCAACGGTAACCCCCTCTATTTTTTTATTTTATTTAATAGTTACCGTTGGCAAACCGTTCCATCTCAAATATTGAATGAACTATAAACGTTTTTTGTTTTCTATATATACTTTTTTGTCCAACGGTAAAACTTTTTACACAACGGTTTTTGAGAGTCGTCGCCGTTGACTTTTTTGTAGAGCACTCAAAATAGTATAACTTTGTCCGGACAAGTAAGGGTCTATCGTCGCTACAGGAAAAGTTACAGGCGTTCCAAGGAAGTATACTTTGAGAAGCCTTTTCCCTTATAGAATGAGATAGGACGGTTATTTTACAAAACTGACAACACTTTGACCGAGTAGTTTTTTGTGCTGAACAAAAAGTGTCATATAAACATCTGTCAAAAACCGCTTTTTAACTTCACTTAAAATGCCACGTAAGCTACGTAAGAATATACGTAAGAGGAAGAGAGCATTGAAACATCCAATAGTAAAACTGACACCACAACAACAGTTGCAACAACAAATGATGAATGACCCCACTATGTTGCAACAAATGTC
This sequence comes from Trichomonas vaginalis G3, assembly GCF_026262505.1. Lineage (NCBI taxonomy): Eukaryota > Parabasalia > Trichomonadida > Trichomonadidae > Trichomonas > Trichomonas vaginalis. The sequence continues at coordinate 6,279,183 of NC_067208.1, forward strand.
AAGCAACCCTATGCTTTTAAACCGAGTTATTGGTGCACAGAGTGGAGGTTTAAGAGCGGCACTTTTAGCGAAAATGGCAGGCTATGGTGGAGCTGCAGACGGAACAGCTATAACCCTCAAAGTCAAATGAATTTGAGTTCACTCAAAAATCAAATAACAGATGTCAAAAAGTCAAACATAGACATACAGAACAAATAAGTGAAAACGAAAAGAAACTAGAATATGACAGACACACAAAGAAACTCAATGAGTTAAACGTAGAGAAAAAGAAGAAAGAAGAACAACTGAAAGAACTAAGTACAGAGGAATATGCGAAAAAAGTGTCAGAAAAAGCAGCAGAAGTAGCAAGCAAAAATGGAACAAGATGTTATAAATTTGAAAAACCATACTACTCAATATAAAGTACTGAAAGATGAAGAAATAAAAAAAAAGCCCTGAAGACATATATGGATAGCGATGAGTATAAAAAAGAAGTTGAAGCAAATGTAAAGGCAGAAAAACTTTTACAGTTGCAAAACCAAACCGTACAGTATGAAAACTTAGCACAAGAAAGTAAAAATAACGACGCAGCCATGCAAAAGGCAATGAAAAGCGCAGAATATATAAAAGCTAATAATGACTGGTTAGATGCCCAAGCCAACGCTAAAGCAGCCCAACTTATAGGGTCAATAAGGACAAAAAATACAAGCGGATGAAGACAGTTCAAATGAAGCTTTAATGAATGCTGACTTTAAGAACGCCTTCGAAGCTCTTCATAGTAAGGTGAAACTAGTGAACGACTTCTCATCTGGAAAGAAACTGAAGTCTGAAGGTTTCGACAAAGAGTTAAGAGAAGTAGCACAAAATATGACGAAAATAACAGATGCAGCAACGAGACAGGCAGTTCAAAGTGCCTATGACGCCGTTAGAGCAACTGTTGTGGAAAGTCAAAAAAGAGTTACAACAGACCAAAACAGACCTAGTAAATGCTTTCTTAAAAACGAAAAGTCAGGTAGGACATTATGCTGCAGATGGAACATATGTGCCAGCTGGTGGAACTTATATACCACCAAACCCTCCAAGAGAAGCACCTGCACCAGGACTACCTAAAACATTTACATCGTCACATGGACACAGACACAGGCATGCACCAAAACCAACACAACAACCAACAGTTCAAAATCCAGCACCACAACAACAACCAAAACAACACACAACACACAACCAACAGCAAACACAGCAACCAACAGTTCAAAACCCTGCACAACAACAACCACAAACAGAGCAAGGACATAAAAGAAGTAGAGAACAAGGAAACCAAGAATTCTTAAAAATGCTTAAAGAAAGTATGGTTCCCAGATACTATTGACTTTAGTGACAGATATAAAGAAGCTATTAGAAAGTTCAAGGAGGAAATACTGACCCGAACCTATTTAGCTTTATGGCTCAGCACCAAAACGGATATAATTCAAACCTGGAAAATACAAGCTCGCTAAGGGATATGATTTAATAGCATATCATCCAAATGACATGATGAATTTACTCCGAGATATTTGATGTCAGAGCTAAATGATAATTCAACTTCGTCATGAAACGCGTAAAAAATAGAGACGGAACGAAAGAAAAAGGCTTATGAATGCGGATGACGTAGATAGGGAAATTGTTAAAAACGGTCTCGGAATATATGAAATGCCAGCAGATGAGGTACAAGAAACTCCACAGGAAGAAGTTCAGATACAACCAGACATGGAAGAAATAGTTCAGCAACAACAGCTAGAAGAGCCTGAAGGAAACGAACAAGTCCCTCCTTTGGAAACTAACTTCACAGAACTAGATGAAGATTTGGAACAGCCGAAAAATCTTGACCCTCAACAAGAGTATGCGGAGAATATGGAATATTTCCAAGAGTCTAAAAAAAATTCGGCTGACATAGTAGAAGAATATCGAAAAATGTTTGCCGACATACAAAAGACTCCAACACCAGATGAAAATATTCAGCATAGAATGGAAGAACTGAAAGAAAATGTACACAAATACAACAACCCTTTTTACTTACGAGCATTTAACGTTCAATCTTCGGATGAACTCGGTGAAAATAAAAGGTTAAATTTCAAGAAAACATATAGAAATGAAACATTGTTTAAAGTTCATTCAGAACCTAACCAAGATGGAAACAAACCTACTTTTGTTTCTGCAGACGATGGAACTACAATGAGATGGGGTCATAAAGCTAATCCGGATAGGTGGTTCATAAACTTACAACCACAATTCCAAGAAGTTGTAGACGCAATGGAAGTCAATGGTGAACCAGATATAGCTGGTATTTTCAGCGCGGCTTTAATGCCATTGAAAGATATGAAACATGCAGATATTTTGGACCAGTATGAAATGAACATGGCTGATGGAAATATAACACCTGACGTTCTAGAACATTTATCTCAAAGAACTACACAGAACCATAGAGATGGTATATTTGGTGAAGAGTTTAGAAAGAAAGTTAGGGAGAGAAGGAAGAGAACCTATTGTACATGACCTTGCAAACGAAAGTTTACAAAATGTCATAAAAACTTACTTTGCAGACAATGAACCGAGAAGGGATGAATATTTAAGAAAACTCAAATGGACAGTACCAAATGAAATGTTAGTATTGAAAAACATGTTCCTTGACAAAATAAAACCAACTACAGAAATAAACGACGCAAGACTGAAAGATTGGGTAAAAGCTTTCCCATTCACAAAAAGATTATTGGTAACATGGAAAGAAAACCAGAATGGCTACAAAAACATATATTTGGAAACGAGCTTATTCCATATGGACAAGCACTGTTTGAAGAGCTTGAACCGGAAACTCAGGAAAGAGTCATGCAAACAATACGCGAAGACTCAAATACAAACTATGACAAACTCTTTCTAGGATATAGGTTACCTGAGATGGGCGACCAGAGCCAAAGGCAAAAAGGACATGGGAAATTTGCAACATACTAGATGAACATAATGCAAAGATGCAACAACTTCAAGCAGAGGGCAATAAAAGGAAAAAGAAGAGTCAGAAGAAAGTAAAGCTTGGTCCGAGTGGGTTCTATTATGACATATAAATCCAACTATTCTATATTTTTACCATATGAAATGTACGCCGCTCAGAATATAACGCCAACAGTTTTGGATGCCATGAATGGAAATGTTTCCGAATGGTATAACGAATGCGACAATGCCATTAGAAGGTCAGAAATAGTTCCTGGAACTTACGAATATACAACTGCTGTTTCTTATGGAAACGTAGGTGAGTTTGGAGAAGGTTCTTCAACAACAGTAGATATTGCTTGCGACAGGTTTCATATTATTTCTATTGACAACTCATTCTTATACGTGGAACAAGACATTGAAATAAAACCTTCTGCCAAGTTGTCTGACAAGAAAGGTTGCAATGGAATTTTCTATGTCGGATACCAATATGCTCCAGAAGTTTTCATGGGATATAAGATATATTCTAACTCTGACTTAGTTCAAACAGTAACATGGGCAAACTATGAATGGTTCGCTTTGAGAAACTCAGTACAACCACAAGCTAGAGAACAAACAGACCAGTATGCAACTATTGAGAAAATAAGAAGACTTGACCCTAACGTTCCAGGAGTTTATGTTAACCTTTCTGGCAGAAACTGCAGCAGCTAAAGTAAAACTGAAACTTAGAGTTCCTTTGTCATCTTTCCTCATCTTCAGGTTTTTAAGATACTTGCCAAACTGGGCAGGAAAAATTTCTATCGAACTTACTCCAAGCAAAAATAACTTAGTCATTGCACCAACACAAGACCCATTCACTTACTTAGCTGGAACTGGTGGAGCCAAAGTTCTGTGACTTTTGCAAAGACAAAGTTGACTTAGACTTTGGTTTCTCAAACTTCAACACTGAAGTAAACTATTATTTCAATGCTGCTGGAATGCTTGGGACCCAGTTAAGTTCACATGCGAAAAGTTTGAATGCAAGAGAATAGAAAGCAGACTTGCAGTCTATATGTTGGACCCAGATATTTCAAATGCTTTAGCTGCCAAATATATTGCAGTTCCACTTATGTTCCCTATACACCAAATATCTGTCAAAGACTTTGCAGGTGAAGTTGGAAACCAAAGTGCTGACCCAGGTGCAAGAACAGATATTGCTTTAACAACTGCAATGAAACATGCAGATACTATGTTTGTACTGTTCAGACGAACTATAAATGACTATTCTTGTTTCTACAACCCGGTATTAAATATCATATAAACATAGATGGCAAATATTATCCAAGAGAAGAATATTCTACAGTTGAGGATATGAGGTCATACAACTTGACATTAGATGCTATGAACTTTAACAACAACTTCACAACAACCATTAACCCTGAAATGCAAAGTTCTATTATGCCATATGTGAAAGTATGGACTCATACAGGAGGTCAAAAAACTCAATATACAAATGGAGACCGTTCAAACTTTTGGCTTGGCATTCCATTTGCTGACTCAGAAGACTTTATGGGTGGTATTTCAACTGTTGGTACTGTACAAATACAATATACTGGTGACAGAGACGGTCCAGATGAATTGAGAGCAAAGAAGTTTACAAAACCAATAGCACTTTTCACGGAAGATGCTCTTTTGAAGATTCGTTCGATGAAACCTGCTGGGGCTCCTCAGATTGGCATAACGACAGCTTCCATCGAGCAGATTTTGGCAGCAGGTCAGTAAGTTGTTCTTGAACTGACTTCTCTCCGTCAAATATTGACAGTACGCCAGTTTTGACATAATATTGTATAAACTTACCTTTAGAAATATCTGTAAGTTTTGTTGTTATATTTTTGTCTGTCAAGAACTTTCACCATTTCAGTTATACCAACTTTCTTTGCTTTATGAAAATATTTTGGTTCAGCAAAGACTGCTATTCTATAACATTTCCATTGTTTGTATAAAGAACTATTCTGTCAATGTATTTGTATTGTTTGTGTGTGTAAACTTTGTTCTGCTTCAATTCGAAGAGATACTCGAATACGTCCATCTTTTTATTCTAAGTAAAATGTCATTTCCGAAAAATAGAAGCGTAAGTGTTTCAAAAGGTTTAATGGCGGTGGCAGATGTGAAGTTAAATTCACCAACTCAAACAAACAGTCAAAGTGTTGTTGTCAATGTCAAAGACAGAGATGTTGAAGTGGGGAAACCATACGAAGACGAAGATGGTATAACAATAGTTCCTGTAAAAGAACCAACATATCCTGAAGTTAGCAGAGACTTAAGTTCTGTTGCAGATATTCGAAACGACTACCAACAACTGAAAGACAAACTTAAAACTCAGGAGAAGATTTGTCAAGCTTTAAGTATAATGTTAAACTTGGTCGAACACAACCCTGTAAAAGTGAACTCATATGTCATTGCACCTCATGAAGTTGAAAGAACTATTGAAACTTTTGACAGAGGCAGACGATATAAACATCAAAGAAATAGAACCCGACATTAGTTGCTGTGGTGTTTCATATAATGTCATTGACAAGATATACGTTATGAAAGGAGGTGAAACGTTGAACTTAAAGTATAGTTTCCCAGACGTCATAAAAATATTTGACGACCACAACATTTCATTAAAATTTATTTGCTAAGTAAAAATGTCAAAACTTCTTGAAAGATGTTTGAAGAAAAATAATATAGACTTTATTTCATGTAAAGGACTTTACACACTTTTGAACGATATGAAAGACCCTGTTTTGTTTGTTCGTGTAGACAAAGGAAAGTTCTATGTCTTTACAAAATATTTGAACTTCTTAGACAGAGAACTTCAAGAAACGCCATGTGAAAGTTTAGATGAAGTTCTTCTCCACTTTCAGAAAAACTTTTAAATATATATAAATGGCAGAAGATATAATGGTTTATACTATTACGACTAAAAACCCTGAGTCATATAATTCTATAACAACAAACTTACAAAGTCCTCAAGGACGATTGTAAACTAACTTTAAACACAATGACGACTAAAGCCTGTTTTGCTTTTTGACACCAGAAGACTTTATTGTTGTGAATGGTAAAAAATACTCCTTTGAAGATACTTACTCAGATATACCACCAACAGGTTTTGTTGACTTATTTAATACTTTAAGTACAGGTGTAACATGTGCTGCAACTAGAGCAGGTTTCGTTATGTTTGGATGTCCGACTGAGTTTACTATAAACAATATGAGCTATAATACAAAACTTATTTCTGGTTTTTACTACCAACAGTTTCCTATAACAGGAAAAGGTGTCATACAAGGAATGTCTATTCCATTGACTTTAAGTACACCTATTTTATATATTGTTTCAAACTTAGGTTCAAAGTGTTATTCGAATGTCGACAGAAACTACTATGACCAAAAGATACTTATGCGTATAAACAATACTTTCTCTGCTGGTTTGCCTATTGTTCATTCGAATGCAGAATTTTCAACCTTAGTGAACTCAAACACTTTGGCAAGTATAACGTTGACATTAGTTGACGCAAACTTTGTTCCTGTAAAACTTTTATGTCCTATGTATTTGTCAATGACGGCAGAAAGTTTCGAATTGGAAGATGCAACTGGTGAAAGTATTGTATTACAAGAACAACTTCAACAACAAATAGCTCAAGAACAACAAATGCAACAAATGAACAACAAAGTCAAGAATAAAAAAAAATATTTTTTTTATTTTTATAAAAATGTACAGAATAGATGTTTCAGATTTTTATGACTTCCAAGCATTCAGAAATATGTGTCCATTTAGAGACTATAACAAAGCAGTCGAGAATTTGAAACGTTTAGTCATTTATGTTGACTCTGCCCCAGAATGTTATGTCATGAAAGAATGGGATGTTGTCTTTAACAAACCAAGAGCAACAATAGTGTCTGAACAAGAATGTAGACAGAAACTTAAGAAAATAAAAGTTGTACAAGTTGGCATGAAGATGTTAGATGCTTGGGATATCTTATTGTCAAAACTTGAAGATTTTTCAGTTCGTGGTATAAAGTTTATACACCTTCTCCAAACTTCTATTCTATCTTCACTGGATATAAATACGAACAAGTAGAATGGAAAGAAAATATTATAGAAGCTTGGTTAGACCATGTCAAAGAAATTATATGCAATGGAAACGAAAGGTTTATGAGTATATCTTATGTTGGTTTGCAAACATCTTACAACATCCAAGTGCTAAAAATGAAACTGCTCTCATTATAATTGGAAAACAAGGAACTGGTAAGAACACATTCTTTACAGATATTTTGTGCAAACTGTTAGAAGGTTATTCGAACCCGAATATGACAAACTTAGAAAACATCTGTGGCAAGTTTAACTCCTCAATAGAGAATATGAAACTTATAGTTTGCAATGAACTTCAAAGTATAGATACAACAAAAGTTTTAAACTCAGATGCTTTGAAGAGTCTTATAACAGACAAAGTTGGAGTTGTTGAAAGAAAGTATAAAGACCAAAGAGTTTGTGAAAATGTTGCAAACTTCATTATGGTTTCAAACAATGCTGTTCCGATGAAGTTAGAAAGTTCTGACAGAAGATATGTAGTTGTCAGAACGTCAGATTCTCATATGCAAGATACAGAATATTTTGACGACTTAGCAGAAACTTTGACATCTGACTTTTACAACCACTTGTTCTCATATTTCATGACATTAGATATTTCAAAGTTCAATCCAAGACAAATTCCACATACCGAAGAGAGACAAACATTGTTAGAAGCAAACAAGAGTGTATATGAACTGTTCATAGATGAAACTGATTTTGAGTGTTTAGATGAAAGGTCATTGTACGATTCGTATAAACAATATTGTCAAGAATATGGTTATATGACAGCGTCTAAACGTACATTCTTGGCAAATGTCAAAAGTCTTTTAGACGTACAGAATGGTGTATATACAAAGAAAAATTTTTATGAGTAAATTTTAAAAAAAATATTTTTTTATCCGATAGAAAAGATGGCAAAATTCATCTCAGTAAACAAGTACATGTCAGGACTTAAAGAAGAACTAGACCCATTCACATATTTGAATGTTTACTTCTACCATTTTGAAAAGTCTTCATTCAGCAAAGTTTGGAACATCGAACCAGTTAAGTTTGCTATTGTGACTAAAAATGGTGCGAAATTTGAAGACTTAGACATAGAAGGTTTGTTAGCAGTCAAAGAAAATTTTGACAGAAGGTTCTCAAACCTTAAAGAAGGCAAAGCATACAAACTTGTTATACCTTATGAACCAAAGAAAGCAGACGACTATGAATATTATGAGTCTAAAGTTGTAGAAGTTCAAGGTAAATTGGGTAAAAAGATTTTAGAGTCTAAGCCAGTGTTTACTCCTAAAGAGGAAGAGAACATTGACATTGACCCAGAAATGTTCTAAAAATAAAATTTTATTTTTACATGTCAAATTTCTTTTTCTCTGGAACTGGTTCAGGTTCTTTCTTCTCTTCTTCTACTTTCTTTTCTTTCTTCTCTTCTACTTTCTTCTCTTTCTTTTCTCTCTTCTTCTTTTCTGGTGGAGTTATGTCAAATTTCTCCGAACCATATTTATGTAAAAGTTCTTTGTCCTTTAATAGCTCATCTATTCTGTTTTCTATTTCATCTTCAAGAACGGCGCATGTGTCTTCTTTGCATTCTAAGAAGTTTTGTTGGACTTCATCTCTCCAAGAGGCGTCATCTCTGTCAACAAGTCTGTCATTGACAAATTTTAAGACTGCTCTGCTTAATGTTTTATGGTTCTTGTCATATTCCAGAAACAGAACTTTAGAACAAATTCACCTTTCTTGTTTACACTATGTAAGATTTTATGGTCGACAGATGTTTTGCTGTCAAAAAGTTTGTCTCGAATATAGATAGCGAAATCGCTAGACATTTTCTAAAAGATAAAAATTTTAATTTTTCTAAAAATATGTTAGAAAAAAAGTTTGCTGACATTGACAAGAAATTTGAGAATGTTTTAAACAAGAACAAGAGGAAGTTAGAAAATGCTCAGATAAAGCCTATACATGACAAGTTCTTATTTGCTCAGAATGGTATAACAGGTCTAATTGCACCACCTGGGTCGGGTAAGACTTTCACTTATCTTAAAATGGCTGCACAACAACAAGAACTAGATGAGAAGAACCCATTTTATGAGTTAGTTGTTATTTGTAGTACTTCTGGTCAATTTGACCAAACCGTCAATTCGTTCAAAGATATTATAAAGAAGTCTAAGTTAGTATGTATAAAGGATACTGAGTTGTTAGATTGGATAAAGAAGTACCAAAGAAGAGTTTTGAAGTACAATGCTATAAATGAGTATATAAATTCTAAGTTTAAAGACCCAAATGAGGAAATGCAGAGAATATTAGAGAAGAAACACTTCAGAAACAAACAGAAAGAGATAGAATACATTTCGAAGAAATTGCAATCTTACGATTGGAAGACATACCCTCATAGGTGTCTTCTTATCTTAGATGACTTTGCTTCTCATCCTTTGCTTAAGAATAGAGAACAAGATATGTGTCGAATTCTTAAGAAGCTCAGACACTTTAACATCTCAGTCGTAATATGTGTACAGACAGCAAAGAGTTTAAGTAAGGATGTTAAAAGAATACTTACTGACATTGTACTTTTCCCCGGATTGTCCGAAGACGATTTCATGGAACTTATGAAAGAGTCCATGGCAGGTAAGTTTGACAGACATGAACTATGGGAGAAGTACAAAGTCATACAAGACCCTCATACTTCTTTCAGAATTCATATCTACGCAAACAAAGTTCAAATTGTAAAAAGTCAAGCTTGAAAAATAAAGAGTTCATCTACCCTACTTGTTTGAAGTTGTCAAAATACTCTGTTATTTTTCACTGTTTTCATAGAGTTTTGGCGACTGGGGTTTCTTCCCTACTCGCTGTGCTTCATGATTTTCATGTGTTTTATGCAAGGCCGATAAAAGTCGGTCTAGAGAAATTTCACTGTTTTCGTACGGAATTCAATAAAAATATATTTTAGGGTAGAAGGTTAGATCTAACCTGTTTTCTAACCTCTTTTCTACCCCAGTTATTTTATAAGCGTTTTACATGGTAAACGTTATTTTTGGAATTTTGTGAAAACTCAACGGTTTGACACATGCCCTAAAAATTATTTTACTCAGAATTTTGTTGCTGAATTCAATAAAAATATATTTTAGGGTAGAAGGTTAGATCTAACCTGTTTTCTAACCTCTTTTCTACCCCAGTTATTTTATAAGCGTTTTACATGGTAAACGTTATGAATTCGTGAGACTTTAAACAGTTTTGTAGCTTCTATTTCTTCTTTTAGTACATCGAATGTTTTAACTATGCCGAAAGTTTCTTTATACTTCTTCTTGACGTCAGATAGAAGGAAATCGTCAGCAGTTGGATAGTTTTTGTTCAGAAATTCTAACATGTCCATTTTATTTTCTGCTGGTTTCTCTGCTTCTTTCTTTAAGTCTGCATAGTCGTTTCTCATTCTTTCTATCTCTTTGACGGAGTAGTTATATTTCCTCATTGCTGCTTTACATTTAGAACATTGCGGGTTCATTTTTGCGTTATATTCTGAAACCTTACCAGCTAAAACAACTAAAGCGTCAATTGCTCTCTTCATCTCAAACATAGCGGGTCTTATTTGTTTGTTCCATACTTTACCTCTTCTATCTTCATCTCTTATCTGCCATACACATTCAGCAACTAATGTAACAAAGTTGTCGTAGGTCTTAAATTCTTCAAATTTATATATGTCAGAAACATTCTTATATACCATGTCGCAATCTTTGTCCATAACTTTATGGTTGCAATGAAAACCAAGGAATTCATAATTTACCTTTCGTATGAACTTCTTTATTTCTACTGAGTCAGTTGCTTTGACTTCAATTTCGTCGAATTCAGGAATAGTGAGTTTTTGTTGTTGGATTTCAGGTAGTTTAGGCAAATGGTCAATAATGTCCTGCATTTCATAAAGATACTGTTCATTTGTTTCATCTTTCGCACTACAGTCTAAATTACTTGTTAAAAGTTCTTGCTTTATCTTCTGGATTTCTGTTTCAAAAGTATATGAAGAAGGAATGAAGCTTTTCATCTCTACTAACATTGACGTTGGGTTCATGACTAACGAGTTTGGTGCTGTTGTTGCTAACATGTTCTTACAATAAAAATAAAAAATATTTTTTTAAAAAAACTAACTTTATTTTTTATTTCGGGAAAATTCATGAAAATTCAAGAGGGTAGAAAACAGGTTAGAAAAGAGGTTAGATCTAACCTTCTACCCTAAATTATATTTTTGCTGAATTCAGCAACAAAATTCAAATTGTAAAAAGTCAAGCTTGAAAAATCTAAGTGTTTAGTCTTAGTAAGATGGTAGCTTCTTAAAGCAAATACCATTGCTGAGTTTTATGTACGTGAAGAGAAGTACAATGAATTCAATTACGAGTACAATTGCAATGACAACTAAGGCAACTATTTTTGTCTTTTGCCAGCAAGGGTACTTCTTCTCTTCCAATGGTTCGGCAGAACTATACTCACTCATGAGAAATGCCAAAACGGTTTAATAGAAAAAGTGTCATTTTTTTCATGTCCGAAGACTCGAAGGTGCAACACTTCCAAAATACCGACGAACTCAGAAGAGCAGCATGGCAGTATGTTCTTGACAACTTCTTTGAGTTCTCCAGGAACACCTTGGAAAATGCTGAAGAACTCCGACACAGAGAATTTGGAGAAATTGCACTCCAATACTACCTTGACAAACAAAGGGTAAACAAAGGGTAAAATAAGACTAAAAACTTAACGTTTAAAAAGTGACATTTTTAATGAGCTCCGAGTCACCGAGAAAACTTGGTCAGATGTTAGCAGCTTACTTCCCTGAGGAGGATGGAAGCGTTACATACGTAAGGTTCAAAAACAACGAACCTGGAATTGCGTACCAAATTCGCAATTACATGACCATGGAAGAGTACGAAAGGTTTCTACAAGAGAAACCAGCTCTAAACAACTCAGAAAAGAAAGAGTAAAAAGTTTAATTCGTAATTGTTTATTTTTTTACTTGTAAGGGCAAGCTGCAAGAATGAAGTCGACTATCTCAGTCTTTGTTTTGACGAGCTGGACGGCTCTTGCGAGTACGTCTGTTTTGCGGTCTCCAGCTGGTGTCTGACCTTCGTAATTGCGCATGTTCTTGAGAGCTCCAGTTGTAAATGATTGTAGGATGAAGAGTCTCTCAGACTGCTTGAGGTAGTCTTCACGGTCACGAACCGAATCTGTGGTACGAGTCGAATCGGTCGATTTGAGGGAAGAGACTGAAAGCCTGTCGTCTTCCATAGGGGCTGTGGCATAATCTTTGCGTAAACGGTTCAGACCTTCTTCGAAGTCTTGGTCTCTCTTCGATTGAGATTGAGATTGGAATTGCTGGGGTGGAGCTTGCTGGAACATCCAAGGGTTGGGGAAGTAAGGCATAGGCTGAGGAGGGTAGTTCGGGAAGCCTTGTAGTGGAAATTGGTAGTAACCTTGAGGTGGAAATTGGTAGTAATTTGGTGGAGGGACTTGCTGGAACTGAGGTGCAGGGGCTGGTGCTTTAGGTTCCTCTGGTTTGGGAATGGGCTCGGTTGGTGGGACGTCGGACATTCGTTTGTGGCTTAACCGTCGGACCACAACGATAAAAATCTCTGCTCCTAGCAGTACTGCTACTGACAGTAGCAGTACTTTTACTGACAGTAGCAGTACTTTTTCTGACAGTAGCAGTACTTTTTCTGACAGTAGCAGTACTTTATCGTCGAAAACCCTCTCAAATTTTCCTTTTTACTGCTCGTAGCAGTACTTTTACTGCTCCTAGCAGTACTGCTACTGACAGTAGCAGTACTTTTACTGACAGTAGCAGTACTTTTTCTGACAGTAGCAGTACTTTTACTGACAGTAGCAGTACTTTTTCTGACAGTAGCAATGGTCGAGGTCGAACCTACCGACGAGGCAATTTACCTAATTGAAATTAACGAGCTTGTTAAAGACTTCCTCAGGCAGAATGTAAAAGGCAAGCTTGTTAACTGTTGGATAACGGGAAGGGCTGCCTTGAATCTCGAGACTTCGACTGGAATTCCAATTCAAATACCAGACGGGACAGCCTACGACGACATAAAGCAAGCAAAGAAAGAAGCTCTTCTCAAGTTCTTTGCCAAGCGTCCTTGGATACTACTTCCAAACAGAGAGAACCCTTTCCCAAGAATGAGCCAAATTCTCAAGGGTCTCCTTCACTTCTCGGGTCAGCCGTTCTACATAACCTGTGAAGGCGACATCCAACCAGTTCAGTAAACCTTAACGTTTAGAGTAAAAACATTTTTTTCATTTTTTGAATGAAGCAAGTTAAATTCGTCCCACACCAATCTCAATGGACCGATGAAGAGTTTCAAGCCATGGTTGAAGGCGTTGAGAACGACATAGACGGCGAACTTGAAGGAGCTCAAACCACAATTGCAACCAAAATTGCACAAGTCAAGGAACAGATAGCTCCACTTAAAGCTACCAAAGCTACTCTTGACCTCATGGATACTTACCGTTTAGATGTCAAGAGTGGAATAAGACAATTAAAATTAAAACTTCTAAACTACGAAGCTATACTCCAAAAGTTAGCAGAAATGAGAAGACTTTACCAGAGCTACTTACATGTAAGGGACTTACCTTCAAGCAGTCCGACCAAAGATGAATTTTCTGACATTGTCCCAATTTTGTCCGAAAGTCAGCTCAGATGTTTCGAACTGCTCCCAACATATCCGGAATATGAACGTTTGCCTGAACTCTTCCGCAATCTCAAAAAACGTTTTTTGGTTCTCATGTTCCAAACTTTTATCGGAAGAGACAACAAACGTTCAGAAGAAGAACAAGATATTATTTTAAACTTGTTGTATGACATAACTGTCATAACAAGCTTTTTGAAGTAAAACCGCCATTCTCAAACCACTTCATTTTTTCGATGTCCGAACAAGCACCGAAGCCGAACACAATAGCAGATGTCCTTTCATGGTTGCCAGACAAGCGCCCAGTTCAAATTCAAATTGCCCAATTGAAAGTTCATCTGACAAACACCATTAAGACTCTCCAAAGTAGTCTTATGACAGAGATGACCAATCTCAAAGCCGATGTCCTCATGAACCAAGCTTCCAATGAGAAACGCCTGAACGATTTCACGGAAACCTTGCGCATTTACGCGAGAGAGAACCGAGACCTTGCCAGACTCATCTACCGTTTCTTCGAAGAGATAGACGCCATCTGGAAGGTACTCGGAAAGGACAGAACATGCAACACCGTACTTCGTGAACACAGAATTGCCGAAGGTATTATCAAAGAAGAGGAAGAAGAGGAAGAAGAGGAAGAAGAGGAAGAAGAAGAAGTTCCTGAAGCCGCTACATGGGCAACCCTTGTTGCCGATGACACTTACGAAATTTCCCAACCCTACCCATACCAAATCCGCAACAAGGAGACCGGCAAGGTTCTTACCCCAGTCCTCAACAACTTGGGACACTTGAACCTTAACCTTCGGAATCGCGGTTCAATTTCCATGGGCAAGCTTGTCGCAATTCAATGGGTTCCAAATCCAGACAAGAAGACGAGGGTCAGACACATTGACGGTGACAAGCTCAACAACCGTAAGGAGAACCTCGAGTGGTTCTAAGAGTAAAAAAATTTTATTTTAGGGGGAAACCCCAAGTAAATTTAGGTGTTTATTTGGATAAGTATGTTAAATTAAGGTAATTTGCAAAATTAGTTCCTGACCTTTGAATTGGACTCTTTCGTTATCCCAGTTGCGTAGGAGGTCGTCCCAGAGGAGTTGGTAGAATTGCCAATCCAAGGACGATTTGTCCTCCCAGGCATTGAGGATGTACTGCTCGTAGAGTTTCATGACCTCTGCCTTGCACCAGACACCCTCTCCCTTGGAACGTAAGGCTTCTTCGAAGTGCTCGAATGCGATTGGCTGCGTGACCATCCGAAATGACACTTTTTGTCCGTTTGGTCAATGTTTGTGTCTCGTGCCATAGTCGACGAAAATACAGACAAACAGGTTATATATGAGTTTGAGACCAAGAATGGTGTAACTCGACCTGTCCGATTCAAAGACTCCGAGGGCGACCATGAAATTAAACGGAAATTAGCTAGGAAGGAATATAAAATGGACTGGTTGCCACCACCTCCACCTCCACCACCTTTACCTGTTCCTCAAGTAAATAAGCCTTTCCCGTTCCCAAGAATTCCCACATTTTAATTCAAATTCGAATAAAAATTTTTTATTTCATGCAATGTTTTATTTCTGTGCCGTCTTCAAGTATGCCCCAGTACTTACGCTTGGAGAGGACATGAACTTCGGTGAAAATTTTGTCCAATTTGAATTGACCCATCTTCTCACCGACCATCCCATTTCAATGAGTTTGTTGTACCTTCTTCGTTCGTCATGAGTGCGTCAATGTTCTCATAGTAAACCACACTTTCGATTTGACTTCGGAGAAGAATTTGTTGTAGTTGTCAAGGACTGCCTTTGCGAACTGAGGGTAAGACCAATGTTCGACAATAGGTTTTAATGTGGTTACTAAGCCACTTTGACCTTGAGTGAATTCGTACTTCAAAACAAAAGGAGAAAACCTTTCAACAAAGTTGTCGACCTTCTCATAATGTTTACTCTTCATCTCTTGAGGTTTCTTAATGGAATATCCCCATGTCGAATTCATAAGCAATTTGAGTGTCATTGCAAGTTTGGGGTTTGAAGCTTTCCTAATATCATACAGTTGTTGTATGACTTTTCCAACTGTATAGTTCCTTCCCGGGAACTCACCATCTTCGTTTGGAATTCCAGTCGGAATATATTGGACAAACCTCATGTATGCAGCGTTAAGGTCGACATAGTATATCTTTTCATCTGAGTCGAACTTGTCGCAACCAATTGGTCCAGTTTGTGGAAATTCAAGTGAGTCTCTTATCTTCTGAGAAACTTCTCCTGTTATCTCATAAACATCGTCGAAGCAACCTGTTTCATATAAAACCTTCTGACCTAACTCAGATGCTCTCCAATACAATTTGACGTCAATTGGATGTCTCAATGGAAGTTTGTTTATAGCATCTTGAAGTTCTTGCAACCTCATTGGAAGTTCTTCTGGTTCAGGTTGGTATCCGAACAATCCAACTCCTTGTGGAATTGTGTACTTCTTTTGTACTAGAACTTTGTCTGGAACAACTTTTGGTCTTGCTAACAGTGAAAAGTTTGTTTCGTCTTTTGGTACAAAAGTTTCTGTCAGCTTGTCATCTGGAATTGGTTCCAACAAACCTTTCTCGAAAAGAATGTTTACAGCTCTGACAATGTTGCACTTGCCTTTTCCGAACAATGGGTTTGTAAGACTTTCGTTCAACATGAAGTGGTTGTGGACAATTACAATCTTCAACCATGGTAAATTGAACTCAACAACATAGTCGTCATGTGAAGAACCTTTAGCTGTAGGTATGTTGACTCGGATATTGACATTTGCCAACGGTGCAATTTTTGCCAATTGACCTCTGAGAATGTACCTTGTCTTCACACATGACTCAAGATACTTCATCTTCTCATCTGTAACAAGACCAGAGTTCCTGAGACATGTAAGAATGCAAGGTTCATTGACAATTGTTTCAATTGAATTGTAAATTCCATACCTTGTCAAGTCAATGTCAGACTTATTTATGAACGGGAAGTATCCAGCATGTTGTCTGACTGCTTGAGGGTTAGGTTGGTACCATTCGAACTTGACACTTGCAATTCCTTCAATTGCATTCAAAATGTCTGAGTCGGAGTCAACCATTTGTTCTCTCTTTGTAGTCTTGAAAG
The DNA here is from genome assembly GCF_026262505.1 of Trichomonas vaginalis G3. Classification (NCBI taxonomy): domain Eukaryota; phylum Parabasalia; order Trichomonadida; family Trichomonadidae; genus Trichomonas; species Trichomonas vaginalis. The sequence goes on from NC_067208.1 coordinate 6,295,990, forward strand.
CGTCAAGAAGTTTTGCAGCTGTTTGTTCATTGCCATTTGCATAGTAAATGTGACCATCCAAATCTGTTATGGTCAATCTGAGATTGTATCCTTTCTTATTTCCGTCTTGTATGGCAGCAAGTACACCCATGAAGCCTTCTTTGTTCTTTCCTTCGTCAAAGTTTACTGTAAAGGTTCGACCAGATGTAATTTGACTTCTAACTTCACGATACTTTTCATATGCATATCTTGTTCTTTCCATGGGAGCATGCATCTTCACCTCCTTTTTTCCTTCTCAAAGGATGCAATTGTTCGTCATGTTTCCAGTAGAATCTGGCAAAGCCGTCGTGTCCTTCAACTTGAGGTTCACTAACATCGAAAGGCATGTCCATAAGACGTTCTTCTTCTAACCTCTCTAGTCTGTTTGGATAATTGGCACGTGCTGTTTCCAAATCCATTTCGTAGCGACCAGCCAGTTTGTCATAGACTTTTATGGGTCTTCCCTTCCTATATTTAAATTCTTCGAAACTCTCCAACCATATCTTTGCAACTCTGCTTTTATTCTAGCAGACTTTCTATCCATTCTATATGGGGGCATTTTTATAAAAATAAAAAAATGTTTTTTTCTTTACTTAACATAACCGCCTGCTGCCATAAGTCTTTGACGCCAACCCATACCAGCTAATGAAGGTTGACTTGGTTTAGTTTAAACTAAACTTTGGTTTTGGTTTATCTTCAGTTTTTGGTTTTTCTTCTTCTATCGGTTTTTCGTCACTTTTCGGTTCCTCTGACTTTACTTCACTGCAGGAACAGTTGTGTTGTCAACATCTTCATAAATATCATATGCCATTTGTTTTTGTTTTCCTTTCAACTTTTTGTGTTTGTTGTAAAGTTTAGAATATTTCGACTCTAAGTCAATGAGATGTTCTATAATGAACTGTTGGTCAGTGAAGTAAACTTTTCCATCTGTTGTCTCGAAAGCTCCTTCAGACTTCAATATTTTATTTGTGAGAGTCTGTTTCTTTTTTGAGATACTAGCCGTTCCATTTCTATGAAAAGTGACTTTATAGTTAGGGTTTGTATTTCCAGACCTGGCACTTTCTATTATTGAATTTTTCTCTTCATCTGTAAGTTCTTTGACAGGTTTTGACAATGGTTCTGAACTTTTTGTTTGTGGTGTCAAATCTACCGTTTCAACTTCTTCGGTCATTTCATCTCAGTAAAAAATTTTAGTTTGGTTTGTTTTCAACTGGTTGTTGTTGTTTTTTAAGTCGGTCTAAAACTTCCTGAGGTATAGGAAGAACTTGACAAACACGTTGTGTAACTGCTGGAAGCCGACAAATCCATCTTGAACCCATTTGTCTCAATGCTGTATTGTTCATTTCATCTCAGTAAAAAACTTTACATTCCCCACGTTTGAGGCGGTTGAGGTTGGTTATTGTTTACCCATTGTTGTGCATGGTTATATCCTCTGTTAAAGAATCTTTCACCTTGGTCCATATAGTGTCCTGCTTGGTTATAGTAGTCATTTGCTTTGTTATAATAGTTTCCTGCTTGTCTTCCTACATTGTCCATCCATCCTTGAACTTTTCCTCTTGTTTCAGGATTTGGAATAAGATTTGTTGCATCTCGTGCTACATCCCAACCTTTCTGTACAGTTTGTATAATAGGTTGTGCTTTCTCTTTAAGTATACCTAATGTACTCAAAATCTTCCTTCCAACTCCAAATACACCTCTGGCTATTGTTCCCACTGCGGGCAAAAATCTGGATGCAACTCCTGCTAATGCGCCAAATAAACCCATTTCTTATGGGTTAAAAAATGACGAATCCAAACAAGGACCCCTATGTTTCTAAAGGCAACAAAGAAAGCACTCATGATAAAAAATCTTTAGTTCAACACCAAATGCTTGGTTTATGGATATCTTGGAAAACATTCCGAGGTATAGAGAAGATGGACCACCATACTGGCTAATATTTGTCGGTCAAAACACAAGATACTGTGAAGCCATACCATTATGGTCCAAAAATATTTTAGATGTGAAAACTGCTTTGACAATATTCGTTGACAAATACCATCCAACAAAACTGACATCTGACTGTGAAAGTTCTTTCAAATCAGATGATGTAAAAAACTATCTGCGTTCAAAAAATGTAAACCAATATTTCATTGTCGACCAAAACCATTCTGCTCTTGGTGTCATTGACGGTTGTATAAAAATGTTAAGAGACTTAAACCAACCACAAGGTGGTGAAGCAAATGAAATGTCATATGACGACAAATATAGACACTTCTCCATGGCAAAGATGAGACAAGTTTTAAATATTTACAATAGCCGTAAACAAAAAGGTTTGGGAAACCACTCCCCCGAAGAAATGAAAAACAACCCTGACTTAGAGAAAGACTATATATTTTAATAATTTAGTCAAAGAGACAAACAAGAAAGAATGCCGGGCTTCAAACTTCAGAAAGGCGACAAATGAAAATAGAAATACCTAAACGCGAACCCATATGAAAATACTATTGACTATGACAACAATGGGAACCCGACAGGTACTCACATTCGTGTTCGTAAAAATAGAAGAAAGTATACAAGAGAATATTATGAAGTTTTAGGCAAACATGGCAAAATGTACACACTGCAAGCAGAAGATAAAACGACTATTGTCAGACCTCGTTTCAAACTTGTCAAAGTTCAAGGTGGTATACTTTCAAAGACAGTTCCTAACAAATATAAGACAACTCCTGACGAATATGCTAAAGAAGTTGAAAATGACGACTAAGCAATTCTATACCATGCGTAAACTGTCATGTAAGGTGGCATGTAGTCTTTACTTTGTCCCGTTGTTTGCGTATATCCGAAACGCGATGTGTATGGTTTCCATCTCCCTGAGTGTCACCCCAGAAACAATTTATAGCAAACTGAACGTCGTCTTTAACATCATATCCTTTACCTTTTTTCATTGCTGACCAATCCCAAAATTATGCTTATGCCAACCTGCTTGAGATGTACTTAAATCTATGTAGTGACTGTGCGCAGGTAAATTTTCACCTGAAATCGTTTTACTTCCTCCTGTTTCCTTTGAAGAGTTTGCACAATACAAAAACCTGTCAACTATTTGAGTCCAAGTTCCAAACCAGAACTGTTTCTGGTCTGGTAGAGTTCATTGACGTATAAAAGAGCCTATAGGATATAATGTTTGAAGCATTTCTGTCTTTAATGTTTGAAGCTCTGTTTTGTCTGCTTTCCTTGTCATATAAATCTTGAGCAGTGAATTTAGTATTATATTCATCCTTCATGACATAAACATCTTTACATCTAATGTTTCTCATCGTCGTTATGTCGTCATCCGATGTTAAACCTTGTGGAAAGTTAGGAGGTTTACAATATATGCATCCCCACCAGTTTCTTCAACCGTTCCTTCAATACTTCTATAGCAACAGTTGTAAAACTTGTATGTGTATGGTTCTTGTCTGCTTTCTTCCTAACTCATCGTTAACATAAGTTTTATCTGCTTTAAGGTCTAAACATCCTGAAACCCATCCTGTATCGGCTTTAACTTTAAAAGTCTTCGATGTCCATTCATGGTACCAGTCAACCCTTTCTTTCATTTCGTTATCTTTTTCATCCACATATTCCTTATCCGCTTCTTCTCTAACTTACTAGCCACATATTCCTTATCTGCTTTCTTTTCAAGGCTAACGTTTAAGTCTGTTATTTCAGATATAGAATGTGTATGAGTCTTTTTAGAATATTCGTTTTCAGCTCTTGTCACTTCACTTGACATTTATTGTCAACATATGTTTTGTCTGCTAGTTCAGGATGAGTATGTTCTTTTGTTGCATAAGCATTGTTAGCTCTTTCTTTTCTTTTGCTATTGCATCGTCTACATATTCTTTGTCAGCTTTGTTGTCAACATCTGCTTTCAAAAGAAGTTCATTTATAGGTTTCTCGTTTAAAGTTCCTTTTGTTGGATTTATACAGACAGTATTGTTCTTCTTGTCTTGAAATAGAAACTCATCTGTCATTGGGTTTAATGTCAGTTTTAAGTTTCCTTCTTTCAATGACTCAGATATCTTAGAATAGTTTGAAAAGTTTGTTGTGTTCTTATTTAGAGCTTGCATAATGAGTTGTCGGTTGTGTTGTATTTCTCTCATGGAAGCAATATCTTTCGACATTTTTATTCTAGATAAAATATGCTTCCAATAGAAAAAGAAAATTCAAGAGTTGCTACAACTAAACCATTAGATGAACTTTTTACTAATGTCGGTCAAAAGTTTGAGAACAGAGACCGTAAAGCATGAAGGCTATCGTTTTGACTACCCATTAAGATGGCTAAGAGACCCATCTGTCACAAAAGCTATTGGCTTTCGTAGAATGAAGTTCATTTCAGAAGCCATACATGGTTTCCCATTTACGGTCGGTTTTGAAGTTCGATACTATAACAAAGAAAAACGTATGTATGAGAAATTTGAACAGGGAAAACTTTTACAAGTTAGTTTGCTTGTAACTTAGAAACAACTCTTCAAGCTTTTCAAGAAAAAATAAACGATATCTATATCGAATATGCAAACCAGTATAACATTGACGAAGGAGAGTACCATCTCGATATTATTTATGACAGGAAAAATGCAACTGTTAAAATCAATAGAATAGAAGACCTTGGAGAAACGTTTATATTTCTACAAAATATAACAACTTGGCATGGTATAGATTTATGAGGATGTTAAATCAGCCTGCAGCATATCCAGTACACCCAGACTTTTATGAAGTCGAAAACCCTAATGGAACATATAAAATGTTTTCGACCCAGCTGCTATTATTGTTCATGCTTCATTTTCTGGCGCCCAAAACTCTTTCTTATGCTTGGCAATGACTTTTACGAAAAAACCTACAAAGTTATACGAACCACCAAGTGGAAGTATTTCAGACTTCAAGTATGGTTTACTACAGATGGAAGAAAAAAATAATTCCATTATACCATGCATTTTACTTAGAACTTAGTTTCATATACAACTACTATCGAACGGTAAAAATATAATTTTTTAATACGGTTGAGGTGTTGGATTTGGTTAGCCAACTAGACTGTGGTGCAGGTTCAGGCTGTTGTATAACAGGAGCTTGTTCTTCTGGTTCAGGGTCTTTAGGTATAATACCAACTAAACTGACCTACTCTTTACCAATATTTTTGACTCCGTTCCAAATTCCTCTTCCTACGGTTTTATTCCATTCCATATACCTCTTCAACTCTTCTGAAGAAGTTTCCAATACTACTGAAGAAACCCATTTACTACGTGTAAAAATCTAATGTCCGCCTAGTCTCTTACGTTTCCTGTTGAGTTCCATAGCATTCTTTAACTGGAGCTCATACATTCTGTTTCTCCTCTGGTAGAAAACATATTCTGGGTCAACTCCTGTGTTCGCGTCATCTGCATAAAGTTGTTTATATCCCACTTCAGGGTTTGTATAAAACTCTTTCCATCTCATATTTGCATACCATGGTGCAAACCTACGCAGCGTCATTTGACATGGCAGTTTGCATTTGTACATCTGTTGGCACTTGACCATAGTTTGCCATTGCAGTTTGTATTCTAACTTCATTTGGAATATTCTCTGGGTTTGGTTGTCCAGGTTGCTGTGCATTCGCTAAGTTCTGTGCGTCCATTTAATATTAGATAAAAATATCTCTTACGAGTACATATGCTGAACATTTGCAGGCATTGGTTCATCTTCATATTCTCTGTACTTTTCTGCCACGTCAAATAAATAAATGACACAATGGAAAAAACCTAAAACAAGTAGTCCTATTTCAAACCACATTTACTTACTAATAAAATTTCTTTGTTATGACACTTTCTCCGGTTTATAGGACCTCTCTCATATTCTATCTTGTCATATCTAAACTCATAGTCATGTATGTCCTCTAACCATCTCATAAAGGTTTCCAAACCACTTTTATCGGATGTAAAGTAAAAGCATGGATGGTTATGTATAACGTCTAAAGTTTCTAAAGAGTCTCTCAAAGTCCAGTCTACTTGGTATTGAAAATCCCATGTGTTATAGAACGGCGGGTCCACTATAAAGAAAACATTTTCCTTGTCTTTATATTTTTCATACAACTCTGTCCAATGACATCTCACAAACTCTATACCCTCAATATATTTTTCTATGTCCTCTTTGAAAACATTTGTATAGTTAAGATATAAAACTTTTGACATAAGTGTTTCAATGTCATGAACTCTTATAGAACCACTATATAATAGTCTAGCAGATATACTATCCCAGTCTATATATTCTGCTTTTTTCAAAACCTCTCTCACAATATTTTTCTTATCTAATGGTATACGTTCCATCTTACCTATAGGTATCTTTTCTTTTAACTCTTTCAATATATTGTTTGTGTCTGGAATATGTTTGAGACGGTCCATATAGTTGTCGAAGTCATTGCATATAATCTTTGAGTCTGGGAATATTGTATGGCACAAATGGGATATATGGAAACTTCCACCGAACAAATCTACAAATGTTAGACCATTCGGTAGTTTCTTAAGTTCTCTCAATATAATATCTTTACATCTACTCTTATTTCCAAAGAACGGTAACGGCGGTTTTGTAAAATTCATTTATATATAATAATAAAAATGTTTTTACCCGAAAAGTGACAGAAAAGTGACAAAACATGAAAACATATATAATTTGTGAAAAGCTCCTGGAAGACCCGTATATATAAGAACTTCATTTATAATAATCATCTTCAGGGCTAGAAGGCACGAAGTGCCTGGAAGCCCCACTACTTTTTTTTTTTTTTTTTTGATTTTGATGTGAGATACATTTAATCTGTTTTTCTTTTTTTATTTTAAATAATTGAATATTTATAGTTGTTATGGGTCTTACATCATGTAAAACGAATTTTCTTAAAGTAAATTTACTTTTTCTTCAATCTTTCTTACATATTTATTAAAAAAAATTATCCAAAAAAAGATGTTTTAGAATGAAAAAAATAGAAAAATCTTCATTTATAGTCTTTCTTGAATGTATACGTTTTGATTTTTTTCTTTTTTAAAAAATTCAATTTCTAGAAAAATCGAGAAAAAATCATTTTCTTCTATTTTTTAGGACGCCATACCCATTGAAATCTCCTCTCAGGACGCCATAAACTATTCAATTATGGTGTAAACTTCTCAAAAATTGAATAGTTTACATCAGGACGCCTTAGGACGCCAAAACTTTACGCGCCCATATTTTTACCCATTCAATAAGTCGAAATTTGAATAACTATTTTTGAGAGCTTCGAACGATTGCCTTATTCAATTTCGTAATGTAAAATACTTAAAAATCAATCACTCAACAAGAAATGTATATTTAATATTGTCGATATTAATTTTGAAATTTTATTAAATTTGAAAGCTATAAATCGAATGTTTAGCTTCCCAAGCCAAGCATCAAAAGCTATTTGGAATGTTAATTCCAGTAACATAGATAACACCTCTACAGAGATAATAAATCTCATTAAAGAGCACAAGATTTCCATCGAATTGGCCCTTAATTTGATTGATATCGCATCAAAATGCCGCTTAAAACAAATTGTTGAATATGAAAATATTTATGAAAAGATACTTAAGGATGGGCACTCATTAGGGTGATGAAAAAAATCAAGTCTAGCAAAGTCAATATATTAAAAACAGTGAAGACTATTATATAGCATTATAGTGCACAAGCTCAAATATTTAGTGATGCATTTCTCGAACTTATTTTATTTATAAGTTAACCTTGAAACATGAATTTTAGTATATCATGAGCATATTTTTTTCTAATTTTGCAATACTTATAATATCATACCAGGATTCATGTGGAAGTCTAATATTTGGTATATAATATTCTTACAATAAATGTATTAATTCAATTATATTCAAAATGATGGGTCGCAATTTTTACTGAAATTGCAAATTCAATTTCAACAATGAAATTATTGTTTAAAAAAAATAGCACAACAGCAAGATGGACAATCATATATAGAATTATAATGCTCCATATAATGCTTTGATTTGATGCGTATATAATGTTATTTTTCGAACATCTTTGTAAAAAATTGATTTTTGTAATTTTTGAAAAAATTCGATTTTATTTCGAGATTTCCTCTATAGGTGAAGTATATGGAACAATATTCCTATGGGAGAAAATAATTGTAAGTATGAGTACTTTCATTAATACTATGGGTGCCATGGTTATCGCTCAAACGATCAAGTTATATCTCGATTGCGTAAATTGAAATTTTGCTATTTTCTAAATTCACGGCAACAACATTCTTTTATTCTGATCGTACATCACAATATTTGAATGTGCGACCATTTGTTCAAGAAACCGTCAAGTTATTCTTCATTTTTCATGCCGCGGCGAACAAAAGCAGTTGCAAAGCGTATAAAGAACTTAGTTCAAAGCGCGAAAAATAGGGTAGAGCCATATGTCGTCAACACTGTTGAATTTGTGCTATCTGTATTATTGAGCGGCGCTACATTTTGCCAATCAGAATTTCAATTCATGCTGAATAACATCAAAGTTCCGTCAGAAGCTACATTTCATCGAGTCCAAGAAAAGGTTGGTCGTGTTATCATAGAAGTTGCCAGAGAATCTGTTAATTATTGGAAATCTCGAATGAGAAAATGTTCGGGACTTTTGTTTGACGGTTCTTGGAGTCAGAGAAGAAATGCAATGTTTTGCTATGTACAATTTGTAGAAGAGAAACTCAAAAAAATTGTAGATTGGGAAGTGATATCTAAATCTTTTAAAAATTTCAAAGGTAATTTCAACGGAAAATCAAATGAAATGGAATTTGAAGGCTTAAAAAGAATGCTGAAGCGTTGGAATAATGAAAAACGTGTAAATTTTTTTGTGCATGATGGCGATGTCAAAATTGTTTCTACAATCAAAAATACGTTCAAAGGTATCAGAGAATACAGAGATCCTGGACATTTTCTTAACAATATACAGAAAAAGCTCAAACTGCCAGAATTCAGAATCTTATCTAGCATTTCAAAGAATTTATTGCGTTGGCTTAGGCAACTTCTCAATGACACACATATGTCAATTAAAACAAAGAAGTTTTTATGGTTGAATTCCGCTAAACATTATGCCGGAAATCATAAATTTTGTCCAGATCCTGAAAAATGCAAGATGATTAAACCATGGAAATATGCAAAAAATAAAACTGCTATAAAAACACTTAAAAAATTCCTCGAAGATACCGTAAAAATCTTTGATATGGTAAAAAAGATTCATTCAACTCAAGTAGTTGAATCGATAAACCATATCAAAGCAATGCTTGCTAATAAAAATATTAATTGGCATGCTTCTTGGCCAATTAGGATGGCAGTCACAATATTGCATTTCAATGAAAGTATGTTTGAAACGATTGTAGCAATAAGATACAGGTTAAATTTACCAACAATGCCAGAAATGATGAACAGATATTTCAGAATGTATGATACAACAAAAGATTTAATCAAAGCATTCAAAAATTCAAAGCAAGTTCAAAAAAAGTTTGCGGCATTAAGAGCTATAAAGAGAGGTCTTCAAGCTACCGATGATCGTATTACTCTTAAATCACATAAATAATTATTAAATTTATTTCACCCTCAAAACATCATAATCTTGCACCTTCTTTGAATAAACACTTTCACCTTCTATTTTTAATTAATGTTTTTTAATTGTCCAAATTTTTTAGATTATATAGGATATAATTTTTTATAAAAGTATTATTTTCTAAAAGATAAGTATATATTCTTAATCACAAAACCTAGCATTTTATCATATCTATATATCAGCTTCCTAAATATAATACTCATATAGTTAGTATGATTTTAATGTTTTTGAACATGAAACGAAAATATGATTACAATCATATAACATAATGGAGTTATTGATAAAACTTATATGCATGATACATTAAGAAGTCTTCCAACAATATAGATATAGTTGTAGATTCCTATGATTCCTTTTATATTGTGAGATAATAACATTTTTATGCTGTCAGGAGCCTATGAGTGCCCATCCTTAAGGAGTTTTCATGCATTTTTACTCCATCAAATCCAAAATTGAATACATTGTTATACAATAAAGGAATCCAAGTTAATTTGAGAAAATCTTTTAGAGAAGAAGATATTCTTGACATTTATCCAAAGGATTCCGCTTTGTATTACATCGCTTGGAACAAACTTGATGACCTTAAAAGCAAATTCCCAGATATCGAAGTAAATCCACAGGATCCATACAAATTTTCTCTCCTTGACTGCGCATGCAAATTTGGATCTGAACCATGCTTCAATTACCTCAAGAGCAAAGGTGCAGAATATTCCGAAAATGCAGCCAAATATGCTCTCGAAGGCGGAAATAAGAACATTGTAAACAAAATGTTACAAGATGGTCAGTCTTTTGAAAGTGTTCTCAATGTTGCAATGAATTTCCATAATTTCGAAGTTGCAGAAATACTTAAATCGAAGTATGGTCAAACAACATATTCACTTGCCGACAGTTTTCATTTCGGAAACTTTGATTTTGTTGCAGATTTGATCAACAAAGGTGCAAATGTTAACAAAATTTATGAAATCTTTCTTTAGGTAATGAAGTTCTTATAATTTTTATATATTTCATTTGGTTGTTGGATTCATTTGCTCGTCATGAAATTCTCAAAATATTAATGGAGTTCTTTTTTACTTTTATATTAATTATTATGTTATTATATTCATTTTCTTTCCATATCTATCTTTGTTTTATCTTATTAATTATTACTTTATCAAATTCATTTTCATATTCATATTTATCATTAAGTTTTGAAATTTTTCATTTCTTAATCAAATTCTTTTTACAAAAACTTCACACCACTTTCTATTGCAATTCAGTGCAACACATTGGACTTTGTCAAATTCCTTGTTGAACATGGCGCTGATGTCAACATGAAAACAATTTCTTTTCGATTTATATTTACCGTTTTTTCATACAATCAATCAATGTGTTATAAGATTCCTTTTCCACATATATCTATCATTTTAATATACTGTTCTTTTTCCCAATCATATCTTTCTTAGTTTTATTATATTCTTTTTCTAATTATGGAATTCTTTTTCATTTCATTGCATTCATTTTCAAATCATATCTTCCATTGTGTTATTCTATTCATTTTCTTCTAACATTTATTATTGTTTGATGAAATTACCTTTCTTTTTATATCATTCATAATATCATACAATTCTTTTAATGTCTATATTGTTCTATGTAGATTTATTACATCCCACTTTCACTTGCAATCAAGTCGAAATCCTTTGAGATCGTCAAGTTCTTGATTGAACATGGTGCTGATGTAAACATGGAGCTCGTTGATTTTCTTTTAATAGAATACATTTTCATTTAATGTATAACATTTTCTCATTTTATTCTATTTCTCTTCATATCAATCAATACTAAATGAAATTCATTTTCCGATTATATTTTCCATTTATTTATGACATTTATTTTCATTTGATATTAATTATTAAGTCTTACAATTGTTCATCCTTTCATATCTTTCATTTATTGATGAAATTCAATTTCTAATAATCTCAGCCCACTTGTAATCGCCATCGAAGAAAATTCATTGGAGATTGTCAAGTTTTTAGTTGAACACGGTGCTTCTATCAACAAGAAACTCATCTTTCATTTTTTCATGGAATTTTTCTTCTATTCATTACATTCATTTCATGCTAATATCTTTTATCTTATTTTAAATTTCTTCTGTGAAATATATCCTTCATTTTTATATAGAATTTTCTTTCAATATATATGATTACATATCTTTTAACGGAGTTCATTTTCAAAACCTGTAGTTCTTTTTAATACTTATATCTCTCATTTTTATATGATATAAATCATTTTAATTATGGAATTAACTATAACTTTGTGACATTCACTGTCTTTTTATATCTTTAAATATGTTTATTTAATTCATTTTCCAATAATGTTTTCTATTGATTTATGAAATTAATGTAAACTTTATATTGATCATTGTATTATGGAATTACATTTATTTTAATGCTTAACATTTTCTTATGAAATTCATTGAATTTTAATGACTGCCCACTCTCAATAGCGATCCAATATTCATCATTGGACATTGTCAAATCCTTAGTGGAGCATGGTGCTGATGTAAACATCAAGTTAGTTATTCTTATTCACATAGAATTCATTTTCAAGTTATATCTTTTATTAATCTTATAAAATTCATCTACGATTCATGTTAATCAATTTCTTATGCAATTAATTTTCAAATCATACTATTCTTTAATAATTCACGTTAATTATTATTTTTATCACATTCTATTTTATTTCATGTTCAATATTACATAATGCCATCTTTTATCTAGTCATTTCATTCATTTTAATTTCATATTCTTCATTGTTTAATGGAATCCATTATTAATCTTTGGAGTCCTCTTTCTTTTCAAATTCATCATTTTATTATTATATTCTTTTTACATCAATGACATTCCTTTTCTTTGCATGTCTATCATTCGTTTATATAGTTCCTTTTCTAATTATATCAATCATTTGGTTATCAAATTCATTTTGATATTATGTCACACCACTTTCTATTGCAAGAGAAGGAAACTTCACCGAGATCGTCTCGTTCTTATCTGTACATGGAGCGCAATAATAAAAAAGATTTTCTAATTCAAGAATCTCATGATTCTTAGATTTCGAACACAAGAGATTTAAACATTAACATCAAAAAAAGCGTTTTTTTATTTGAATTTTTGAGTAATGAATCCTTAAAGTTGGAGGACTTGTTATATATTTCTTTCCATTGAATAGTGATAAAATTGCAAGAATTTAGAATGAGATAAAATATTTTAAGGGCGAACTTACAACTTTCTCACATTCTCTCAAATTTCCTTGCATAGGCTTTATTTTCTGCTTTTCTTCAGACCTATATTCAGCATTTTGAGAGCATTTCAGAAAATGGTAAGTGTACCATTAAGGGAACAAAAAGTTTTTTTATCCATAATAATCAATTCTGAATTATTTTAGCATTTTAAAGTAGTATTTTATAAATATGAATGCATGAGTTACTGGATTTTCTTGTGAGTCACAGATATTACACATAGTTCACAAATTTAGAGTCAATATATTTTCAAAACAATTTTTCTCAATTGGTTTGAATACTTTTCACAAAATATTGTGAGATCAGATTCAATTAATTATTGTTTCTCATTCTGCTTTATATCATATTTAATAAAAACAGTTTTAAGAAGTTGTGCACTTTTGTAAAACTTAATAAAGAAGAAAACAATGAAATTGAAGGAAAATTTGACACTAAAAATTTTTCCTTTTTGACTTTTTTTTCCTTATTTTGTTCAGTATGAGATTTGTTAAAGTATGCTATTATGCGAGTTTAAGTGGGGAACTTTGATGCTTTTTCCATACAATAGTAGATTCATTCAAGTAAACAATGACTTTATAAAAAAGTGGTTTATTGAATACTAAAAAGTGACATTTTTTATAATGAAAATTTTATAAGAAATTTCTGATGGTAATAGTCGTGGTGTTGAATTTTCTGCAGATGGTACTATTCTCCTTAGAGCTCCAGATACACTTGTTGGTGAATACATTATTCCAGCAAGTTGCACAACGATTAAAGGAGGAACCTCAGCAGATGAAAGTCCATTCCGCTTTTGCCGAGACAACATCACATCGATTATTGCTGAACGTGGAAGTCTTCTTTCGAATGTTTGCATCTGTTGTTTCGCTAATTCTGCGCTTGTTTCTTGTGATTTAAGCCAATGCACAAAATTATTAAATATCAACTATGCAATGTTATACGAATGTAGGAAACTGGCCAATGTTCAACTTCCTCCCAATTGTGAGATTTTAAATTCTGGTTCCTTTCATTTCACAAGTTCTTTGCTCAAACTCGAGTTGCCAGATTCTGTAAAAACTATTGCTAGTCCCCATGAGGTCTATTTTAGAGTTTTTTCAAATAGCGGATTAGAGGAGATAAAAATTAATCCAACATCGAAATTGACTACAATTGAATCTGACTCTTTTGCTGAATCTCATTTGAAATATTTCTATTTTCCCGAATTTTGCACAAATGTTGCATTTTCTGCTTTCCAATTATGTCCTATTATTGAATTTTCCTTCCATCCTAATAATAAAAAGTTCAAAACAGATGGAACAAGTATATTCATCGGAGATAATAATAACACATTGTTATTTGTAAGTTCTGGCCTGACAGGAACCTATACAGTTCCCAGTTTTGTGACAAGAATTGAACAATCATCGCTAAGAGGAGGAAGACTTTCAAAATGTATCTTTGGACCTCAAATTACATATGTTAGCACATGGATTTTGTGTTTAAATAAAATCACTGAATTCGAATTTCCTCCACAGATGACATCTGTTGCTGAAGCAATGTTCTATGGCTGCAGTTCTTTGACAACGGTGAAATTCACTGATTCAATAGTTTCGATTCAAAGGCTTGCTTTCTCTTACTGCAGTTCATTGAAAAATTTGACTTTGCCATCAAAATTGAAGTCAATTGGGAATGGTGCTTTCGTAAGATGCTATGCTCTAAAAACATTAACACTGCCTGCAGAATGCGATCAAATAGGTGATGCAGTTTTCAGTGAGATTTCAATAACAATCAATTCATTGAACCCAGAGATCCAAATAGATAATTATGTTATGTATAAAAACAACCGTCAGACTATCACAGCATATCTTGGATCCGATGCCTCATCAAATATTGTAATCAACAAGAGCTGCACATTAATTGGCTCAGGCGCATTTCAATCAAAGACATTTTCACAAGTTACATTTGACAACAACGAAATGATCAACATCTCTTCTTATGCATTTGCTTCATCAACGATCAAATCAATAACATTTCCATCCGGATTAAAGAAGATTGAACAATATGCATTCAGCAATTGTAACAACCTTGTTCGTGTTTCATTTCAAGGTTCCCAAATTACAGAGATTCCTGATTATTGCTTTTACCAATGTCCTTCATTGTCACAAATTGTTCTCCCATCTTCAATCACAAAGATCGGAAACTATGCATTCCGAGAATCTCCAGTCATTGGCGACATCGGAATATCAAATCTTAATAGTCTTTCGAGCATTGGCATTTATGCATTCTATCAAAGCGGTCTTACCACAGCAGACATCTCAAGCCAAAGTCACACTATTGGCATGCAAGCATTTGCACAATCTAAACTTGAGAATCTTACTCTTGCATGCAACATTTCGCAACAACTTTGCTAACGCTGTACATCCTTGAAGAATTTGCAAATGAAGAGTGGTGTTGAATATATCGATGTTTATGCATTTGATGGTTGTTCATCTCTCACAGGTTTCACCATTCCGAAAACACTTACAAAAATACTTAACTTTGCATTCCAATCTTGCTCATTACTATCCAACATCCGAATGGTTTCCGATTGCACATTGAACTATTGTGCAGGTGGTGCCTTCTATGGCTGTTTCAATCTTAAGACAATCACACTTAACCCTAACGACAACAAATATTTGTTTGAGAACGGTGCACTCACAGATCGCGACCAGACTATTTTATACTTCTTCCTCCCATACAGTGGTGTCAAGAACTTTGCTGTTCCTACCGAGATGATCACTATCGGCAACTGTGCATTCATGGGTAGTCCATCTCATCAACGAGTTTTCTTCAGTGGCAGCAAGATCCGAGAGATCGGCTACCAAGCGTTTAAAGACTGCATAAATCTCAATTTTATCTTCTTCTCATCATCCAGTCTCACTAAGATTGATAACGAAGCATTCGATGGCTGTCCCTATCTTAAGAAATGCGGTTCATTTCAAGCACCGACAGCACTTCAAGAGAAACTTATTTCCATCAATATCCCAAAGACTGCATTTTCCGATGATTGTGATCTATCAATAACTTGCAAACCTATCATGCGATTTTCATTCTCACTAGCAGTTCTTACACCTTTTATTTTAATGTAAACATTTATTCATACATACTTTTTCATCCTTTAGATGTCATTTTAAAGATCTTTGAACGTGTCAAATTTTGTTTTAGAAAAATTTTGCTACCAGAATCATTTGCTCAACCATTCTTTCAATACTACTTTCGCAATATCCGCCAGGATTTAATAATTATAATAACCTAGCCGAGAAAATATTAGTAAATATAAGGCTGTCAAATCACATTCTAAACCGATGTTGAATATTTGAGAATACAAATAAGAATATTGTAAATTCTAAATAAAATTTCCTGACATACGTTTTATTTTCTGCTTTTCTTCAAGCCTGTATTCAGTATTTACAGTGCATGTCAGAAATTGGTAAGTGTACCAATTCAATATCCAATTTACAAGAGTAGTATATATGGACGGGTTGTGTGACTTTTTTTGTAAATGTAAGAATTCATACAATATCGAGCGATTTTGTATCATTTTTTTTAACATATGAAGTAAAAAATGTATGATTCTTACGGTTTTTATTCTTACGTTTTTGAATAAATCATTAAAAAAATTAACATATGAAGTAAAAAATGTATGATTCTTACGGTTTTTATTCTTACGTTTTTGAATAAATCATTAAAAAAATGTATGATTCTTACGGTTTTTATTCTTACGTTTTTGAATAAATCATTAAAAAAATGATACAAAATCGTTCTATAGGGTGTCCAAAGGTGTGTTTAGCACAAACCTGAATACTGCGAATAGAAATAAACAAGTTACATATATATAAAGTTTATTTAAATATAATCACCATTGGATTCAATCACGCGTTCGCAGCGATCGATCCAGGCTTGAAAGACACGCTTTAAATCATCATGAGAAAATTGCTCAAATTGCTCTCTTACAAAATTTTCAAGATCATCTGGACTCGCGAATTCGCGTCCTTCAGCTCTCTTTTTTAGCGTGCCGAATAAATAAAAGTCAGAGGGTGCAATATCAGGTGAATAAATTGGGTTTGGAACAACTTTGACATTGTTTTCCAACAAGTAATTCATTACCTTATGACTTTTGTGAACTCTTGAATTATCAAAATGAATTGCAAACTTTTGTTTTTGTTGTTTGGATTTCTCAAACTCATCAGAATTGATAATTTGGGTAAGAACATTGTCAATTAGATACTGAGCATTCATCGTATTAGGTTTTTGAAGAATATCAATTGCGATGATGCCATTCACGCCCCAAAAAACCGACAACATCATCATTGGTGTGTCAATTTTTTTCTTCGGGAATGTTTGCGGATTTTCATCCTTCGGGATCCACATGATTTTGGCTTCTGTTGCATATTGAAACCAAGACTCGTCCCCTGTTACTAAAAAGCGAAACTTCTTGGATTGATACGCACCCAATATAGAGAGGAGCTCTTTCGAAGATTGGACTCTAGATTTTTTTTGAACTGAATTAAGGTTGTGCGGAACCCAACGTGTATACGCTAGTTTGTAGTTCAAATAATTGTGCAGATAATAACTGACTGTTGTACGTGGTATCTTTGTCATCTCCTCTATCCTTCTGAGTGATGCTCTTGGGTCTTCATCTAGCGCTTGAAGAATTGCTTTGATTTTTCTTTGATCCGGCGATTTTTTGTCAATTTTTATGATGGGCGCCTTTTTGTTCATGAAGTGATACATCCTAACACGATACGTTACAGTGGAATAGCTAGGAGCATCCATACCGAAGCATTTTACCAATGTCTCGTAGATTTTTTTACAGTCTTTGCAATTTTTTGCAAGAGCGAGGATGTTTTCTTTATGATTCATTAAAAAAATGAAAAAAATCCCGCCAAAATTTCCCGCGAAACCGCCTCTTGTCTCAAAATTCATTTTATATCCCGGCATGGCGCCAAAATACAACATACTCATCATATACATATATTCATATTTTTTATTATATATTTATAATCAGCATATATCTCCTTTAATAGTCTCATATAGAGCGCTGTGCTAAACGCACCTTTGGACACCCTATATATTGTATGAATTCATACATTTACACTCAGCCCATACATAAATAATTTATTTGATCTTTTATAAAAGAAGCTATATATAGATGATGTCAGGTTATTCAATAATTCATTATTTTTGAAGAACTGATGAGGTCACCAGGTCACCAGGTCACCAGGTAATTCAACTTTCTCTGAAAAAATGTGACAACATGACATTTTGACAACAGGAATGAAAGGAGGATGGTATTTATTAATTATTTTTGAAGAACTGATTGGAATCAATGGAGTCATAATCAAAGACCTCATAAACGAGAAAAAGAAATTAGAAACTAATGATTATTTGAATTTATGAAATCAATTATTTGATTCATTCTTTCTTCAATCTCTTCTATTCTTTTTGTTAAATCATCAATTTTCATTAATGAGGTGATTCTTGATTGAGGAATAGATTTCAAACTAACCACCCCTTTTATTTTTGAAATTTTGAATCCATCAACTTTAAACATTTTATTCAATTTACATGTTGTCAATTCTTCAAATAATTTTTTATTATTAGCATAATAGTCATTAAATTCATCAACAGATGAAAAAATTTTTATTTCAGTAATTGGTTTAACAACGTTTATTTTTTGTTGAACATTTTCATTTATTTCTTCCTCCTCTGTTTCATTTATTTTTAAAATCGGTTTCATTTATCATTAAATAAAAATTAGAATATAAGTGATGAAATATATTTTTTAATTAATATTAAATCAGAAATGGCGGCAGGATTCTTTAAAAAATTATGGGATGGAATTAAGAAAGCTGCAGGTTGGGTTTATAAAAAGGTTATTAAACCTGTTGCAAACTTTTTGGCACCAGTAGCGAAAACGGCAGGAACTATCATAGGTGGAGTATTAGGTACTAAAGCAGGTAATCCGGCGATGGGAGCACAAGCAGGTAACGCAATTGGTGGAATAGCTGAAGGAATACTTAATAAAATAGGGGGTAGATAGTGGAAAAATAAATTATTTTAAAATTATTTTTATCTTAGTATCGGTTGTAGTCTTTGATAAACTTTTTCTCCTTTATTTAAAATTTCTCTTATTGGGGCAGCTTTTGGTGTTATTGATTCAGCAACGTCACTAATTGCTTCTTTATTCTTAAATATCCAATTTGCTCCCTTCTTCAATGTTTCCCAAACTTTACTCGCCCCTCTTTTTACTCTATCCCACAGTTTCTTAAATATACCTGCAGCCATAGTTGATTATTTCATTAAAATTAAAAATTCATTTCCATCTTTTAATTTTGATTTTTTTATTTATTAATAAATGACGACTAACTATTTAGTGCCAAACACCAAACCGATTAATGGAAATGTGTTTCATTCATTCGAAAAGATAAATGAAATATTTGCAAAGAATGACGGTAGAAGATATTATAGAGAACTTGAAAGTTCATGCTATGACTCTGATGCTCCATATTTTGATGATAAACAAACTCATTTAAGAATTACAAATCCGGCTCATGATGTGAATCAATTAGGTGACACATATATTAAACGCAAAGTTAAAGCAACTCTAGTTTCAAATAAAGCTTTCACATGTGATACCGCTTTTAAATGCATGCGTTTATTCGTTGGTTACAAATCATCAAATCAAAGCTTTAAACAATTCGAAGTAGAAACCGAAAGAGGTGATGCCGGTTATCTTCAGATGGATTGCGCCCGTGAATCTTTCGCATTTGCAACATATAAACCAAAATCAGAAAGGAAAGTTAAAAAGTTTGTTCATTCGTTATATAATAATGTTCAAAAATATGATAACTCAGTATGTGGTAAATATATTGACCCTTCAGAAGTTTTCAAGAAAGCAAATGAAGAAGTTAATATCACTTTTGATATGATTATTCCGGTAAATGATTTGTTAGCATTTCAGGCGTTCGATGATTATCCTAAATCATTTGGTGATATCATTCTTAAATATTATGTTTTCAGGGATACTTTAGTATTTTGTCAGGTTGACCCGTTAAGAGTTGCTGATTTACAAAATTACGTTTATGAAAAGATAACTGATGAAAATTATGAAAAGATTATGAATCATGTTTATAAATATGATCGCAAATTCCAACAAATCGGACTTCCTACCAAATTAATTACAAGCTTAGCCGCTACATCTGCTGACGCAACAGTTGATGACGTTATTATTTCATGCACAAAGATGGAAGTTTTAGAGGATAAATGCATTACACCAGGATACGGTTTAATTGAAGAATCAGTTAAAGCAATACCACGTTTATTTAGTAAGGAAGATCCATTCATGATTCCAGCTCAACATATTGACGTTCGTTCACTAAATGGAGGTTGCATCACTCCTGAAGGTATAGGGTGTCCAAAGGTGCGTTTAGCACAGCGCTCTATATGAGACTATTAAAGGAGATATATGCTGATTATAAATATATAATAAAAAATATGAATATATGTATATGATGAGTATGTTGTATTTTGGCGCCATGCCGGGATATAAAATGAATTTTGAGACAAGAGGCGGTTTCGCGGGAAATTTTGGCGGGATTTTTTTCATTTTTTTAATGAATCATAAAGAAAACATCCTCGCTCTTGCAACAAAATGCAAAGACTGTAAAAAAATCTACGAGACATTGGTAAAATGCTTCGGTATGGATGCTCCTAGCTATTCCACTGTAACGTATCATGTTAGGATGTATCACTTCATGAACAAAAAGGCGCCCATCATAAAAATTGACAAAAAATCGCCGGATCAAAGAAAAATCAAAGCAATTCTTCAAGCGCTAGATGAAGACCCAAGAGCATCACTCAGAAGGATAGAGGAGATGACAAAGATACCACGTACAACAGTCAGTTATTATCTGCACAATTATTTGAACTACAAACTAGCGTATACACGTTGGGTTCCGCACAACCTTAATTCAGTTCAAAAAAATCTAGAGTCCAATCTTCGAAAGAGCTCCTCTCTATATTGGGTGCGTATCAATCCAAGAAGTTTCGCTTTTTAGTAACAGGGGACGAGTCTTGGTTTCAATATGCAACAGAAGCCAAAATCATGTGGATCCCGAAGGATGAAAATCCGCAAACATTCCCGAAGAAAAAAATTGACACACCAATGATGATGTTGTCGGTTTTTTGGGGCGTGAATGGCATCATCGCAATTGATGTTCTTCAAAAACCTAATACGATGAATGCTCAGTATCTAATTGACAATGTTCTTACTCAAATTATCAATTCTGATGAGTTTGAGAAATCCAAACAACAAAAACAAAAGTTTGCAATTCATTTTGATAATTCAAGAGTTCACAAAAGTCATAAGGTAATGAATTACTTGGTGGAAAACAATGTCAAAGTTGTTCTAAACCCAATTTATTCACCTGATATTGCACCCTCTGACTTTTATTTATTCGGCACGCTAAAAAAGAGAGCTGAAGGACGCGAATTCGCGAGTCCAGATGATCTTGAAAATTTTGTAAGAGAGCAATTTGAGCAATTTTCTCATGATGATTTAAAGCGTGTCTTTCAAGCCTGGATCGATCGCTGCGAACGCGTGATTGAATCCAATGGTGATTATATTTAAATAAACTTTATATATATGTAACTTGTTTATTTCTATTCGCAGTATTCAGGTTTGTGCTAAACACACCTTTGGACACCCTATATTAGCTCAGATTTCTCATACGCTCTTCATAACGTTACAGATGTTGTGTTAACATTTCCGAAGAAGTTTAACGATAACATCTTTATCCGAAAGTTTTGATAGAATGTCTTTTCTAACTGTTTCTTTAAGTTCATCATTGTACGATTTATTGATATCAACATCTATAATCGTTAAATTCGAAATTTTATTTACTAATAAAGCCATACCAGTTTTCCTTCCTCTTCCTCCATCGTATTTGAGGTAGTTATGTAAATCAATCTTGTTTTCACCAATTCTTTCGTTGAGGGTTTTAGTTTCTGCCATAACTAATTCCTCAGCTAATTCCTCAACTAATGAATCAATAACTTTTTCATCAGAAACGATATAGTTGCTGTTGTTGTTTGTTGCTGTCATTTATATAGGAATAAAAAAATAAAAATAATTTTAAAACTAACTTTATTTTTGGGCTACATCAAATTTCATTCCTGTTGTCAAAATGTCATGTTGTCACATTTTTTCAGAGAAAGTTGAATTACCTGGTGACCTGGTGACCTCATCAGTTCTTCAAAAATAATGAATAAATACCATCCTCCTATGTTGTTGTCAAAATGTCATGTTGTCACATTTTTTCAGAGAAAGTTGAATTACCTGGTGACCTGGTGACCTCATCAGTTCTTCAAAAATAATGAATAAATACCATCCTCCTATGTTGTTGTCAAAATGTCATGTTGTCACATTTTTTCAGAGAAAGTTGAATTACCTGGTGACCTGGTGACCTGGTGACCTCATCAGTTCTTCAAAAATAATGAATTTCATTAGTTAGAAAAATAACGCTAATTTTATTTTTATTTATTTTTTTGTTTTGTATGTAAAGACAGTAATGACAAACATTGAGTTTGAAACAGTTAGAAAGATAGACAATGACACCAAAGTGGTTAGAATAGGTGATTTAAACGTAAGATACTCAAAGAAATACAACAAATATTCTTTGTCAGACATTATATCTCCATCTGAAAAGAAAACAAACGACTGGGTTAGAAATGCTTCAACTCAGAAAATTTTGACAAGAAATCCTGAGCTTATGATATCAGTAGCATTTCATGGAACAAGAGCATATCTTATAGACAAAAGTCTTATACCAATAGTTTTGTTATGGTTAGACCCAGTTGTTGGATATAACTTCATAACATATGGTTCATTCGATACGGAACGTTGCAGTGAAGGCTTACTTTACATCGTTCAGAAACCGAAGGACTTCAACACAAAAAGATATAAGATAGGAAGGACATATAATATAACTCAAAGATATGACAGTACAGTCAATAGAGTCAAGGTTGTGTTTGTTAATGATATGAGAGCTGCTGAAACAGAACTGCTTGAAGTTTTTGAGAAAATGTATGGTGCTCCCACGAAAGGTAAAGAAACGTTTGAAGTAGATGAGATAGATAAAGCTATAAAATTATTTGACGAAGTTGCTGAAAAATACATGTAAAGCGTTTATTTTTGGTCTTTTGTGAAAGTCAGAAAATAAAGTTAGTTTTATTTATTTTGTATGTAAAGACAGTAATGACAACATCAGAGAACACAACAACAGTTATAGTCCATGAAGCCATAAATGAAGAATACGAGTACATACAGTATAACAAACAGTTACGTCTCATTCGTTCAGTCAAAGCAACCAAGTGAAGAGATTCCGTATGAAAATCACAAGAATTTGGCTCCTGGTTTGAAAGGTTATTATGTTCATAGACTTTTAGTAAACGCTGTAGCAATGTGGGCTTCACCAAAATATTGCATAGCAGTTGGAAAAATTATGGACTCCATAGACAAGAAAGTTCATGAGAAATTAGATGAAGAAGAACTCGAAGATACAGTAGAGAATGCTAAACATTTGTTTGAAGAAGAAGTTGGAAAAATGTGTGAAAAACAACAAACCACGAAAACCGAGAAGATGAGGAATAAAAATTAATTTTGGATTGAGTTTAAAAATTCATCTTTATTAAATTCATCTCTTCCAATCAATTTATTTATTCTATTAAATTCTTTTATTTTTGCTTCACTCAGTTTGAGGATTGAACGGTAAGTTTCTAATTTTTCGATTATTTTTTTATTGTTTTCAACCCCACCACATTGCTGCTTCTTTTTGCAATAGCATATTTTTGATTTAATTCTGTTTAGTTTCTTTTTATATTCATCGTCTGGACTCTTGGTTGCTTCGTTGTCACTCATTTCTTACGAAATAAAAAAATTAAATGTTATTTAAATATAATGGAGTAATAAAATAAATCGGAATTTCTATTAATTTATTGTTAACCTCAACTAATACATTACCGTTAATATATCTAACAAATTCAGCTATTGTGTCAAATCTTCGTCTTCTTTTTGTCATTGATTTATCAGTTTTTCCATAATCGAGATGAATCAAAACTTTATCCCCTTGTTTAAAATTCATGAGCCCCGAATTAATTTGTTCACGTTTAACATCATTTAACCTTTCCATTTGCTTTCTAATATATTCCCATTCTTTTGAAATATCATTTTTCATTTCCACAGGTTTCATGTTTATAGTTCTATGCCATGAATTATTGTAATAATATACTAACTGCTGTATGATGGAGTCATGATTTCCATCCCAGTATATCTGACCGTTAACCCCTAACGCATCTCTAAGAGTTCTCATTACTGCATCAACTATTTTATTATGAAACGTATATGGAGAGGATGAAAAGTAAAAATTAATTTGTGGGAAATAATGAGCCATAGCTGCCTGAAATCCTTTATCACCATCACCCCTGATATTATCTACTCTTTCATGATCTAGTAAGTATTGAATAGCTCTTCTTGTTTCCTGTTCTGTTTTCCCTTTCACTGGAATGCAATATAAATATCTTGTGTTAATGTTAATGACAAATAAATAAGTAACGTTTCCTTTTGAATATTCTAAATGATCGATTTCGTATGAATATGGATATGGTGCAAATGAAGGGCGACCAAATTTTTCCTTTAACGGTTGAATTTTTGGGTCAATTGGTTTATTTAATATCTTGAAATCCTTTTTAAAATCTTTTTGCTTCTTTAATGTTTGAAATGGATATAATAAAGTGAATGATGAAGGATTAACTGAAGGAGGAGGAGGTACTACTGTTGGAGGTTTTGGGGTTGCAAGTGGTTTAATTTTATCTGCTTTGATTTTGGATTTCATTCCTCCTTTCATTAATTCCGGATGTATTCTATTCATTTGTTTTAAATATGCTGTATATAAAGGTTTGATATACTTTCCCGCTTCGAGTTTATGTTGAAGGATGAATTCCAAAAGTTGATCTTCATTTAAAAGTCGGGCTGAGTGTGGTTTAACTAATGAATCATAAATTAAAGCTTGTGCATCATTTATGGTCTGAATGACCTGGGTGTTTTGCACTTTTAACTGTTGAACATTTGGCTTTTGCGGCTCGGGATTATATAAATTATATAATTCATCAATATCTTCTTCTGTTAATACTTTATTTTTGAAATCTTTCAATTGTTTAAGTTGTGATTTAGTTTTTCCCTTTGTAT
Organism: Trichomonas vaginalis G3; assembly: GCF_026262505.1. Classification (NCBI taxonomy): domain Eukaryota; phylum Parabasalia; order Trichomonadida; family Trichomonadidae; genus Trichomonas; species Trichomonas vaginalis. The sequence goes on from NC_067208.1 coordinate 6,321,138, forward strand.
ATTCATTATTTTTAATTTTGTCTTTAATTTTAGAAATTATTTTATCATGATATTTCAAAATTTCATTTTTATAATAATGATAATAATAATCCATATCATCACCCGTTATATTTTCATCATATTTTTGGAGATATGCTTTTAATTCATAATAAGTAAGAAAATTTTGATTAAATACTAAATCATCAATTAAAATTTTTAAATCTACATTATCCATTTATATAAAAATAAAATAAATGTTTTAAGGGCGCCCTACCTCTTTGATCAAGAATCAAAACCATCATTCAACGGTTCCTTTTGTCTCTTCTGTGGCATTTCATTAAAAATAAAATTTTAAATTCATGACTCAACCCCTACGTTTTTAAGTTGTATTAAATAAATGGCATACAACATCCATTTTCACAACATACAGCCTTAGTGTGTGCTCCTGTTAATGCAGTCTTACCAATTGTTAAGCGAGTCATTGACCCATTTTTAAGTTGTAAATTAATATTCTGACCATCAAATATCACTTTATCATTTATTATATCCAAATAATTTTTAGGTGTTAATTGTTTATTTTGTCGTAAACTAACACCTTTCATTTTTTGTGCAATCTTTTTAAAATCACCTCCATCAATTGAACCGTTGAATGATGTATAACACTTGGGGCATAAAGCAACCATGTTATCACCTTGTTTCTCAATTGCTAAACCCAATAACTTCTTCTCATGTGCTTTTTCTTCAGCTTTATTCTTTAATTTAGGTTTAAATTTCTCATCAAAACAGAAGAAATCAGATGGTGCGAATTTGAAAATGTTTTTATCATAAAATTGTTTATCAGTAACAATTGCTTGAAATGCTTGAGTGTTAGGAAGATTTGGATCGCCAGCGATTGCCCAATAAGATGAATCAGTATCACCTTCAATGAAATGAAAACGATTAACATCCATGCATTTATACATAAAATCATAAATGAAAACCAAATACCAGTATTTAGCATTATCTAAAGTGAAGAATGCCTCTTGTAAACATGTATCACATCTATAAAATCTATCTTTGAGCATCACTTGATACGTATCCTCTCCTATTTCTCTTATGTTTTTAAACTTATTTGACATACATGCAACGCGTGCCTTCTGTGCATTCATTATTTTAGTCTTTGTGTAATTTTGTGTATTCATTGCATCGTAACCATATGATCCATTAAGCGAAATCTTGCAAAATAAACTTTTTCCTTTATTTCCTTCTAATTCAGCCTTTTGTCTTTCGTTCATAAATTCATTCACAAATTCATTAAAACAAGTGTTTTTAGTAAATGTTAAAATTGATTGAATGTCATCAATGATAAAATGAAATCTGTCGATTAGATACCAAAGATAATAAGAAGAAAATGGTTGATATTGGTTGTGTGTTGATGCTAACTGAGTTAATTTTCTCTGTTTCTGGTCAACTGGTAGATTGTTTGATTTCATGTAATTATACATAAAACCACCAATTGTTTTTTCATCTGTGATAATATCTAAGTTTCTTATTATCGGTAAAAAGTTTATGTAATCATTAATGTATTTTTCATCAATGTGACCCTTTACTTCAGCCACGAATAAAGTATTTTTCTTTCTAATAATTCCCAGTGCTTTTGCTTTCTTTGTTGCTGTATCACAAATGATAACACCATTCAATCTTCCCGGCATATACATTTTATGGTCAGTATATTGAATGAAATCATGAGGATTAGATGAAAATGATGAAGGATATAATGAATTAAAATCAACACCAACGAAATGAGTCATAATGTTGGTGGTGTCCTCATTTGATACAGTTTTAGTTTCTGGATTATATGAAAGTTTATTAATGTGCGTGATTCCTTTAAGATTTACTCTATGTTGAACATTTGATAAACCACCAGTAATTCCATTACGGAGAATGTGATAAGCTTCAACTGAATCTAAAGTCATTGGTAAATTATTTTTTAATGCATAATTTCTTAAATTGATTCTTAAACGTTGAACATCTTCATCTTTATTTGATTTTACGACATTACAATAACAACACATTAACTGACAATTTTCTTTGGTATGTGATTTTTCATTATCGATTCTATCTAATGTTGGTTTATTTGCATATGTAAACGCTTTACCACACATTTTGCATTTAGATGAAAGGATTAAATTGTGATAGTATTGAAAATCATCCATTGAAACATTATTTTTAGTATCTCTTTCTGCTTTTTCATCTTGTTTCTTATATGATTCAATTTTATATTTCCAATACTTTTTCGTTAATTCAAAACTTGATTCTATCTCTTTCCTCAGGATATTTTTCATTAGGATTAAAGTCTTTATATGCTAAAGCGTAACGAATCATTGAAGCATTCGATGATAAAGAAAGATTATGAAGCATATCAATTTTATAAACAAATGTTTCTTCAATAATTTTATCGATTGGGTCAATCATAATTTCAACATCTTTATTGCAATGAATAAAATATTCTAATCTATTCTTAAATTTTTAGCATCATTGAGATATATTTGATAATCACTATCTGATATAGTTTCTTGAGTTAATGCTGAATAAAATGAATCTTGAGTGAATGGTTCCACTTTATATAATTCTTCTTTGTAATTTTCCCACGTGATGAATTGATAAGGGAAAAAGGATTTAACACGTGATTTATTGTTTCCGAAATCTTGAGTGAATTGGTCTAATGTCCCACCCGCTATATAATTTCTGAAATTTAAATTCATATGGAACGTTTGTTTTCTTTACAATGATTTGCTTAAATTGTGAAGATGAACCCAGCATTGATTTTATTTTCCATTTTGCAGTGTTTAAATCACGAAGAATTAAATTTAAATCAAACTTTCCCGAATTAAAACTATGATATTCACTTTATTGAATTCCTCATCTAGAAGTTCTTTAAATGCTTCCTTCTGTTTTTCATTTAATGTATGAGTCAAAGTCCCACCGTTTGCGGCTTCAATAATTCTTCATATTGTTCAATATTTGATTTAGCAACTAATGAACAGGTTGAAAATAAAAACTCAATCCAATCAGAAATAAAAGAATCACTCGAAGTTAAGCAAAAATTCCTCGTATATGTTTTATCGTTTAATTTAACCGTTGATGATACCATGAATGGTTTTAAGTAAGCGTTCAAAGTTGCACACTCAGAAAGTTGTAATTCTTCTTTAGTCTCTAATGTTTCAAAGTCAAAAGTAATATAATATCTTGTCGGTTTATAATATTCCTGCAAATTGTGAGCTAATAACCACTGATATATCTTCTGTTTCGTAATATGTGGTGTATATGGTTGCTGTGTCTTTTGCAATTGAACGTCTTGAATTAATCTTCCATTATTTTCTTTACATTTCTCACAATGCTTTAAAAATCTTCTTCGGTTTTTCCTTTCTGGATCATCACGGATAGAATAAACTTCTTCTTTACAATATGGACAAACTTTATAGCCGGTGAGTGCTTCAACGTCTGTTATTCTGTCAGCGTGAAGTTTTCCACATGGACTCTGTGTTAATAAAATATTTACTGTTTCAAATTCTGGATCTATCATTATTGATTCCACTAATGGAAAGTCTACCTTATTTATGTCCACGTCTTCTGGTTGAGGATCACAATAATAAAAATCAATATTAACATTTAACATTCTCGCTAATCTCTCACTTTCTGATGAAATGTTAAAACCTTCATATGCATCTATTGCTTCATTTAAATAGCTTCTACGAGTTTTAGGATTAACACCATCAGGAATGTTATAGAAGCGTTTAAATAACCTTCTACCTTCTGCTCTAATTTGATTATCATTCATGGTTCCGTTTTTGTTCATTTATGTAAGAGTAAAATATCAAAAAATAAATAAAAATTTTTTTTATTAAAGTCCATAAAATGAATTAAGAACACATAAATTTTTATCATCTGCGACGTGACGAATACATTTTAATTTACTCAAGAATGCGTACCCTGATACATTAAATCTAATTCCTGTCTTATTTAATTTCACAACTTTGAAAGGAATGTATGAATAGCTATAAAATGATGAGAAGATGTTTTATGGGTTGCTTCCATTTTTTCTGAAATAAATGAATAAATATAATGCTTATACGTTTTCATATCTTTTATGTTCTTAATAACGAATGGTATGGACCTTTCAACTTCGTCTTCCTTTGGTGCTGTTCTTTCATATGAAACATTATTGGTATCTTCAACAATGAAACCGCAATCACACAAATTTTATATGTTCCAATGGTTTTTTTTATCTAATAAATCAAAAACTTTAATCACCCGTGCATTTATTTAAATAATAATTTGTGTAAATATCATGATCTTCTTTCTTTTGTATGTTTTTACGTACTTTTTTGAATTTTTCGGAATCTAAAGGTGTGAAAGTAAGATACAGGGGTATTCTTCATTATCAATAAATTGTAACTTATGTTTACGAATAAATTTAGTACCTTCTTAAAGTGTTTCGTCTATTTCACCATCTAATAAATTTTGTGTTGATTCTGAGACATAATTTTTTATATCTTTCATGAGATTTCTGAACTTCTGATTCTGAAGCTGGGATATTCATTAAACCCTCTACTTCATTTTCAACTTCTCTTAATTCCTTAATTTTTTTCATCTATTTCATCTCTTATTTTTTCCAGTCTTTCAATTTCATCGTATTCATCATCTTTAATTCGTTCTTCATAATATTCAGGGAAAATCAGGTTCTTTAGGTTTTTCTTTTTTAGATGCGGGATATAAGAAATTTATAACATCATCTTTATTCATTTTTCCATCATAATCAAACTCATTTAAAAACTCCGCGAATTTTTGACAATTTCTTAAATAATATTTATCAACCTCATAACCTGCCTCCTCTAATATATCCTTTATTTCCCTGTTTGTGAATCCTAATTTTTTAACGTCGTTAGTCTTGACACTCATTTCATACAAAATAAAAATAAATTATTCAGAAATGTAAGACATGAATTTTTAAAGTTTATTTTACTCGTTTATGACTCCATTGATTCCAATCAGTTCTTCAAAAATAATTAATAAATACCATCCTCCTTTCATTCCTGTTGTCAAAATGTCATGTTGTCACATTTTTTCAGAGAAAGTTGAATTACCTGGTGACCTGGTGACCTGGTGACCTCATCAGTTCTTCAAAAATAATGAATTATTGAATAACCTGACATCATCTATATATAGCTTCTTTTATAAAAGATCAAATAAATTATTTATGTATGGGCTGAGTGTAAATGTATGAATTCATACAATATAGAACGATTTTGTATCATTTTTTTAATGATTTATTCAAAAACGTAAGAATAAAAACCGTAAGAATCATACATTTTTTTAATGATTTATTCAAAAACGTAAGAATAAAAACCGTAAGAATCATACATTTTTTACTTCATATGTTAAAAAAAATGATACAAAATCGCTCGATATTGTATGAATTCTTACATTTACAAAAAAAGTCACACAACCCGTCCATATATACTACTTACAAGACCACTAAAATTGAAAACCGTTTCACTCATTCAATTTTGTCCATAATTTGTTATATTATGGAGGCGTATTCAGAAACACATAATTGAGCTTAAAATTCCATTGCAAAATAAATATAAATAAATAAAAATAAACTTTATAAATAAATAATATATAAATTACATAATCTTATCTAACCATTCGAAGGTAGATCCTTCGAGAGTGTGCACTGGAGGAGTGATTTCCAGCAAATTGTCGATGATTTCTTTTCTTCTCTCGAATATTTTCAGACGTAAATCGGAAAGAGTTCTGTCTGAGCAAACAATTGCTGTGTCCAAAACAGCAGACAAAGAAAGAGATGATTCAGCGAGTGCTGATGTAGCTGCAGCAATTCCAACTGACATAACCTCTTGAGAAAGAGGACCCAATAAAGCTTTAAGTGGCTTTGGAATTCTGCAAACAAAGTTTGATGACTTTCTCAACAAAACTTTGTTTCTTTCAGTGAAGAAAGATGCACTCGAAGGAGAAATAAACAAAGAGTTATCTTGTAACTCTAAAATCGCTTTAACAGCGTAGTTTGCTGATAGAGATCTTGTAAGAGCAATTCTTCTTTTGATCAAGTCATCTTTGGAATTCGATTTAGAAACCAAATAATTTTCTGCTCTTTGACAATTTTCATCTGATTCATCCTCTAAATTCAACAAATCACCGAGTTGTTCGTAACACGAAGAGAGAACAGTCATTGTATATAATACCTTGCTGTCGGATTTAGACATTTCGTGTGATCTAAGTTCGTAAGTCGAACTTGTTCCGAATTTAAATCCTCTGATACTTGTTACATAACAAGAATTGAAAATAGAATTAATACAACCAAACAAATTCATTACACTGATCTCGTGGTGATTGGAAACAGTGTTCCTGTGGATTAAAATTTGTCTCTTCATGCAGTTATCATTGATAAACTCAATTAAAAGTGAGTGATCTTTCAAATGACAAATTTTTCCTGTCAAACGATAAATTGTTGATGTTTCCAAAGTACTCGGCATTCTGGACGGAAGAGAAAGCGGGAATTCTCTATTACATAGTTCCAAATGTGCATTGAAACGTGTGGAAATGTCAATAAACTTTTCAAATGACAAATTCCTTTGTGAAATTATTTCTCTAATTTCCTTCAATTTCTTGGAATCATCATTGATAATTCCAGGATTTGCCAGGTACAAATTAATCATTCCTTGTTCATTAATTCTACAAATAAATTTGGATTCATTTATCAAATCAATGTATTCTCCAAATTCATTGTAAATGAAACTAGCAAAACGAGACATCATCGGTAATGGTTTTAATATTCTGTTCTCAACATTAAAATCTTTTCTTGCGAATTCAGCAATTTGAAGCAAAGGATCACGACCTTTTGTTTCCATCATCTGATGATTGCAGAAATTATCAATATTCGAACGAATAATTATATTGTTTTCTCCTGTTATCAGCAATTGTTCAATCCACATGAACAAATGACGGTAAACATCATCTAGTTTTATCTCAGAAGCAATGTCATATAAGTCTTCAAGAGATTTTCCACAAACAACAATTGTAATTAAAAATACAATTCGTGATGCACTTTCGTATTTCTTCGCCAAAGTGTAATTTCCATATTTCAGATAATGTATGTATATATTAATGCATTGAGATACAATGGATTTGTCTTGGGACCTTCTTTCCGAAGATAATTCGAAAATTGTCGCCAAAAATCCACCCCACAATCTGAAATTTTCTGGATTCGATGTGTCTTCTAAACCAACCCTCAAAGCATTGGAAATTCTTTGGGAAGTAACAACGATTTGTCCATTCTTTGTTTCGCCAACAATTACTTTAACTAAAGGTGCAAATTCCTGTGACAAAACAATATAATTTCCTTCTTCTTCTTGTGAAGTGATGTCAAGTATTGAATCTTTCTTAATTTTCCTTTTCGCTTCTGTGTAGATCTTAAAGAAAGCTGAGTTGAAAGGAGAGAAAGGTTGTCTCATTCTATCAATCTGGGAATCGTTTTGATGTTGGTAAAATGACAAAATATTTTGTAACAAAACAAATCTTTCGGAATTCATAATAGAAGGAGCTGCTTTTCTCAATAACAAATAGTAAATGTTCATGTCTTTGATCTTGTCAACATCTACTTGTGCATCTTTGTTCTCTCCTTCATTTAGAAGTTTCGCAATTGCATCAACAGAAAAATTGACACTTCCTAAAATTCTTTGTAAGAAATCCGAAATGTTTTCGTTTTCTCTCATTGTCAATCTCTCCGAACAACTCATGAACAAGTTAACGACATCTGTAGTTTCTATCTTTGGATCATCAACATGTAATAATCTGTAACTTTCTTCGAAATTTCCTAATAAATAATGAATTGCGCCTGCAACAAAGTTCTTTCCACATTTTGCGAATTCGTTTATGTATTTCGCGAATACGAAATCATTTATTTCATGTGGCATGACCATACTTGCTGTTGGTAATTCTTCATCGAATTTATAGAGATTGTTCAAAGAAATTGATAAATCTCCTGTTTTCTTTGTAGCTTTGAAAGCAAGTTTTGTATTAATAATCAAATCACTTTGTACAATGCTTATTGTTAATGCTTCTAACACACCAGTATGTATGATATGCCTTTGTATACTTAACAAGACATTTTTCAATAAAGCGACGATTATTTCCGAGTCAATTTCAATTATTTTCTTAAAAGTGTAAACACCAATTGAAATTGATGCTCTATGGCCAATACACGTTGCCAAAGCAGCCAACTGTGTCCAGAACTCGAAATCCTGTGGTATTACTATTAAACAGAGCACAGTCAAGTATTTGTCGCACCAAAAGAAAGGCGGCAAAAATGAAACTAAATTCATCATTCTTTCATAAGGAGTTTTTCCTGTAATTTCCTGACATTTCTTCAAACATTTGATTCTCGAACTTGGTGTTGCTTGCATCGAATAAGCAATGAGCATTTGGAGGCTATAAGGTGCTAATATATCCGACATTTCAGGTGTCGAGTTCAAATTCATTGAGAAATGAACAGAAATATGAGGAATTGTCACATTATAAATCATGACTAATTCAATGATTTCTTGGAGAATTAAAATCTTTGCTTTTGTGCAGATTTGTTGTTGCAAATTCATTACGGAAGAATTCACAAATAACTCTGCATTCTTGAGACTTTCTTTTGCAATATCCGCAATGATTTGGGCATATGCTGTTTGGTCTTCTCCCAAATAGTTAATTTTTGTTGTCAACGTGTAATAATTTCCTGGAGATTGCTCGCCATTTTTACATTTCTCCCAAATCAAAGGTATCCATGACAAATCTATTTTTCCAAATTCGATGAGTTCCAGAGCTAAAAATAACATTGGAAGATCGAGTTTTGGATTTTCAACATCTAAAGACTTCATCCAATTCTCGAAAACTTTGAAACAATCATCAACTAAACCATATTTCGCGAGACATTGTTTAACAAATTTTTGAGGAATATCGTTTAAAGCTTGCAACAAATTTGCGCTTGCTTTGAAATTGTAAAGTGCTTGTTGGACATACTGTTTATCGAAATCATAACCATTTGCAATGAAAAAGATCAAGAAAGCGAAGAAGATTTGATCTTTTGGAGATTTCATGATGACAGATTCTATCAATGGTTTATAATTAATTGGATCAGTTTTCAATGCCAGGTAAGGAATGAACTTAATGAACATCTTCTCACGAGCTTGTGGAGGATTGTCTTGTGCAGATGTCAACATTTTATTGACATGACTAAAGATTAAATGGCTTCTAAGTATTTCATCGTATTCATTTTGAGAAATATGTATTCCTAGTTTGATATCTCTCAAGAAAATATCGATGTTTCTTGTTCTTCCTTCATCTTTGAAGAGATTTCTAAATATAGAGAAAGGCAAACATTTTTGAAGACTTGGAACTTCTTTGAACAAATCATTGATGCGGTCAACTTCTGTGCTTTCACAGGAATTCTGTATCAATTTATCTAAGACACACGTGTGAACAACCTGATGAATTACAAAGGGAACAGGTTCGAATAAATCCGGTCTCAAATTTAGGAATTCTCTGATTTTTCCCATGAATGCAAATTCAGATCCATAATGGCAAGCGATCAACAAAGAACTGATCTCGATATAGACTTCATCTGGCATGAATCTCTTCTCGCATAAACTGATGGAAATTTCGAATGCGTGGACAACAGTTTCTGAATCAATTGATCCGAAAATTTGTGGCAATAAAACCATCAGTTTCGTGTAGATTTCGGAATGAATTGTATAAGGATGGATAATTAATTTGGTAATCAATAATGTGCTGGGAATCAAATACTTGTCAGTTAATGACAAGTGATGTGAACTGACATCACAAATATTTTCAATTAAATCTGGTGGCAAATCTTGGATATCATTGATTTTTTGGAAGGGAACAACTAATGATCTCCAGCTTAATTTGTCCCAATCTTTAGCTATGTCGTCGATGAATTCAATCCTCTTGGAATTAGGGATTTCGTTGTATCCGTTCTCGTATAAAACGGATAATTCGGAATTTGACAACATTGGAATTTCGTAAAGTTGTGAAATGACAGAAATGTCAGAAAATTCTGGATTTTCTATGAAAGAATTAATCAAAGCACATCCTGTGTAATAGCAAGCCATTGGAGATAATCCAATTTCTTTAGGAGTTTTTTCCTTAAAGATATTGAAATAGAAGGAAAACAGTTGTTTCGAAGTACTCTTCAATTTCGGAATTTTTGCAATTTTCTTGTCTTCAGAAACAGTCTTTAGAATGCCTAAATAAACAGGATTCTCAACATATTCTTTCGAGCATTCTTCAAGTTTCTCCAAGAACTTATTTATAAAGTTCTCATTACATGTTGTCAAAATAACGTACTCAAAAATGTGACAAATTTTTGGAGAATTGTTATTTGTAAATCTGAGAGTTTCGCAAACTTCGTTTGGATAATAAACAATCATTTCAGACATCAACTGTTTGATGGATGAATACTGGATATAAGGGTATTCATTGATTTTCGCGAGATCCTCAATAAAACTCCTAAATTGAGGTCCGAAATTTCTTCTGAAATCAGGATTTTCGAAATCTCTTGGTTTGAAATTATTTGATTTCAAGATTTCTTTTACAGGCTCAGGATCCATAGGATTATTTGCGAGTTTCCTGACGAAAGCGAAAACATTGTTTGTAGTATCAATCATTGGAGGATCTTGTGGCACCAAAAAGTCTCTTAATTTGATGACTTCAGGTATTTGCAAAATTTGTGGAATTTGTCTTGCCAAAATATTATTCATGAATTTTGGTTTGATGTTTTGGTTGTCTTTATAAGGACCAATAACGAAACACAAGAACAACAAATAGAACAAATACATGTTCCTATAATCCTTTTGATTCTTAGATAATTCCATGATCAAGTTATCAATGATTCTTTCATCGTTTACCTGCAAAAACGGACTGTTAAATCCACAAACCAAACAAAGACAAATCTTAAATGATTTGATAATTAATGATTCGTTCTTTAAACCATCGGCTAATCCATCGATATCGATTCTGCAGTTGACACCTTTAAGAGCCTTGAAAATCTCTTGTTGGAACATCATGTAATGCCTATCATATTTGCATGTGTAATAAAGATAATCAATGTATTTCTTCACTTCACTTGGATCAGAAGATTCTATCGTCGACCTCACAATTTTTCCAAAAGTTTTTGCACCTTGTTTTACAATTTTAATGGAAGGATTAACGATAGCTGCTGTTATATTGATAAGTTCTTTTGCACCTATCAAATGGGGAAAAACTTTCTTTATTGCTGTGCAAGCATTCATGAAACAAAAGAATTCATAAGTATTATAATAATAATTCATGTGATCAATGATTTTCTTGACAATTTCATCTTGTACTCCTTTTGATTTCATGTCTTTAAGGAAGTTAAATACTTGGTATAGTGTGAAATGCTCAGTATAACTTTCCAAATGCATAGAAACAGAAATCAAAGATAAAAAGTAGATGTCATTGCCACCTTTGCAAATAATATCAGCAAAATAATCATTCAAGTTCTTGTACATGTCCATGATATGATTATGCATTGCTTTAAACTTGCTTAAATCAGTGGCAATGTAATGGAATTTCGTTAAAACATCTTTGAGAGCATTTTGATCGTTATCGTTTTCATATTTCTTTTTAATTTCTTCAATTGCTTGGTTTAAAAATGAGAAAACGAACGGTGTTTGAGATTTCTCAGTAGATGTAGTACTTAACGACGTCAAGATTGCATTGATATCTATATCAGAACCTTCCAAACAGAAAGTAAATGGCTTTTCTTTATATGGTTTTTCGTGTGTCGAATTAAACCCAATTTTACAAATGAAATCCGCAATTTCTTGTTGATCATTTCTCTCTTTCACGTTCGGCAAAGCATCCAACAAAGACATGAATAAGTCATTATCTATCTTTGTGAGTTTAAGACGTGGAAAAACCTTCGTAAAGATCTTTGCAGTGATGGAAACACGCTCAGGTTGTTCCGAATTTAATCCGATTTTTAAGTTTTCCAAAATTTGGGAAATTTCGGATTCATTAAAATTAGAATTTTGTTTATCATGACTTGCTCTCATTAAATAAGCCAAAGCAGCAGAGTTTTGTGAATTCGTTGTTACTCTTTCAAACTTTTCACATTCTTTTGCTTTCATTTGTTTTTCATCACCATTTTTTTCGTTTTTCGATGGACAATGGAACTCCAACGCGTTGTAGTATTGTATGATGAACCTGTAAATGATGTCAAGACAAACAGTGAACTTGGATAACTTGATTAATGCCATAAGGAACTTAGTTTCAATTGATTCTAGCATTCTTCCGAAAGATTCGTTTTTTTCTATTTTTAATTTTTCGGCAATTCTCAAAATAAACAAGAAAACTTGTTCTAATTGTCTCATACAATCTTCATTGTTACAATTAGATGCATTTTGAAGCTTCAAATATAAATTCATGAACATTTTTTCAACAATTGAATTATATAAATCGTGTAATGTTGGTAAACCATCATTGCAAAACACAGTGATGAAGCTTTGAACAAGTCTAAAGGTATGGTTGCCTTCCATGACGGCTTCTATTAACAAATTGGAGATATCTTCGGAAATTGATAAATCAACAAGAGTTTTACTCGAGTTGAACAGGTTTTTAAGGAGATCTGCAATGTACCTGTTATACTGGCTCTCTTTTGTGAGAATTTGGTTCTGGTTTTTACGGTTTTCTTTCAAATTTGTATTCAAAATTAAAAATGAACATTTTCCGGAAACAATCATCATCTTAACTATCAATTGGATGATGAAGTTGAACAATCCATTGCTAATTATGCTGTAGGAATCGTAATTCTTCGTAATCCAGTTGTTGAAAAATCTCATTACTTGGAAAAACTTCTCTATGTCAGCATTGACTTGAGATGAGAACTTCTTGAACATTGCTTTCGATTCTTCTTTGCTGTAAACAATGATCGGATTGTAATTTGTGACTAATAAATAATCTAAGTCAGATGTCTTGTTCAAACTATGTGGTTGCTCTTGGAAAGGTACATAGTCTTTGTAAGAAGCACCAATTTCGTTGAAATATAAGCAAAGACCGCGTTGTTTGAGTAAATCTGAAATTGAATGTGTTTCTTGTAAAAGACAAGCGCTGTAAAATATAAAAGCAGTGTTAGCGTTCTTGGATATTTCATCCATGAAAGGTTGTTTCTCCATTTGAGGTGGAATTCCATTTTTTATTTTATTTGAACCGGAAAGGATGAGTTTATCAAATTGCATTGTGTAGTTTATGTTTTTCAGGGAGAAAATTTCGGCTTTTGAGAGGTCGTAGCGAAATCTGTGATTATACATCTCAAGAATGATTTTTTCTTGAATTATCTGGTCATTTTGTGGTCTACCTTGTTGCACACAGGCACAAATGTAGAGTTTTTGGTAGATTGCTGATGGTAAATTCGGATTTGATCTTAATATTGCTTCAATTATTTGTATTTTCTTGGGATTAGTAGAGGGATTTTGTATAGAATCGATAATTAATTGATATCCTTTGATTGATAAATTATCAAACTTCATTTGGGAAATGGAATCAATTATTGTAAGAGCTTCAGTTGCGTTTTTATAAAGACATTCAGGAAGACGATGTAGATAATTTTCTAGAGTTACTGAGAAGTATTGAGAAGGAGTATCTCGTTTAATACACTCACTAAATGCATTTTTAACATTTCTCATCGCTTCTTCATAAGCAAGTGGATCAGAGTTATCATTCTTTAACGGAATCCTGTTAAGTAAGCAAAATAATGGACCATATTGCGGAGGAGGTAAATTTGGAAATTTTTTTAATAGAGAAACAGATCCGTTCTTGGACATTAAGTACTGCAAACCGACGATGTATCGAACAAGATCCCATTCTTCTTGATTGAAATTAGAAGGGGGAGGAGAAATTAGTGTATTGTGAAGAAGAAACTTTGTATCTTCATTTGGAGGTAATCCTCGTAATATAGAAACTGCTTCTTGGAACTTTTCAGGCGTTTTGGCACAGAAAAGCTCAAGGATCTTCTCCATTTATGAGTTGGAAAAAAATAAAGTAAATTTTGGAAAAAAAATGTTAAAATTTTAAATGTTTTATAATCACACAGATTTCTAATGTTTTTCATTTTTTGTTATAAGAAATTTTTTGTCAAAGCCAATTTTTTTTTCCATTCTCAATTCTTAGCAAAGATCGATGCTAAATTCTACAATAAAATAAAGGATACCAAGACATACCTAATAATCAGGAAAGTCATACTTAGGGATGCAGACTTGGCAATTCTGAGGTCATTTTGGCAATTCTTAAAAAAAAATTAAATTTAATTGAGTGGTCTAAGGCCGATAAACCAATATAAGGCTGTTTAGAACGTCTTGTGATTGCAAATCTTGTTATGACTTTGTTACACTGACTAAAATTGTCAAAAAAAAAAAGAGCATCAATGATTAAGAAAGAAATGAAATGTTAAAACAATTGTTTTCAATGATGTAACCAGAAAATAGGCCTACCATCTTGAATGTTCAATACTGCCAAAATTAATAAGGTAATCACCCCACATCTAAAAAGGCCTGATAAAAAATCCAAAATGTCCCAGAAAATTAGATTTTCTTTCCACGATTTCAGACATAGACTATTGTTTCCAGGAAAATTTATATTGTATTTATAGAGAAACTCTTCTTTATCTAATGAAATCATTTTTTTAACTGTAATTTCCTCATAATTATCAACTTGCGTTAGGAAAATTTTTTCATAAATTCCTTGTAAATTCATTATTGTGAGGAGTATATATAAAATTCGACCATATATGCTTGACATAAAATTTATAATTTTTGAATTTCTTTTGTTAAAGCAAAACAAGAGTGTATCAGGGTCGTCATGTAAAATATCGTGAAAATGGACGTATCTACGAGATTTCTCATTAACTTCTTCTAAAAAGTTATTGAATTTTTCTTTTGCATCTTCATTGAAAACATATTCTTCTTTGAATAGATAAACAGCTGCTTCATTTTCATATGTTCTAATTTTTAAAGGTTGGAATTGATATGAACTATAATTAAAATTGTATCTTGCTTCAATATGATAATCAGTAGAATTATTAGCACTGTCATATGTTCTCAAAATTGTGAAATAAGAAATCACTGGTTGCTGTTTAAGGAATGATTTCAAAAATTTTACATCATTTATATTGCGTAACATCATGAAGAAAGATTCTGATGAAAATTTTGTGAGGTTGTTTAATATACGAAATATACAAATGGGCAAAAATATAAGTATTAAAATAAATAGCCAGTGTAATGCATGAAAATTCGGTTCAATTCATTTTTGACACTTTACATATCAGATGTATTATCTAAGAATTATATTATAAAATAATAATTTTGTGTTTTATAAGTTTATTTGTATAAATTGATTCAAAAAAAATGGAAAGACAAGAAGTGGATCTGCCAAATGAAAATCAGATTTATATTACGGCATATCTTGAATATTCTATTGGCAAAAAGACAGCAGACCAAGTTGCAAAAGATTTGCACATAGGTAGAAAAAAATTATTATTAAAATGGCAAGAACTTGGTTTAAATCCAAAAAAGCTCGGAAGACCAGAAACTCCTCTTAGAACAGATTTGTTACCAACCATTCACGAAATAAAAGCTAAGTACAATCTAGATTATAAAAAAGTTTTAGAGAGTTACATACATGATGACACAGTTTCATTTCACGATATGCTTAAATTATACGAAAAAGAGAATCTTTTCAAATTTCGGCGAGATCCAGAAAAAATTGATGAACATCCAAATCAGTATGTTTCCCAATACGTAAATCAGCAATGGCATACTGATTTAAAAAGCTTCAAAGAAGAGACAAATGGTACCAAGCATACTTATCATTTAATTGCCTTTATCGATGACAGATCTCGTTTTTGTATTTATTACGAAATTCTTCCCGATAAAACAATGAAATCAACTTCAAAAGCTTTACAAAATGCTATCGACTCTATCAAAATTATTCCATACGAACTTTTGACAGATAATGGATGCGAATTTACAGGAAAGGACTTCAAAAACGTTCTTCAAGTAAATGGCATTCAACAACATCGGACAGAACCTTACACACCACAGTTAAATGGTAAAATAGAACGTTTTTGGCAAACAATCTTTTCGGCTCGCCCAGATTTTATCGAAATAAGAGAATTTTTACCTCACGCAATAGAAGAATACAACACAGTATGGGTTCATACAGCTCTTAAAGATCTTTTCGGTGGAAAACCTACTCCAAAATCAATTTGGGACCAGGGTCCTAAATGGACAAAGGACTTAAACCCAAATCCTGAGTTCGAAATACAGCCTCGTAACTAAAAATAAAGTAAAAATACGAATAAACATTTTATTATAATTTAAATAATTTTTTATTCATAAAGTAATACGATATATAGCTAAGCTATGTAAGGATATTCTGATGCTGAGAGTTTAAGGGTGCACACGAGAGGATCATGTAAACTTCAGAATTTAGAACCTTATTTTTAGGCATTATCTTGGCTACCTATTTAGGCTCGAAAAGCAAAAAATATCAAAAAATACAACTTGAGTCCATTATGACCCTTTCATGGAGGTAGTTTTTATCCGCTAGTATTTTCCCTTTGAATCTCTTTACAATTCGAAATCAAATTCAAATCTCAGTAGAAGAAAGGAAGAATCGACTTACTACGGTTGTAATACGAATAAATACATATATTTAATTATTTTTATTTACATAATAATTGTTTGAAGCTCATATTCCATCAAATTTTTAAATAAAAACATTAAAATGTTGAAAATGTTCATATATTTTAATAGGGTTTTGGCACTTTATTGAGGAATTACTACATACAGAGTCGAACTGAACTTGATATTTTGAAATTTAAATTATTTATCAAAATTAAAATTTAACTTGAAATTTATAATTATTTAAAAAAAAAAAGGTAGTGGGGCCTCCAGGCACTTCGTGCCCTCTAGCCCTGAAGATGTTTAGTATAATGAAGTTTTTTTTTTCTTGGGATGGGCTTCCAGGCGCGTTGCGCCCTCTAGCCCATAAAAAATTTTTGAGAGTCGTCGCCGTTGACTTTTTTGTAGAGCACTCAAAATAGTATAACTTTGTCCGGACAAGTAAGGGTCTATCGTCGCTACAGGAAAAGTTACAGGCGTTCCAAGGAAGTATACTTTGAGAAGCCTTTTCTCCCTTATAGAATGAGATAGGACGGTTATTTTACAAAACTGACAACACTTTGACCGAGTAGTTTTTTGTGCTGAACAAAAAGTGTCATATAAACATCTGTCAAAAACCGCTTTTTAACTTCACTTAAAATGCCACGTAAGCTACGTAAGAATATACGTAAGAGGAAGAGAGCATTGAAACATCCAATAGTAAAACTGACACCACAACAACAGTTGCAACAACAAATGATGAATGACCCCACTATGTTGCAACAAAATGTCAAGCAACCCTATGCTTTTAAACCGAGTTATTGGTGCACAGAGTGGAGGTTTAAGAGCGGCACTTTTAGCGAAAATGGCAGGCTATGGTGGAGCTGCAGACGGAACAGCTTATAACCCTCAAAGTCAAATGAATTTGAGTTCACTCAAAAATCAAATAACAGATGTCAAAAAGTCAAACATAGACATACAGAAACAAATAAGTGAAAACGAAAAGAAACTAGAATATGACAGACACACAAAGAAACTCAATGAGTTAAACGTAGAGAAAAAGAAGAAAGAAGAACAACTGAAAGAACTAAGTACAGAGGAATATGCGAAAAAAGTGTCAGAAAAAGCAGCAGAAGTAGCAAAAATGGAACAAGATGTTATAAATTTGAAAAACCATACTACTCAATATAAAGTACTGAAAGATGAAGAGATAAAACAAAAAGCCCTGAAGACATATATGGATAGCGATGAGTATAAAAAAGAAGTTGAAGCAAATGTAAAGGCAGAAAAACTTTTACAGTTGCAAAACCAAACCGTACAGTATGAAAACTTAGCACAAGAAAGTAAAAATAACGACGCAGCCATGCAAAAGGCAATGAAAAGCGCAGAATATATAAAAGCTAATAATGACTGGTTAGATGCCCAAGCCAACGCTAAAGCAGCCCAACTTATAGGGTCAATAAGGACAAAAATACAAGCGGATGAAGACAATTCAAATGAAGCTTTAATGAATGCTGACTTTAAGAACGCCTTCGAAGCTCTTCATAGTAAGGTGAAACTAGTGAACGACTTCTCATCTGGAAAGAAACTGAAGTCTGAAGGTTTCGACAAAGAGTTAAGAGAAGTAGCACAAAATATGACGAAAATAACAGATGCAGCAACGAGACAGGCAGTTCAAAGTGCCTATGACGCCGTTAGAGCAACTGTTGTGGAAAGTCAAGAAAAAGAGTTACAACAGACCAAAACAGACCTAGTAAATGCTTTCTTAAAAACGAAAAGTCAGGTAGGACATTATGCTGCAGATGGAACATATGTGCCAGCTGGTGGAACTTATATACCAGCTGGTGGAACTTATATACTAGCTAGTGGAACTTATATACCACCAAACCCTCCAAGAGAAGCACCTGCACCAGGACTACCTAAAACATTTACATCGTCACATGGACACAGACACAGGCATGCACCAAAACCAACACAACAACCAACAGTTCAAAATCCAGCACAACAACCAACAGTTCAAAACACTGCACCACAACCAACAGTTCAAAACACTGCACCACAACCAACAGTTCAAAACACTGCACCACAACCAACAGTTCAAAACACTGCACAGCAACAACCACAAACAGAGCAAGGACATAAAAGAAGTAGAGAACAAGGAAACCAAGAATTCTTAAAAATGCTTAAGGAAAATTATGGTTACCCAGCTACTCTTGACTTTAGTGACAGATATAAAGAAGCTATTAGAAAGTTCAAGGAAGGAAATACTGACCCGAACCTATTTAGCTTTATGGTTCAGCACCAAATGGGATATAATTTCAAACCTGGAAAATACAAGCTCGCTAAGGGATATGATTTAATAGCATATCATCCAAATGACATGACTGAATTTACTCCGAGATATTTGGTGTCAGAGATAAATGATAATTCAACTATCTTCATGAAACGCGTAAAAAATAGAGACGGAACGAAAGAAGAAAGGGTTATGAATGCGGATGACTTAGATAGGGAACTTTTTAAAAACGGTCTCGGAATATATGAAATGCCAGCAGATGAGGTACAAAAAACTCAACAGGAAGAAGTTCAGATACAACCAGACATGGAAGAAATAGTTCAGCAACAACAGCTAGAAGAGCCAGAAGGAAACGAACAAGTCCCTCCTTTGGAAACTAACTTCACAGAACTAGATGAAGATTTGGAACAGCCGAAAAATCTTGACCCTCAACAAGTGTATGCGGGGAATATGGAATCTTTCCAAGAGTCTAAGAAAAATTCGGCTGACATAGTAGAAGAATATCGAAAAATGTTCGCCGACATACAAAAGACTCCAACATCAGATGAAAATATTCAGCATAGAATGGAAGAACTGAAAGAAAGTGTACGCAAATACAACAATCCTTTTTACTTACGACCATATAACGTTCAATCTTTGGCTGAACTCGGTGAAAATAAAAGGTTAAATTTCACCAAAACATATAGAAATGAAACATTGTTTAAAGTTCATTCAGAACCTAACCAATATGGAAACAAACCTACTTTTGTTTCTGCAGACTATGGAACTACAATGAGATGGGGTCATAAAGCTAATCCGGATAGGTGGTTCATAAACTTACAACCACAATTCCAAGAAGTTGTAGACGCAATGGAAGTGAATGGTGAACCAGATATAGCTGGTATTTTCAGCGCGGCTTTAATGCCATTGAAAGATATGAAAGATGCAGATATTTTGGACCAGTATGAAATGAACATGGCTGATGGAAATATAACACCTGACGTTCTAGAACATTTATCTCAAAGAACTACACAGAACCATAGAGATGGTATATTTGGTGAAGAGTTTAGAAAGAAAGTTAGGGAGAGAGAAGGAAGAGAACCTATTGTACATGACCTTGCAAACGAAAGTTTGCAAAATGTCATAAAAACTTACTTTGCAGACAATGAACCGAGAATGGATGAATATTTAAGAAAACTCAAATGGACAGTACCAAATGAAATGTTAGTATTGAAAAACATGTTCCATGACAAAATAAAACCAACTACAGAAATAAATGACGCAAGACTGAAACATTGGGTAAAAGCTTTCCCATTCACAAAAGATATTATTGGTAACATGGAAAGAAAACCAGAATGGCTACAAAAACATATATTTGGAAACGAGCTTATTCCATATGGACAAGCTCTGTTTGAAGAGCTTGAACCGGAAACTCAGGAAAGAGTCATGCAAACAATACGCGAAGACTCAAATACAAACTATGACAAAATCTTTCTAGGATATAGGTTACCTGAGATGGGCGACCAGAGCCCAAAGGCAAAAAGGACATGGGAAATTTACAACATACTAGGTGAACATGAGGCAAAGATGCAACAACTTGAAGCAGAGGGCAAGTTACCAAAAGCGACACCAAAGAAGAAGAGTAGAACAAAGTGAAAATAGTGAAGAAGTAACTTCATCTAGTGAAAGTAGTGGCAATGAAGGAAAAAGAAGAGTTAAAGATTCAGTTAAAAACTCAGTCAGGAAGAAAGTAAAGCTTGGTCCGAGTGGGTTCTATTATGACATATAAATCCAACTATTCTATATTTTTACCCATATGAAATGTACGCCGCTCAGAATATAACGCCAACAGTTTTGGATGCCATGAACGGAAATGTTTCCGAATGGTATAACGAATGCGACAATGCCATTAGAAGGTCAGAAATAGTTCCTGGAACTTACGAATATACAACTGCTGTTTCTTATGGAAACGTAGGTGAGTTTGGAGAAGGTTCTTCAACAACAGTAGATATTGCTTGCGACAGGTTTCATATTATTTCTATTGACAACTCATTCTTATACGTGGAACAAGACATTGAAATAAACCTTCTGCCAAGTTGTCTGACAAGAAAGGTTGCAATGGAATTTTCTATGTCGGATACCAATATGCTCCAGAAGTTTTCATGGATATAAGATATATTCTAACTCTGACTTAGTTCAAACAGTAACATGGGCAAACTATGAATGGTTCGCTTTGAGAAACTCAGTACAACCACAAGCTAGAGAACAAACAGACCAGTATGCAAATATTGAGAAAATAAAAGACTTGACCCTAACGTTCCAGGAGTTTATGTTAACCTTTCTGGTTCAGATGGAACTGCTGCCACTAAAGTAAAACTGAAACTTAGAGTTCCTTTGTCATCTTTCCTCATCTTCAGGTTTTTAAGATACTTGCCAAACTGGGCAGGAAAAATTTCTATTGAACTTACTCCAAGCAAAAATAACTTAGTCATTGCACCAACACAAGACCATTCACTATTACAGACGTAAAGGGAACAAATCAAACGTCATTCGCCGAATTTTGCAAAGACAAAGTTGACTTAGACTTTGGTTTCTAAACTTCAACAATGAAGTAAACTATTATTTCAATGCTGCTGGAACTGCTTGGGACCCAGTTAAGTTTACATGCGAAAAAATTTGAATGCAAGAGAATAGAAAGCAGACTTGCAGTCTATATGTTGGACCCAGATATTTCAAATGCTTTAGCTGCCAAAATATATTGCAGTTCCACTTATGTTCCCTATACACCAAATATCTGTCAAAGACTTTGCAGGTGAAGTTGGACCAAAATCCAGGAGCCGAAGGTGCAAGAACAGATATTGCTTTAACAACTGCAATGAAACATGCAGATACTATGTTTGTACTGTTCAGACGAACTATAAATGACTATTCTTGTTTCTACAACCCCGGTATTAAATATCATATAACATAGATGGCAAATATTATCTCAAGAGAAGAATATTCTACAGTTGAGGATATGAGGTCATACAACTTGACATTAGATGCTATGAACTTAACAACAACTTCACAACAACCATTAACCCTGAATGCAAAGTTCTATTATGCCATATGTGAAAGTATGGACTCATACAGGAGGTCAAAAAACTCAATATACAAATGGAGACGCGTTCAAACTTTTGGCTTGGCATTCCATTTGCTGACTCAGAAGACTTTTGGGTGGTATTTCAACTGTTGGTACTGTACAAATACAATATACTGGTGACAGAGACGGTCCAGATGAATTGAAAGCAAAGAAGTTTACAAAACCAATAGCACTTTTCACGGAAGATGCTCTTTTGAAGATTCGTTCGATGAAACCTGCTGGGGCTCCTCAGATTGCATAACGACAGCTTCCATCGAGCAGATTTTGGCAGCAGGTCAGTAAGTTGTTCTTGAACTGACTTCTCTCCGTCATATTGACAGTACGCCAGTTTTGACATAATATTGTATTATAAACTTACCTTTAGAAATATCTGTAAGTTTTTGAAGTTATTTTTTGTCTGCTTCAAGAACTTTCACACCATTTCAGTTATACCAACTTCTTTGCTTTATGGAAATATTTTGGTTCAGCAAATATTGCTATTCTATAACATTTACCATTGTTTGTATAAAGAACTATTCTGTCAATGTATTTGTATTGTTTGTGTGTGTAAACTTTGTTCTGCTTTTCAATTTCGAAGAGATATCCGAATACGTCCATCTTTTTATTCTAAGTAAAATGTCATTTCCGAAAAATAGAAGCGTGAGTGTTTCAAAAGGTTTTAATGGCGGTGGCAGATGTGAAGTTAAATTCACCAACTCAAACAAACAGTCAAAGTGTTATTGTCAATGTCAAAGACAGAGATGTTGAAGTGGGGAAACCATACGAAGACGAAGATGGTATAACAATTGTTCCTGTAAAAGAACAACCAACATATCCTGAAGTTAGCAGAGACTTAAGTTCTGTTGCAGATATTCGAAACGACTACCAACAACTGAAAGACAAACTTCAAACTCAGGAGAAGATTTGTCAAGCTTTAGTATAATGTTAAACTTGGTCGAACACAACCCTGTAAAAGTGAACTCATATGTCATTGCACCTCATGAAGTTTTGAAAGAACTATTGAAACTTTTGACAGAGGCAGACGATATAAACATCAAAGAAATAGAACCCGACATTAGTTGCTGTGGTGTTTCATATAATGTCATTGACAAGATATACGTTATGAAAGGAGGTGAAACGTTGAACTTAAAGTATAGTTTCCCAGACGTCATAAAATATTTGACGACCACAACATTTCATTAAAGTTTATTTGCTAAGTAAATGGCAGAAGACATAATGGTTTATACTATTACGACTAAAAACCCTGAGTCATATAATTCTATAACAACAAACTTACAAAGTCCTCAAGGACGATATTGTAAACTAACCTTAAACACAATGACGACTAAAGCCTGTTTTGCTCTTTTGACACCAGAAGACTTTATTGTTGTGAATGGTAAAAAATACTCCTTTGAAGATACTTACTCAGATATACCACCAACAGGTTTTGTTGACTTATTTAATACTTTAAGTACGGGTGTAACATGTGCTGCAACTAGAGCAGGTTTCATTATGTTTGGATGTCCGACTGAGTTTACTATAAACGATATGAGCTATAATACAAAACTTATTTCTGGTTTTACTACCAACAGTTTCCTATAACAGGAAAAGGTGTCATACAAGGAATGTCTATTCCATTGACATTAAGCACACCAATCTTATATATTGTTTCAAACTTAGGTTCAAAGTGTTATTCGAATGTTGACAGAAAACTATTATGACCAAAAGATACTTATGCGTATAAACAATACTTTCTCTGCTGGTTTGCCTATTGTTCATTCGAATGCAGAATTTTCAACCTTAGTGAACTCAAACACTTTGGCAAGTATAACGTTGACATTAGTTGACGCAAACTTTGTTCCTGTAAAACTTTTATGTCCTATGTATTTGTCAATGACGGCAGAAAGTTTCGAATTGGAAGATGCAAACTGGTGAAAGTATTGTATTACAAGAACAACTTCAACAACAAATAGCTCAAGAACAACAAATGCAACAAATGCAACAACAAAGTCAAGAATAAAAAAAATATTTTTTTATTTTTATAAAAATGTACAGAATAGATGTTTCAGATTTTTATGACTTCCAAGCATTCAGAAATATGTGTCCATTTAGAGACTATAACAAAGCAGTCGAGAATTTGAAACGTTTAGTCATTTATGTGACTCTGCCCCAGAATGTTATGTTATGAAAGAATGGGATGTAGTCTTTAACAAACCAAGAGCAACAATAGTTTCAGAACAAGAATGTAGACAGAAACTTAAGAAAATAAAAGTTGTACAAGTTGGAATGAAGATGTTAGATGCTTGGGATATCTTATTGTCAAAACTTGAAGATTTTTCAGTTCGTGGTATAAAGTTTCTATACACCTTCTCCAAACTTCTATTCTATCTTCACTGGATATAAATACGAACAAGTAGAATGGAAAGAAAATATTATAGAAGCTTGGTTAGACCATGTCAAAGAAATTATATGCAATGGAAACGAAAAGGTTTATGAGTATATCTTATGTTGGTTTGCAAACATCTTACAACATCCAAGTGCTAAAAATGAAACTGCTCTCATTATAATTGGAAAACAAGGAACTGGTAAGAACACATTCTTTACAGATATTTTGTGCAAACTGTTAGAAGGTTATTCGAACCCGAATATGACAAACTTAGAAAACATCTGTGGCAAGTTTAACTCCTCAATAGAGAATATGAAACTTATAGTTTGCAATGAACTTCAAAGTATAGATACAACAAAAGTTTTGAACTCAGATGCTTTGAAGAGTCTTATAACAGACAAGTTGGA
Organism: Trichomonas vaginalis G3; assembly: GCF_026262505.1. Lineage (NCBI taxonomy): Eukaryota > Parabasalia > Trichomonadida > Trichomonadidae > Trichomonas > Trichomonas vaginalis. Next base: position 6,346,045 of record NC_067208.1, read on the forward strand.
GTTGTTGAAAGAAATATAAAGACCAAAGAGTTTGTGAAAATGTTGCAAACTTCATTATGGTTTCAAACAATGCTGTTCCGATGAAGTTAGAAAGTTCTGACAGAAGATATGTAGTTGTCAGAACGTCAGATTCTCATATGCAAGATACAGAATATTTTGACGACTTAGCAAACTTTGACATCTGACTTTTAAACCACTTGTTCTCATTTTCATGACATTAGATATTTCAAAGTTCAATCCAAGACAAATTCCACATACCGAAGAGAGACAAACATTGTTAGAAGCAAACAAGAGTGTATATGAACTGTTCATAGATGAAACTGACTTATGAGTGTTTAGATGAAAGGTCATTGTACGATTCGTATAAACAATATTGTCAAGAATATGGTTATATGACAGCGTCTAAACGAACATTCTTGGCAAATGTCAAAAGTCTTTTAGACGTACAGAATGGTGTTATATACAAAAGAAAAATTTTTCTGAGTAAATTTAAAAAAAAATATTTTTTTATCGATAGAAAAGATGACAGAAAAATTAACTTTTTACATAGCGCCAGACCCTTCTTGCCCACATCTTTTTTAAGCCACAATATATAGACATAAAACTAAATAGAGAAAGCGAAATTCTACAAACAGAAGAAACATATAGAGACCTAGATAACGAAAATGGATATGCGCTATTCTGGTTAGATTGTCCTTATGAAATGTATGAAAAAAAGGCTTTATATGAAGAATATAGAAAAATATTGTCATGAAAAACGATATAAGACCAAGCTCTAGAGAAAATTCTATGCTGGTATAAAACATCTTTTCGAATTCGAATGGCAAATATAGAAAAGAAATAATTTTTCTGAGTAAATTTAAAAAAAAAATATTTTTTTATCCGATAGAAAAAGATGGCAAAATTCATCTCAGTAAACAAGTACATGTCAGGACTTAAAGAAGAACTAGACCCATTCACATATTTGAATGTTTACTTCTACCATTTTGAAAAGTCTTCATTCAGCAAAGTTTGGAACATCGAACCAGTTAAGTTTGCTATTGTGACTAAAAATGGTGCGAAATTTGAAGACTTAGAGATAGAAGGTTTGTTAACAGTCAAAGAAAGTTTTGACAGAAGGTTCTCAAACCTTAAAGAAGGCAAAGCATACAAACTTGTTATACCTTATGAACCAAGAAAGCAGACGACTATGAATATTATGAGTCTAAGATAGTTGAAGTTCAAGGTAAATTGTGGTAAAAAGATTTAGAGTCTAAGCCAGTGTTTGCTCCTAAAGAGGAAGAGAACATTGACATTGACCCAGAAATGTTCTAAAATAAAATTTTATTTTTACATGTCATATCTCCCCTTCTCTGGAACTGGTTCAGGTTCTTTCTTCTCTTCTTTCTACTTTCTTTTCTTTCTTCTTCTTTTCTGGTGGAGTTATGTCAAATTCTCCGAACCATATTTATGTAAAAGTTCTTTGTCCTTTAATAGCTCATCTATTCTGTTTTCTATTTCATCTTCAAGAACAGCGCATGTGTCTTCTTTGCATTCGAAGAACTTTTGTTGGACTTCATCTTTCCAATCGGTGTCATCTCTGTCAACAAGCTGTCATTGACAAATTTTAAGACTCTGCTCTGCTTAATGTTTTATGGTTCTTGTCATATTCCCAGAAACAGAACTTTAGAACAAATTCACCTTTCTTGTTTACACTATGTAAGATTTTATGGTCGACAGATGTTTTGCTGTCAAAAAGTTTGTCTCGAATATAGATAGCGAAATCGCTAGACATTTTCTAAAAGATAAAAATTTTAATTTTTCTAAAAATATGTTAGAAAAAAAGTTTGCTGACATTGACAAGAAATTTGAGAATGTTTTAAACAAGAACAAGAGGAAGTTAGAAAATGCTCAGATAAAACCTATACATGACAAGTTCTTATTTGCTCAGAATGGTATAACAGGTCTAATTGCACCACCTGGGTCGGGTAAGACTTTCACTTATCTTAAAATGGCTGCACAACAACAAGAACTAGATGAGAAGAACCCATTCTATGAGTTAGTTGTTATTTGTAGTACTTCTGGTCAATTTGACCAAACCGTCAATTCGTTCAAAGATATTATAAAGAAGTCTAAGTTAGTATGTATAAAGGATACTGAGTTGTTAGATTGGATAAAGAAGTACCAAAGAAGAGTTTTGAAGTATAATGCTATAAATGAGTATGTCAATTCGAAGTTTAAAGACCCAAATGAGGAAATGCAGAGAATATTAGAGAAGAAACACTTCAGAAACAAACAGAAAGAGATAGAATACATTTCGAAGAAATTGCAATCTTACGATTGGAAGACATACCCTCATAGATGTCTTCTTATCTTAGATGACTTTGCTTCTCATCCTTTGTTAAAGAATAGAGAACAAGATATGTGTCGAATTCTTAAGAAGCTCAGACACTTTAACATCTCAGTTGTCATTTGTGTACAGACAGCAAAGAGTTTAAGTAAGGATGTTAAAAGAATACTTACTGACATTATACTTTTCCCCGGATTGTCCGAAGACGATTTCATGGAACTTATGAAAGAGTCCATGGCAGGTAAGTTTGACAGACATGAACTATGGGAGAAGTACAAAGTCATACAAGACCCTCATACTTCTTTCAGAATTCATATCTACGCAAACAAAGTTCAAATTGTAAAAAGTCAAGCTTGAAAAATAAAGAGTTCATTTACCCTACTTGTTTGAAGTTGTCAAAATACTCTGTTATTTTTTCTTTCAGTAGCGGTAAGTCTTCTTTGAATGTAAGTATTGTACAACCTTTAATATCATAGTGTGTTTGAGGAAGAGTACTTTTGACAATTTCCTTTATTTGCTCATTCGGTGTCATTGAAATCGGTAAGTTTTCACGATAGAACCAGTTTCTGTCAGATTTATATATTTTAGCGAGGTCATAAAAGCTCTTGTTGTTTCTTCTCACTAAATGCAACATAACCATATCTCTATCTTCTTCTTTCTCCATCTCTTCAGCGTAAATCATATACTTATAGCTTTTTTCCTTACCTTTTGGTACCGAACGTGGTATTCTTTTCTGAATGCTTTTGTCTTTTGCTTCAAGCTTGTTTTCCATCTCTTCACGTTCTTGTCTATGAATTTCGTCAAGAAGTCTGTAAATATTCCAAGCATAACGAGGCGAAGCCCACATTGCAACAGCATTTACAAGAAGTCTATGTACATACCAACCTCTCAAACCATTTGGCAAATTTTTACGATTTTCATGAGTTTTAGGCGACCCCGAAGGAAGTCGGTCTCGCTGTGCTTCGCTCAAAAGTTCTTGTGTGCTTTGGTTTTTGAACCAATCGTCTGTATGTTTGGTATCTGGAGCAAAACATGCTGTCAAAATACTTTGCATTTGGTACATATCGTCTTTGACCGAACGAATGAGACGGAGTTGTTTGTTAAACTGTATGTACTCATATTCTTCATTTATGGCTTCATGAACGATAGCAGTTGTTGTGTTCTCTGATGTTGACATATCTGTCCTTACATACAAAATAAAAAATAAATAAAAATAAAACTAACTTTATTTTTTCTGACTTTCACAAAAGACCAAAAATAAACGCTTTACATGTATTTTTCAGCAACTTCGTCAAATAATTTTATAGCTTTATCTATCTCATCTACTTCAAACGTTTCTTTACCTTTTATGGGAGCACCATACATTTTCTCAAACTTTTCAAGTAGTTCTGTTTCAGCAGCTCTCATATCATTAGCAAACACAACCTTGACTCTATTGACTGTACTGTCATATCTTTGAGTTATATTATATGTTCTTCCTATCTTATATCTTTTTGTGTTGAAGTCCTTCGGTTTCTGAACGATGTAAAGTAAGCCTTCACTGCAACGTTCCGTATCGAATGAACCATATGTTATGAAGTTATATCCAACAACTGGGTCTAACCATAACAAAACTATTGGTATAAGACTTTTGTCGATGAGATATGCTGTAGTTCCATAGAATCTTACCGATATCATAAGCTCAGGATTTCTTGTCAAAATTTTCTGAGTTGAAGCAATTCTAACCCAGTCGTGTGTTTTCTTTCCAGATGGAAATATAATGTCTGACAAAGAATATTTGTTGTATTTCTTTGAGTATCTTACGTTTAAATCACCTATTCTAACCAATTTGGTGTCATTGTCTATCTTTTTAACTGTTTCAAACTCAATGTTTGACATATATGTCTTTACATACAAAATAAAAAAATAAATAAAAATAAAACTAACTTTATTTTTTCTATCTTAAGGAAATTCATGATTTTCATAGAGTTTTGGCGACTAAGGTTTCTTACCTACTCGCTGTTCTTCACTGTTTTCATACGGAATCTCTTCTCTCGGTTTTCCGAGGGAAGCAATCTTATGCCATTTTACTCAGATTTTTGGTCATTTTTCAATAAAAATATAATTTAGGGTAGAAGGTTAGATCTAACCTCTTTTCTAACCTCTTTTCTACCCTCTTGAATTTGTCATGATTTCATCGTAAATGTTTTGTCATGATTTCATCGTACATGTTTTGTCAAGACTTCTTCGTACATGTTTTGTCAAGACTTCTTCGTAATGAGTGTAAAGGACCCAAAAATATATTTTAGGGTAGAAGGTTAGATCTAACCTCTTTTCTACCCTCTTGAATTTGTCATGATTTCATCGTAAATGTTTTGTCAAGACTTCTTCGTACATGTTTTGTCAAGACTTCTTCGTAATGAGTGTAAAGGACCCAAAAATATAATTTAGGGTAGAAGGTTAGATCTAACCTCTTTTCTAACCTCTTTTCTACCCTCTTGAATTTGTCATGATTTCATCGTAAATGTTTTGTCATGATTTCATCGTACATGTTTTGTCAAGACTTCTTCGTACATGTTTTGTCAAAACTTCTTCGTACATGTTTTGTCAAGACTTCTTCGTACATGTTTTGTCAAGACTTCTTCGTAAATGTTTTGTCAAGACTTCTTCGTAAATGTTTTGTCAAGACTTCTTCGTAAATGTTTTGTCAAAACTTCTTCGTAATGAGCGTAAATCAGACAAAAATATATTTTAGGGTAGAAGGTTAGATCTAACCTCTTTTCTAACCTCTTTTCTCACCTCATGAATTTTCATGATTTCTTCGTAAATGTTTTGTCAAGACTTCTTCGTAAATGTTTTGTCAAAACTTCTTCGTAATGAGCGTAAATCAGACAAAAATAATGTTTAGGGTAGAAGGTTAGATCTAACCTGTTTTCTAACCTCTTTTCTACCCCAGTTATTTTATAAGCGTTTTACATGGTAAACGTTATGAATTCGTGAGACTCTAAACAGTTTTGTAGCTTCTATTTCTTCGCTGAGGATATCAAAAGTTTTAACTATGCCGAAAGTCTCTTTATACTTCTTCTTGACGTCAGATAGAAGGAAATCTTCTGCAGTTGGATAGTTTTTGTTCAGAAATTCTAACATGTCCATTTTATCTTCTGCTGGCTTTTCTGCTTCTTTCTTTAAATCTGCATAGTCGTTTCTCATTCTTTCTATCTCTTTGACGGAGTAGTTATATTTCCTCATTGCTGCTTTACATTTAGAACATTGCGGGTTCATTTTTGCGTTATATTCTGAAACCTTACCTGCTAAAACAACTAAAGCGTCAATGGTTTTCTTTAACTCAAAAGTTGCTGGTCTTATTTGTTCGTTCCATATTTTACATCTTTTATCTTTATCTCTTATCTGCCATACACATTCAGCAACTAATGAAACAAAGTTGTCGTATGTCTTAAACTCCCCCGATTTATATATGTCAGAAACATTCTTATATACCATGTCGCAATCTTTGTCCATAACTTTATGGTTGCAATGAAAACCAAGGAATTCATAGTTTACCTTTCGTATGAACTTCTTTATTTCTACTGAGTCAGTTGCTTTGACTTCAATTTCATCGAATTCAGGAATGGTTAGTTTTTGCTGCTGAATTTCAGGTAGTTTAGGCAAATGGTCAATAATGTCCTGCATGTCGTAAAGATACTGTTCATTTGTTTCATCTTTCGCACTACAGTCTAAATTACATGTTAAAAGTTCTTGCTTTATCTTCTGGATTTCTGTTTCAAAAGTATATGAAGAAGGAATGAAGCTTTTCATTTCTACTAACATTGACGTTGGATTCATGACTAACGAGTTTGGTGCTGTTGTTTGAAGTGTTGTAGAACCTATTGTTGACATTTCTGTTCTTTTATACAAAATAAAAAAAAATAAAAAAATAAAACTAACTTTATTTTTTATTTCGGGAAAATTCATGAAAATTCAAGAGGGTAGAAATGAGGGTAGAAAACAGGTTAGATCTAACCTCTTCACCTAAACTTTATTTTTGGTGTAAATTTCATGATTTTCGAGAGTTTTAGACCATGTTAGAAAACGTGTGAGAAAACGTGTTAGATCTAACATTCTAACATAAACTTTATTTTTGCTGAATTCCGTATGAAATTTCATGAAAATTCAAGAGGTTAGAAAAGTGGTTAGAAAACGTGTTAGATCTAACATGCTAACATAAACTTTATTTTTGGTGTAAATTTCATGATTTTCGAGAGGTTAGAAAACGTGTTAGAAAAGTGGTTAGAAAACGTGTTAGATCTAACCATCTACCCGACATTCTCGTCAAATACAAAAAAATGAAAAAAATGACACTTTTTCATTAGATAACTGTTATTTTTTGACGAAGTGAAGATTGACACTTCGTCAAAAAAATCCCTGAAATCATATCTTTTATACAAAAAAATACAAAAAATGACACTTTTTCATTAGATAACTGTTATTTTTTGACGAAGTGAAGATTGACACTTCGTCAAAAAAATCCCTGAAATCATATCTTACATACAAAAAAATGAAATAAAACTAACTTTATTTTTTCTATCTTAAGGAAATTCATGAAAATTCATGAAAATTCACGAGGGTAGAAAAGAGGGTAGAAAAGAGGTTAGATCTAACCTTCTACCCTAAAATATATTTTTGGGTCCTTTACACTCATTACGAAGAAGTCTTGACAAAACATTTACGAAGAAGTCATGACAAAACATTTACGATGAAATCATGACAAATTCAAGAGGTGAAAAAAGAGGTGAAAAAACAGGTGAGATGAAATCATGACAAAACATGTACGATGAAGTTTTGACAAAACATTTACGATGAAATCATGACAAATTCAAGAGGGTAGAAAAGAGGTTAGATCTAACCTTCTACCCTAAATTATATTTTTGGGTCCTTTACACTCATTACGAAGAAGTCTTGACAAAACATTTACGAAGAAGTCTTGACAAAACATGTACGAAGAAGTCTTGACAAAACATTTACGAAGAAGTCTTGACAAAACATTTACGATGAAATCATGACAAATTCAAGAGGGTAGAAAAGAGGTTAGAAAAGAGGTTAGATCTAACCTTCTACCCTAAATTATATTTTTGGGTCCTTTACACTCATTACGAAGAAGTCTTGACAAAACATTTACGAAGAAGTCTTGACAAAACATGTACGAAGAAGTCTTGACAAAACATTTACGAAGAAGTCTTGACAAAACATTTACGATGAAATCATGACAAATTCAAGAGGGTAGAAAAGAGGTTAGAAAAGAGGTTAGATCTAACCTTCTACCCTAAATTATATTTTTGGTCCGGGAACAAAATGAACGAGGTCAGGATGTATGCAAATACCTTTGAATTCATTCATAACACCCTTTGTAAGCTCATAAAATGCTTGTTTTGAGGTCGAGCCACTTTTGGCTCCACCGTATTCTTTCAACCAAAACTCAAGAATTTCCCGCATGAATTTTGTATAAAAAGCAACCGTCTGAATTCAGACGGTTGTTATATTCTTCACAAAACATTTACGAAGAAGTCATGACAAATTCAAGAGGGTAGAAAAGAGGTTAGAAAAGAGGTTAGATCTAACCTTCTACCCTAAATTATATTTTTGGGTCCGGGAACAACTTTCTCTCAATAGGGGCTGTAGCGTACTCTTTGTGTAAGCGGTTCAGACCTTCTTCGAACTCTTGGTCTCTCTTCGATTTGGATTGAGATTGGAATTGCTGGGGTGGAGCTTGCTGGAACATCCAAGGGTTGGGGCAGTAAGGCATAGGCTGAGGAGGGTAGTTCGGGAAGCCTTGTGGTGGGTAGTAACCTTGAGGTGGAAATTGGTAGAAATTCGGAGGTACTTGCTGGAACTGAGGTGCAGGGGCTGGTTCTTTAGGTTCCTCTGGTTTGGGAATGGACTCGGTTGGTGGGACGTGAGACATTCGTTTGTGTCCTGTTGGAAGGAAGAACTTTTCCTGTTGGAAGGAAGAACTTTTCCTGTTGGAAGGAAAAATTTTTTCTGTCGGAAGGAAAAACTTTTTCTGAATTTCGACCAAAAAGTTCTCAATTTTCGAAAATTTGAATGGTTTACGGACGGACAACTGGAAAATTTTTTCTTGTCGTCGGGAAAAATTTTTTCTGTCGGAAGGAAAAACTTTTTCTGTCGGAAGGAAAAACTTTTTCTGTCGGATGGAAGGACTCGGAATGCCAGAAGGATTTGACGAGGCAGTTTACCTAATTGAAATTAACGAGCTTGTTAAGCAGTACTTGCGCAAGGTCATGAAGCCCAAGGTCAAGTTCACCACTATTTCTGGAAGGTCTACACTTCAGCTCGAGACTTCGACTGGAATTCCAATTGAGGTACCAGACGGGACAGCCTACGACGACATAAAGGACGCCAAAAGAGAAGCTCTTCTCAAGTTCTTTGCAAAGCGCCCATGGATACAACTTCCAAACAGAGAGAGTCCAATTCCACGAATTATACAAATTCTCAGAGCACTGTTCCACTTCTCTGGTCAACCATTCTACATAACCTGTGAAGGCGACATCCAACCAGTTCAGTAAACCTTAACGTTTAACTTCACTTTTTTATGTTTTTTGTGAAAGTTTTAAAATAAATTGTTTTCGAGAGTTTTAGACCATGTTAGAAAAGTGGTTAGAAAACGTGTTAGATCTAACATGCTAACATAAACATTATTTTTCAATACTTTTTCAGCACTTTTCCGTAGTTATATATGAAAGACAATTCGAGATAAAAGTCATAGTACAATGGAATAATATGTTGCACACCATTTGTTGTGAACCAAACTTGAAAGTCAGAGAAACTGTTACTAGGTGGTTCGTAGAATTTAGAAGCAAAGTCATAAAGGTCCTTACCAATACATAGAAAACTATTGTTGCTTGAACTGAAACTTGCATGACACATAACATTTTGAGGGTCAAACACGTTTCTATAAACTGTCAAATCTGCTGGTGGAAGTATAAATTTAAATGGACCATCTGGTGGTAATGGTTCGTTCTGGTTTAGTAACCGAAGAAATTGTGCCCAAGAACGTTTGTCTACTCCCCAAAATAAAAACTCTGTATCTCTTGGAGGGTTAATTTCAATCTTTTGAAATGAAACGGTGGAGTTCATCTTGTCATATTCTAGTTTCAGATAGTATGTTCCATTTAGTAAAGAGTCGTATTTTTCTTGAAATTCCCAATAATATTTGTTCATTTGAGTTTGAAAGTCATTTAGAGTTTTCTCAAGACTTTCGTCTGAACGAACTGTAAAGATTCTCATTTCGTCAAATTTGTCTATTAGACCATCAGAACCTTTATACTGCCCATGAAAATATACTGCGAACATAAATGCGTTAGTTCTATTTGAAAACAAAACTCTTCTAAATCCTATTGCCTTTGCATCTGAAGGACTTTGAAGCCAACGAATTGGATAGTCAAACCTGTATGCTCGGGATGAAATTTCTTCATCTGAAATAGTCCTACCAGCATTTGTAAAGATATAGTCTAACGGTTTTGTATCTGCTACTTTTGTTCTTTGTTTTTCAACCTGAAGCATTTAATATATGTAAAAATATATTGTTTTAAAATGGTATGCCATATAGCTTCTTGAATTTGTTAAGAAGTATTTGAACGTATTTTCCATCTGTATCTCTAGTGTTTACATAAGCATAGCCCGCCTTAGTAAAATATACTTGTAATTTCCTATAGTTTACGCCGGTATAAAAGTAGAAAGAGTCTTGTTCTTCGCTATAGTAGTAAAACTCAAACGTATGCTTGCCATAGTCTGTAATTTCAATTGTTTCATCTTCTAGTTCGTCGACAAATTCGAATACAATATCTCCAAATTTGCCTTTGTTCTTATTGTTTTCAGAACGAGTGACCCAACGTAAGTTTTCAAGTCTATTGTCGTTTCTTATATGGTTTATATGGTCTACAAAAGGTAAATTGTTAGGATTCAGTATAAAATGAGTTGCAATGACAACATGTTTAAGATAGTGTTTTCCACCCATCTTCATAATAGCATATCCGTCATTTCGCTCCCATTCGCTTAAAACTCTTTTTGTCTTTTTGTTTCTGACTTCAAATGACTCACAACAGTGAATTTCATATTTCTCATCTAACAAACAAGTTTCCCAACGGTCTTCTCCAACAAACTCAGCGTACATTTCAAATAAAATAAAAATGTCACTTTTTTAAAATAAATTTTTACTTCATGCAATGTTTAACACATCGAAAGGCATGTCCATAAGACGTTCTTCTTCTAACCTCTCTAGTCTGTTTGGATAATTGGCACGTGCTGTTTCCAAATCCATTTCGTAGCGAAGACCAGACAATTTGTCATAGACTTTTATGGGTCTTCCCTTCCTATATTTAAAATTCTTCGAAACTCTCCAACCATATCTTTGCAACTCTGCTTTTATTCTAGCAGACTTTCTATCCATTCTATATGGGGGCATTTTTATAAAAATAAAAAAATATTTTTTCTTTACTTTACATAACCGCCTGCTGCCATAAGTCTTTGACGCCAACCCATACCAGCTAATGAAGGTTGACTTGGTTTAGTTTCCAAACTAAACTTTGGTTTTGGTTTATCTTCAGTTTTTGGTTTTTCTTCTTCTATCGGTTTTTCGTCACTTTTCGGTTTCTCTGACTTTACCTCACCTGCAGGAACAGTTGTGTCGTCAACATCTTCATAAATATCATATGCCATTTGTTTTTGTTTTCCTTTCAACTTTTTGTGTTTGTTGTAAAGTTTAGAATATTTCGACTCTAAGTCAATGAGATGTTCTATAATGAACTGTTGGTCAGTGAAGTAAACTTTTCCATCTGTTGTCTCGAAAGCTCCTTCAGACTTCAATATTTTATTTGTGAGAGTCTGTTTCTTTTTGAGATACTAGCCGTTCCATTTTTATGAAAAGTGACTTTGTAGTTAGGGTTTGTATTTCCAGACCTGGCACTTTCTATTATTGAATTTTTCTCTTCATCTGTAAGTTCTTTGACAGGTTTTGACAATGGTTCTGAACTTTTTGTTTGTGGTGTCAAATCTACCGTTTCAACTTCTTCGGTCATTTCATCTCAGTAAAAAATTTTAGTTTGGTTTGTTTTCAACTGGTTGTTGTTGTTTTTTAAGTCGGTCTAAAACTTCCTGAGGTATAGGAAGAACTTGACAAACACGTTGTGTAACTGCTGGAAGCCGACAAATCCATCTTGAACCCATTTGTCTCAATGCTGTATTGTTCATTTCATCTCAGTAAAAAACTTTACATTCCCCACGTTTGAGGCGGTTGAGGTTGGTTATTGTTTACCCATTGTTGTGCATGGTTATATCCTCTGTTAAAGAATCTTTCACCTTGGTCCATATAGTGTCCTGCTTGGTTATAGTAGTCATTTGCTTTGTTATAGTAGTTTCCTGCTTGTCTTCCTACATTGTCCATCCATCCTTGAACTTTTCCTCTTGTTTCAGGATTTGGAATAAGATTTGTTGCATCTCGTGCTACATCCCAACCTTTCTGTACAGTTTGTATAATAGGTTGTGCTTTCTCTTTAAGTATACCTAATGTACTCAAAATCTTCCTTCCAACTCCAAATACACCTCTAGCTATTGTTCCCACTGCGGGCAAAAATCTGGATGCAACTCCTGCTAATGCGCCAAATAAACCCATTTCTTATGGGTTAAAAAATGACGAATCCAAACAAGGACCCCTATGTTTCTAAAGCGACAAAGAAAGCACTCATGGTAAAAATCTTTAGTTCAACACCAAATGCTTGGTTTATGGATATCTTGGAAAACATTCCGAGAGTTAGAACAGATGAACCACCATACTGGCTAATATTTGTCGGTCAAAACACAAGATACTGTGAAGCCATACCATTACAGTCCAAAAATATTTTAGATGTGAAAACTGCTTTGACAATATTCGTTGACAAATACCATCCAACAAAACTGACATCTGACTGTGAAAGTTCTTTCAAATCAGATGATGTAAAAAACTATCTGCGTTCAAAAAATGTAAACCAATATTTCATTGTCGACCAAAACCATTCTGCTCTTGGTGTCATTGACGGTTGTATAAAATGTTAAGAGACTTAAACCAACCACAAGGTGGTGAAGCAAATGAAATGTCATATGACGACAAATATAGACACTTCTCCATGGCAAAGATGAGACAAGTTTTAAATATTTACAATAGCCGTAAACAAAAAGGTTTGGGAAACCACTCCCCCGAAGAAATGAAAAACAACCCTGACTTAGAGAAAGACTATATATTTAATAATTTAGTCAAAAGAGACAAACAAGAAAGAATGCCGGGCTTCAAACTTCAGAAAGGTGACAAAGTAAAAATAGAAATACCTAAACGCGACCCATATGAAAATACTATTGACTATGACAACAATGGGAACCCGACAGGTACTCACATTCGTGTTCGTAAAAATAGAAGAAAGTATACAAGAGAATATTATGAAGTTTTAGGCAAACATGGCAAAATGTACACACTGCAAGCAGAAGATAAAACTACTATTGTCAGACCTCGTTTCAAACTTGTCAAAGTTCAAGGTGGTATACTTTCAAAGACAGTTCCTAACAAATATAAGACAACTCCTGACGAATATGCTAAAGAAGTTGAAAATGACGACTAAGCAATTCTATACCATGCGTAAACTGTCATGTAAGGTGGCATGTATTCTTTACTTTGTCCCGTTGTTTGCGTATATCCTGAAACGAAATGTGTATGGTTTCCTTCTCCCTGAGTGTCACTCCAGTAACAATTTATAGCAAACTTAACGTCGTCTTTAACATCATATCCTTTACCTTTTGTCATTCCTGACCAATCCCAATATCTATGCTTATGCCAACCTGCTTGAGATGTACTTAAATCTATGTAGTGACTGTGTGCAGGTAAATTTTCACCTGAAATCGTTTTACTTCCACCTGTTTCCTTTGAAGAGTTTGCACAATACAAAAACCTGTCGACTATTTGTTCCCATGCACCAACACCAAACATTACTTGAGGACCTCTTGCTTCCATAGATGTATAAATAGAACCTACTGGGTTCATTAAATCAAACATATGAGATATTATAGGATTGTCTCTTTTGAACTTAAAATATAGTGCAACTATTTCAGGTTTCTTCTGGTTTGTGTCAGAATATTTTTTATAATATAATCTTATGTTTTCAGGGTAGGTAAAATCTTGACTATAATATTTATTTCTGTTCTTCATAATAGTATACTATTCTCGTTTTTTTATTGCATTATATCTTTTATATCTATAATAATCTAAATATAATGTTAGCTTTTGTTCATCTACATGTGGTGTTCTGACGTCATCTCCATAGTCATAATAATATGGTGCTGGAGCTGGGTCAGGCAATGTCATATCTGTCATTTCATAAACTCTTAAATATTTCTTTTGTTCGTCTCCATATAAGTTTAAGTAGCAGTTGTTGTCTAATGGAACTTTAACTTGTGTACCATCATTCTTTTTATAGCTTACATACATTTCATTGTTATTTTTCGGAATGAGTTTATACCGTGTACCATTTTTTAAGGAATGTACAAACTGCCATCTAAAATATTTATTTTCTTCATTGACAGAAAAGTCACCAACAATAGTTTCAATATTTTTTGTTCCTATCAAACTTTGGTATATTTCATTGACATATGTTTTATCTGCTTTCTTTTCAAGGCTAACGTTTAAGTCTGTAATATTTGCAATGGTATGTGTATGTCCAACGGCACTTTTCCTGTTTAAGGTTTCTTGTAAGTTTGTAATATTTGCAATGGTATGTGTATGTCCAACGGCACTTTTCCTGTTTAAGGTTTCTTGTAAGTTTGTAATATTTGCAATGGTATGTGTATGTCCAACGGCACTTTTCCTGTTTAAGGTTTCTTGTAAGTTTGTAATATTTGCAATGGTATGTGTATGTCCAACGGCACTTTTCCTGTTTAAGGTTTCTTGTAAGTCTGTTATTTCAGATATAGAATGTGTATGAGTCTTATTTGCTTTTGTCTCTAATGTTTCTTGTAAGTTTGTAATATTTGCAATGGTATGTGTATGTCCAACGGCACTTTTCCTGTTTAAGGTTTCTTGTAAGTTTGTAATATCAGATATAGAATGTGTATGAGTCTTTTTAGAATATTCGTTTTCAGCTCTCGTCACTTCACTTGACATTTTATTGTCAACATATGTTTTGTCTGCTAGTTGAGGATGAGTATGTTCTTTTGTTGCATAAGCATTGTTAGCTCTTTCTTCTTCTTTTGCTATTGCATCGTCTACATATTCTTTGTCAGCTTTGTTGTCAACATCTGTTTTCAAAAGAAGTTCATTTATAGGTTTCTCGTTTAAAGTTCCTTTTGTTGGATTTATACAGACAGTATGGTTCTTATTGTCTTGAAATAGAAACTCATCTGTCATTGGGTTTAATGTCAGTTTTAAGTTTCCTTCTTTCAATGACTCAGATATCTTAGAATAGTTTGAAAAGTTTGTTGTGTTCTTATTTAGAGCTTGCATAATGAGTTGTCGGTTGTGTTGTATTTCTCTCATAGACGCTGTTTCATTTGACATTTTTATTCTAGATAAAATATGCTTTCAATAGAAAAAGAAAATTCAAGAGTTGCTACAACTAAACCATTAGATGAACTTTTTACTAATGTCGGTCAAAAGTTTGAGACAGAGACCGTAAAGCATGAAGGCTATCGTTTTGACTACCCATTAAGATGGCTAAGAGACCCATCTGTCACAAAAGCTATTGGCTTTCGTAGAATGAAGTTCATTTCAGAAGCCATACATGGTTTCCCATTTACGGTCGGTTTTGAAGTTCGATACTATAACAAAGAAAAACGTATGTATGAGAAATTTGAACAGGGAAAACTTTTACAAGTTAGTTTGCTTGTAAACTTAGAAACAACTCTTCAAGCTTTTCAAGAAAAAATAAACAATATCTATATCGAATATGCAAACCAGTATAACATTGACGAAGGAGAGTACCATCTCGATATATTTATGACAGGAAAAATGCAACTGTTAAAATCAATAGAATAGAAGACCTTGGAGAAAACGTTTATATTTCTACAAAATATAACAACTTGGCATGGTATAGATTTATGAGGATGTTAAATCAGCCTGCAGCATATCCAGTACACCCAGACTTTTATGAAGTCGAAAACCCTAATGGAACATATGAAAATGTTTTCGACCCAGCTGCTATTATTGTTCATGCTTCATTTTCTGGCGCCCAAAACTCTTTCTTATGCTTGGCAAATGACTTTTACGAAAAACCTACAAAGTTATACGAACCACCAAGTGGAAGTATTTCAGACTTTCAAGTATGGTTTACTACAGATGGAAGAAAAAGAATAATTCCATTATACCATGCGTTTTACTTAGAACTTAGTTTCATATACAACTACTATCGAACGGTAAAAATATAATTTTTTAATATACCGGTTGTGGTGTTGGATTGGTTGCCAACTAGACTGTGGTGCAGGTTCAGGCTGTTGTATAACAGGAGCTTGTTCTTCTGGTTCAGGGTCTTTAGGTATAATACCAACAAACTGACCTACTCTTTTACCAATATTTTTGACTCCGTTCCAAATTCCTCTTCCTACGGTTTTTATTCCATTCCATATACCTCTTCCAACTCTTCTGAAGAAGTTTCCAATACTACTGAAGAAACCCATTTTACTATATGTAAAAATCTAATGTCCGCCTAGTCTTTTGCGTTTCCTGTTGAGTTCCATAGCATTCTTTAACTGGAGCTCATACATTCTGTTTCTCCTCTGGTAGAAAACATATTCTGGGTCAACTCCTGTGTTCGCGTCATCTGCATAAAGTTGTTTATATCCCACTTCAGGGTTTGTATAAAACTCTTTCCATCTCATATTTGCATACCATGGTGGCAAACCTAACGCAGCGTCATTTGACATGGCAGTTTGCATTTGTACATCTGTTGGCACTTGACCATAGTTTGCCATTGCAGTTTGTATTCTAACTTCATTTGGAATATTCTCTGGGTTTGGTTGTCCAGGTTGCTGTGCATTCGCTAAGTTCTGTGCGTCCATTTAATATTAGATAAAAATATCTCTTACGAGTACATATACTGGACATTTGCAGGCATTGGTTCATCTTCATATTCTCTGTATTTTTCTGCCACGTCAAATAAATAAATGACACAATGGAAAAAACCTAAAACAAGTAGTCCTATTTCAAACCACATTTACTTACTAATAAAATTTCTTTGTTATGACACTTTCTCCGGTTTATAGGACCTCTCTCATATTCTATCTTGTCATATCTAAACTCATAGTCATGTATGTCCTCTAACCATCTCATAACGGTTTCCAAACCACTTTTATCGGATGTAAAGTAAAAGCATGGATGGTTATGTAAAACGTCTAAAGTTTCTAAAGAGTCTCTCAAAGTATACTTCCTTGGAACGCCCGTAACTTTTCCTGTAGCGACGTTAGACCCTTACTTGTCCGGACAAAGTTATACTATTTTGAGTGCTCTACAAAAAAGTCAACGGCGACGACTCTCAAAAATTTTTTATGGGCTAGAGGGCGCAACGCGCCTGGAAGCCCATCCCAAGAAAAAAAAAACTTCATTATACTAAACATCTTCAGGGCTAGAGGGCACGAAGTGCCTGGAGGCCCCACTACCTTTTTTTTTTTTTTTATTTAGTCATATTTTGCATAATTCTAAGTAGATTTTGTAAAAAATCAAGAAAGAAAAACTTTAACGTGCTTTATTTTTTCTTTTTTATAATAATACATATTATTATATAATTAACATATTCATAATGTTTCACCCTTTCAAAAATATAATCCTCCTCCTCTCAAATAAACGTACATACGGGTGGCCTCTTTTTTCAAAAAATTAAAATTTGAAATTTTGGGCTCAAATATTAGAGATTTTTTCAACCTTCAACGATATATGTTGTCTATATCAGACCTCCTTTCTTTTTGATACTTAACATTGTTCCTAAATCTTAGCCGTTAAGGCTGTTCTGAAAATATTTTTTTCGAAAAAATTCGAAAAAATTCTTAAAATTCAAAAATCCCTTAATTCCTGAGGATTTTGGAAAAAAGTTTTTACATGAACATGTGTATATTATATGAAGTATATTGATAAGGTAAAAATCAAATTTTATTGCATATTCATCGAGAAAATAAACTAACGAATCCCTCAAAATTGAGAGGGTAATCCTCCTCCTCTCAAATAAACGTACATACGGGTGCACCCTTAAGAACTTTAAATTACGTATAGAAAAAAAATTCATTTAATATTTTGTAACATTTTTTAAATTGATAGATAGTTAGATTTTGTAGGGGAAGGTAAGATTCTTTGTGGTAATAATGGTCGTTGAAATTAAAATGAATGTAAGATTTGTGGAGAAATTGTATAAATTTGCATAGTGTTAGATTCAGAATAGGAGCATATGAGCCAGTGATTGTGTCTAATGTTTTTAAGGTGCTAATTGGAAGTAGAAAAGAAAAAAAATTGTTGCAATAACATCATATTGCAAAAAAGTTTTTAAAATATGATGTATGAATAAGAGTATGATTGGTATAGATTTGGGTTGTATAAATGTGATTGAACAATTCCTTCGCAAACAGCGGGAAACTTTGTCTGAATAGTTTAACATTCAGACAAAGTTTTCTCGTAAACGAAAAAGAGGATTTGACGCAGTTAAATCCTCTCTCTCAAAAAGTGGACTTTACATGGCAAATTTCAAATGCATGTAAGGTCCACTTTGATCAGTTTCAGGATGGAATTGGAGGCCATGAGGTACTGACATTGCATCAGTATCTCATAGCCTCCAATCCCTTCAAAAAATGGGAGAAACTTTGGTCGAATAATTTAACATTCGGCCAAAGTTTCTCCCATAATTAATGAAAATGAAAGGGTAAGAGGCATATAGGGTCACTATATACCTCTTACCCTTTCATTTTCATTTGGAGGTCAACAAACCCGGAGTTAATTGCAAACAATTAACTCCAAATTTGTTTATGTTAAGGAAGGAATTGGAGGGTAAGAGGTACATAGTATGAATATGTACCTCTTACACTGCAATTCCTTCTAGAAAGTTCCAAAACTTTGGGTCAATTGGAAACTATTAACCCAAAGTTTGGACACTTTCAAGTGGAGATGGAAGGCTTTGGGGTATATATTAATACAATATACCTCAAAGCCTTCCATCTCCACTACAAATGGGAGAAACTTTGTCCGAATGTTAAACTATTCGGACAAAGTTTCTCCCATCTTTCAATGTAATTGCTACCTGTGAGGTACTGACTTGAAGTCAGTGCTTCACAGGTAGCAATATCCAAAAATTTAAAAACATTTTATCAGTTCGTTAGAGAACTAGAGCCTCCTAGGTACTGAACCAGAATCAGTGCCTAGGGGACTCTAGTGATCTATATTAATCTGAGAAACTTTGAGGAAATTGTTCGACATTTCCTCAAAGTTTCTCAGCAATTTAGCGAGGAATGTTCGTTATCGTGTAGATATTTATAATATATACATGATAACAAACATTCCCCGCTAAAAGATGTAAAATCTTATAAGAAATAATTGCAAAAGAATAACAAATTGCAACAAATTTTATATGAAACTGAACCTTATGAGGTAGTGATTCAAGATCACCGCCTCATAAGATTCAGTTTCAATCTCAAGTATCTCAAAAGTAAGGCTCTATTTTTTGCCATGTAAAGTGTCACTTTTCTGTCAAACCATTTTTATCGTTTTCGTTTACAACAGTTTCCCGCTGTCAGAGAGGGAATGGAAGGGTAAGAGGTATATATTCATAATGTATACCTCTTACCCTTTCATTCCCTCGAAGTTAGTATACATATCTTCAGTACGGTGGCACTGCGCGCCATCTTACCGAAGATATGTCAATCTGACACTTTGCAAAACCGCTAACGTATATTTTACATCACAATTGCAATATTTCTAATAACCTTAAACTATTTCTGCCACGTAAAGTATTTATCACATAAACCACCTCATCTCACCTCTCTGTACGTTATATATTGTGCGCAGGTCATTGCCCATGGCAACTCCCCGCGACACAATGCACGTGCATGAAAAAAATAAACGTTCTCACTAACGTACACACTAACGTTCACACTAACGTTCTCATTTACAAAAGTATTGCAACTCTTCCCATTGCTGTGCTTCACACAATAGTTCATATTCTTCAGTATCGCTGCTGTCGCTCCAATCGTCTGAGTCAAAGTCGCTGTCATAATTAATGTATGTAAGTTTTGACAAAGCTAATGAAACACGCTTACCGTTTGTATCGTATGCTTGTATATATCTTCCATTATGTTTGCTATCATAAATGCTTAAACTAACTTTACCCTTTCTCCCTCGTATCTGATAGAATGTATTTTCACGAGGAACGAAGAACAAGTTCTTTAACTCATGACCGTTGTAGTTTGTTATCTCAATAGTTTTCGTCATTTATATAAAAATAAAATAAACTTAAAAATTAATGATATCACCACCCTCACACGTATGAAAACATAGCACAAAAATAAATTTAGGTGAAGTGGTGAGATCTCACCTGTTTTTTCACCTCTTTTTTCACCCTGTTGAATTCATTGCTTTATAACTCTCTTCCTTTCTCCAACTCTTCTAACTTCTTCTTAAGTTCAGCAATGTTGTCCTCATGAAGTTTAATCTTTCTCAAAATTCCTTCTTTATCTAATGGTTGCTTTATCTTTCTAAACTGAACCCTACCATCCTTCATAGTATGAATGTAAAAACCTTCTGGAATAGTTCCTGATTTAATGTATTCTACCAAAAACTTTTGTTTCATTGCTTCAGTGACTTTAGTCGTCATTTCAATCAAATAAAAATTTTAATATTAAATAAAAATAACGTTATTTTTTCAGTAAGGAAACGCAGGAGTTTTACGATTTATTTGAGGAGTAGGTTCTGGTTTAAATGTTGGAGTCGGTTTAGGAGTTGACTTTTGAACAGGAGTTTGTACTTCCATAGGTTCAGGAGTCATTGAAGGTTTTGCTTGTGAAGGCGTTGGTTTTGGCGAAGGTGTTGGAGTTTGTTTAACTTCAGCTACTTCAGTATTATTTATAACATTTGCTTTATTTCTTTTCAACATCATTACTGCTCCTGCTGTAGCTAGCAAACCTAGTGGGAGACCATATTTTATATAAGGACTTGACCAAATGCTATTTTTGACAGGAGCTGGTGGAACACCTAACCTTGGTGAGACTGCTCTTTGCCATTGTGCAGCTCGTAAGAAATATTCAATAGGTGCTCCATAATCGTTTGGTAAAGTTTGTTTCATAGATGGTGAAGGTTCACGAGAGCTTGATGAAGAACTCATTTATAAGCTTTAAAAATAAACGTTCATCCTTTATTCCTCACTGTCGTCCGCGGCTAAGTTATAGTCATCTAATCTTATTATGGGGATGCCATTAGCACGCACCTGAATGGCAAAGCAACAATCCCTCATAAATCCAATAAGTGGCTTTGGTACGTTTTCAGTTGCTAGTTCAATAGGTCCTTTAACAGACAATTTGTATGTTATTGGAGCAGTAGATGTTTGACCTTGCTGGAAGCAAAAGTCCACTTCAGTTGGAAAACCACATAAGAAATGTGTGTTGTCATAGCTATCCCATTTATGTTCCACACTACCATCATCCACCAATGACCTCATAACATCTTCATTAAATCCAATCATATCATTGTTTGTATTGCAAGCGTTCGCAACCATTTCATAAAATACAGGTCCATATGATTTTTCAGGTTCTGCAGGCATATTTCCATAAGCTCCCATGGAAAGCTGAAGATATTTAAACTTAGGGTTCTCAAAATTAACATAATAGTTGTCTTTCTTTCTAAATAGTGCCCAAATACTTTTAACATTAATAGGCGTATAAGCTGCTGTAAATGTTGCACTTGAACTATCTGTATTCTTTGAGAATGAACCGTCCATAGGAATCCAATCCATAACTTTAACAGGAAAACATAAAGCCTCGTTTGTATAATGTTCTACAAGTTCTGTATAAATGTTAGGGTCTAAAGAGAATGACTTTGGATGAATGAAACATTCATTAAAATCCATCTTTGTTCGAAATAGTTGCTGGGTTACAGTTGTAATAGTAACTGTTCCACTAGCTTCTACTGCCTTCGTTATCATAGTGAATGGTTCATTCCATGGAACAAATTTATTTGTCGGTGGATTTGAATCTGAAGCAAATGCAACTTTAAGAGTTGGATTGAAAGCAATGATATCATTTACAGATATAGATGTGCATTGTAAGGCGTCGCTACTGAACTTTACTTTAAGCTGAATGTTTCCTGCAAAAGCTGGAATAAATCGAATAGCTTCTAATGGAAGGAATTTTCTAACAGGAATTCTTAAACGAAGCTTAAAATCAAATGATTTTCCTGCTGTAATTGGACCACTAACAATTTGTCCTGTTCTGCATGTTCCCGAATGACTCCATACATCTTCATGTCGAGTCTTTGAGAAAAACATCTACTTTCTTTATTTGTTCGGTAGTTTGTGAGTTTGAAGTTATATATGCTTCTTCTCTTGCGTTGTCTTGAGAATATACGATACGACCATTTGCAAGGATTTGATATCCAGCAACTGCATAGAAAGCGTCATCGAAACCAATCCAAAATCCTGGTGGGTTTGTTTTATTGGAACCTGAACCAATTTCTTTATCTAATAAATTGACCTTCCATTTTATACGTAATGAATGTATTGTAAAGGTCCAACATATTTTCACCAGGAGGTGAGAGATTGAATGTTACCCATGTGTTATCTTTAGCAGTTCCAGGTTGTGATGGAATCTTTGCGTCAGAATATTTTCTATTAGTGTCACCAATTTGAACTGCATTGTCTATGATATCGAAATATGAGCGAATCTGATGAATATGCTCTGCTGGAGTAAATTCGTTTAGCTGTTCGTTCTGCATGTATTTACTTCAGATAAAAATATCTATTTACTTCATTATTCTCACTCTTCTTCTTGGCATTCGTGGTGGAAGTTGTTTCTTGACATTTTCAATGAACTGTACATTCTCTTTTGTCTCAACTTCTTTCACTGGGGTCAGGTTCTTTGACTCGGTTTGTTTTTCAATGAAATTCACGAACTTTGCAATAAGCTCTTGGTTCGTTATTGAAAGTACATCTGGCTTCTTTTCTTCTGGTTCTATTGACTTTTCAGTTTGAACAGAAGGTTTTATATGGGCTTCGTGGACTTCACCCTTGCCATACACCTTAATGTTGTCGCTTTCTGCATTCGCTAATGGAACCTTTCTTTTTCTTACGTATATTTTACCATCTTTACTCTGACTTACGTAATAGAAAGGATGTTGTATTCCTCTTGCGTCATTTAATATAATAGACTCTCGCTCTGATTTTGACAAGCTCATTTTACATCGGTTAAAGTTTTAATTTTGTTTTTTATCTGCAGTCAAATGACTCAGACAAGCCCTACGGACAAGACCCAAGGGGTCATAGATGTTGAAGCATTGAAGAAAGAAATTCGTGAGCAAATTTTATCCGAACTGAAGGAACAAAAACAAGAACAAAAGCCAGAGAGACCAAAGAGAAAACTTAGTGAAAAACAACTTGCTGCATTAGCTGCTGGAAGACAAAAGAACCCACGTTTGCTGGCGAAGAAAGCTAGAGAAGAAGCTGAAGCAAAAGCTAAAGAAGCTGAAGCAAAGAAAGAGTAAATGGTTTATTTTTATCCGAATTAAATGTATAGACAAATACCTTTACTGTTGCGTTCAGTAGTGAAAACCCTGACGTCAAAATAAAGGGGAACAGAGTAACGTTTAAGTTTCCAACAGACTGGATTGTGAACATAAATGAAGAGAAGTACATTGGCATAACATCTATGTATATAACACGTGCTTTCAGAAAGGTTGACTTTATACTTCAAGTCGAGATAGAAAATGACGAACAGTCTTTAAGCGCCCAAAACATTCACATATACAAATACTTTAAAGACGATACAACATTGTTGCAATGTATGATTTCATTTAATGAGATGTTCGAGAAAAAGTTCAACATTGAAGTACAAACTTTACAGCCTTTACGTGAGTTTCTTGCACAACTGAAAGAAGAAGGTAGTCAGCCACAACTTATAGACTTTCATTATGAATTTAATGAAAATGAAGATGGAACTCATGACTGTCAGTTTGTTATATATTCACCATTCAATGAAGTAGCTAAAAGAAAGAAAATCCATTACGTATAAGATTTCAAATCTCTGAACCAATGATGATTTCAAGAATGTTTTCAATTATGATGCAATGCTTCCGAGGAAAAATGAATTTTCAAAGATTGTAACACCTGGCATTTGGGATAGAAAGCAAGCTATATTATATTCAAACTTAAGTAAGGGAGTTGAAAATGAGTTCATTGGTCATACAAGAACTTCACCACTTCCTAACCCTAAATACTATAAATTAACTGGCTTCAATCGTGAGTTTTGGATAGACATGTTCTCCACTCATGACCATAACTGCCCAGTGTTCTTACCTCCAGACCATAAGGACTGTCTCTACATTGAAGCACAACTCTTAAACTCTACCATCGCAGTATTGTAAAATCTACGCTAGTTTTATTTTTTTCTGAAAATTTTTATTTGAGTGAAAGGCATGGAAGGTGAAGGACATTGGCAAACACTCGAACATGACAATGACTATGAAATCTTTTCAGAGTACCCATATCCAATTAGGCGCATAAGTAACAAAAGAGTTGTAAGTGAGTTTGACAACGGTGATGGTTATATTTGTGTTTATTTAAACAAACATAAACTCTTTAAGCATAAAATTGTTGCAAATCAATTTATACCGAATCCTGAAGGACTTCGAGAAGTAGACCATATAAACAGAGACAGAGGAGACTTTCATATCTCAAACTTAAGGTGGGTGTCGAGAAGACAAAACATGAGAAATATTTCTGGTTCGAATGGCTATTGGTTTGACATTGTAGACACTCTTCCTGAAGATGCTGTTGAAATTATACAATACTCTAAATTTACTCTAGAAAATTACTACTATGTCCCAAGTGAAGATGTCTTTTACTATTTCATGGGAACTCAATACAGACGAATGAATGTCTTAAGACAGTATAGCAAAGATTATATAAACATTACAGATGTAGAAGGAAGAAGAACAAAGCTGTCTATTGCAAAGTTTAAGAGAGACAATGGTTATACATAAATGACAAAAATATATGACCTCATTATTTTTATCACGAATGACCTCATTGCTGACAAAAATATATGACCTCAGAACTTCAACTTACGAATAAAGCTTGTTTTAGTCGTTATTGAGAAGTTAAACTTCTCTTCAAATGCAGGTGTAGCAGACTTACATAAGTCAAATCCAATCTCTTGACCGTCATAAAGTGCTTTGTAAAGTTTCATTAAACTGAACTCAGAGTCTTTGTTATATGTTCCAACAGGTATGTGAATGTTCTTATCTTCATTGTAATAGCATTGTATAGCTTCAGGAAACATTTCATTTGCTGTTAAAGCAAGAACGTCTTGTTTGACACCTTTGCAACGTGCATGAAATGCAACTTCATTTAAATCGTTAGTGAGTAAGTCTATGTAGGTCTTCTTTCCACAAAATATTGACTTGTATGCTAAACTTTGTTTTCCAGGTGTTATTTCTGCAAAGTCAGAATGGAACTGACCTAATGTTTTACCAATAAGTTCTCTACCGTATCTCTTCTTAAACTCTGCTGCAAGCTTTGGTATGTCTTCATTGAAAATATGCATGCTATCACAGTCCTGGTAAAATATTTGAAGTCCCATATCTTCAGCAGTACAGAATACTTCACACATTATTCTCTTCGACATTGATAGAATATTTAACACCAAGTGGACAGAAGTTAAAGTGTCTGCAAATGCTTTTCGTTAGCTTGAAAATAGTTTTATCTGAACCATCCAATCCTTCGAACTTCACTATATGGTTGTAGTTTCTGATGGCATATCTTATAGCATCTTTGTCATTACTATGGTTATTTTTGACTCAATAGGAGATAGAATAGTTTTGCCATAAATACTGTTCAGAATGAGCTTTATATTTTCTTGCAAAGGATTTCCTTCTTTCTTATACTTTAACCTTAACTCAAACAACTTCTTTACTTCATCTCTTATTCTAATATCTCTGTTTCCATCGTAATAGTATCCTTGCAACACTTCACATTTGACACCTTGATATTTTATGAGGTCTTGTAATGTTATATGGTCAACATACATTAAACAGCAAGTGTTTGAACTTCTGGGAACGTTAAGTTCTGGATTTAGTTCAGGGTCACAAACTATTAAAGGAAAGTGTCTATGTATTCCAATCTCTGTTATCTTAATGAGAACAAAGAAGCCAGACATAAACTTTTCACCAATGGGTTCCTTTTGGTCGTCATCGAATAAATGTCTCATGAGATACTCTGTGCTTAACATCTCATCTTCAATACTTTGGAATCCTTCTAAAGTATAAAGTCTTGCTATAGCTGATGGATATAATGAAACAGCGTCGAATCAGCAATGAGTTTCTTTTCGCTCTTTTGTTTCATGTTATCTGACAGCATACATCTTCCACCTTGAATGCATCTCGAAATAAATTCTCTTGGTTTATTTGAGAGGTCATATAAATTTCCATTCGGGAAGTACACTCTGTTCTCAAACAATTTGTTAGCAATAGAACAAATACTAACGTAGTCATAAACGTTTAAATCAAATTCTTTCAATAATGTCATTGCGGAACTTAACAAAACCTTCTCTTAAAATTCTTACATCTTGTTTGCAATAAAATGTGCTATACTTTTCTAAGTCGAAGTGGTTCTCATCTATTCTGCAACCTTTGATGGAATCTATGTTTTTCATGAATGTATCTGCATCCCGGATAAACTTACATGCTTCAGAAATGACACCAGTTCTGTTGTCATTTGCTAACAAAACACTGCTGTAGTAGTTGTATGGAAATACTTCTTTCGGTCCTGTTTGTAAGTTAAACATAGCAGGAAATAGTTTAAGCTTCTTATTTATAACACTGTAAGAGTCTTTTATAATAATTGCCCTTCCTTTATATAAGCCAGTTATTTGCATTGTTCGTGAACCTTTAATGATGGGAGTTCCTTTCACTTCTGTCATGTGTCTTAAGATGAAGTTTATATCATAACTGAGGTTATGGAAATATATTAAACTCTTGTCAGGAAGTCGTTCCAAAAATTCTGTTGCACAGTTCTGACCCCAAATGCTTTCACTCACTGAACCATCTTCACTGTCGTAACATATGTTAAAAGCTTTATGAAAGCCATCGGTACTACACTCAAAGTCAGCAAAGAAAACGTGCTCAGGAATGAACTTGCACTTATTTTTATTTACTTCTTTTGACTCTGCTTTCTTCTTCAGTTGTACACAATACTTTGGAGCATATGTCAAATCTTTAAATGGTGCAAGGTTCTGTTTATATAAGTCAGTCGTATATGTGAAAAGTTCTCCATAAGAAATAGGTTCGAAATATTTGCACTCCCACAATGTTTTCATAACATCCCATAACGGTGTTGTTCTATCATAACGAACTACATATTTTTTCTCTCTTTGTATAATCTTCATCTGTTTCTCAATGTTCATTCCACCACAAGCTTTGAGATTTCTATATAGTTTGCGAATGAAATATGTTGTCATTGGTAATCTTTCATTTAGCATGTAGTGGTCTTCAACAAGAAGTAAGTCAATAGTTCGAACAGTTTCACATTCTTTTGGTATGTAGTTTATTCTGTTATCTTGAGTTGTCAAATAACCAATGGTAACATTAAATGCTATACCTGTTGCGTCAGAAATTTCTTGTACTTTACTTTGAGGAAAGTCTCTAACACGAATGACTTCTCTCATGTGGTCAATAGTTTCTTCATTTACTCCAGCCTGAATGCAAGCATAAACGAAGCAGTTATCTTCTGTCATAAGTGTTGCAGTTCTTTTGTTCATTCATTGAAGATTTGGTAGCGTTCAAGATTTATAGGTAATGTGCAAAGATACTTCCAGAACTGACCGCTTCTCTTCTTATAAAACTTCTTTTCACCAAGGATTTCATTCCAGAAGTCATCTATATCTTGTTTTCTCCTGTTTGTTTAAGTCTGTTCAAAATGGCTTTTCTGTCTTTTGTCAGTGTGCTTTCATCTCTATATGGTCTCTTTTTGGTTTGCCTTTCTTAACATCTGACATCGTTAAGCCTTCATATTCTGTTAAATCATACATCTTTATTTCAGTAAGATTCTTTATGTTTGTCAAGAAGAAGTCATAGTGCATTTCAACAATACCTGCAGCATTTGCTTCTATCTCTGATATAAAGTTCTCCTTCAAGAGCTGATGTAGTAATGTTCCAATATTATTGAGGTTTAACGTAGAACATTCATACTTTCCACCAAGTTTATAACATACCATCCATCTCTGTTGGGAGTTTATTTTAATCTTCTCTAAGAGTCTCATGAAAACCTTACCGAAATGTTTGTGTAAATAGTCTCTGTTTGGTTCATCTAAAGCTTCGATGTTAAAGTCAATGAGTCTATTGCCTGACTTCACATTTCTCTTCCTATTCTCTTCATCTTTTTTTAACCATCTCTCACCTTCTTTTGGTTTGTCGTCAATGGAACGAATGACATCGTTAGCTTTGCGAAATTGTTCTATAGCACTTTTAAACATCTCTCTTCTCTGTTGTTTCAGTGTGTCGTCTCTTCTTCTTGTTTCACCAACGTTTGCATTTGTTATGTCAAACATTTCTCTTCTTACTTCATGAGGTACTGAACGTCTATGATATAAGTCAATAGCAACGTCATTTAAAGGAAATGCTCTTGCATGGACTTCGTCCTCGCCGCGTTGCGGCTTTATGAACTCATGAATTCTATCATAACTTATTGCACCATTGTAGTCTTTAATGAAGTCAGCGAGTGCTTTTTGTTTGTTGCGTAATGTTTGCTACTTCTATGTTAGCTTCTGTAAGAAGTTGTTTTATTTCCGAGTGTTCTAACTTAGACAACTTCCGATACATCTTTAGTAGGAAATAAAAAAATATTTTTTTGAAAAAATTAGATTAGATTTTTTAAAGTTATTTTTCAAAATAATTTAATATTTTTATTTTAATGAAACACATGCAAGATTGCAAGTTCTTTTCATACAATGCTCTCGCTACTGCCATCAAGAATGAGTTCAATAATGCTTCAAATGTTAATGTTATCTTTAACAAGAAGTTTGTGAAAGAATCTAAGTTTGGTCAGTATGTCAGACCATTAGCTATTGTCATTGACCGCAAACGTTATACTTCACAAGAGTTAGCAGTAGTTTTGAAACAAAAGAGTTTCTTCGTGAATGTCAAAGATACTCATTATACTGTCATAAAGAACTCTAACGTTGACTTCTTCAGTATTGCTTTAAATCTTTCCGAACAGAAAGAATATAAGAAAGGTGAAACAAATGTGAAATATTATCCTTCATCTCTGAAGACAATAACGAACAAAGATGTTATACAGAAATTCTTACCAAAGGTTGAAGAAGCTTCTATTGACATTGACGAAGGAAGTGAAATGGTTGAAGAAATAGACCCTGAAGCTATTTAAGCAAAAATATATTTTTGAAGAACTGAAGGTGTCACCACGTCACCATGTGCTACCAGGTTAATTAACTTCTTTTAAAAAATGATGACAACATGACATTTTGACAACAGTCCAGGAAATAAATTTTATCGTTAATGTTTACGTTAATGTTTTTCATTAAATTTTGTCAAAGTGCAAATCTTCACTTCGTCAAAAAGTTAATGTTTTTCATTAAATTTTGTCAAAGTGCAAATCTTCACTTCGTCAAAAAGTTAATGTTTTTCATTAAATTTTGTCAAAGTGCAAATCTTCACTTCGTCAAAAAGTTAATGTTTTGGTTAGTCTTCATATCGATTATTTTACAACAATTCCCCAATGTTAAACTTTTCATACGCTTTTTCATAAGCTTTGTATGTCTTCAGAAATTTTGCATAATCTTTTACATGTTGTTCGTTCTCTTCTTCTGTCATGAGTTCCGAATATTCTAAATTCATGTTCTTTCATATGAGATAAAATTTTATAAAAAAAATAAAATTAGCTTAGATTTTTTTATTCTTCCTCTTTGAAGTTATCGAAATATTCTGTTATTTTTTCCTTCAGTAATGGTAAGTCTTCTTTGAATGTAAGTATTGTGCAACCTTTGATGTCATAGTGTGTTTGAGGAAGATTATTTTGACAATTTCCTTTATTTGCTCATTCGGTGTCATTGAAATCGGTAAGTTTTCACGATAGAACCAATTTCTGTCAGATTTGTAAATCTTAGCTAAGTCATAAAAGCTCTTGTTGTTTCTTCTGACTAAATGTAACATAACCATATCTTTATCCTTCTTTCTCCATCTCTTCAGTATATATCATATACTTATAACTCTTTTCCTTTCCTTTTGGTACTGAACGTGGTATTCTTTTCTGTATGCTTTTGTCTTTGGATTCAATGACTTCATCTTTTGCTTGAAGTTTCTTTTCCATCTCTCCACGTTCGCTTTATATAGTTCATCTAACATCATGAAAATATAACAAGCATAACGAGGTGAAGCCCACATTGCTACAGCATTTACTAAAAGTCTATGAACATAATAACCTTTCAAACCAGGAGCCAAATTCTTGCGATTTTCGTACGGAATCTCTTCCCTCGGTTTTCCGAGGGAAGCAATCATATGAGGAAATTCTTCTAAAAGTTCTTTTGTCTGTTGGTTTTCAAACCAATGATATGCTTGCTTTGTAGAAAGAAGAGCATTCAAAATACTTTGCATTTGGTACATGTCATCTTTGACAGAACGAATGAGTCTCAATTGTTTGTTATACTGTATGTATTCATATTCTTCATTTATGGCTTCATGAACTATAACTGTTGTTGTGTTCTCTAATGTTGACATTACTGTCTTTACATACAAAATAAAAAAATAAATAAAAATAAAACTAACTTTATTTTTCTGTGTTAAAGAAATGTTAAAAATTCATGGTTACATATGTGAAAAGAAGTCACGAACAAATGAAGGTCATAAGATTCAGCACATAATTCTGAATTGAATGGTGTGTCATACATGTCAAACCGTCAAGAATTGAAGGAGATACGAGGCTATAAAGATTTTGGATATTTTCTGACACACACCCTGAGGGAAAAGTGACAAAACACGACGATAGAAAAAAGTGACAAAATGAGAGAAAGTTGTCCCCCGACCAAAATGCAATCATGTTGAAAAGTGACATTTGTAAAGTTGGACGATAGGATTTCCTGAAAAAGTGCAAGACTTGTCTTGAATCAGGACAAGATTTGTCTTGAAAAAATACAAGACTTGTTCTGAAAAAATACAAGACTTGTCTTGAATCAGGACAATTGTTCTCAAATTTGAGAACTTTACAAGAAAAACTGACTAAAAAGTGCAAGTCTTGTTCTGAATCAGGACAAGATTTGTCTTGAAAAAATACAAGACTTGTTCTGAAAAAATACAAGACTTGTCTTGAATCAGGACAAAACTTTACAAAATGTAAACCTTACATAACCGTTTCTATCGTACATGATATTTAGTTGACATTGTAAACTATCTTCATGTAAAGTATGGCGGTTTGAAACCGTCGGAACCTTCACTTTTTTGACGAACTTTCCGCAGCAATTTTTAAAATGTGTGAAAACTCAACGGTTTGACACGTGCCATATGTCATTTTACTCAGAATCTCACGAATTCAGCAAAAATAATTTTTAGGGTAGATGGGTATATCTAACCTAATTTCTACCACGAATTCTACCCTCATTATTTATAACCATTTTACATGGTAAACGTTATTTTTGGAATTTTGTGAAAACTCAACGGTTTGACACGTGCCATATGTCATTTTACTCAGAATCTCACGAATTCAGCAAAAATAAATGGTTCATTTACTCACAATATTTTTGTACAAAACGACCCCAAACTTTTAACTTCTTTTCTGCAGTTTCTAATGCTATCTTAGCGAGTTCATATTCTCTAAATTCTCTCTTTAAATCTTCTTGTTCCCATTGGTCTAGTTCGTATGGAGAATCTTTATAACCATAACATATCTCACGTTCGTGTTCTAATTGTTTTTCATGCATTTTTCTAACTTCTTGTTCGAACAAAGGTTTAGCATTCTCTACTGTATCTTCGAGTTCTTCTTCATCTAACTTCTCATGAACTTTCTTGTCTATGGAGTCCATAATTTTTCCAACTGCTATGCAATATTTTGGAGAAGCCCACATTGCTATATAGTTTATAAGTCTTGCGTCTACATACGTTCCTCTAACCTGTTTGATTTCATCAGGAATTCCTGCATGAATTTTGTATAAAAAGCAACCGCCGGAATTCAGACGGTTGCTATATTCTTCACAAAATGCCTTATAATACTCTTCCCAGGACTTATTTTCCAACAACTTTCATGAGATAAATAAGAAATAACTTTCATTTTTCATTAGATAACTGTTATTTTTGACGAAGTGAAGATTTGCACTTCGTCAAAAAATCCCTGAAATCAAGAATTAATCCCGTCAAATACAAAAAATGAGGGTAGAAATGAGGTTAGATAACTGTTATTTTTGACGAAGTGAAGATTTGCACTTCGTCAAAAAATCCCTGAAATCAAGAATTAATCCCGTCAAATACAAAAAAATGAGGGTAGAAATGAGGTTAGATCTAACCATCTACCCTAAACATTATTTTTGGTCATGGACTTCGTCCTCGCCGCTTTGCGTCTTTATGTTAAAATAAATGGTACCATTAATAATTTCATGACTGTTCTCGTTCATGTCTGATTTACATCCAACGAAAAAGTTTAGAAGAATTTTCTTATTCTTTCTGGCTTATTTTTGTCTTTCCAGTACTCCCGCTCTAATGGACCCAGATGAGTTGGTTTAGATTCTCTCAAGTTCTTAGATGGTATAACATCTTCAACGCCTCCTTCATATCTTACTTTATAAGTGTCATCGTTTATGTTATAGCCAAGTATTTCAATAACCACTCCTCGCTTTGCTTCGTCAATGGTTTCAGCAAGTTTGCCATTACTACTTTCGACTAATTTATGACGAGGATAAAACGCAATAGAGTCGTCGGCAGCTTTTATAAGATATCCATTACCTTGCGTAGAGTCTACTATATAATAATTTCTACTTAACCTTAAACGTTTCTTTGTCAACGGTTTGTCGTCAAGAACTACACGAACTTTTGTACCAGGAATGAGGGTAAATTGTGTTGAATTTCTGATATTTTGTGTTTGACTTCGTTTCTTTTGTATATACTTTTCTTCTTGTTGTTGTGTCATTGAATTTGGTGTATGTCCTGTTGTAGAATGTGTTGAGGAATTATATACTTCGAGAAAATGTTTCATTGTTTCTTCGGTAAAGTCTCGCTCTTGGTTTAAATCTCTGAGAGTCCTTATGAAGCGGTTTATGATGCCGAGTATGTTATGGTTATGGTCTTCAGTAGTGTAGTGAGTTATGTTATGCTTAATGAGAAATTCTGTGATTTCATTGCTGAGGTATGCACTGTCTTGGTCTGATGTTAAAGTACTTGGGTTATGTTCTGCTACAAACTTTTGTAAAACTCTTAACACTTCACGAGTTCCTTTATTTTTCATTGGATATGCATATGCTTTACGAGTGTTAACATTAATGAAGATGAGGAATGGTTTATGTCCTCCTTTTCTGCTTTGAATGAGAGTGTCAAATTGGTATGCGTCAGGAGCGTTGGAGTAAATTGGTAAAAAGTAGTCGTAAGGGTTTATTTTTGTTTGATGTACAACATTTTTGTCAAAGAACCTTTTCACTTCAGCTCTGTTAGTAAATCCCCAACTTTTTGCAGCTTCATTGAACTTCTTAAATGACCTCCATGGATGTTGTTCGAATACTTCTTTCAAGCTCATTTATGTAAAGTTAAATTTAGTAATTTCATGCTGTTCGCTCTTTTGGAGCTCAGGACTTTCAGGCCGTTCTAACCCATGCATAAACGTCATATAAGGTGGCATATAGTCTGCTCCACTTCCTGTTGGATTTGTTGTGAAAGTATGGACATGATTTCCTCCTGGTTCAGTTTGTCGAAAAGTCTTTTTTGCTGAATGGTTATAATCTGGAGATAAAACGTCATTGCCAGCTTTATATTCTGAGTTGTATAATGGATGGTCTCGTAATGAGTGGCTATGGTCGCCAGAAAAGTTTGTCGTTCCTGTATGAGTGTGCGGTGGAAGGTTTGCTTCAGTAATTTTCTTCGAACCTCCTGTTTGCTTTGAAGAGTTCGCACAGTATAAGAATTTATCTACAATCTGCTCCCACATACCAAAACCTAAAACTGTTTCTGGATTTGTTGAATTCATTGACGTATAAATAGAACCTATAGGATATAATGTTTGAAGTATTTCTGTCTTTAATGTTTGAAGCTCTGTTTTGTCTGCTTTCTTATCTAACATTGTTGGTAGTTCATATGCTTCAAAGTTTCTGGCATGATCTTCGATATTCCTGCAACTCTTATCTAAATTGTTAAGAGTATCTTTTACGCTTGTACTTGGATTTTCTAATGGTGCACTTGAACCAAGGTCAAAGTTCAATATTATGTCGTCTGCTCTAACAGTAGTGAAGGATTTATGTGTATGGTTCTTGTCGGCTTTCTTATCTAACATTGTTGGTAGTTCATATGCTTCAAAGTTTCTGGCATGATCTTCGATATTCCTGCAACTCTTATCTAAATTGTTAAGAGTATCTTTTACGCTTGTACTTGGATTTTCTAATGGTGCACTTGAACCAAGGTCAAAGTTCAATATTATGTCGTCTGCTCTAACAGTAGTGAAGGATTTATGTGTATGGTTCTTGTCGGCTTTACTGTCTAAAGAAGTTTGAAGTTCATTTATATCGGAGATATTGTGTTTATGAGATTTCAAAACTTTGTTCGTTGCGTCAAGTTCTTCTTTCTCTGCTTTACTTTTAATAGCATCTTCAAAAGTTATTTTTGCCTTAACTCTTAACATAAATCTTGGTTCAACTAATACACCGTTAACAAAGAAGTATGAAGCATAAATTTCAGCGTTATAACCAAATGTTTGTGGTGCTATACCTGTGTCATACTGTACAGTACAGTGTATGTCATAACCTTTAGCACGAATGAATTTATATCTTCTTTCATTAACATTTTTCGTCTTCACTTCTTCATCCTGTGTTAAATATCCATGATAGTCCGTTATAATCTGTTCATCTGAAGTTATATAATGAACGTGGTTCTTGTCCGCTTTACTATTTAATGTAGCTTGAAGTTCATTTATATCGGAGATATTGTGTTTATGAGATTTCAAAACTTTGTTCATTGCGTCAAGTTCATTTTTGTCCGCTTTACTATTTAATGTAGCTTGAAGTTCATTTATATCGGAGATATTGTGTTTATGTTCTTTATCTGCTTTTTCGGCTAATTTCTCTTCTATCTCATTTATTTCAAGTTCATGCCTACCATCACCTCCTTCAGAAGTATTTTTCTTCAGCTCTTGAAGAACGTCCACTTCGCCATCTTTGGTGTCAATAATGAGACTTTGAGTTAAAACCTTTCCTGTCTTAATGGATGTTTGTAAAACTTCTTCTTCACCGTGTTCGGGGTCATGGTCGTCATCATATCTTGTGAAATCAGAGATGTTGTCATACATTAAGCATATCTGTCTCAAAAGTTCTGCTATTTGAAACTGGAACGAAAGATATACAGAACTTTCATCATCTCCTAAAGTCAAGTCTGCTTTCTTAAGTATTTCTTGAATGTATGCAATGAGAACAGAGTACCTTGGAAAATATTCGAACAATATTTCATTAGCTGTTGGTTTTGGTGGTTCTTCTGGAGTTTCTGTTGTTTCAGTTCCTTCTGTAGGTTCTGTTGGAGTTTCTGCATCTCTTGACTTCAATGCTCTTGCTCTCAAAGACCTAAATGTTAGAGCACCGGGTTTTACAAAGGACTTTATAAATGCTTTAATAGTTCCTGGTAAGTTATTGTTAGCATTAAGTAAGTTCCTTATGCTTCCATCATGTACGTCCATAGCACTATGTAAAAAATCTATACTTTTCTTGTAGTCAGCAATAGACTGACTGTGATTTTTTAAAGATTTGTCACCTTTAAGCCAATCTTCATGCATGTCTGATACTGAGCCAAGAATATCATTTGCTTCCTTTAGTGTATTTTGTGCTTCTCGTAAAGTATCCAATCCCGTACGTGCATTGTTTGCTATACGTCTTACAGTATCTATTTGACTCCTTGTTTCTTGCATCCAACCAGATAAAGTTTTAATAGTATCCGAACCATTTGAAATGAAGTTCAAAGCATTTTTAACGTCATCTAAAACTTCTTCACCAAGTACTGCCCATATCTTTCCGATTTGGTATTGAAGAACTCCATATGAAGCAGCTGTTAAACCAGTATTTATAAGGTTCCATATCCATGATTTAGCAGTTTTTCCATCCTTTCCATCCTTTCCATCCAAACCGTTTTCGCCTTGAGGTCCTTGTATTCCTTGTATTCCTTGTATTCCTTGTGGTCCTTGGTCCGGTGTCACCCTTCTCTCCTTTCAGTTCATCTTTATGTTCGTTATAATATTCTAATGTCATAAGGTGTACATCATTACTGCTACCAGCAACGCCAAGAATTTGTTTCTCATTCATGACTAAATTCTTTAGGCATTTAATGTTGTCGTCAAATCGAAAGCTCTTTAACAATTCAATGAGAACATTCAGTACTTTCACTAATGAGGCATCTACTTGAATTTATATATTGCACCGTTCCATCATTTATGATGGAACCTTGCTTGTTGTAATGAATGGGTCATAAGTGTTAAAAGTATCGAAATCAATGACTTTTTTAGTTTTTCCATCGTCAATGACTAAATCATTGCCTTCAATGGTTAAAGTTGAGTTTTCGTTTACTAGTTCATGTGCTCTTCTTGCTTCATTTGTTTCATACGCATATGCAGCAATAGTCATATTTTAATGAGAATAAAATGTTGTTCTATTTGCAAAGTACAGACCCAAACGAATACGGGACAGTAAAGCTACAAACAAACTTAGGTCTTCAGAATGAAGCGCTTGCTTTCAGAGTTGTTGACTTTAATACTATTGCTTCATTCGTTATAACTGACGAAACAGATTTCATGGAGCTTGAAATAGATGACAAAAGAAGTTTTATAACATTTCCTAACAGAGCAGAGTATAGAATAGATAAAATTGCTGGAGTCATAGATACTCTCATAAATGAAGAAACTATTGACAACATAGATGTCGAACTCTCTTCTGAGGGAACATTGAAGTTCAGTAGCAAGAAAGAGTTCAAGATAACACGAATGAGTCATAGAGTTCAACTTCTTTTAGGAGCATACCATATGACATTTCCTTTGAAAAGTGTTGACAAAACGATTGAGATGAAATCTGTTCCATACGTATGTTATGGTAATTGTTTATACATTGAGTCTAAAATAGCTAATGTCACAGGTATTTCAGGAGTTAATAGTAAAGGTTCAGTAGAATATAAGTCTTTCTGTTATGCAGTCAATTCAATGTTCATTCCAAACGTTCCTGTCATAGCAACTCATTTAGGTAAATGGGTTCGCATTAGTCCTCACAATTTGAAAGATATGCAATTCAGACTAGTTGACTTTCAGGGCGAGCCGGTAGAACTGAAGGCACCAGTGCGAATGACTGTTGAAGTTGACTTTTTAGAAAATATTAAATGCAACAGCTTACAAGAGAACTCAGAGCTAAAAATATAAAGTATGAATGTTATGTATTAGGTCATGAACTTTGGTTGTTGCTGTTTGATGAAACAAATGAGTTAGTTATGTCAGTCAAGAGAACAGAAAAATATTGTGTTAGTGAAAACTGCACCAAGTCAATAAGATTAGGTTTGCATTATGAAGATGAGTTCGATACTGTTGAAGAAGTTTTGGATAGATATTACAAATTGCTTTAATTTACTAAAACATATTTCAAACAAAGTTTATATTCTGTTGAAAGTTTTGTATACTCGTTTGAATATTTATACTTAAACTCAACTCCTGTAGTTCCTGGTGTTTCAATGATGCGGATGTTACCTATTTTCATGAATAGTGGAGTTTGACCACAGCATTCGATTTCAGGGTCGAGATAGTCAATGACACATTGTTTCCCTGTTATTCGTGAGATAACATTTTCAAGGTCCTCCTTTGTTAGAATTATTTGGTTCTTGCTTATAAGATTTGTCAAAAGCTTCTTATCGTCTTTGAGTAAAATTGTTTGGTATAACTGAAGAAGGTAATGGTCTACGTTATCTGAAGCATTTGTTTGAACATTTGTGTAAGGATTGTCGTTGGCTTCTCTTGAAAGAATTTGGTCCAGTGGTGGATACTCTAACTTAACATCTGATGTAGCGTTAGCGTTTGAAGCTGTGTTTAAATTCACGGCGCCATGCTCCAAGACCGAAGGTCCCGACTTAAGTTCTGGTTCTTTTTCTTTCAAACACTCTGAACTATAGTTCTTTATGACAATATTGTTTGTCGTTCGTGAGTCAACATTTGATGTTGGTTCAATTGGAACATTAACGGCACCAGCTAAGATGGATTTGCTTCTCATTTCATATAGAATAAAAACCTTTTATATGTATGAAATGAACAATATACTCGACAAGGGTTTGAATGTAAAGCTAACGAATGAAAATATTGTTGAATTCACTGAGACAGGTGCTGTGTATAAAGATGTAGAACTACTGAACAAAAGAGCTAAGGGAAGAAGCAGGAACATGAACAAAGGGTGGAAGCCTATAAAAATTTATGTCAATGATGGCTCAGGAGGTTCAAACATAAAGTATGCAGAAAGTTATAGAGTTTATGCTCTCAAAGGTGAAAAGCCTTCATTTAAGAACAGCTATTCTAACGCATATCCTCAAAAGCTAACGGATGGGGAAGTGGATGATATGAATGACAGCAAAAATATTAACAGAAATGGCGACAGAGATGCATGGAATTTGTTTACCATCAGTCAATTGAAGGTTAGGCTTTAAAATAATGTTGGTCGTTCCCATGGAATATTTTTGACTTTAATGGTATTAGTCATGATATGAATCTCAAGGTATGAACGAGGAGAGATGAGAGACTTATATGCTTCCCAAATTTCTTCAAAAGGTAATGTTATACCTGACTGTTTCCAAATGAGTTCAATGTCATAACGTGAGAAACCTTGAAAGATAACGAAGTCAGTTATGAGACGTTTTATGTTTAAAGCTAAAAACCTCCATGTTTGCATAAGTATTGCTACAGTTAAATGGTAATGTCTGACTTTAGTAATGATTAGCTAATGGTGAGTCTGGTTTTGACACTAAACCTTTTCCGGCGAAGTCGTCGCAAACGAGCAGAGTGTTTGAAGGATATTTTTTGAAGGGGTATTTTGAAAGTTTTGATAGAATGTAGTTTGTCAGTCGTTTCATATCGTAAACTCCTGAGTACTGACGTAAGTGGTGTTTGTCAATAATTCTTTCCATCTCCTCAGAGGTCTTTTGCATTCCTGACTGTATAAATTCAACGATGGCATAATATTTTCTCTTACGTCGAATGTAACGTTGAAGAAATTTAATGAGTTCACTGTCTGGAACTTTAACGACAGAGGCTTGAACTTTTGACATAAATGTTTTCGCTGTTGAGTCCATAGAGTCTGAAGTTGCTGATATAATGATTTGGTCATAGTAAGAGTCGTTTCCTAAACGTTCTGTTATGAGTATATGACGAATGAGGTTGAATGTCTTTCCTGACCCCATCTTTCCACAATAGAAATAAACGCCATTTGAACAGAACTCATAGTCCTTACTGAAAGGAAGAATGAGAGAACTGTTGAGTTTTCACTGCTTTCATTCATGTCTTCATCTACGTCATGTATTAAATGCTTCATTTTATCTCCATTAAAAATGCAAGTCAGAAATATTCAGAACATAGCACCGAGTCTAACTGACAAGAGTATAAAGATATACTATGAACATGTTATGATGAAACCAACCAAAATTCAAGAAAGTCAGTATACTTATGAATATCCAAGACACTGGGTAGAGTATGTAGGAGGTGAGAAAGCTATTGAAATCAGACAAGTTCGAAGTATTCCAGCAGGAAGAACAATATTATTGAAGAACTTTAATGTTTTGAGATATAATGATGAAACAAAGAAGCAAGATAGTTTTCCTGTTGCTGTGTATGTGAACTTAGATACAGGAGATGACATGAAAGTTTTTAATACAAAGCTTCAAACGGTAGTGAGAGAACAACTGACTGCGGAAGGACATCCATTACCTTCAGAAGTTACCATAGCATATAATTTTGAAACAAACTCAATAGATTTTAAAGTCATCTCTGCAAAGAAGTCAGGTTTTACATTTAATGAAGCAGATGTATATTCGAATGAAAACTTCAAAGCTATTGCATGGTTAGATAATGACGATTGCTTTAAGAAAATCTTTAAATTCAGTGACTCAAAGATGTCAATAGATGACCTTCGTGGAATGTTACCATTGACGTTTACAGTAGAAGGTTCAGCAGGATTGCTTACAAGATTGTCA
Organism: Trichomonas vaginalis G3; assembly: GCF_026262505.1. Classification (NCBI taxonomy): domain Eukaryota; phylum Parabasalia; order Trichomonadida; family Trichomonadidae; genus Trichomonas; species Trichomonas vaginalis. Next base: position 6,386,004 of record NC_067208.1, read on the forward strand.
ATTGGTGGTATTTGGTCTCGTGAGAACATTGTTATAAAATCCAGTATAAGTGAATTTGCTGAAGAATCTATATTATGTCTTTCAAACTACATGTATTCGCCGCCGAAGCATTATAGTATAACAAACTTTGTCAGTAAGTTTAACATAAGACTTGTCGAACCTTCTTCAATGAAAGATGTTGTGCTACCTAAAGACGGAAAGGATGGACTCATTATTGAGATGATTTTAATAGCATATTAAATGAGCTTGTTCTTGAAGGTCATTCATGATGAAATAACTGTTGTAGAAGATGTTAGCAATTGTTCAGACATTTTGAAGCGTATAGATGATATAAGAAAGAAGTTAGATAGACCGCAAAGCGGTGAGGGCGAAGCCCGTGAGAACACTTATGTTTCATTGACTTTCTCCAGTAACGAGAACTTTTATGAGATAATATTGAAGAGAGATGATTTTAATATGGTGTAAATGGTAGCTTGGGCAGCTTTAGGCGCAATGGGAACAAAAGCATTAGCATTTGGAGCAAAAGCACTTGGAGCTTATGACGCAGTAAATAAAATGAGTGGAGGAAGGGTTTCGAAGACATTAGATGCAAATAAAGGAAAGATTGGAGGCTGGGTTGCAAAGAAGTTAAGATTAAATAAAATAGGGCTCATAAATAAAGCATCCAATTTGGTTGCGACTGAGTCAGAAAATGCTTTAGGAAAGGACGATGAGTTTGCAAAACACGCAAAAGACTTTAATGACCAGATGCAAGGTGAAACAATGCATTTAAATAGAGTCGATGGAACTAAAGAAAATGTTTCTTCTCCACTAGTAGTTCTTCCGTATGGTCCCTATGGAATGTATGGAAACCCTTACGAAAGACCATTTGACCCATTGACTGGTGGAAGTAACTGGTATCATTACGGCCGAAGAAGAAAGACAGTCAAGTTGGAGACAGACGTGAAGAAAGCAACTAAAAAGAAACCAAGGAAGAGAGTTATAAAGCAATGAGAACGTTTATGTTATGAGAAATTTTTAACGTTAGTTTTATTTTTACTGAAAATTTTTATTTGGATGTAATGACGAAAACTATTGAGATAACAAACTACAACGGTCATGAGTTCAAGAACTTGTTCTTCGTTCCTCGTGAAAATACATTCTATCAGATACGAGGGAGAAAGGGTAAAGTTAGTTTAAGCATTTATGATAGCAAACATAATGGAAGATATATACAAGCATACGATATAGGGTGTCCAAAGGTGTGTTTAGCACAAACCTGAATACTGCGAATAGAAATAAACAAGTTACATATATATAAAGTTTATTTAAATATAATCACCATTGGATTCAATCACGCGTTCGCAGCGATCGATCCAGGCTTGAAAGACACGCTTTAAATCATCATGAGAAAATTGCTCAAATTGCTCTCTTACAAAATTTTCAAGATCATCTGGACTCGCGAATTCGCGTCCTTCAGCTCTCTTTTTTAGCGTGCCGAATAAATAAAAGTCAGAGGGTGCAATATCAGGTGAATAAATTGGGTTTGGAACAACTTTGACATTGTTTTCCACCAAGTAATTCATTACCTTATGACTTTTGTGAACTCTTGAATTATCAAAATGAATTGCAAACTTTTGTTTTTGTTGTTTGGATTTCTCAAACTCATCAGAATTGATAATTTGAGTAAGAACATTGTCAATTAGATACTGAACATTCATCGTATTAGGTTTTTGAAGAATATCAATTGCGATGATGCCATTCACGCCCCAAAAAACCGACAACATCATCATTGGTGTGTCAATTTTTTTCTTCGGGAATGTTTGCGGATTTTCATCCTTCGGGATCCACATGATTTTGGCTTCTGTTGCATATTGAAACCAAGACTCGTCCCCTGTTACTAAAAAGCGAAACTTCTTGGATTGATACGCACCCAATATAGAGAGGAGCTCTTTCGAAGATTGGACTCTAGATTTTTTTGAACTGAATTAAGGTTGTGCGGAACCCAACGTGTATACGCTAGTTTGTAGTTCAAATAATTGTGCAGATAATAACTGACTGTTGTACGTGGTATCTTTGTCATCTCCTCTATCCTTCTGAGTGATGCTCTTGGGTCTTCATCTAGCGCTTGAAGAATTGCTTTGATTTTTCTTTGATCCGGCGATTTTTTGTCAATTTTTATGATGGGCGCCTTTTTGTTCATGAAGTGATACATCCTAACATGATACGTTACAGTGGAATAGCTAGGAGCATCCATACCGAAGCATTTTACCAATGTCTCGTAGACTTTTTTACAGTCTTTGCATTTTTTTGCAAGAGCGAGGATGTTTTCTTTATGATTCATTAAAAAAATGAAAAAAATCCCGCCAAAATTTCCCGCGAAACCGCCTCTTGTCTCAAAATTTATTTTATATCCCGGCATGGCGCCAAAATACAACATACTCATCATATACATATATTCATATTTTTTATTATATATTTATAATCAGCATATATCTCCTTTAATAGTCTCATATAGAGCGCTGTGCTAAACGCACCTTTGGACACCCTATACAAACGGTAAGCGTGTTTCATTAGCTTTGTCAAAACTTACATACATTAATTATGACAGCGACTTTGACTCAGACGATTGGAGCGACAGCAGCGATACTGAAGAATATGAACTATTGTGTGAAGCACAGCAATGGGAAGAGTTGCAATACTTTTGTAAATGAGAACGTTAGTGTGAACGTTAGTGTGTACGTTAGTGAGAACGTTTATTTTTTTCATGCACGTGCATTGTGTCGCGGGGAGTTGCCATGGGCAATGACCTGCGCACAATATATAACGTACAGAGAGGTGAGATGAGGTGGTTTATGTGATAAATACTTTACGTGGCAGAAATAGTTTAAGGTTATTAGAAATATTGCAATTGTGATGTAAAATATACGTTAGCGGTTTTGCAAAGTGTCAGATTGACATATCTTCGGTAAGATGGCGCACAGTGCCACCGTACTGAAGATATGTATACTAACTCTCGAGAAAGTTCAAAAACTTGGGTGCAATCAGTTCTGATTGCACCCAAGTTTTTGAACTTTGTATAAGGAATTGTTGGCTATGATGTACTGATTCATGAATCAGTACATCATAGCCAACAATTCCTTCCCAAACAACCCGAAATTTGTCTGATTCCACACTAATTTTATTAATTTATCTAAACTTTTATCCTCGTCTATAATTTAATCATCAATAATTATCTCTTGTTCTATTTCACTATTATATATATATATTTATATGATTTGATTTAAAAAAAATAAATAAATTAATTAATAAATCATTTACTCAAATATATCAAAAGTTTTATTTTTATATATAAAGATAACTACTTTTAAAAAAAATACCCTATATATTTTTGCCATGTAATCTATTTTTGTCATGTAAACTTGTCAGTTTTGTCAGAAGTGAAGTGAACCAAATTTTCATGCACAACAAAAATAAATAGCCAGAATGGCATGCTTGGGTACTGGAAATTTAATATATCTGCCAAGATTTTAGTGTCAAATTTCATCTAATGGATGTTTGAATTTGAGCGACCAAAATCGTAATAAATAAAATATCCATTTAATGACCTAGCGATGCACATATATTAACAATTGTAAACTATTCAAAAAACTCTGACATTGACCAAAATAAATTATGTAAACGTAGATAAACAACTGTTGCAGACTCGGCAATTCTTAAAATACAAAAAGTCCCTTTCTTACCGATTATTGTTAGGTAATATCTTTACTATCATTTTAGCGACATATTGAAGAGCTATTTTCAAAGATTTCTCTTTTTCATTCACATTTGCATGTGTATTTTCTGACGAATTTTAAACAATAAGAATATGCTTATGCAGTTATCCACTATGTAAATCTGATTTAGATTTGAAACTAAATAAGAATGATAGAATGCTTCTGTGTATGTGTGGCGTGAGTTAGCATCAGGTGGTTGCGTGATAGAATGCTTCTGTGTATGTGTGGCGTGAGTTAGCATCGGGTGGTTGCGTGATAGAATGCTTCTGTGTATGTGTGGCGTGAGTTAGCATCGGGTGGTTGCGTGATAGAATGCTTCTGTGTATGTGTGGCGTGAGTTAGCATCGGGTGGTTGCGTGATAGAATGCTTCTGTGTATGTGTGGCGTGAGTTAGCATCGGGTGGTTGCGTGATAGAATGCTTCTGTGTATGTGTGGCGTGAGTTAGCATCGGGTGGTTGCGTGATAGAATGCTTCTGTGTATGTGTGGCGTGAGTTAGCATCGGGTGGTTGCGTGATAGAATGCTTCTGTGTATGTGTGGCGTGAGTTAGCATCGGGTGGTTGCGTGATAGAATGCTTCTGTGTATGTGTGGCGTGAGTTAGCATCGGGTGGTTGCGTGATAGAATGCTTCTGTGTATGTGTGGCGTGAGTTAGCATCGGGTGGTTTCATCACAAATTTTAACCCATCCAAATCTTATTAATTATTAAAATTCTTTTACAATTTCTGATGTATTTTTTGTAAACATTTCATATGCAATATTTCTCCTTTTCTTTCCTCAAATCTTCAAATATTAATAACTTTGGATATGAAATTATTTGGATCTTTTATGAATTTTAAATGTCTTTCTTAATATCAAATCGATTAAATTATTAATATTTTCTAAATTATGCCTTAAAATCCAAATATAAAAAATCGTAAATAAAAAAAATATTTTTTATTTTTATTTTGTAAATAATCCGTTTACTAAATGGGACTGTATCATGAAAGTAACAAAAATCATTATTTAACAAGATTTAAAACTGGTGCAACGAAATGCACATTGATTTTGTAGTGTAACAAAGAGAGATTTATTGTAAAAAGTACAAAATAGTATATTTATTATCGTGATTAGCGTAGAAATGTATGAGTTTGGGACGGATTTCTGGTGCATTCATAACTAAAGTGATACATTGTCTGGAGCAAGTTCAGATCTTTAACTTATGGCTTTTTTGGTGCTAACTCACCCAATTTAAGTGCACTAGAGGGGATTTTGTCTGTAATGAGCATGCACCTTGAGTTGTTGCTTGGTCCGTGTACGAAAGATAGTAATTTAATACTATACTCGATTAAATGTGAATTTCTAATTTTGAATTTGCGTTTTTTCCTGAAAATAGTTACAATATATGAAAGAGTTGGCAAAACTAGAGGACACGTCTTTAAGGGTTTGGCTCTTGCTTCATGTTAATATGCCGAAACTAAAATAAACGTATATTGGGGGTCGAAAATTGAGAGCTCATATCTTTAAGTGATTGTTTCATTGAGCATGTTCGATGGTTTTAAGACATCATTTAATAAGCTCAAGATGAGAAAAACAACCGTGACTAAAATATGGCATAAAAATCGTCTTTTTCATTCAAGATATTGTGGCAAAGAATCAAAACATAAAAAATTAGCAATAACTATCTAAGAATCATTACTTCCTCACATAGTAAAATTCCTGCTTTACTATTATTTCTCCCTATTGTAGAATTTGAAAATTTCATATATCTAAATTCTTGATCTTAAGGGGAAGAATCTATTATGTTTCGCATATTTTCCACATGGATATGAATTATACATAACTAATTCTTTCCAATCTTGAATAAAATATGATAGTGAAGAAATTTGAAGGAAACCGCTTCAATTTCTATGGCGACATTGATTCTTCCTGCACATGTTCGCTCAGCGATGAAATCAGTCGCTCAAGTTGCTGCTGAAGTTCCAATTCATAAAGTTTTTGAGCAAGCTATCCTATTTCTTTTTGGTGAAATTGAACAGACCGAAATTAAGACATATGCTCGAGAGGCTGGAGTTCAGTTCCCAACATACCAAGAGTCTATTGATGCACTCGCTTGGATAGTTTGTGAAGCTGTTCGCACAAAATGCACAACAGACAATTTTAGAGAATTTATTGCAGAAATCGATTTCTTAAATACAAAACAAGTTCTTGCAGTATACGAAAAAGCTATGCAAAGCGTTAAAGAAACATTAGTTGAAAACTCTCCAGATACAGAACACTTCGTTTCCTTAGATTGGCGCTTACAAGTTGAAATTGGACGTCGAGCTCTTAGGTCGATGAGAAGACCACACGTTGTTGTTAATATTAAGACTACAAAGCAAACTGAAACACTTGAAATTACACCACAAGGTTTAGTTGAATTATATACTACTTTTGATGCCGCACTTCAGGCTTGCCGTACTTCTAAGTTTAGAAGAATTCAGCGCTTCATCAAATAAAAATACTTTAGTCATATATAAAAGCGTTCCTATTTTATTTTATAATATAATATGCTCCATATTTTTGTCTACTAATACCATATCAACGAAAAATTTAATTGAACCTAATGTTGCTATTCAAGTCGCTAATAAATGATAACTATTGAAATTCCATCAAAAAATATTGGAAAACGGATTGATAACAATCAAACAATTCATTCTTATTGCTATCTCGCGATTATCCTATCCAAAGAAACGATATATCTACATAAAACGAATTCAAAATCTATCAAATTCTGGTTATAGTGGTCCATATTTTAAGGATATTCATTTTATCTGAATTACATGTAATCGTTTAATTCCCAACTATTCCTTTTTGATCTTTCAAAATCTGCATGATTAACTTATAAAGTATCATATTGAAACTTCGAAATCCAAATGTTCATTATTTAATCTATTAGTGATTTAGAAAATAAGCACTTTTACCTTTCGACTGATAAATCGAAAATTTTTTTAGAATCTTTCTTTTCTCGTTAAAATTTATCATTTATGTTCCCGATTGTTGATTTCGGAGACCGAAATAGGAGGCGACAAAAGCAAAACGGAAATGCTACATCTCCACCAACATCAGAGAGAAAGAAAAGAAGAAGATTAACACTTGATGACGAACCAAAAAAGCCATTTTTAATAGGTAATGATGATGATTATTCATCAGATCCTCAACCAGATCCAAATATTATTACAATTTCTTCAGCAAGAACTCAAGATATGACTTCAGATGAAGAATCAGAATCAGACCAGCCTATTGAAAACAAAGAAACATGGGTTGCACGAAATGGTTCAAAAACAAATACAATGAGGACAAAAATTACGGATGAAAATAAAAATGAGGAATCCTCACCAAAAAAGAAGCGAGTAGTAAGAAGAAAAAGGATGAGCCATAGCGAGGTACTTGAAAACCATATAACTGAGCCAAACGAAAAACCTTCGAATCTTGAAATAAAACAACCCGAAAATCAGACAATTCAATCGGGTAGACTTGAAGGAAAATCTATTTCTGATGCATTGGCTGAGGCTGGTATAAAAGTACGTAAAGTTCCGGCCGAACCTCAACAAATTGCAAAATTACAAGAATATCAACCAAATATTGAGCGTCCACCGATAGCAATGCAATCGTATACAGTTATCCGACATAAAGGAGCTTTTGGAAAAATTTCATTTAATTTCCTTAATGAAGATAAATTAATTTACCTAACAGAGCTTTCCAAAGATGAAGAATCCGATATTTTTATAATAACTCAAAAAGCACCAATTGATAAACAAAATCCAACATATCAAGGCTTTGTACGTGTTTCTGGCAGTCGAAAACGATTTTCGTTAATCACAAAATATATGAAACCTCATGATGATCGAGAAGGCGCACTTTTAGGTTGCTGTTTTACAAAAAATGGTGCAAATCTACGACATGTTTGCGTTGTTGCTCCTTTAACTTTAATGCCATATTATCCTGTTTCAAAGAGAACAGAGCTTTCACATTTAGCGAAATCACCAGAAAGACTTTCTAGTTTCCTTTATTATGAGACAGATCAAAGAAATGACGATACTTTTGACTCGGATCTTGTAGAATCTTCAATAAAGAACTTCATAATTAAGAGTTCTAAAGGTGATGTCATCTACAGACTCTATAAAGCATCAAAAGATCAGTATAATGTTACAAGTAGTGCTCCGTTCAACACTTTAATGGCTTTTGCTATAGCAATCGCCATGATATTTTCCAAAAAGTAATATGTGTTTGTTGTTTATAAATATATTTGATATATTAGTAATTATTTCCATTACATTTTATTTTTGAACTTGAAATTTAAACATTTTCCTACAGAGTAAAGGTTTTTATACAAATGGAAGACAATATAATTAAGTTTATGCATAATATAGAGCTTTATAAAAATCTATTTCCAAATCTGTTGTAAGTAATGAGTTATTTAAAGAAATATTCCGGTGATACAGTTTCATGTCTGAGTTAATGATTATCATTGTAAAGCGTTGTAAGATCGTTTTCAAATACTCGATTTCTAACAAATATCGAAAATTAAGATATAGTGTAGCTCAGTATGAAGTTTCTTACGTCTTATACTATAAGAATATTCATGATTAATTACTGGCTTTCCAAAATGTAGTCTGGCAAACTATAAAATCTTGACAGTTTATTAATAATAAACTATCATGTGATTAGGAAATATATCCAGATATCAACCCATAAAATTTGGCAAAATTCTTTCAAAATTCTGACAAGGCCGATATTTCTTTCAAATAATATCCGCTTTTCAAATAAAATATGGACATTATATGCATATCAGTAGAATAATGATTTTTTATAAAAATCTGACATATACGACCTCGTATTTTTTATAGAGTTTCAGAAGGATTTATAAGCAAATATGGAAGTTACTGATAAAAATGGTAGCTCCAAAAGTAATGTTTCAAGACGAAAGACACCTAAACAGCGAAGATCAAGCTTTGATATTGTTGCATTAGGGGCTGATTTGTTTGATAATTTAGCATCATCATCACTAGCATCTAAGTCTTCAGGAAGTCTAGCTCAGGACATACAAGCAATTGCCAAATATCAAAAATATATTGTCACGAATTCAGAATCTGTAAAATTTACCTCTCTTAATAAGGCAACAATTGATTTAGTCACACATAAAAGTGCGATCAATTCAATGATTGTTGAATATGATGAAATAAGATCTAATTTTATCTCAGACTTAGTTGAAGTCAAGACTTTTATTGACAAGCACACAGACTACTATCCTTATTCTCTGAGAAGACGCTTAAGACGTCAAATTGCCACAAGACTTACAACTATTGAATTACTTGATGTTTTAATCGCAAATTACCAACAAAGCGGCATCGAAATAGACTATTTTGTTGAACATTTAATGTCATTACCTCAACCAGTTTATATTAATGTTACAGATTACATTGAAGATTTTGACTTTTCAAAACAATCAAAACATGATGTAGATGTAGCTCTTCGATACATTGGACAGCTTAAGTTCCCAGATGTAACACGCATTAAGAAGAAATCCCCATTCCATCTCATTGATTCTTTTGAAGGCCAAATCTTCAGAAGAATTAAAGAAAATTTCAGAGGATTAACTGCCGATGATTCAGCTTTCATCATCAAAAATCTCTCTAAAAACTCAACATACAATATTGCAGAGGAAGTTTTCTTCCAACGAGCTTGGTTGATCAAAGAATTCCCATGGTCACTCGAACCATATCTCCTTCCAGATATGTCACGCGTTTTGGTTAAATCGTTTGCTCCTTCGTTCCTCAGCCAGAAATATTTAAATATGACATTCGCAGAGTTTTCACAAGACAGAGAAGGACCTTATTACGGTTTGATCCAAGATATCACAGGCATCATTTTCGAAATCAATCCATTTAACATCGCCAGAGTTTTGTGGAAAATGATGAATGATATTCCAAACGTAATCAGAGAAATGAATCATATCACAAGCAAAGACTTCGTTGTAGATTTCGATCAACTCTTTTCTACACTCATTATTCTGGTTTGCGCAACTTGCATTCCAGTTATCACAAAATACATCGCTTTTGCAGCTGCTTATCGCGCCGCCGCAGAGTATGATCCTCAATTGTCATATGCGATGGGACATTTGGAAGGATTATATTATCATTTGAAGAATATTAAGAGCAAAGATTTAATTTCACATGGAGCAACAGATGTTTCACCACAAAAGAAGAAGCAGCAAGAATCAGAAATCTTGAAGATTCTATTTGAAGAAACTCCTGTTTGAAAATAATATTACACTTATATTATTTTTATGCGTAAATGTTATTTTATATAAAAATCGATATGAGAATCTATTTTTCTGTTCTAAGAAACGACTATGATGAAAAATTTGGCAGAATAATTTTTGCGAAAGTTCCTTTACCGGATTGAGTGATCATCATTGAACATTATCGTTAATAATTACATAGAAAACGAGAATAACTTACATGAAAGCGCGAATCAAACCAATGAATGAATAGAAAAATAAAAATCAAGATTCTGATGCGTATAAATTGTATGACAAGCTTGATGTAGGTTATTGAATTGAATGACTAATTAAACAAGCGGCTTCTCGATAAAATAGTGCTTGTTTCAGCAGATGTGAAGTTAGATAAGATTTTGAGGCGCCGATGAAAATTATTGAGAAGTTATTTGACCACACATAAAACTTGTATTTTGAAATCCGATTTTCATAATACAAAGGGAAAATAAATTGTTTATGCCATACAAAATTTGAAGAAGCGATCACTTAGGAGAAATTCATTTTTATTATTCATTATTTCTTAAAATAACTTCTGGATAATTAAAAATTCAATTAGCTTATTTTCAATGTATTCATCTCACTACCGTATCAAATTGAACGCAAAAAGTTTGCATAATTCTAATTTATGATATATCTAATATTCAGATATTGATTAAATCATTTTCCAAATAACTAAAAAAATGAGGATGAAATGACAGGTTCATTATTTATAGCATCATGAACATTTTCTAATCTCAAAATTTCGGGATACTCCAAAAACAATATTGAGTAGCGCTCGACCACAGTTACAAGAAAAATTGAAAAGAAAATTGAGAACTCTTTCGAACACATATTTTTTCTTCACTTTCACAGATGAGAACATTCTTCGTCGGTGGTAACTGGAAGGCTAATCCAAAGACAGTCCAAGAGGCTGAGAAGCTTGTCGAAATGCTCAACGGCGCTAAGGTTGAGGGCAACGTCGAAGTTGTTGTTGCTGCTCCATTCGTTTTCCTCCCAACACTCCAGCAGAAGCTCCGCAAGGACTGGAAGGTCAGCGCTGAGAACGTCTTCACAAAGCCAAACGGTGCTTTCACAGGTGAAGTTACAGTCCCAATGATCAAGTCATTCGGCATCGAGTGGACAATCCTCGGCCACTCCGAGCGCCGTGACATCCTCAAGGAAGATGATGAATTCCTTGCTGCCAAGGCCAAGTTCGCTCTTGAGAACGGCATGAAGATCATCTACTGCTGCGGTGAGCACCTTTCTGAACGCGAAGCCGGCAAGGCCTCCGAGTTCGTCTCTGCTCAGATCGAGAAGATGATCCCAGCTATCCCAGCCGGCAAGTGGGACGATGTTGTCATCGCTTACGAACCAATCTGGGCTATCGGCACAGGCAAGGTTGCTTCCACACAGGATGCTCAGGAAATGTGCAAGGTTATCCGTGACATCCTTGCTGCTAAGGTTGGCGCTGATATCGCTAACAAGGTCCGCATTCTCTACGGCGGTTCCGTCAAGCCAAACAACTGCAACGAGCTCGCTGCCTGCCCAGATGTCGATGGCTTCCTCGTTGGTGGTGCTTCCCTCGAAGCCGGCTTCATCAACATTGTCAACTCCAATGTCCACTCCAAGTAAATCTAGCTAATCTTTTCTCTTTTTATAAATTTACAACTTTTTTTAAAACTTTTGAAAACAAATCAAATTTGATTTTAACTTTATAAATGATTTGATCAGATTCAATCATTCGCATCTACCTTATACATTTTCTAATCATTTTGCTTGAAGTGTTTGATGAGTGCCCTACCAAGGATATTTTACGAAGGAGGCTCATGGCTTGTATGGACAGCAGGAGAAGTGGAAGAACTAAAGAAAAATGCAAAAGTGATGGGAGAAGCATCAATGACATCTCCGTGGTATAATCATCAAAATAAATATCTGGGATTACCTTTTGAATTTTCTGAATATGAAGTTCTCTGGTGTGCACAGAACAACCTATGCAGATTGGTTAAACCAATATTTAAAGAAAAGATAGTACCAATTGAAAATTCTGCTTATAAATTTGATACAATCATTCAAGCTCACAAAGAAGATGATTTTGATGAAGAAGATGCCGAATTCCCAACTCCTCCTCTATTCAAATATCAAGTTTTTTGTGATTTGAAAAAATATGGTTACACTATTGGAGATGGCTCACATTACACATGTGATTTTGCAGTTTATAAGAATGATGCATGGAACTCTCATTCCTCTGCATTAGTTTGGTGTCAAGAAAATGATTTCGACACAAGGAATCTTATTTCATGGGTAAGAATTGCAGATGGTGCTAAAAAATATGGAATCGTTGCAATAAATGCAGATAACAAGATCAAATACATTAAATTTAATCGATATTTACAAAGATTCCCATCTGATCAAAAAAAAGACACATGATATAGAGATTTGACAATAGATATGTACACATGCTGCAAATCCTGCAAAAAATGTAAAGACATCATTACTTCTTCAAATCAAATGATTGGAATGAGAAGTCTTAGAAGAATTCATTTATTTTTCAATCAGGTAGCCAGTATTCTACTGATTACTATAATTTATCGTTCATTTTCAACAAATTTGTTCCTTATTGAATTAATTTTGAAAATATTTCGAATAAATTTCGATTAAATCAGATTTACAGTATCCATGTATATTGATTTTTATAATTTCTGAAAGAAATCATTTGATTTGGAACCACAAATTTCATCGTTTTTGAAAAGTGACAAATGATTATCTTATTAGGTTTATTAGCGGCTACATATTGGCCGACTCCAACCATATCATGGCCACCACCTCCTAATATTCCAGAATGGCCTACAGCAACTCAATCATGGATTGATCCATATACAGATGATCCAGATCCAGAACCAACAAAGCATTCTTTAACAAAAGGAGAACTAGCAGCAATTATTTCATGTAGTATTATCGGTGTTATAGTTATTGCAGTCGCAGCATTCTTTATTATTCGAAATGTTTATTACAAGAAAATTGTCGAGAGCGCTTTGTGCCCTGACCCGCTTGTATAGAGATAAGTTATATGAAATTTTTATAAATGATATCTATTTACGTCAATATTTTTTTATTGAAATTAAATAAAGTATATAATTCACATTCATTATATCTATTTTTCTTGAATCGAGCATTAGTAAACCTAATAACACATGCCAAAATCCATTGAAATGTATCAAATATAATATGTTGAAATATGGCGCCAATTCCTATATAATATGCTAACACTAACTAAAAATAGCATGTATTCCAGTAAAACATGTTAGTATTGCTTCCAATTTGAGAATTTTTTGCAACCGGAGAAAAAATGGAAAGGAAATTTCAAAGATGTCAAATTTATAACCTCATATCCATTTTACTTCCAAAATTATTGTTTTGATTAGTATTAAAACATATCTTCAGTTCAAATGTCAAATCTTCTCAATTTTTTTTATCATCAAAAAAATAATTTTTTTCTAAAATGACATCGCAGCTTTATGATAAAGCCCACATATTGCTGCAGCATATTGATTTGCTTTTAGCTAAGGCTGAATCAATCAGAATGTTTGTCTTTCCGAAATCAACGCTTTCACAAGCTTTGCTTTCAAGTGATGGCAAAAAGGCAATGGAATCTATTGAATCTCTTATTAAGGCAAAAGAGCTCAATCGCAACAAACTCTCAAAAATCGCACAGAAGTTCATTTCAGAACAAGAAGATAAAATTATGCAAATAGCTCATGCAATGGATTACATTAAAACATGGTGCACATCAGCTCACACTGTCTTGTTTGCCATGGCAGAGAACTCAGTTGATTTCAATCTTCGCTGGAATAACTTATTTACTACAACTTTTCTCAGACTTTTCGTTGCTTTCACAAAAGCAACCCTTTTCATTTACATGCTTCCAACCGTTAAGCTTGCTGTTTACGCCGCTCCTTACTGCCCTTCGTTTAATCGCTCAGAATTTTCAAATGATATTTTGGATGTCAAAAACTTCATTGCAAAAGTTTCTCGCAATCCATTCGAAATGCTTATCCCACGAGCAGAAGCTGCAAACAAATATGACTTTGCAATTCGTCTTGGCCAGCTTTTATCTCAGACAGGCCCATATTTAATCCAAGCTCTTGGTCAATGGCCTCTCACTAACTGGGAAAAGTTCAATCCATTTACGAAAACCCCTACAAATTCAACATCTACCTATTTAGACTTAGAACATCTTTGTCTTGCTTATATCGAGCTTATTCGTGAGTCCACAATGTTCTTCTGTCTTTCATTCCCAACGTTTGTCAAGGAAAACAAGCATTTCAACGCAATTATGATTGCAGTTTGTTCAGAAACGCCATCTGTCTATCTGACACGCCAATTCTCAGTTCCTATCAAAGAGTTATTCGATACATACGACAAGGAATTCAAGAAATATCCTTCCGAGACGAGAATCATTATTCAAAGATATCTTAAGCTTAAACTCAGCGTTACTCATTCCAAGCGTATCTCCACCATCATCCGTCTCATTGACGATATGACGAACATGGCATCTTACAATCCAAACTACGTTTCCCAATTTTTACATGATTTCATTTCTCTTTCTGGATTTGCCTATTACGAACTTGATTGTATTCTATCATCCAATGCATTCCAAGCAGACGCATTGAATCTGATCAATACATTGGTCCGTACGGCCAAAGTTTTCTCGAAGAACGAAATGATCATTTCCAGAACATTCGCATACAACATTGCGACACTTGATGCAAGTTTCCTTAATGCTCTAGCCACAAATGCATCAATTTCCGGTGCTGATTGGCAGAATTATTTCATTGAAGTTGTGAAACAGTTCACACAGACATTAGGAGTTATTGATCTTGAACAGATTGATAAAGGCACTCTATACGATGTCACGCCATTCCTTATTACTCATGGTCGTGTTACAACGTATTTCAATTCATTGAAAACGAAAGAAAAAGCATCACATCTTCAAAACATCATGGAGCATCTTGAAACAATCAGATTGCACATGAATTTCATGATGGATCCTGTCATGGCGTTCA
The DNA here is from genome assembly GCF_026262505.1 of Trichomonas vaginalis G3. Classification (NCBI taxonomy): domain Eukaryota; phylum Parabasalia; order Trichomonadida; family Trichomonadidae; genus Trichomonas; species Trichomonas vaginalis. Next base: position 6,401,098 of record NC_067208.1, read on the forward strand.
TGAAATACTGTCCAATACACACTTTATGGCGCCATGTAACTTATTTAGCTGATATTGCATTAGCAGCAAATTCCCAATCAGATGGAGTTGGTTCTATCATGACATTATTCCCTTATTTCAATTTAGATGCGATTGCTTTGTATCAATCACCAGGAGAACTCCAGAGAATACAATCCCAATTGCAGAACATCAGAGCATCAATTCTTAAGCGCATATATTTACAGTTGAATGAATATATCTCTAAAGGATCAAAATACCAAGACATCACAAAACAAAATCAGTTCGAACACATTTTCAATCCTGTCAATTTCATTATTAACCAGAAATGTGATTACAGGAAAGAGAATCTCTACAAAGAACCCATTTGGAAATTGAGATCAATGATGTTGAACATGCCAGGCACATTTACATTTGCAAACCAAGAAGTAAAATGTGCAGGATACATCGGAGAAGCAGTAACAAATTGTATTGCAACAATTTTGTTTAATGAGCCTATTTTGGATCCACAATGGGTTGATTCATCTTTCTCTGCTGCTACACAATTCATGTGGCCTTTGTTTAGTTTGATTGGTGCTCCATTTACATTGAAGATTCTTCAATGCAGATTTGAACATTCATGCAATGAAAATCAAATCAATTTCTTGGAGCAGGTTTCGAACTTAAACACAAAATTCCAAGTTCACGTTCAAACACCACAAGAATTGGCAAAAACAAGAGGAACAACACAATTAATCCAAATTTTCCAGAAGTACGTGTTAGAATTTCTTGAAAATGATGCGAATAAATGCAAATACTTCCCTTACTCAAGATCATACGAGAATCCAAAGGACACACAATCTCCTTCTTTCTTCTCTTATTCATCTTTGTATTCGTTAGTCAAAAACCTTGGTCCACAAGCTGGATTTTCCATTGATTGGATATTAATCACGCATGCAACAGATGTAATCTTGAAATTGTATAAGATTTTCACGGATAGTTCAACAGAAATATCCAATCTCTTCGGTGATTACCAGAAAGGAGGAAACCAATGGGTTAAATACTCCGCGCAATCACGTATTGAAAATGTTGGCCGCTTGTTAATTAATCTCGGCGCAACATGTCAGATTCGAAAATTATTGAGAGATGCAATTCATGATTACGCAGAACAGGCATTGCCTGGATTGAGTGCATTACTTGCTGCAGGAATTAATCGTATCCAAGGTGCTCCAAATGAAAGAGAATCTTTGATTATTGAAATCCTTTCAGGAAAACCTAATTTCCATTATGTAATGACTGCATTAGATAAAGCAGGATTGATTAAGACAACGGATTTGATGTCTTTCTTCTTCTTCCTCGGTTTATCAATTGCTCATCCTAAATGGAAGACAATTTTATATGATCCAGAAACAGAATACATATCAAATAATTTCCATTTGTATCCTGTTGGCTTGGATTGTCTTCTCTCTGTCATTCCATCACTTTCTGCTTCATCTGACCAAAGAGATATAATTAATGGAATGTCTCTTTTCTTCGATGTCACTTCTAAAGTTGTTGTTTCAATGAGAAGTGATGTTACACAGTCTGCTGCTTCTATATCTGCTTTCATCATTACTATTGATCTCTTCCCAAGAATGATCAAATCTTTGGAATACGGAAGAATTACAAAGAACTTCCCGCCATCAATTGTTTCTGAAGCTTATAGAAACGCAGCTGATTATAACTACCATAGCTTGGTCAAGGCTAATTTCACTGCTAAGAATGGCAAGAAAGGAAAGAGGAAATCCAAGAAATAATTTCATTTTCTTATTTTATTTATATAATAAAATTTTTATTCTCGAATTCTTTTTCCTATATAATTTTTCAATAATATCAACTCAGTTAACTGAGTTTCTATATGTAATTTTGACTTAAACCCTAAAGATGATATTTGTTATAAAATTTTACATATTTTCTTTGAGATAATGCTGATCTTTATTGCCTTATGTACCATTCCATATTAAGTTATAAATGTTTCAAGCATTTTTAATGATATGGGTTGGTTTTTATTCTACTTGAGTTTCTCAAGTGCACATGAAAACATAACGTCTTTCGAGCTTATCAAGAATACATCGAAATATGCATACGTTACATCAATAAATTCTCTTTCATACAAAGATATAAATATTATTCAAGCACTCACTCTAGGATTCACACTCAAAAAATACTCACCAGATATAGACCGAGTCCTATTAATACCATATAAGATGAAATTACGTAAAAATGACAAGGATTCACTACTTAAAGTTTATACATACATATTGCGTATGCCATTCATTACACCACACTGCCAAAAAGGAGGACAGTACCTATATGAAGGCAAGAATTTCTTCTTTTTGAACGCGTGGACACTTACGCATTATCACAAAATTTTATTAGTACCTTTATATTCATTCTACAGAAAAGATCCGTCTTCCTTTTTCAAAAATAGAGTACCAGCAGCGCCACCTCACTACAAACTCTGGAGTATGAGCCATATGGGTCCATTTCCTAATATTGAGAACCTAATGTTCAAGCCATCAACAGGTGATTTGGAAAAGATAGAAGAAACATATTGCCAACTTTATACAGATAATTTTTTAAGATACCAGAAAAGACCTCTGACTGATCTAATTTTAACAACAATTATTACATTTTATAACTCATCAATCATATCTGTTCCATTTTGGTATCAATTTATATATCCAGGTACCAGGATTGATGAAAAAACAAAATTTATGAATGTAAATGATCCAAGAATCATCTCAGTGAAGTACGAAGAACCGAATACGCCATGGAGTAATCCATTTTCCCTTATTAGAGAAGAATGGTACAAGCTAGTTAACGAAATGTATAACGAATTAAATAATGAAAACTTTGTACCAATAGTTCTCACCGAAATCCAAGATACTTACAGGCATGATGATCATCCAGCCATATTGGATACAAATGATCTCGTTTTGACAAGTTATATTGAATTTTATTCACGACCAAAATTTCAAATTTTTATCCAATGCATATTGATATTCCTAATATCAGTATTTTGCGTGTATTTCTCTCTTTGTTTCCTCGAAATCGACATGTATGCACCAATTATTATAATAGATAACGTGAATTATGATACTAACATTAAGAAGCAAGATTAGAGTGCTGTAATTTTAGTATAATTTATGTTATCATCCTATATTATTTGTTTGTTATATAAAAAATCAAATATCATCAAAAATTATAATATTCAAGTTTTTAATGATCGCATAAGCCGGCATTTATAAAGTATTATTCAATTTTCAACAATATTTTAGATAATTTCTTTGATAATAATCGATCTCACTAACGAACTCATTTATACACAATTTCTCTGAATTGTTTTGTTGAAGTATTATTCTCACAGTTTAAAAAGAAGTCATGAGGAATAATTAAAACTATTTTTTATGATAATGAGATTAAAACATACAATGTTTCAGCCGAAAATGAATGTAGTGAATAATATATGTTATTAGAGCATATGAGTGAACGCTCAATTAATGCAATACTTCCAGTTCCAAATCCTCGATGCTCAGAAAATTCAGTCACTGCAGTCCAAATACTATAATTTACAACGCCATCAATTCCTCCAGAACCACCTCCACCACCGCTCCCTGTAGATGGAGAGGCTATTTTGTAGTTCCCACCTCCGAACTTTCCTCCACCCCCACTCCCGTACCAATCTCCGTAACCTATTCCTTTGGTGCCACATCTCTCAAATTGAGTCGCTTCACATCCATCTTGAGTTCCGATAGCAGCCCTTCCAGTAGAATCCATTCCACCTTTCAGGCCACCACCTTTTCCACCATGATGGATGAGTCCATTTCCAAAAGAGCCCCCACCGCCGCCAGCAATCAAAATACGGCTATCAAAGCTTTCATTCCAGGGGTCACCAGATGTTCGGAAGTCAGACGCGCCACCGCCGCAACCGTCTGCAAAATTCCGGCCTCCTGCGCCGCCGTTATATGTCGGATTAAAATAGTTAGAAGTGTTTGCGGTACCTCCAAGGTGTAGGTAAAGAGTTTTTGGATTAGTTACGATAAGAACACCAGCAGAATGGCCGTCAGTTCCACCTTCGACATCTTCTTGACGCCCATTAGTTACATTGCAGCCTTGGGCGCCCCAAACTTCAAGAAGATATTTGCCTGGAGAAAGGTGGATCTCATATGGATAACAATCGATTGGACTAGTGCAAGGGTATTCAAAGAATACTTTTCGCGGGTTAGAAAGTATCTCATAGACTTTTGAACTTTTTGCATTCGATACTTTTACAAATCTATTGAAGAAATAAAGGACTTCATTTGACATTTAGTTGAGCGATTTCCCGAGGATTTCTATGGTATTTAATCTTGTAACGAGGTTTATTCGGATTCATAACAAAGAAGAAATGTTGCTCCGTATGGCAAATTGATTTCTCCATAAAATTGATAGAGAACTCCATTGGAATGCATTCAAAATTATGACACTTTTAGATATTCACCTTTTTCAAAAATATGTGTAAAAAGAATTATCCATGAGTGCTATGATTTTTTATTATCATGACTTCAAAATCTAAAAATACCCTCAATTTTTTACTTTTGCAACTCAATATGGAGAAATTTTTTCAAATTATAGAACTATTTGAAATGCAATAGAGAACAATATAAAAAAAAAAAAAAAGGTAGTGGGGCTTCCAGGCACTTCGTGCCTTCTAGCCCCGAAGATGTTTAGTATAAATGAAGTTCTTATATACGGGTCTTCCAGGAGCTTTTCACAAATTATATATGTTTTCATGTTTTGTCAAGACTTCTTCGTAAATGTTTTGTCAAGACTTCTTCGTAAATGTTTTGTCAAGACTTCTTCGTAAATGTTTTGTCAAGACTTCTTCGTAAATGTTTTGTCAAGACTTCTTCGTAAATGTTTTGTCAAGACTTCTTCGTAATGAGCGTAAATGACCCAAAAATAATGTTTATGTTAGAATGTTAGATCTAACACGTTTTCTAACATGTTTTCTAACATCGTAGAAAACTCATGAATTTCTTCGTAAATGTTTTGTCAAGACTTCTTCATCGTAAATGTTTTTAACTTCACTTAAAATGCCACGTAAGCTACGTAAGAATATACGTAAGAGGAAGAGAGCATTGAAACATCCAATAGTAAAACTAACACCACAACAACAGTTGCAACAACAAATGCTGAATGACCCCACTATGTTGCAACAAATGTCAAGCAATCCTATGCTTTTAAACCGAGTTCTTGGTGCACAGAGTGGAGGTTTAAGAGCGGCACTTTTAGCGAAAATGGCAGGCTATGGTGGAGCTGCAGACGGAACAGCCTATAACCCTCAAAGTCAAATGAATTTGAGTTCACTCAAAAATCAAATAGCAGATGTCAAAAAGTCAAACATAGACATACAGAAGCAAATAAGTGAAAACGAAAAGAAACTAGAATATGACAGACACACAAAGAAACTCAATGAGTTAAACGTAGAGAAAAAGAAGAAAGAAGAACAACTGAAAGAACTAAGTACAGAGGAATATACGAAAAAAGTGTCAGAAAAAGCAGCAGAAGTAGCAAAAATGGAACAAGATGTTATAAATTTGAAAAACCATACTACTCAATATAAAGTACTGAAAGATGAAGAAATAAAACAAAAAGCCCTGAAGACATATATGGATAGCGATGAGTATAAAAAAGAAGTTGAAGCAAATGTAAAGGCAGAAAAACTTTTACAGTTGCAAAACCAAACCGTACAGTATGAAAACTTAGCACAAGAAAGTAAAAATAACGACGCAGCCATGCAAAAGGCAATGAAAAGCGCAGAATATATAAAAGCTAACAATGACTGGTTAGATGCCCAAGCCAACGCTAAAGCAGCCCAGCTCTATAGGGTCAATAAGGACAAAAATACAAGCGGATGAAGATAGTTCAAATGAAGCTTTAACAAATGCTGACTTTAAGAACGCTTTCGAAGCTCTTCATAGTAAGGTGAAACAAGTGAACGACTTCTCATCTGGAAAGAAACTGAAGTCTGAAGGTTTCGACAAAGAGTTAAAAGAAGTAGCACAAAATATGACGAAAATAACAGATGCAGCAACGAGACAGGCAGTTCAAAGTGCCTATGACGCCGTTAGAGCAACTGTTGTGAAAAGTCAAGAAAAAGAGTTACAACAGACCAAAACAGACCTAGTAAATGCTTTCTTAAAAACGAAAAGTCAGGTAGGACATTACGCTGCAGATGGAACATATGTGCCAGCTGGTGGAACTTATATACCACCAAACCCTCCAAGAGAAGCACCTGCACCAGGACTACCTAACACATTTACATCGTCACATGGACATAGACACAGGCATGCACCAAAACCAACACAACAACCAACAGTTCAAAATCCAGCACAACAACAACAACAACCAACACAACAACCAACAGTTCAAAACACTGCACCACAACCAACAGTTCAAAACACTGCACCACAACCAACAGTTCAAAACACTGCACCACAACAACCACAAACAGAGCAAGGACATAAAAGAAGTAGGAACAAGAATTCTTAAAAATGCTTAAGGAAGACTATGGTTACCAGATACTCTTGACTTTAGTGACAGATATAAAGAAGCTATTAGAAAGTTCAAGGAAGGAAATACTGACCCGAACCTATTTAGCTTTATGGTTCAGCACCAAATGGGATATAATTTCAAACCTGGAAAATACAAGCTCGCTAAGGGATATGATTTAATAGCATATCATCCAAATGACATGACTGAATTTACTCCGAGATATTTGGTGTCAGAGCTAAATGATAATTCAACTCTCTTCATGAAACGCGTAAAAAATAGAGACGGAACGAAAGAAGAAAGGTTTATGAGTCCGGATGACTTAGATAGGGAACTTTTTAAAAACGGTCTCGGAATATATGAAATGCCAGCAGATGAGGTACAGAAACTCCACAGGAAGAAGTTCAGATACAACCAGACATGGAAGAAATAGTTCAGCAACAACAGCTAGAAGAGCCTGAAGGAAACGAACAAGTCCTCCTTTGGAAACTAACTTCACAGAACTAGATGAAGATTTGGAACAGCCGAAAAATCTTGACCCTCAACAAGAGTATGCGGAGAATATGGAATATTTCCAAGAGTCTAAAAAAAATTCTGACATAGTAGAAGAATATCGAAAAATGTTTGCCGACATACAAAAGACTCCAACACCAGATGAAAATATTCAGCATAGAATGGAAGTACTGAAAGAAAATGTACACAAATACAACAACCCTTTTTACTTACGAGCATTTAACGTTCAATCTTCGGATGAACTCGGTGAAGATAAAAGGTTAAATTTCAAGAAAACATATAGAAATGAAACATTGTTTAAAGTTCATTCAGAACCTAACCAAGATGGAAACAAACCTACTTTTGTTTCTGCAGACGAATGGAACTACAATGAGATGGGGTCATAAAGCTAATCCGGATAGGTGGTTCATAAACTTACAACCACAATTCCAAGAAGTTGTAGACGCAATGAAGTCAATGGTGAACCAGATATAGCTGGTATTTTCAGCGCGGCTTTAATGCCATTGAAAGATATGAAACATGCAGATATTTTGGACCAGTATGAAATGAACATGGCTGATGGAAATATAACACCTGACGTTCTAGAACATTTATCTCAAAGAACTACACAGAACCATAGAGATGGTATATTTGGTGAAGAGTTTAAAGAAAGTTAGGGAGAGAGAAGGAAGAGAACCTATTGTACATGACCTTGCAAACGAAAGTTTACAAAATGTCATAAAAACTTACTTTGCAGACGATGAATCGAGAAGGGATGAATATTTAAGAAAACTCAAATGGACAGTACCAAATGAAATGTTAGTATTGAAAAACATGTTCCTTGACAAATAAAACCAACTACAGAAATAAACGACGCAAGACTGAAAGATTGGGTAAAGCTTTCCCATTCACAAAAGATATAGTTGGTAACATGGAAAGAAAACCAGAATGGCTACAAAAACATATATTTGGAAACGAGCTTATTCCATATGGACAAGCACTGTTTGAAGCGCTTGAACCGGAAACTCAGGAAAGAGTCATGCAAACAATACGCGAAGACTCAATACAGACTATGACAAACTTTTCTAGGTTACCTGAGATGGGCGACCAGAGCCAAAAGCAAAAGGACATGGAAATTGCAACATACTAGATGAACATAATGCAAAGATGCAACAACTTCAAGCAGAGGGCAATGAAGGAAAAGAAGAGTTAAAAACTCAGTCAGGAAGAAAGTAAAGCTTGGTCGGAGTGGGTTCTTTATGACATATAAATCCAACTATTCTATATTTTTACTCATATGAAATGTACGCCGCTCAGAATATAACGCCAACAGTTTTGGATGCCATGAATGGAAATGTTTCCGAATGGTATAACGAATGCGACAATGCCATTAGAAGGTCAGAAATAGTTCCTGGAACTTACGAATATACAACTGCTGTTTCTTATGGAAACGTAGGTGAGTTTGGAGAAGGTTCTTCAACAACAGTAGATATTGCTTGCGACAGGTTTCATATAATTTCTATTGACAACTCTTTCTTATACGTGGAACAAGACATTGAAATAAAACCTTCTGCCAAGTTGTTCTGACAAGAAAGGTTGCAATGGAATTTTCTATGTCGGATACCAATATGCTCAGAAGTTTCATGGATATAAGATATATTCTAACTCTGACTTAGTTCAAACAGTAACATGGGCAAACTATGAATGGTTCGCTTTGAGAAACTCAGTACAACCACAAGTAGAGAACAAACAGACCAGTATGCAACTATTGAGAAATAAGAAAGACTTGACCCTAACGTTCCAGGAGTTTTATGTTACCTTTCTGGACAAACTGCAGCAGCAGTAACCAAAGTAAAACTGAAAACTTAGAGTTCCTTTGTCATCTTTCCTCATTTCAGGTTTTTAAGATACTTGCCAAACTGGCAGGAAAAATTTCTATTGAACTTACTCCAAGCAAAATAACTTAGTCATTGCACCAACACAAGACCCATTCACTCTACAGAAGTAGTGGGAACAAATAAAATGTCATTCGCCGACTTTTGCAAAAACAAAGTTGACTTAGACTTGGTTTCTCAAACCTCAACACTGAAGTAAACTATTATTTCAATGCTGCTGGAGATGCTTGGGACCCAGTTAAGTTTACATGCGAAAATTTGAATGCAAGAGAATAGAAAGCAGACTTGCGTCTATATGTTGGACCAGATATTTCAAATGCTTTAGCTGCCAAATATATTGCAGTTCCACTTATGTTCCCTATACACCAAATATCTGTCAAAGACTTTGCAGGTGAAGTTGGAAACCAAAGTGCTGACCCAGGTGCAAGAACAGATATTGCCTTAACAACTGCAATGAAACATGCAGATACTATGTTTGTACTGTTCAGACGAACTATAAATGACTTTCTTGTTTCTACAACCCTGGTATTAAATTCATATAAACATAGATGGCAAATATTATCCAAGAGAAGATATTCTACAGTTGAGGATATGATGAGTCATACAACTTGACATTAGATGCTATGAACTTTAACAACAACTTCACAACAACCATTAACCCTGAAATGCAAAGTTCTATTATGCCATATGTGAAAGTATGGACTCATACAGGAGGTCAAAAAACTCAATATACAATGGAGACCGTTCAAACTTTTGGCTTGGCATTCCATTTGCTGACTCAGAAGACTTTATGGGTGGTATTTCAACTGTTGGTACTGTACAAATACAATATACTGGTGACAGAGACGGTCCAGATGAATTGAGAGCAAAGAAGTTTACAAAACCAATAGCACTTTTCACGGAAGATGCTCTTTTGAAGATTCGTTCGATGAAACCTGCTGGGGCTCCTCAGATTGGCATAACGACAGCTTCCATCGAGCAGATTTTGGCAGCAGGTCAGTAAGTTGTTCTTGAACTGACTTCTCTCCGTCAAATATTGACAGTACGCCAGTTTTGACATAATTGTATTATAAACTTTCCTTTAGAAATATCTGTAAGTTTTTTGTATATTTTTGTCAACGTCAAGAACTTTCACCATCTCGGTTATACCACTTTCTTTGCTTATGAAAATATTTAGGTTCAGCAAGACTGCTATTCTTAACATTTACCATTGTTTGTTATAAAGAACTATTCTGTCATTGTATTTGTATTGTTTGTGTGTGTAAACTTTGTTCTGCTTCAATTCAAAGAGATACTCGAATACGTCCATCTTTTTATTCTAAGTAAAATGTCATTTCCGAAAAATAGAGCGTGAGTGTTTCAAAGGTTAATGGCCGGGTGGCAGATGTGAAGTTAAATTCACCAACTCAAACAAACAGTCAAAGTGTTATTGTCAATGTCAAAGAAAGAGATGTTGAAATGGGGAAACCATACGAAGACGAAGATGGTATAACAATAGTTCCTGTAAAAGAACAACCAACATATCCTGAAGTTAGCAGAGACTTAAGTTCTGTTGCAGATATTCGAAACGACTACCAACAACTTAAAGACAAACTTAAAACTCAGGAGAAGATTTGTCAAGCTTTAGGTATAATGTTAAACTTGGTCGAACACAACCCTGTAAAAGTGAACTCATATGTCATTGCACCTCATGAAGTTTTGAAAGAACTATTGAAACTTTTGACAGAGGCAGACGATATAAACATCAAAGAAATAGAACCCGACATTGCTTGCTGTGGTGTTTCATATAATGTCATTGACAAGATATACGTTATGAAAGGAGGTGAAACGTTGAACTTAAAATATAGTTTCCCAGACGTTATAAAAATATTTGACGACCACAACATTTCATTAAAATTTATTTGCTAAGTAAATGGCAGAAGATATAATGGTTTATACTATTACGACTAAAAACCCTGAGTCATATAATTCTATAACAACAAACTTACAAAGTCCTCAAGGACGGTATTGTAAACTAACTTTAAACACAATGACGACTAAAGCCTGTTTTGCTCTTTTGACACCAGAAGACTTTATTGTTGTGAACGGTAAAAAATACTCCTTTGAAGATACTTACTCAGATATACCACCAACAGGTTTTGTTGACTTATTTAATACTTTAAGTACGGGTGTAACATGTGCTGCAACTAGAGCAGGTTTCATTATGTTTGGATGTCCGACTGAGTTTACTATAAACGATATGAGCTATAATACAAAACTTATTTCTGGTTTTTACTACCAACAGTTTCCTATAACAGGAAAAGGTGTCATACAAGGAATGTCTATTCCATTGACATTAAGCACACCAATCTTATATATTGTTTCAAACTTAGGTTCAAAGTGTTATTCGAATGTTGACAGAAACTACTATGACCAAAAGATACTCATGCGTATAAACAACACTTTCTCTGCTGGTTTGCCTATTGTTCATTCGAATGCAGAGTTTTCAGCTTTAGTAAACTCAAACACTTTGGCAAGTATAACGTTGACATTAGTTGACGCAAACTTTGTTCCTGTAAAACTTTTATGTCCTATGTATTTGTCAATGACGGCAGAAAGTTTCGAATTGGAAGATGCAACTGGTGAAAGTATTGTACTACAAGAACAACTTCAACAACAAATAGCTCAAGAACAACAAATGCAACAAATAGCTCAAGAATAAAAAAAATATTTTTTTTATTTTTATAAAAATGTACAGAATAGATGTTTCAGATTTTTATGACTTCCAAGCATTCAGAAATATGTGTCCATTTCGAGACTATAACAAAGCAGTCGAGAATTTGAAACGTTTAGTCATTTATGTCGACTCTGCCCCAGAATGTTATGTCATGAAAGAATGGGATGTTGTCTTTAACAAACCAAGAGCAACAATAGTGTCTGAACAAGAATGTAGACAGAAACTTAAGAAAAATAAAGTCGTACAAGTTGGCATGAAGATGTTAGATGGTTGGGATATCTTATTGTCAAAGTTAGAAGATTTTTCAGTTCGAGGTATAAAGTTTTATACACCTTCTCCAAACTTCTATTCTATCTTCACTGGATATAAATACGAACAAGTAGAATGGAAAGAAAATATTATAGAAGCTTGGTTAGACCATGTCAAAGAAATTATATGCAATGGAAACGAAAGAGTCTATGAGTATATCTTATGTTGGTTTGCAAACATCTTACAACATCCAAGTGCTAAAAATGAAACTGCTCTCATTATAATTGGAAAACAAGGAAACTGGTAAGAACACATTCTTTACAGATATTTTGTGCAAACTGTTAGAGGGCTATTCGAACCCTAATATGACAAACTTAGAAAACATCTGTGGCAAGTTTAACTCCTCAATAGAGAATATGAAACTTATAGTTTGCAATGAACTTCAAAGTATAGATACAACAAAAGTTTTGAACTCAGATGCTTTGAAGAGTCTTATAACAGATAAAGTTGGAGTTGTTGAAAGAAAGTATAAAGACCAAAGAGTTTGTGAAATGTTGCAAACTTCATTATGGTTTCAAACAATACTGTTCCGATGAAGTTAGAAAGTTCTGACAGAAGATATGTAGTTGTCAGAACGTCAGATTCTCATATGCAAGATACAGAATATTTTGACGACTTAGCAGAAACTTTGACATCTGACTTTTACAACCACTTGTTCTCATATTTTATGACATTAGATATTTCTAAGTTCAATCCAAGACAAATTCCATATACCGAAGAGAGACAAACATTGTTAGAAGCAAACAAGAGTGTATATGAACTGTTTATAGATGAGACTAACTTTGAGTGTTTAGATGAAAGGTCATTGTACGACTCGTATAAACAATATTGTCAAGAGTATGGTTATATGGCAGCTTCTAAACGTACATTCTTGGCAAATGTCAAAAATCTTTTAGACATACAGAACGGCGTATATACAAAGAAAAATTTTTCTGAGTAAATTTAAAAAAAATATTTTTTTATCCGATAGAAAAGATGACAAAATTCATCTCAGTAAACAAGTACATGTCAGGACTTAAAGAAGAACTAGACCCATTCACATATTTGAATGTTTACTTCTACCATTTTGAAAAGTCTTCATTCAGCAAAGTTTGGAACATCGAACCAGTTAAGTTTGCTATTGTGACTAAAAATGGTGCGAAATTTGAAGACTTAGACATAGAAGGTTTGTTAGCAGTCAAAGAAAATTTTGACAGAAGGTTCTCAAACCTTAAAGAAGGCAAAGCATACAAACTTGTTATACCTTATGAACCAAAGAAAGCAGACGACTATGAATATTATGAGTCTAAGATAGTTGAAGTTCAAGGTAAATTGGGTAAAAAGATTTTAGAGTCTAAGCCAGTGTTTGCTCCTAAAGAGGAAGAGAACATTGACATTGACCCAGAAATGTTCTAAAAATAAAATTTTATTTTTACATGTCATATCTCCCCTTCTCTGGAACTGGCTCTGGTTCAGGTTCTTTCTTCTCTTCTACTTTTTTCTCTTTCTTTCCTTTCTTCTTCTTTTCTGGTGGAGTTATGTCAAATTTCTCAGAACCATATTTCTGTAAAAGTTCTTTGTCCTGTAATAGCTCATCTATTCTGTTTTCTATTTCATCTTCAAGAACAGCGCATGTGTCTTCTTTGCATTCTAAGAACTTTTGTTGGACTTCATCTTTCCAATCGGCGTCATCTCTGTCAACAAGTCTGTCATTGACAAATTTTAAGACTGCTCTTTGTAATGTTTTATGGTTCTTGTCATATTCCCAGAAACAGAACTTTAGAACAAATTCACCTTTCTTGTTACACTATGTAAGATTTTATGGTCGACAGATGTTTGCTGTCAAAAGTTGTCTCGAATATAGATAGCGAAATCGCTAGACATTTTCAAAAAGATAAAATTTTAATTTTTCTAAAAATATGTTAGAAAAAAAGTTTGCTGACATTGACAAGAAATTTGAGAATGTTTTGAAGAAGAACAAGAGGAAGTTAGAAAATGCTCAGATAAAACCTATACATGACAAGTTCTTATTTGCTCAGAATGGTATAACAGGTCTAATCGCACCACCTGGGTCGGGTAAGACTTTCACTTATCTTAAAATGGCTGCACAACAACAAGAACTAGATGAGAAGAACCCATTTTATGAGTTAGTTGTCATTTGTAGTACTTCTGGTCAATTTGACCAAACCGTCAATTCGTTCAAAGATATTATAAAAAAGTCTAAGTTGTATGTATAAAAGTACTGAGTTGTTAGATTGGATAAAGAAGTACCAAAGAAGAGTTTTGAAGTACAATGCTATAAATGAGTATATAAATTCGAAGTTTAAAGACCCAAATGAGGAATGCAGAGAATATTAGAGAAGAAACACTTCCGAAACAAACAGAAAGAGATAGAATACATTTCGAAGAAATTGCAATCTTACGATTGGAAGACTTACCCTCATAGATGTCTTCTTATCTTAGATGACTTTGCTTCTCATCCTTTGTTAAAGAACAGAGAACAAGACATGTGTCGAATTCTTAAAAGCTCAGACACTTTAACATCTCAGTTGTCATTTGTGTACAGACAGCAAAGAGTTTAAGTAAAGATGTAAAGAGAATACTGACTGACATAATACTTTTCCCTGGATTGTCCGAAGACGATTTCATGGAACTTATGAAAGAGTCCATGCAGGTAAGTTTGACAGACATGAACTGGGAGAAGTACAAAGTCATACAGACCCTCATACTTCTTTCAGAATTCAATATCTACGCAAACAAAGTTCAAATTGTAAAAAGTCAAGCTTGAAAAATAAAGAGTTTTAGTCTTAGTCTGTTGTGGTGCTGGGGCTGTCGGTTCTTCTGGCTTTGGAATGGACTCGGTTGGTGGTACGTCGGACATTCGTTTGTGTCCTGTCGGAAGGAAGAACTTTTTCTGTCGGAAGGAAGGACTTTTCCAGTTGTCGGGAAATTTTTTCTCTGTCTGAAGGAAAAATTTTTCTGTCGTTCGACCAAAAAGTTCTCATTTTCGAAAATTGTGAATGGTTTACGGACGAACAACAGGAAATTTTTTTTCCAGTTGTCAGGAAATTTTTTTCCAGTTGTCGGGAAATTTTTTCCAGTTGTCGGGAATTTTTTTCTTGTCGGATGGAAGGACTCGGAATGTCGGAAGGAAGAACTGGAATGCAGAAGGATTGACAAGACAATTTACCTTATAGAGCTACCTGAGCCATCTGAAGTCAAGCGTAAAAATAAATGGTTCATCTACTCTACTTGTTGAAGTTGTCAAAATACTCTGTTATTTTTTCTTTTAACAATGGCAAATCTTCTTGAAGGTAAGTATTGTACAACCTTTCATATCATAGTGTGTTTGAGGTAACGTATCTTGAACTATTTGTTTCACATCTTCATTTGGGTCATTGAAATCGGTAAGTTTTTCGCGATAGAACCAATTTCTGTCAGATTTGTAAATCTTAGCAAGGTCGTAAAAGCTTTTGTTGTTTCTTCTGACTAAATGCAACATAACCATATCTTTATCTTCTTCATTTTCCATCTCTTCAGTATAAATCATATACTTATAGTTCTTTTCCTTACCTTTTGGTACCGAACGTGGTATTCTTTTCTGAATGTTTTTGTCTCTTTTGCTTCAATGACTTCATCTTTTGCTTGAAGTTTCTTTTCCATCTCTTCACGTTCTTGTCTATGAATTTCATCTAACATCATGAAAATATAACAAGCATAGCGAGGTGACGCCCACATTGCAACAGCATTTACAAGAAGTCTATGTACCATACCAACCTCTCAAACCAGGAGCCAAATTCTTGCGATTTTCGTACGGAATCTCTACCCTCGGTTTTCCGAGGGTAGCAAACATATGAGGAAATTCTTCTAAAAGTTCTTTTGTCTGTTGGTTTTCAAACCAATGGTATGCTTGCTTTGTAGAACGAAGAGTATTCAAAATACTTTGCATTTGGTACATATCGTCTTTGACCGAACGAATGAGACGGAGTTGTTTGTTAAACTGAACCCACTCATATTCTTCATTTATAGCTTCATGAACGATAGCAGTTGTTGTGTTCTCTGTTGTTGACATATCTGTCTTTATATTCCGGATAAAAAAAATAAAAAAAAATAAAATTAGCGTTATTTTCTATCTTGTATATAAAAGACCAAAAATAAACGCTTTACATGTATTTTTCAGCAACTTCGTCAAATAATTTTATAGCTTTGTCGATCTCATCTACTTCAAACGTTTCTTTACCTTTCGTGGGAGCACCATACATTTTCTCAAACTTTTCAAGCAGTTCTGTTTCTGCAGCTCTCATATCGTTAACAAACACAACCTTAACTCTATTGACTGTAGAGTCATATCTTTTAGTTATATTAAATGTTCTTCCTATCTTATATCTCTTTGTATTGAAGTCTTTCGGTTTCTGAACGATGTAAAGTAAGCCTTCACTGCAACGTTCCGTATCGAATGAACCATATGTTATGAAATTATATCCAACAACTGGGTCTAACCAGAACAAAACTACTGGTATAAGACTTTTGTCTATAAGATATGCTGTAGTTCCATGAAATCTTACCGATATCATAAGCTCAGGATTTCTTGTCAAAATTTTCTGAGATGAAGCATTTTTAACCCAGTCGTTTGTTTTCTTTCCAGATGGAGATATAATGTCTGACAAAGAATATTTGTTGTATTTCTTTGAGTATCTTACGTTTAAATCACCAATTCTAACCATTTTGGTGTCATTGTCTATCTTTCTAACTGTTTCAAACTCAGTGTTTGACATATCTGTCTTTACATACAAAATAAAAAAATAAAAAAAATAAAACTAACTTTATTTTTTCTATCTTAAGGAAATTCATGATTTTTGTTGCTGAATTCAGTAAAAATATATTTTAGGGTAGAATGTTAGATCTAACATGTTTTCTAACATGTTTTCTAACCTCATGAATTTTCATGATTTCTTCGTAAATGTTTTGTCATGATTTCATCGTACATGTTTTGTCAAGACTTCTTCGTAAATGTTTTGTCAAGACTTCTTCTTCGTAATGAGCGTAAATCAGACAAAAATAATGTTTATGTTAGAATGTTAGATCTAACATGTTTTCTAACCTCTTTTCTAACATGTTAGAAAACACACAAAATTCATGAAATTTCATACGGAATTCAATAAAAATAATGTTTATGTTAGAATGTTAGATCTAACATGTTTTCTAACATGTTTTCTAACATGGTCTAAAACATACAAAACTCATGAAATTTTACTCAGAATTCGGCAAAAATATAATTTATGTTAGAATGTTAGATCTAACATGTTTTCTAACATGTTTTCTAACATAACTATTTACAAGCGTTTTACATGGTATATGTTGCGATGGTTCATGACTCTAAACAATTTCGTAGCTTCTATTTCTTCTGTCAGTACATCGAATGTTTTAACAATGCCGAAGGTTTCTTTATATTTCTTCTTGACATCTGAAAGAAGGAAATCGTTAGCGGTTGGATAGTTTTTGTTCAGAAATTCTAACATGTTCATTTTATCTTCTGCTGGTTTTTCTGCTTCTTTCTTTAAATCTGCATAGTCGTTTCGCATACGTTCTATCTCTTTGACGGAAGTAGTTATATTTCCTCATTGCTGCTTTACATTTTGAACATTGCGGATTCATTTTTGCGTTATATTCTGAAACCTTACCTGCTAAAACAACCAAGGCGTCAATGGTTTTCTTCATCTCGAAACATAGCGGTCTTATTTGTTCGTTCCATACCTTACCCCTACTATCTTTATCTCTTATTTCCCAAACACATTTTGCAACTAATGAAACAAAGTTGTCGTAGGTCTTAAATTCTTCGGATTTGTAAAGGTCAGAGATGTTCTTATATACCATGTCGCAATCTTTGTCCATAACCTTATGGTTGCAATGAAATCCAAGAAACTCATAGTTAACCTTTCGTATGAACTTCTTTATTTCTACTGAGTCAGTTGCTTTGACTTCTATTTCATCGAATTCTGGAATAGTAAGCTTTTGTTGTTGGATTTCAGGAAGTTTAGGTAGATGGTCAATAATATCCTGCATTTCATAAAGATACTGTTCATTTGTTTCATCTTTTGCAGTGCAATCTAAATCTCCTTGGAGAAGTTCTTGCTTTATCTTCTGGATTTCTGTTTCGAAAGTATATGAAGAAGGAATGAAGCTTTTCATCTCTACTAACATTGAAGTTGGGTTCATGACTAACGAGTTTGGTGCTGTTGTTGCTAACATGTTCTTACAATAAAAATAAAAAATATTTTTTTAAAAAAACTAACTTTATTTTTTATTTCGGGAAAATTCATGAAAATTCAAGAGGGTAGAAAAGAGGTTAGAAAAGAGGTTAGATATACCCATCTACCCTAAACATTATTTTTGGTGTAAAATTCATGATTTTCGAGAGTTTTAGACCATGTTAGAAAAGAGGTTAGAAAACATGTTAGATCTAACATTCTAACATAAACATTATTTTTGGGTCATTTACGCTCATTACGATGAAGAAGTCTTGACAAAACATTTACGAAGAAATCATGACAAAACATTTACGAAGAAATCATGACAAAACATATACGAAGAAGTCTTGACAAAACATTTACGATGAAATCATGAAAATTCATGAGGGTAGAAAAGAGGGTAGAAAAGAGGGTAGAAAAGAGGTTAGAAAACATGTTAGAAAACATGTTAGATCTAACATTCTAACATAAACATTATTTTTGTCGAAAAAAATGGTTCATTTACTCACAATATTTTTGTACAAAACAACCCCAAGCTTTTAACCTCTCTTCTGCAGCTTCTAATGCTATCTTAGCGAGTTCATATTCTCTAAATTCTCTCTTTAAATCTTCTTGTTCCCATTGGTCTAGTTCGTATGGCGAGTCTCTATAACCAGAACATATCTCACGTTCATGTTCTATTTGTTTTTCATGCATTTTTCTAACTTCTTCTTCGAACAAAGGTTTTGCATTCTCTACTGTATCTTCAAGTTCTTCTTCATCTAATTTCTCATGAACTTTCTTGTCTATGGAGTCCATAATTTTTCCAACTGCTATACAATATTTTGGAGAAGCCCACATTGCTATATAGTTTACGAGTCTTGGGTCTACATACATTCCTCTAACCTGTTTGATTTCATCGGGAATTCCTGCATTAACATTGTATAAAAAGCAACCCGCGGAATTCCGCGGGTTGGTATATTCTTCACAAAATGCCTTATAGTACTCTTCCCAGGACTTATTTTCCAATATCATAAGACAAATTACGGAAAGTGAACCCAAACAAAAAGTGACACAATGCATTTGCCAACCAAATAACTTTACAAAGCAAAAACTTAAATTACTTGTCAAGCTTACTATTCTTATTTTAACAATTAAAAAATTAAATTTTATTTTTTATTTAAAAAAATCATCTTATATCATCTGATATATATATATCTTATTTAAAAAAATCATCTTTGTCTGAATGTTAAACTATTCGGACAAAGTTTCCCGCTGTTTGCGAAGGAATTGTTGGCTATGATGTACTGATTCATGATCAGTACATCATAGCCAACAATTCCTTATACAAAGTTCAAAAACTTGGGTGCAATCAGTTCTGATTGCACCCAAGTTTTTGAACTTTCTCGAGGGAATGAAAGGTAAGAGGTATACATTATGAATATATACCTCTTACCCTTCCATTCCCTCTCTGACAGCGGGAAACTTTGTCTGAATGTTAAACTATTCAGACAAAGTTTCCCGCTGTTTGCGAAGGAATTGTTGGCTATGATGTACTGATTCATGATCAGTGCATCATAGCCAACAATTCCTTATACAAAGTTCAAAAACTTGGGTGCAATCAGAACTGATTGCACCCAAGTTTTTGAACTTTCTCGAGGGAATGAAAGGTAAGAGATATCCATTTCCTTTCACCTTCGTTCTCAATAATTAACTTATAAATTTTTTAAAGCAAAAAAAGTCTGATTTTTTTTGACAAGTAAATATATAGGGAATTTATCCGACCAAATAAGTGTCACTTTTTCGGTTCACCTCACTTTCCGTAACTCGTCTTACAACACCAACAACCTTCTAAAGTCTTTCCTAAACTGCTGACACATATTTGTTACATTTATATAACCATCCTTGTCTCTACGTAAGACTTCAATACCGTTGTAAGTGCCTTTTGTGAATGTTTCGCCATTAGATTTGTTCGTGAACGTTTTTGCTTCGACTGTCATATCTGTTCTTACAATAAAAATAAAAAATATTTTTTTGGGTGGCTTAACCGTCGGACATTCGTTTGTGGCTTAACCGTCGGACATTCGTTTGTGGCTTAACCGTCGGACATTCGTTTGTGGCTTAACCTCAAAACAAGCATTTCGTGAAGAATATACCAACCGCCGGAATTCCGGCGGTTGCTTTTTTATACAAAACATGTACGAAGAAGTCTCAACAAAACAAGCATTTCGTGAAGAATATACCACCCCGCGGAATTCCGCGGGGTGCTTTTTATACAAAACATGTACGAAGAAGTCTCAACAAAACAAGCATTTCGTGAAGAATATACCACCCCGCGGAATTCCGCGGGGTGCTTTTTATACAAAACATATACGATGAAGTTTATTTCCTGTGTTGTTGTCAAAATGTCATGTTGTCACACTTTTTCAGAGAAGTTAAAATGACCGAGTGACCGAGTGACCTGGTCGCCTAAAATATATTTTTTTCTATCTTAAGGAAATTCATGAAAATTCACCTGTTGAATTTTGTATAAAAAGCAACCGCCGGAATTCCGCGGGGTGGTATATTCTTCACGAAATGCTTGTTTTGAGGTCGAGCCACTTTTGGCTCCACCTCTTTTTTCAACCAAAAACTCATTTTTGTCGAATTCAGCACAAAATTCATGAAAATTCAACGGGTGAGAAAACAGGTGAAAAAACAGGTGAGAAAACAGGTGACATCTCACCTCTTCACCTAAACATTATTTTTGGGTCATTTACGCTCATTACGATGAAGTTTCGACAAAACATAAACGATGAAATTCATGAAAATTCAAGAGGGTAGAAAAGAGGTTAGAAAAGAGGTTAGATATACCCATCTACCCTAAACATTATTTTTACTGAATTTAGCAACAAAATGAACGAGGTCAGGATGTATGTAAATACCTTTGAATTCATTCATAACACCCTTTGTAAGCTCATAAAATGCTTGTTTTGAGGTCGAGCCACTTTTGGCTCCACCGTATTCTTTCAACCTGAAGCATTTAATATATGTAAAAATATATTGTTTTAAAATGGTATGCCATTTCATATTTCTCATCTAACAAACATGTTGTCTGACTGCTTGAGGGTTACGTTTGTACCATTCGAACTTGACACTTGCAATTCCTTCAATTGCATTCAAAATGTCTGAGTCGGAGTCAAACATTTGTTCTCTCTTTGTAGTCTTGAAAGCGTCAAGAAGTTGTGCGGCTGTTTGTTCATTGCCATGCGCATAGTATATGTGACCATCTAAATCTGTTACGGTTAGTCTGAGATTGTATCCTTTCTTATTTCCGTCTTGTATGGCAGCAAGTACACCCATGAAGCCTTCTTTGTTCTTTCCTTCGTCAAAGTTTACTGTAAAGGTTCGACCAGATGTAATTTGACTTCTAACTTCACGGTACTTCTCATATGCATATCTTGTTCTTTCCATGGGAGCATGACCATCCTCTGCACTACCTTTTTTCCTTCTCAAAGGATGCAATTGTTCGTCATGTTTCCAGTAGAATCTGGCAAAGCCGTCGTGTCCTTCAACTTGCGGCTCGTTAACATTGAAAGGCAAGTTCATAAGACGTTCTTCTTCTAACCTCTCTAGTCTGTTTGGATAATTGGCGCGCGCTGTTTCCAAGTCCATCTCGTAGCGAAGACCAGCCAGTTTGTCATAGACTTTTATGGGTCTTCCCTTCCTATATTTAAACTTCTTCGAAACTCTCCAACCATATCTTTGCAACTCTGCTTTTATTCTAGCAGACCTTCTATCCATTCTATATGGGGGCATTTTTATAAAAATAAAAAAATGTTTTAAAATGGTATGCCATATAGCTTCTTGAATTTGTTAAGAAGTATTTGAACGTGTTTTCCATCTGTATCTCTAGTGTTTACATAAGCATAGCCTTCCTTAGTAAAACATACTTGTAATTTCCTATAGTTTACGCCGGTATAAAAGTAGAAAGAGTCTTGTTCTTCGCTATAGTAGTAAAACTCAAACGTATGCTTACCATAGTCTGTAATTTCAATTGCTTCATCTTCTAGTTCGTCGACAAATTCGAATACAATATCTCGAAATTTGCCTATGTTCTTATTGTTTTCAGAACGAGTGACCCAGCGTAAGTTTTCAAGTCTATTGTCGTTTCTTATACGGTTTATATGGTCTACAAGAGGTAGATTGTTAGGATTCGGTATAAAATGAGTTGCAATGACAACATGTTTAAGATAGTGTTTCCCACCAATCCTCATCCTAGCATATCCGTTATTTTGCTCCCATTCGCTTAAAACTCTCTTTGTCTTTTTGTTTCTGACTTCGAATGACTCACAACAGTGAATTTCATATTTCTCATCTAACAAACAAGTTTTCCAACGGTCTTCTCCAACAAACTCAGCGTACATTTCAAATAAAATAAAAATATATTTTTTTAAAAATATTTTGTTTTAAATGGTATGCCATTTCATATTTCATCGTCTAATTTCTCATGAACTTTCTTGTCTATGTTTTGTTGAGACTTCTTCATCTAATTTCTCATGAACTTTCTTGTCTATGTTTTGTTGAGACTTTCTTGTCTATGTTTTCCCAACGGTCGTCTCCAACAAAACTCAGCGTACATTTCAAATAAAATAAAAAAATATTTTTTTTGAAAAATGTTTTTTCCTTTACTTAACATAACCACCAGCTACCATAAGTCTTTGACGCCAACCCATACCAGCTAATGAAGGTTGACTTGGTTTAGTCTGGAGACTAAACTTTGGTTTTGGTTTATCTTCAGTTTTTGGTTTCTCTTCTTCTATCGGTTTTTCGTCACTTTTCGGTTCCTCTGACTTTACCTCACTTGCAGGTATGGTTGTGTCGTCAACATCTTCGTAAATATCATATGCCATTTGTTTTTGTTTTCCTTTCAACTTTTTGTGTTTGTTGTAAAGTTTAGAATATTTCGACTCTAAGTCAATGAGATGTTCTATAATGAACTGTTGGTCAGTGAAGTAAACTTTTCCATCTGTTGTCTCGAAAGCTCCTTCAGACTTCAATATTTTATTTGTGAGAGTCTGTTTCTTTTTTGAGATACTAGCCGTTCCATTTCTATGAAAAGTGACTTTATAGTTAGGGTTTGTATTTCCAGACCTGGCACTTTCTATTATTGAATTTTTCTCTTCATCTGTAAGTTCTTTGACAGGTTTTGACAATGGTTCTGAACTTTTTGTTTGTGGTGTCAAATCTACCGTTTCAACTTCTTCGGTCATTTCATCTCAGTAAAAAATTTTAGTTTGGTTTGTTTTCAACTGGTTGTTGTTGTTTTTTAAGTCGGTCTAAAACTTCCTGAGGTATAGGAAGAACTTGACAAACACGTGGTGGTGTAACTGCTGGAAGCCGACAAATCCATCTTGAGCCCATTTGTCTCAATGCTGTATTGTTCATTTCATCTCAGTAAAAAAATTTACATTCCCCACGTTTGAGGTGGTTGAGGTTGGTTGTTGTTTACCCACTGTTGTGCATGGTTATATCCTCTGTTAAAGAATCTTTCACCTTGGTCCATATAGTGCCCTGCTTGGTTATAGTAGTCATTTGCTTTGTTATAATAGTTTCCTGCTTGTCTGGAAACATTGTCCATCCATCCTTGAACTTTTCCTCTTGTTTCAGGATTTGGAATAAGATTTGCTGCATCTCGTGCTACATCCCAACCTTTCTGTACAGTTTGTATAATAGGTTGTGCTTTCTCTTTAAGTATACCTAATGTACTCAAAATCTTCCTTCCAACTCCAAATACACCTCTGGCTATTGTTCCCACTGCGGGCAAAAATCTGGATGCAACTCCTGCTAATGCGCCAAATAAACCCATTTCTTATGGGTTAAAAAATGACGAATCCAAACAAGGACCCCTATGTTTCTAAGGCAACAAAGAAAGCACTCATGATAAAAATCTTTAGTTCAACACCAAATGCTTGGTTTATGGATATCTTGGAAAACATTCCGAGGTATAGAGAAGATGGACCTCCATACTGGCTAATATTTGTCGGTCAAAACACAAGATACTGTGAAGCCATACCATTATGGTCCAAAAATATTTTAGATGTGAAAACTGCTTTGACAATATTCGTTGACAAATACCATCCAACAAAACTGACATCTGACTGTGAAAGTTCTTTCAAATCAGATGATGTAAAAAACTATCTGCGTTCAAAAAATGTAAACCAATATTTCATTGTCGACCAAAACCATTCTGCTCTTGGTGTCATTGACGGTTGTATAAAAATGTTAAGAGACTTAAACCAACCACAAGGTGGTGAAGCAAATGAAATGTCATATGACGACAAATATAGACACTTCTCCATGGCAAAGATGAGACAAGTTTTAAATATTTACAATAGCCGTAAACAAAAAGGTTTGGGAAACCACTCCCCCGAAGAAATGAAAAACAACCCTGACTTAGAGAAAGACTATATATTTAATAATTTAGTCAAAAGAGACAAACAAGAAAGAATGCCGGGCTTCAAACTTCAGAAAGGTGACAAAGTAAAAATAGAAATACCTAAACGCGACCCATATGAAAATACTATTGACTATGACAACAATGGGAACTCGACAGGTACTCACATTCGTGTTCGTAAAAATAGAAGAAAGTATACAAGAGAATATTATGAAGTTTTAGGCAAACATGGCAAAATGTACACACTGCAAGCAGAAGATAAAACTACTATTGTCAGACCTCGTTTCAAACTTGTCAAAGTTCAAGGTGGTATACTTTCAAAGACAGTTCCTAACAAATATAAGACAACTCCTGACGAATATGCTAAAGAAGTTGAAAATGACGACTAAGCAATTCTATACCATGCGTAAACTGTCATGTAAGGTGGCATATATTCTTTACTTTGTCCCGTTGTTTGCGTATATCCTGAAACGAAATGTGTATGGTTTCCTTCTCCCTGAGTGTCATCCCAGTAACAATTTATAGCAAACTTAACGTCGTCTTTAACATCATATCCTTGACCTTTTGTCATTCCTGACCAATCCCAATATCTATGCTTATGCCAACCTGCTTGAGATGTACTTAAATCTATGTAGTGACTGTGTGCAGGTAAATTTTCACCTGAAATCGTTTTACTTCCACCTGTTTCCTTTGAAGAGTTTGCACAATACAAAAACCTGTCGACTATTTGTTCCCATGCACCAACACCAAACATTACTTGAGGACCTCTTGCTTCCATAGATGTATAAATAGAACCTACTGGGTTCATTAAATCAAACATATGAGATATTATAGGATTGTCTCTTTTGAACTTAAAATATAGTGCAACTATTTCAGGTTTCTTCTGGTTTGTGTCAGAATATTTTTTATAATATAATCTTATGTTTTCAGGGTAGGTAAAATCTTGACTATAATATTTATTTCTGTCATCTTCATAATAGTATACTATTCTCGTTTTTTTTATTGCATTATATCTTTTATATCTATAATATTCTAAATATAATGTTTGCTTTTTTGGGTCTACATGTGCGTCAACACCATAGTCATAATAATATGGTGCTGGAGCTGGGTTAGGTAATGTCATATCTGTCATTTCATAAACTCTTAAATATTTCTTTTGTTCGTCTCCATATAAGTTTAAGTAGCAGTTGTTGTCTAATGGAACTTTAACTTGTGTACCATCATTCTTTATATAGCCTACATACATTTCATTGTTATTTTTCGGAATGAGTTTATACCGTATACCATTTTTTAAGGAGTGTACAAACTCCCATCTAAAATATTTGTTTTCTTCATTGACAGAAAAGTCACCAACAATAGTTTCAATATTTTTCGTTGTTCCTATCAAACTTTGGTATATTTCATTGACATATGTTTTATCTGCTTTCTTTTCAAGGCTAACGTTTAAGTCTGTTATTTCAGAAGATGTATGTGTATGTCCAACGTCACTTTTCCTGTTTAAGGTTTCTTGTAAGTTTGTAATATTTGCAATGGTATGTGTATGTCCAACGTCACTTTTCCTGTTTAAGGTTTCTTGTAAGTTTGTAATATTTGCAATGGTATGTGTATGTCCAACGGCACTTTTACTGTTTAAGGTTTCTTGTAAGTCTGTTATTTCAGATATAGAATGTGTATGAGTCTTTTTAGAATATTCGTTTTCAGCTCTTGTCACTTCACTTGACATTTTATTGTCAACATATGTTTTGTCCGCTAGTTCAGGATGAGTATGTTCTTTCGTTGCATATGTTGCATCTGCTCTGTCATGTTCTTCTTGAACTTTTTCAATGACATATTCTTTGTCAGCTTTGTTGTCAACATCCGTTTTCAAAAGAAGTTCATTTATAGGTTTCTCGTTTAAAGTTCCTTTTGTTGGATTTATACAGACAGTATGGTTCTTATTGTCTTGAAACAGAAACTCATCTGTCATTGGGTTTAATGTCAGTTTTAAGTTTCCTTCTTTCAATGACTCAGATATCTTAGAATAGTTTGAAAAGTTTGTTGTGTTCTTATTTAGAGCTTGTATAATGAGTTGTCGGTTGTGTTGTATTTCTCTCATAGACGCTGTTTCATTTGACATTTTTATTCTAGATAAAATATGCTTCCAATAGAAAAAGAAAATTCAAGAGTTGCTACAACTAAACCATTAGATGAACTTTTTACTAATGTCGGTCAAAAGTTTGAGACAGAGACCGTAAAGCATGAAGGCTATCGTTTTGACTACCCATTAAGATGGTTAAGAGACCCATCTGTCACAAAAGCTATTGGCTTTCGTAGAATGAAGTTTGTGTCTGTAGAAGATAAAAGTTTTCCATTTATTGTAAGGTTTCATATAGATTATATATCTGAAGGGAAACGAAAAATGTGGGAAGAAATTGAGCTAATACAAGTTGACCTTTCATCTTCTCTACAGACTGCGTTAAAAAATATAGAAGATAAAATAAATTCATGTTATGCAAAATATGCTGATGAATATGCAAATACCGAGAGCACACTTTATGTGAGAATTGTATATGACAAACAAAATTCACAAGTGTCATTTCAAATCTACGAAGACAATCCAAAGAAAGACGAACAAATATATACAGAATTCACTGCAATGTCATGGTATTATTTGCAAAGAATGTTAAATCAGAAAGTCGAACTTCCTTTAGCAAATATTTACAGTCGATATGCAAGAGATGAACCATATTTATTTAAAGATGTTTTCGACCCAGCTGCTATTATTGTTCATGCTTCATTTTCTGGCGCCCAAAACTCTTTCTTATGCTTGGCAAATGACTTTTACGAAAAACCTACAAAGTTATACGAACCACCAAGTGGAAGTATTTCAGACTTTCAAGTATGGTTTACTACAGATGGAAGAAAAAGAATAATTCCATTATACCATGCGTTTTACTTAGAACTTAGTTTCATATACAACTACTATCGAACGGTAAAAATATAATTTTTTAATACGGTTGAGGTGTTGGATTTGGTTGCCAACTAGACTGTGGTGCAGGTTCAGGCTGTTGTATAACAGGAGCTTGTTCTTCTGGTTCAGGGTCTTTAGGTATAATACCAACGAACTGACCTACTCTTTTACCAATATTTTTGACACCGTTCCATACTCCTCTTCCGACAGATTTTATTCCATTCCATATACCTCTTCCAACATTTCGAAAGAAGTTTCCAATACTACTGAAGAAGCCCATTTTACTATATGTAAAAATCTAATGTCCGCCTAGTCTCTTACGTTTCCTGTTGAGTTCCATAGCATTCTTTAACTGGAGCTCATACATTCTGTTTCTCCTCTGGTAGAAAACATATTCTGGGTCAACTCCTGTGTTCGCGTCATCTGCATAAAGTTGTTTATATCCCACTTCAGGGTTTGTATAAAACTCTTTCCATCTCATATTTGCATACCATGGTGGCAAACCTAACGCAGCGTCATTTGACATGGCAGTTTGCATTTGTACATCTGTTGGCACTTGACCATAGTTTGCCATTGCAGTTTGTATTCTAACTTCATTTGGAATATTCTCTGGGTTTGGTTGTCCAGGTTGCTGTGCATTCGCTAAGTTCTGTGCGTCCATTTAATATTAGATAAAAATATCTCTTACGTACATATACTGAACATTTGCAGGCATTGGTTCATCTTCATATTCTCTATATCTTTCTGCCACGTCAAATAAATAAATGACACAATGGAAAAAACCTAAAACAAGTAGTCCTATTTCAAACCACATTTACTTACTAATAAAATTTCTTTGTTATGACACTTTCTCCGGTTTATAGGTCCTCTCTCATATTCTATCTTGTCATATATAAACTCATAGTCATGTATGTCCTCTAACCATCTCATAACGGTTTCCAAACCACTTTTATCGGATGTAAAGTAAAAGCATGGATGGTTATGTAAAACGTCTAAAGTTTCTAAAGAGTCTCTCAAAGTCCAGTCTACTTGGTATTGAAAATCCCATGTGTTATAGAACGGCGGGTCCACTATAAAGAAAACATTTTCCTTGTCTTTATATTTTTCATACAAATCTGTCCAATGACATCTCACAAACTCTATACCCTCAATATATTTATCTATGTCCTCTTTGAAAACATTTGTATAGTTAAGATATAAAACTTTTGACATAAGTGTTTCAATGTCATGAACTCTTATAGAACCACTATATAATAGTCTAGCAGATATACTATCCCAGTCTATATATTCTGCTTTTTTCAAAACCTCTCTCACAATATTTTTCTTATCTAATGGTATACGTTCCATCTTACCTATAGGTATCTTTTCTTTTAACTCTTTCAATATTTTGTTTGTGTCTGGTATATGTTTGAGACGGTTCATATAGTTGTCGAAGTCATTGCATATAATCTTTGAGTCTGGGAATATTGTATGGCACAAATGGGATATATAGAAACTTCCACCGAACAAATCTACAAATGTTAGACCATTCGGTAGTTTCTTAAGTTCTCTCAATAGAATATCTTTACATTTACTCTTATTTCCAAAGAACGGTAACGGTGGTTTTGTAAAATTCATTTTATATATATAATAAAAATGTTTTTACCTGAAAAGTGACAGAAAAGTGACAAAACATTTACGATGAAATCATGAGTTTTCTACGATGTTAGAAAACATGTTAGAAAACGTGTTAGATCTAACATTCTAACATAAACATTATTTTTGGGTCATTTACGCTCATTACGAAGAAGTCTTGACAAAACATTTACGAAGAAGTCTTGACAAAACATTTACGAAGAAGTCTTGACAAAACATTTACGAAGAAGTCTTGACAAAACATTTACGAAGAAGTCTTGACAAAACATTTACGAAGAAGAAGTCTTGACAAAACATATACAATGAAATCATGACAAAACATTTACGATGAAGTCTTGACAAAACATATACAATGAAATCATGACAAAACATTTACGATGAAGTCTTGACAAAACATTTACGAAGAAGTCTTGACAAAACATTTACGAAGAAGTCTTGACAAAACATTTACGAAGAAGTCTTGACAAAACATTTACGAAGAAGTCTTGACAAAACATTTACGAAGAAGTCTTGACAAAACATTTACGAAGAAGTCTTGACAAAACATTTACGAAGAAGTCTTGACAAAACATTTACGAAGAAGTCTTGACAAAACATTTACGAAGAAGTCTTGACAAAACATGAAAACATATATAATTTGTGAAAAGCTCCTGGAAGACCTCCGAATAAAAACTTCATTTATGTGGGCTAGAAGGCACGAAGTGCCTGGAAGACCACCCCAAGAAAAAAAAAACTTCATTATACCAATCATCCTCAGGGCTAGAAGGCACGAAGTGCCTGGAAGCCCCACTCCCTTTTTTTTTTTTTTTAATATCCATTATAAAATTCTTTAAATTTGGAAAATTAAATCTAAATCGATATCAGAGAATTCATAATCGTCTAAAATGAACTAACAATAGCTTATGATAGCAAATATTCCTTGAAGTAAACAACAATGATTTAAATTAAAATGTAAAAAAAACTAAATTATTAAATTTATTTGTTTAAGAAGAAGAAGGAAGACAAATAAAGAGTGCCTCCACAAAATATGAGTGCATACAATAAAATATCTTATTGGATGATATAAAGAAAGATCCAATTAAAGTAATGCAACCAGAGCCAAATCCTTTGTGGTTAGAAAATTCCGTCACAGCCTTCCAGCTATTATAGCTTACAACGCCATCAATTCCTCCAGAGCCACCCCCCCCCTCCGCTCCCATTTCTAGGGTCGAGGATATAGTAATTTCCTCCTCCAAACTTTCCCCCGCCACCGCTTCCATACCATTCACCTTTTCCAATACCTTTAGATCCGCATCTATCTTTTTGGATCCATTCACAGCCATCTTGGGTTCCAATTGCAGCCATTCCAGTAGAATCTCTTCCACCTTTCAGGCCACCACCTTTTCCTCCTATGAACATATACTCATTTCCAAAAGAGCCCCCGCCGCCGCCCGCAATCAAAATACGGCTATCAAAATTTTGGTTCCAGGGGCCACTCGAGGTTCGAAAGTCAGAGGCACCACCACCACAGCCATCGCCATTATTCAGGCCACCAGCCCCACCGTTATATGAAGGGCCATAACTGTCTGTAGTGTTTGCAGTGCCTCCAAGATGGAGGTAAAGAGTTTTTATCGAATCAACAATCAAAACACCGGCTGAATGGCCGCCGGTACCACCTTCAACAAGTGGCCCTTGGTTTCCATTAGTGACATTGCCGCCTTGGGCACCCCAAACTTCAAGAAAGTATTTTCCTCTTGAAAGATGAATCTCATATGGGTAACAATCAAAATGACTGGCGCAAGGGTATTCAAAGAAGATTTTACGAGGGTTACTGGGTGTTTCATGTACCTTTGAACGAATCCCATTAGTAACTTTGACTAAGTTATGGAAAAAATATAGGACTTCATTTGTCATGTTGTTTTATGACGAGAAACTTTGGATTAGGGTTGTTAGATTCCCGACGATAGGTGTCTTGGAAGATTTGCCTGGTGTCATCATAGTGTCTTTAAATCAAAAATTTTATTTTGGAGTTAGTTTTATTGATTTTTCAATAAAAAACATTTCTAAAACAAGAAAATAAAACGATAAAATATTTATATTTTATATAAGGATCTTATATATTTAAAATAAATATCATTTTATTTTTTTCATTGGTGTCTGTCAAACCATAATACACTATTCAAAAATTCTAGGGTTGTTAAAAATATCAAAAATTAGCGTTTTGAAGACACCATGGTGTCTTATAATTTTCCCTTCCTTATTGGCGTGTAGAAATAAATGCGCCAATAGATTGAAGAAGAAGAATTGTTTTTCTCTTAATGAACTTTCATGTGTCTTGCGGTTTCAAAAGACACCTTCAAATTGAACGATAGCACAGACACTATTGAATTTTACCCATTTTATTTAGTTTTTACCCTTTTTATTTTTAAGAATTAATGACTGAAACAGCCGTTTTGCTATGACCTCAATCACTTTTATTTATTATTTTAAATATTATTTAATTTTATTATTTGAATAGGCCAACTTATATTTGAGAAGCTCAATTTGAGACCACTTAATACATTGAAATATCATAAATATTGAAATATTAAAAAGTGTATTTCAAAATATTGAAATTATAAAAATTTATAATACTGAAATTGAGACAAATTAATAAATTCAATGTGTTTTTTTTGAAATAACTCTCAAATATTATTTTTTTGTTTATTTAATGATGAATAAATATGATTGCTTTAGTCAATCATAAAAACTAATTTAAGTTTAAAATAATGAAAGGATAATTTGATCGTTTTGTAAAATACAATTATTTTGATGATTTGCAAGAATCTTTGAAAAGAATATAATATAGGTTCTATTTTTGTAAAATTTATCCAAATCATGTATTACATAAATTACGATTAAAACGATGAAAGAACCAAAAGTGTGTTTTGTGTTTTGTTGTTGCGTGTTGGATGCGGGATCCTGTTATTTCCGAAATCGACAAAAAATTTGGAAATTTAATTTCCGAAATCGAAATTATATTAATGTTTTTAATATTCTTATATCAAAACGATTAAAGTTCATTAAGAGAAAAACAATTCTTCTTCTTCAATCTATTGGCGCATTTATTTCTACACGCCAATAAGGAAGGGAAAATTATAAGACACCATGGTGTCTTCAAAACGCTAATTTTTGATATTTTTAACAACCCTACTTTGGATCCATTAGTCGTTTGATTTTATATCTAGGCTTATTCCTATGCATGGAAAATAAAAAATTGGTACCTTTTGGTCTAATTGGTTGGTTCATAAAATTGATAGAAAATTCCGTTGGGATTCATTCAAAAATATGACACTTTTCATAACAAAAGTCAATTAAATAAGCCAAAGATTGTGTTAAATAATTCTAATTCAATAAAACAACCTCATTTAAATGTATAACTTTGACAAAATAATCTAGATTAAAATTTGAATTTTTTTATTCTAACATATAAACAAAAGTTGGCTTACAAACCAGTATAATGGTGCATAAAATGAATTGCATGAACATATTTTGTAACCAATCTCAATCAATGTAATAGAGGCAGTTCCAAATCCTTTATGATTTGAATATTCTGTCAATGCTGTCCAAGCGCCATAACTAATAACTCCATCAATGCCGCCAGAGCCCCCTCCGCCGGCACTGCCATCTTCATCGCCTACTTTATAATTACCACCGCCCCATTTTCCTCCACCCCCACTTCCAAACCAACCTCCTTTACCAATTCCTTTTGTTCCACATCGTTCAGGTTGATCGCCACTGCATCCGGTTTGAGTTCCTATTGCAGCATGGCCAGTGGAATCTCTCTCACCATTAATTCCACCACCTCTGCCACCTATATATACAGCACTATTGCCATAAGAACCCCCGCCGCCGCCCGTTATCAGAATGCGGCTGTCAAAATTCTGGTCCCAGGAACCATTCGATGTTCGAAAGTCAGAAGCACCACCACCACAACCATCACCATTATTCACTCCATTACCACCACCGTTATACGTTACTCCTTGTAAATGCTGAAGGGAATAGAGTCAAAAAATTCAATAGATCCTTCACAGGTACCATTAAAATCACCTCCAATATATACACTATCATTGGAACCGAAGCTTGTTCATATTGTTTGTGCACTAAACTTGATTTAAGCCAATCTCATATAGAGGTAATTGAATATGGAGCGTTCTTATGGGCTTCACTTACAAGTGTTATCTTCTCGCCTTATATCACTACATTAAATGATAATGCATTTGGCCTTTGTCCTCTTACATCAATAAATATTGTCTCTACTATTAGATTTATGACAGGCTTTTCATTTAATCAATGCCCTTTCCTAGATACTCTGACTGTTGATCCGCAAAATCCATATTTTTATTCTGAAAATAATTTTATTTTTTCGAAAAATGGATCAATATTAGTTCGAACTCCCATTAACTTCGAAGAAGAAGATATACCTAATAAAGAAAATATCCAAGTTTTAGGCAGATGCCTCAGTAGCGGCAGTACATATAAACAGTTTATTGGTTGGGAGAATCTTTCGAGAATTGATGGATACACATTTCATGCAAGCCCCAATCTGAAATTAGTTGATATATCAATGACGCATATCACTTCGATCCCAGATCATGCATTTCAAACATGTCCTATTTTAACAGATATCCGACTTCCTGGAAACTTAACCAGTTTACAAGATCATGCATTTACCTATAATATTCAACTTAGATCCATTTTTATTCCAATAAAAGTCTCTGAAATCAATAATTTAGCTTTTGTTGATTTACATAACTTGAGATTAACAACATATTACGGAGAAACATCTTTTGAATCACCTGATATAATTAGCGATTGTCCTCAATTAAAAACAGTTAGAGTAATTTTTTCATATCCATCAGACAAATTTGGAAACATCAATGTAGTAAGAAATGCATATATGCTTGGAAATACCGAAATATGCCCATCTATCAATCATAAATATTGCTTATTCAATAACTTTAATTCACTTTTCTTATTTACAGTTTTTATCTCAATGTAAAATATCAATCTTTTTTTGATTAAATTTGAGTTAAACTATGAGAAAAAAAATTCAATCTTATCATTAGTAGGATAGGACGGGGTTTGTGACTTTTTTTGTTACATCTATATATAGACGATGCATTAAAATATATTTATAAATAAATCATTAAAAAATTAACATTAATTTTAAAATAATTTATTTTTTATCTTTTATAAAAGAAGCTATATATAGATGATGTCAGATATTCCGCGATTAATTAAACATTGTTTAAATCCTGAATGGGTTAAACTTCAATTTAAAAATGAAGATTGTGAATTATTAAATGAATATGAAAGCCAAAATAAGTTAATGAGGTATAAATATAATGATGAAGAATATTTAATTTCATGGAATCAATGGAGTCATAATCAAAGACCTCATAAACGAGAAGAAGAAATTGAAAATAATGAAATGGAAATCATTGATGACATTAAAGAGGATGGAATTCCTAAATTTTGTAGAAAAACCTTTAGAACTAAGTTAGGAGCATATAAACGTAGAGTATTAAATCCTGAATATCTTAAACATCAATTTAAAAAGGAAGACTGTGAATTATTAAACGCTAATGAATATGAAAATGCTAAATCAAAACTGAGATATAAATATATTGGAAGTGATGAAAGGTGTAAAGATAAAGATAAAGTTTATTCAGTTTCATATAATAACTGGCACACGTTAGGGATAAGAAAACATTTATGAGATTATGGTAAAAGTTCTGAATTCTTTAAATCTAGTATATACGAGAGAGTAAAAGAAATTAGAAATAATTATTTTCATGAATAAAAATAAACTTTAAAAATTCATGTCTTACATTTTGAATAATTTATTTTTAATTCGTATGAAACCGATTTTAAAAATAAATGAAACAGAGGAGGAAGAAATAAATGAAAGTGAAAATGTTCAACAAAAAATAAACGTTGTTAAACCATTTAAACAGATTTCTCAATAGTGCTAAAATGCAGGAAATTCTTGAGTTTTGGTTGAAAGAATACGGTGGAGCCAAAAGTGGCCCGACCTCAAAACAAGCATTTTATGAGCTTACAAAGGGTGTTATAAATGAATTCAAAGGTATTTACATACATCCTGACCTCGTTCATTTTGTTGCTGAATGGTGCTCTGTAAAGTATGCATTTTATGTCAAATATATTATGGATTCCATAGACAAGAAAGTTCATGAGAAGTTAGATGAAGAAGAACTCGAAGATACAGTAGAGAATGCTAAACCTTTGTTCGAACAAGAAGTTAGAAAAATGCGCGAAAAACAATTAGAACATGAACGTGAGATATGTTATGGTTATAGAGATTCTCCATTCGAACTAGACCAATGGGAACAAGAAAATTTAAAGAGAGAATTTAGAGAATATGAACTCGCTAAGATAGCATTAGAAGCTGCAGAAAAGAAGTTAAAAGCTTGGGGTCGTTTTGTACAAAAATATTGTGAGTAAATGTTTTCAGGTCATTCAATAATTAATTATTTTTGAATAACTGAAGGTGTTACCATGTTACCATGTGCTACCAGGTTATTTAACTTCTCTGAAAAAATGATGACAACATGACATTTTGACAACAGTCGGGGAAATAAATGTTTACGTTAATGTTTACGTTAATGTTTTCAGGTCATTCAATAATTAATTATTTTTGAATAACTGAAGGTGTTACCATGTTACCATGTGCTACCAGGTAAATTAACTTCATTAAAAAATGATGACAACATGACATTTTGACAACAGTTCAGGATTAATGCAAAAATAAATTCAAATCATACTTTATACTGCCTCATTTACAGGTATTTCATCGTCAGTAAATGAATCCTCATTATTGTTTGGTTCAATTTGTTTATATAATCCTTTCATTTCTTCTTTCAAAACATAATACCATGTCTGTTTACCATCTATTCTTCTATGTTTCCTATCACATTTATCCTTAATGCTCATTTGGAAATTTTTGTCTTTCATGTCTGATGGTTTGCAGAATAGAGCATTTTTACACGTCATACCTGCACACAATTCATCATAATGTGTATTTATCCATTCATCTAAAGGATTTGTTGATAATTCTATTAAATCTTGTTTGGCTTCAGTCATCGGTATAATTCGTACATTAAATGATGAAAGGTCGTAATTGATAAAATATGTTAGTAAATTATCATAAAATTCCTTTGTGCATGAATCCATTAAATTCTTGAAGTAATCAAATTGACCCTTAAATTTACCATTAACCCTTAAAACTACATATCTTCTGTCTCCAACTTCAATTTTGACAGGGTAAACGTTATTAGTTACGAAAATGAAGTTTGCAACGTTCTGTGCTGTTCTTCTGGGTTGATTCTTTTCATTAATTCTTATCTCATTATCCGTAATAATTGATTTCAAAGCGTTGAAGTTTGCGAGTCTGTCTTCACCTACATTCTTGAGTTCATTAAGTACAAGAAACATTTTATTCTCAACTACTGAATTGAAATTACCCGTTACCTCACTTATTTCAGTAATGTTTTTACATGAATAACCAGCGAGGAGTTCAGAAATAATGTCTGTAAATCTGTTTTTACCTGTTCCCTGAAGTCCTTTCAAAATAATTGCTGTTTCATTCTTGATTCCAGGATGTTGAATCATTGATGCAATCCAGCCGAGAAGGTATTTATACACTTCATCATTATTATCACAAATGGCTTCTTTAATGAAATTCATAAACATCTCAATTTTTGAGTAATCTGGTTTTTCGAGAACGTTGTATTTATAACCTTGAAACGTTGAGAAAACATCTGGGGAATCAGATTTAAAGCAAACACCCTTAACAGTTAATGAAGACAATTGATTTAGTAGTACATCCCATGCTGTTATTGTTTTACCTTCTTCTTTAAATAATTTAATCATTTTGAGTGACTCTTTCATGTTTGATTGAAGAACGAATGATATTTGATTCATTTTATCATGAATATTATAGTCCTTTTGAATGAAATATTTATTTCCACAATCTACAAAACGGATTACACGCGATAAATCTTCAATTACTTCAGAACTGTTTTTATACTGATGATTTTCAGCTTTACGTCTAATATCTGTTATCAAGAATGAATCATCAAGTTTTATATCAAATGTTATTTTTGGTTTACATAATAAAGGTAAAACGTATTCATCATAATATTCTTTTTGATAAAGTTTCAGAATCTTCACTAAAACAAATGGAGAAGTCATTAAATGTGCATATCTACTACGTGCTTTTTCAAAATTACTTTTTGCATTTTCAGTTAAATTGCAGAAGTTATAAACGTTGTCATATGCTTCATTAATTAAATGATTAGGTAACGAATTAATAGCTTGAAACAGTGTGAATAATGTAACTTCTTTTTCTAAATTCATGTTTCCACCGTCATTATGTACTTCAAAATCACTGATGCCATCAACTATGCTTTGAGCTAGTTTATCGTCAATGTTTACATCTTTGTTTTCATTCATTATATTCTTTATTTCTTCGCTCTTCTGTTCAACTCTTACCTTAATATTTAAATCATTTAATATATCATTCACTGTTCTAGTTAATGTTGAATCATAACTTCCACGAATGAATGAGTATGTATTGATTGGTTCTGTTGCATTCTTGCGAACTCTTGAATCAGCCATAACTACTAATGAACGCTTTGAATCATCCATTGAAGTCATTATGTCGATATCATAATCATTGCAAGAATAACATTTAATCATTCTGTTCGAGGTTGAATAGAAGAAATTAGTGTTGCAATAAATGTGAAGACCTCCTGAAGCGGTTTTAACGATAACATCTTTATCCGAAAGTTTTGATAAAATGTCTTTTCTAACTGTTTCTTTAAGTTCATCATTGTATGATTTATTGATATCAACATCTATAATCGTTAAATTTGATATTTTATTTACTAATAAAGCCATACCAGTTTTCCTTCCTCTTCCTCCATCATGTTTGAGATAGTTATGTAAATCAATCTTGTTTTCACCAATTCTTTCGTTGAGGGTTTTAGTTTCTGCCACAACTAATTCCTCAGCTAATGAATCAATAACTTTTTCATCAGAAACGATAAAGTTGCTGTTGTTGTTTGTTGCTGTCATTTATATAGGAATAAAAATAATTTTAAAACTAACTTTATTTTTGGACTGCATCAAATTTCCTGAACTGTTGTCAAAATGTCATGTTGTCATCATTTTTTCAGAGAAGTTAATTTACCTGGTAGCACATGGTAACATGGTAACACCTTCAGTTATTCAAAAATAATTAATTATTGAATGACCTGAAAACATTTACTCACAATATTTTTGTACAAAACGACCCCAAGCTTTTAACTTCTTTTCTGCAGCTTCTAATGCTATCTTAGCGAGTTCATATTCTCTAAATTCTCTCTTTAAATTTTCTTGTTCCCATTGGTCTAGTTCGAATGGAGAATCTCTATAACCATAACATATCTCACGTTCATGTTCTAATTGTTTTTCGCGCATTTTTCTAACTTCTTGTTCGAACAAAGGTTTAGCATTCTCTACTGTATCTTCGAGTTCTTCTTCATCTAACTTCTCATGAACTTTCTTGTCTATGGAATCCATAATATATTTGACATAAAATGCATACTTTACAGAGCACCATTCAGCAACAAAATGAACGAGGTCAGGATGTATGTAAATACCTTTGAATTCATTTATAACACCCTTTGTAAGCTCATAAAATGCTTGTTTTGAGGTCGGGCCACTTTTGGCTCCACCGTATTCTTTCAACCAAAACTCAAGAATTTCCTGCATTTTAGCACTATTGAGAAATCTGTTTAAATGGTTTAACAACGTTTATTTTTTGTTGAACATTTTCACTTTCATTTATTTCTTCCTCCTCTGTTTCATTTATTTTTAAAATCGGTTTCATACGAATTAAAAATAAATTATTCAAAAATGTAAGACATGAATTTTTAAAGTTTATTTTTTATTCATGAAAATAATTATTTCTAATTTCTTTTACTCTCTCGTATATACTAGATTTAAAGAATTCAGAACTTTTACCATAATCTCATAAATGTTTTCTTATCCCTAACGTGTGCCAGTTATTATATGAAACTGAATAAACTTTATCTTTATCTTTACACCTTTCATCACTTCCAATATATTTATATCTCAGTTTTGATTTAGCATTTTCATATTCATTAGCGTTTAATAATTCACAGTCTTCCTTTTTAAATTGATGTTTAAGATATTCAGGATTTAATACTCTACGTTTATATGCTCCTAACTTAGTTCTAAAGGTTTTTCTACAAAATTTAGGAATTCCATCCTCTTTAATGTCATCAATGATTTCCATTTCATTATTTTCAATTTCTTCTTCTCGTTTATGAGGTCTTTGATTATGACTCCATTGATTCCATGAAATTAAATATTCTTTATCATTATATTTATACCTCATTAACTTATTTTGGCTTTCATATTCATTTAATAATTCACAATCTTCATTTTTAAATTGAAGTTTAACCCATTCAGGATTTAAACAATGTTTAATTAATCGCGGAATATCTGACATCATCTATATATAGCTTCTTTTATAAAAGATAAAAAAATAAATTATTTTAAAATTAATGTTAATTTTTTAATGATTTATTTATAAATATATTTTAATGCATCGTCTATATATAGATGTAACAAAAAAAGTCACAAACCCCGTCCTATCCTACTACTCTTATCTCAATCACTGGCTTTTTTAGATCTTTTGTCACTTTCATTCATATATCAGACATGTATCTAATCAAATTTCCAAAATGTATATCACATGAAAACGATTATTTATGGGTGCACTTACCACTTTCTGACATTCTCTCAATTTTTTGACACCTTAGCTATTAATCTAAATTATCTAAGGTAATTCCGCATGATCTGCAAGACAGATTTTTAAATAAATAGTACCAATAGCATCATTAGGTATATACAATATGATTCTTTTTTGAGAAGTTACTAAAAAGATAAAAAACGAAGTTATTGTATAATTTTTTCATTAGGTCTGTTTAGTTCTAAGATTTATACTTAAATGTCTATTCTATTTACTTCTATAAAATGAATATTAACAAGTTTATATTTCTAATCA
This sequence comes from Trichomonas vaginalis G3, assembly GCF_026262505.1. NCBI lineage: Eukaryota > Parabasalia > Trichomonadida > Trichomonadidae > Trichomonas > Trichomonas vaginalis. Next base: position 6,441,408 of record NC_067208.1, read on the forward strand.
GCAAAAATAAAAATGCAACATATGAAAAAAAAATGAGTCAAATCCACTTTGGCAATTAACAAAAGCATTTAGTTTTCGACATTTCCGAAAAGCTTAGCCTGATATGCAAAGAGCGTCATTCCGTTGTAATCGTATGGAACCAACTTTTTCGAAAATTTTTAGATAAAAGTGACAAAAATTTTGTAATGGAAAATAATAATATTATCACAGATCCTTCAACTAAAGCGACCAAAATTGCGACATTTCTTTGCATTCTTCATTGTTTGCTATCATTTTTAGCATATTTACCTCGTTTTCAACCATATATTGAATTCAAAGGCGATAATTTCTACAATAAGTTCCCTAAAATTTGGATTCTTTTCAGCGGATCATTCGTTTCTGATTCGATTTTTAGTCTATTTTTCGCTTGCCTCGGTTACATTTACACATCTCGTATTTTAGAAAGGATATGGGGATCTAAAGAATATCTTAGATATGTCACGATGACATGTATATACGCAAATCTTCTTCAAATCTTATTGATCGGTCTTCTTTACCTCATTACACAAAACAAACTTTTCCTATCAAGAAAGTTCGATACAGGTGGCGCTCTCTCCATGGCTATGGTAATAGCAATCGCCAAAGTATTTAAAGACATTTCTGTCCCTACACAATGCGGAAATTTCAAACCAAAATATCTTCCTTTCATTTTTTACATTGTTTCCCTCTTTTTCCTTCCTATATCAGGATGCGATAATCTTCTCTCCTCAATTATGGGTACAAATTGGGCAATTTTATATTTAAGATATTTACAGCCACATAATGGTAAGCGTGGTGATAAAGATGTATCATTAGATAATTTGATACCAAATCCATTCTGTTCTTGCTGTTCTGGTTTACAAGAAGATGATCCAAACGATCCTGAGCTTGCAAACCAATTCCGCGGTCAAGCAAGAATGGTTACACCAGATGGACAAGAATATCATCCACCAAATCCGGATAATGATCGTATAAATAGACCTCAACAGCCAAGAAGAGATATCTTCACTGGAACGGCTCATCGTATCGAATAATATATCTTTTCTTTGTTAATAATAAATGTTTTATATAATACATTTTCATTTAAGCAATTTTTACTCTCATATTCAAATTTATTAAAAGAACAATGGAAGAAAATAACATACATGGTTAACTTATAATTTTGTAAAAAGTCCGTTAGTATATATTATAATGAAAGTCAATTTGGGGCATTATATTGGAATATATTTTATATTTATAAAGGATTTAAGAGGTTTTACATCAATGAATATTAACATCACTTTATGGAATGAAAAGATGATTATGTAAACAGATTTCTTATTTCATTTTTAGAAAAATGACGGAACCTCATCGAACTAATGAGTTTTTTGCAACGCAATTGCCAGCAAGCATCATTGATTCTTTAGAATGTAAAGACGAATTAAACCCTGATGACTTCGAAATCATCGAGCAACAAAACGGATATTTTAATATTCAAGAAGAAGCAAAGAACAGGATAAAACTTCTGCGAAAATTGCAGATTTATGTTGGAAAGATTGCAACAGGAATGGAGTTAGATGGATCAATCGACCATGAAAAATATTTATATACAATGCTTGTCGAAAATTGGAAACAAAATAACAAAGATAAACAACTTGACAACTACGAAGAAATTGCAAATGAATTGGATGATTTGCTCAAAAATGAAAATTATGAGAATATTAAACAGATGCTTTCATTCTAATAATAAGAACAATGATAAACCTGATGATAGTATGTAACAATCTACATAACTCGCAACACAGTTTCATTATTTTCCAGTTCGGGAGATTCATTTGAGAAGAATTACATAAGAGATGGAAATATTTATACTTACAAACGATTGACTTTATTATCTAGTTCCTAATGGTAAAAATTCCAATAAAATTCAAACAATACAAAAAAAAGTTTATTATAAAGAACAAAACAAGGCTATTATTCAATTAACAAAGCTATCAAACAATTATCAAGATTACAATCAATGAAATTCCTTCTTCAAATTTAAATAATTTTCAATTAAGAAATTTCTGCTGTTAAAAACAATAGGTCATATAATATTATAATATTATTTGTTGTTTTCGTAATAAAAAAGTAAAAATTTTCAAAATGCGTCTTCTAATCTTTTCATTTCTTCTTCTGTGAGGTGAAGAACGAATTTGTGTCCTTCTGTGAAAACATCGTCCAGCAATTTTTCTGAAAAATTAGAAAGAGATGAAGAATAAGGAGTATCTTCGTAAACCATCCTTTCTCTCATGATGTTATCATTTGCTGGATTAACAAGAGAAACGGCTCCTTGGAATTGACTCTGATCTAAACTTGTATTTTTGGAATTTCCCCAAATATACGTTGTAAATCCATCATACAATGTATATATCTTGTTTTGATCAAAGTTATCGATCTTTTGTTCGATTTCTTGGCCTCTTTCTAAATCAATAATCTTTGAATTTACGATTTGCTCCAAAAAACTAAGTTTTGCAGTACTCAGACGTCTTAATTGGTACAGCTTTCGATAGAATGGCGTTGACTCAGAAAATCCTGAAAAATGTAATAAAGAAACAACTTCATAAACTAAATTTTCCAAATTTTTGGGGTAAATTAGTTTAAATTGGTCAGGTTTATCTTTATAAAGTCCATGAGTTTGATAATCAAAGAATATTGGCCAGAGAATATTCCTTGCCTTCATTTCGAAGTCTTTTTCGTTTTGCAAAGCTTTTTCAGCGAGAAAAGAAGCGATGTATTTCAAAATAACATCTTTGTAGCTCTCGTTAAAGACATAGGACATACTATCAGTCAAGTCTAGATGCCTTGTGAAGACTCTCATGCGTTTTCTTCCTTCATGAGAAATATAAGTAATTATTAACTGGAAAGGAACGGATTTCTTACCCAATCCAACAAGAGACAGTGGGAATATGACTGATTCTGTCGAATAAAGTGAGAATTTGTCAGGATTTTTTGGTCGAAATCCAAAACTCGATTCAATTCTAATATTTTCCAATGTTTTGAGTGAACATCGCATTTGTATTGCGTTACATAATGTAGATGTCTCTTTTTCAATCTCATTGAATTGATTTTTCTCAAGTAAAATAAATTCTCCTCCTGTGAAGTCAGTTATTGTAGATAGAGCAGAAATATCGATCTCTTCACTCATGTAACATAGAATACTGATACTTATATTATCTTTCTGGCACTTTTGAATGATATTTTGAAGTTGGGAATTGATATTCGGCGAATTAAAGTAGCTATTGTTTGTAATTTGTTGGAATTCGTAGGGCTGTGATGCAAGGAATAGACATATCCTTGAATTTTTCCTTGCTCCGCTTGTTAAATGAGATAATATACTATTTATATGAAATTTTTCTTGTGATTTGTCATTTATTAGCTTTGTAAAGTTCTTTTCATTTGTTTTATGAAAGATAAAAGGTGGTAATTCTGTTAAATCTGATAAACAAGGAAAATCATAAATTTTTGATGGAGATACAAGATAAGAAATAATATCAGTAGCGCTAGCAACTGCAAAATTTGTCATATCTTCTGGAATTGATCTGTTAAAAGAATTTAAAACAATTGATAAAAAATTTGTTGAACGAGATTGTAAAGTTGAATCAACAACAAAGAATGTTTGGGCTGACAGTTCATCTAATTGAACTTCAAAATCTACAGCATTACTAAAATTGAAAGGAATTAACTCTTCATTTTTAGAATCGCAAAATTTGCAATTCCATTTTGTTTGAGCATAGGCATCTTCATCTGTTTTTGTTATATATTGGCCGCATTTTTGGCATTTTGGAATTACTAAATTTTCGCATGAAATTTCTGGATTGAACGGATCAACAGCAACAGCCATTGGTATTCGAGCTTCTCCAGATCGAAATTCACAACGTGCAAAATGCTCAGATGTCAATTGAATTGCTGTTTCGCTCATAAAATTTTGAAACTTTTTTTATACTGCGATAACTTTATTTTTTTATACTGCAATATCACATTTTAAAGCAAACGTTATAAAAGGTAGTAAAACCGATGAGTAAGGATGTCAATTTGGAAGAAAAGTGAGAAAATTCCTAAAATGCTAAAAATGAATTTTCCAAACATACTTTTTTATCTCATTTTTTTGATTTTGAAAAAAATTTGGAGAGAAGAACTCTTCGTTTTTGAATTTTGTCACGATGGTTTTAAAGTATATTAGACACATGTATTGATATTACTATTTTTGTATATTTTGAGAGAAAATCCCTAAAAAGTGAGAAAATCTGAGACGGTTTGAGAAAATATATAAACTATTGAAAATTTGAATTAAACTTCTAATTTGGAAAAAAGAAATTTGGAAAGAAGAAAATTCAAAAATCGAGATTTAGACTCAGTATCAAATGGAGAACAAAATGTTTCTTCATATGAAGGAAAAAATTTTCTTGAGAAGAAATAGAGTTTTTAAAATTTTATTGTATGTAATGAAATAAACAAATATTAAAATTATTTTTTGATAACAAGAAAATTCCCAACAGAAAATATTTGAGACAAAGAAAAAAGAAAATTGAAAAATATTACTCTCCTTTACATTTCATGAGATTTTCAATTTATTTTCATAAAATTGACATTTTATACGTTTAGATGAAAATAAGTGATTTTGCTTGAAATAAAAATTATTGTTTGTTTACAGCTATCAAATAGATTTTTGCTATTTTGATTAAAATTTGTTAAGGGTATAGTCCACTAAAAATTTTTAAGTTTTGACAATGAAAATAAGCTCTGTGACCATGTAAATATATATCTATGCAAAACGAGAGGTTATGCCATAATTTTTTTTAGTTATCAAATTTCCCTTTTTTTGAGAGAAGTCTCTCAATAATTTGAGAAGAATCTTTGATATAAAGAGATACACATTTGTAGAACGAAGTAAGTGTTTTCCAAACATTTTATATGTTCATCCTGTATAACAATATAAAGCTGCATAGTGCCATCTTGTGCGTTTGCTATTTTATGTACTTTTCATTGAGATAATCCCTCTTCTCGGGTGATTTTAACAGTCAACTCAATTTTAAAATAAAGATTTCATCAAAATGATTTCGAAATTCGGATATTGATTATATAAATAGCACTGTTAACATATTTTGGATGAGTAAAAAATACCTTGTTTTGTATGCATTTAGTACACCTTTATTTTTGATTAAAACTATAAAATTTTTATTCCTTATATAATAAATAGTATATGTTACATAAACATGAAATTCAATAGCATTCAATTTTGGATTTTTTAGATTTGGTAAATTTTAGAAGAAATAAAATCAGCAATCAAAATAAAGAAACTTTTTTTGTATCTTCTATGATTACCTTTTGGTACTAAATTTTGCATTAATAAGTAAATTATCTGTATTATTCTGTGAGCACAAGCCCTCAGTTATGCTGGTAGTGAATGATGAATCGTCATTTTGCGAAGAGAACGCGATTATTAAGGTAATTTTGAGAATTGTCTTGAATTATTTAAAATTAAAGTTAATTGAATAGGTAGGATAACTAGCCTTTGCTAAATTTGTATAATTTGACCTTATTCTAGTTGGATCTGAGAATATTTTGCTGAAATAATAAATTTATCGCCGATTTATGAAAATTTCTCTGATGGGACCGACTCGCTGAAACGTATTAGTGTTAATGGTAACTTGTCTGAATTTCAAATTTTTTTCGAAATCCAAAAAATCACAAACAAAAGCATCAAAATTAGATTTGCATTTAAGGTTTTCATTTTTTTTGGAAAATAAAAATATTTTTTCCCCAATAAAGTTTATTTTTACTTTTGAGAGGAATAGAAACGTTATTTTGGAATTTTGAAACGACAGAAATGTTCCATTTTTAATGTAGATTCTAAAATGGGGTCAAATTTTTGATTGAACCGTTATCCATTGAAAAACCTCGATTTTAAAATGTTATTCCAAAATATTCATCTAATGATATAGTATATATTTATTAATTATTACTTTTTATTCAATTTTCACTTTTGGCGGGATTTCATTTTTTTTTGTTGTATGGGCCATATTGTTCACCCAAAACGGAAAACAAAGGCAATGCATAACATTTTACTCCACGAACGTCGTCGACTCTCAGCGCGACAGATGCTTGGTGCTTGCATAATGACCGGAATGCCATATACAAAAGGTGCTCGCTTTCTTTCTCTTTGTGGAACTAAGCCCCCTGTGAAGAGTGGTGTCATGAGACAACAGAGATTTTGTGACGATAAGATTAGAAGACTTAAAAGTATTTCCCTAATGCTGTCGAGAAAGTCCTTCAGTGGTTACTTATCCATTGATGCAAGATGGACGCACAGGCGAAACTCGCCAAGTTGTACAGTAACTGCGCTCGATGCTGTCACAAAAAGAGTTCTTGCATGCGTGAACATCAACCATATTGGTGGAAACAGACAGCATGCTCAGTATTCCGGAGCTTCCAACAATATGGAAAGTGCTGGAACTCGAATCATCTTGAAGCAATTAAAGAAATACAATATCTTGAAAGATGTTAAAGAGATTATTAAAGACCGAGATAACAAAAGTGTCTCTGTCTTTAAAGAATTTGGCGTCTCTCATCTTGAAAGATTCGATCCAGGTCATGTATCAAAAAATATCTCAAAAGATTTTACAAAGTTCTCAGCTTCTCATAAGACAGTTGAAGTTTTCAACGACAAGACTCAGAAGATTGAAAAAATAGAGAGACCTTTCTGGGGTCTGAATGCAAGCCTAAGTATGTGGCTTTGGTCATGTTTTGCCGAAGAAAATATTGACAAACGTACGAAAATGTGGGAGAATTGTGTCTACCATTACGTAGGCAATCATTCTTTTTGCGAACCGCACAATTACAAATGCTTTGAATGGCAAAAAGGTGTCAATTCGATCCAACTTCAATTCATGCTCTATGACTGGGTTCACAAATGGACACCCATAGTTTCCAAAGTTTCTTCCATTGGATCTACCTGCATGAATGAAGCGTTTAACTCCAAAATTGCATGCTATTTGGACAAATCAAGAGCCTGGAAGAACATTAACATTAGAGTTAACGTTGCAATCTTAGAATGGAATGATCCAGAGCATTTTCTCGGAGATATACAAAAAGCATTACATCTTCCCCCACTTCCAGAAGATTGTGTCAAATCATTTGAAGAGAATTGTTACTCCAAAATGATATTGAAACAAAAAACTGTTACAAAAGGTTCTAAAAAACAGAACAAATACAAAAAATCCATTCAGAGTGTACCAGGAGGAGATTATCAAGTTTTCAAGTCCGAATGGGAATCAGAAGACGAAGACATTGATGACTTTGATTAACGAAAATTACATTTTATTTATTGTTTTTGTTTTTAAGGATACCCTTACATTGCGTAGTTAGAAAGAGAATATGATATTGTCATGATTGCTAAAGTTTTAGGCTCCAGAAATGAATATACATCAAACTGAAACAATTGATAAATTGAATGAACTTTTGAGAGGTTCTCAAATAAAAAAAATTATCTAATTTTTTACAATATTACTATTATTTTATCCACATATGTATATATAGTAATTTGAGAAAACTTTTAGGAAAAAATAAGTTTAATAAAAATCTGAATTTTACTTGTTGTGGGATTGTTATTAATTGACACTCCAGACGTATTACTAATAGTTATGCGTATGCAATTAAAGTATTTCTGATGGACAAAATGTGAGATTTATATCAGATAATTCATTTCTACTATTAAGTTATTCATTTATGAGTTTGCACTTATTCGCACTAAATAAATAACTATTAAAAATTGTTTTAATTAATTGACACCATATAATAGAGTGAATTTTGTTTGATCAAACAACAATAGATGATAGATATAAAGCCAAGAAACTTGCTATTAATATGCTCTACTTGCTATTTCAATGTAAGTATGATATTTTCTAAATGTTTCGTTCAGATAACTTAGATATATTAGTCAAAATTTGAAATTTTAATAGCACATATATTAAAAATAATTATTATTCATAAAAGATTAATGAAATAGTAAAAAAAATCAATCAAATTATAAAAATACAACATTTAGAAGAATTCTTATTATCCTTCAAAAAGTCAGTATTTCTGCTGTAATTTTCTACAACATTGTAGTTATTGCACTTTGTCTATGGATTTGTATATATGTTATATATAAATTATATATCTAAACTGCCCATAAGTGCAATTTTTATATAAATTGTTTATTTCTTTAACAATTTCATATGAAATATGCTTTTTTAAGCGTATCAAAGCTGTGTTCTTAATGTGCATGGATATATCAAGAAAAATGTCGAAAAAAAATGTGAATTCACAAATTCACTGAATTTTCACCATTTTTTGAATTTTGCTACAGCACTAATATTAAATAATACTAAAATCTTCTGTCTTTGTAAAAGAATAAATTCTGACAAAAAGTGCTCGTTTAAATTTAATGATCATCTGTATGACTAAGTGGTAAAAAGTGTTTATGACCAAAAAAGGGTTACATGCTTAGTCTATTTTTCTGACAGGATACTCTAGATTTACATGATCTCTATTTCATATCTCCGTTTTTAGATTCTTCGACAGATTTTATGATAGAAAACCAAGATTAACAAATTTCCGGCATGTTAATGAAGAAATCTGCAGCTACCCTCAATATTATTTCAATAATCAGTATCGTTTCTCTTACAATTTATTTTTTTCTCAATAATTTAACAAGAAATAACAATACACACTTGGTTTTACGTATAAAAGCTAAGTGTCGAACTTAATCAACTTTACTTACTTAGCAAATGAATATTTTTGTGGTTGCGAGTTCTGAATGCTGAAGTTTTAGATTTCTCTATAAATGATATCATTGCACTTACAATGTTGTTCCAGCCTATCGCATAAATCATAGAAAATCCAAAAAAAAAATAATATAAAGAAAATTCATGTCATGAAGTTCAAAAAATACCGTGTAACATTAAAATTTGTTATGCATAATACATTTTAGCTATTATTGATTTTTTTTAATTTTCGAGAAATTGAATGGTGAGTCCGATAGAGAAATTTTTAAAAATCCTAGTGCCTCATAGAAGTAATTTCCCTCGTCTCCCATACTTCCAAATGTATGCATATGACATAAACTTTTATGCATTACACAAGTGGCCAATAATATCTATAGAGTAAAAAATTAGAAATTTAATTTTTTTATATGATAGTTATATTTCAGATTTGCGAGCGTAACTTTTTTCTCCATGGCATACTTGTTTTAAGAGCAAATGATCAAAATCGTCCTTCAATTATTGAAGGAGCTGATATCTTTTGAAAATTGAATTGAAAGGGTATTCAATTTTCAAATTTCCTCTCAATTTTGGAAACATATCAACTCTATGAATTAACAATTATGTGCCTTCACAGTTTATCAGTCATATAAGGTGCTTATAAAGAAAAAAGTTACGCTCGCAAAATATGTTTTTATATAGATTTCACATAAAATAATTATGTAATTTCTAAAAAGAATATTTTTGTTCTTGAATATTAAAGTGTATTGTAGTTTAAAAAGTTTTAAATATGTTGCTAAAATTTCAGGTTTATAGCTCATGTCTAGCATGACTTCTTCGTATGCGCAAAAAATCTGACACGTAAGGGTATCCTTAATTAAATTATTATTATGCTCATTTTCTTATTTTGATTTTTTCTCATTATGATATAAATAATTTATTAATGCATTTATCCAATAATTATGCTATGATATTTTTATGCCTTATTTCATTTCTCTTATATTTGATAATCTGGTAAAATATAGTTCAGACTATAATCATTTTAGATTATTGATATATTTATATAGGTTAGAATAAAATTAGTTTCATTTTCTACTTTTATTTTGAATTAATAATTTATAATATCAAATATTATGGCGTAACCTCTCCTTTAAAATATAGATATATATAGGCCTATAGAGTTTATTGGCACTCTCAAAACTCTAGAATTTTGAGTTTACTATACCCTTAATCAAATTAATAATTTTTTTTCTAAATATCTTAAATATCTGGATCACTCACTGATACAATGAATTAAACGATAAAAATAATACAAACTCAATTAAGTTTCCTGTCTTTCAACCAAAAAATATTATGCAATTTAAATTAAATTGTTTATTCAAAGATAAAACAAAGATAAAGTAATTATAATTATCATATACTTTATGAATAACTCTCTAATTGGATAAGATTTTCGTACAAATATTTTTATTAATATCGATAAGAATATGTTTACCTACTATCACCATATGTCGATAAACGAGAGTAGAGTGATTTTTATCATCGAAACTTTTTAAAAGCTGTAAGCAGGAAGTAATAATCTTGTTTTTTCTGAGTTAGTTGTAGAACTATTGATGCCCGAGTTATCATTGTGATGCAGAAGGATATCAATGTACTGACTGAAGGATATGAATTGAATTGAATTTTATTGAATTTCAATTTGATCAAAATTTGTTGAAATGATATGAATGTGTCAACTTCTGTATCATTCTCCTTCACTCCTTCCTTATTCTTTCGAGAACGAAGCTAGCTCAGCTTTCGCTGAGCGAATTGACACTTTTCATGCCCTAAACGTACATACTCTCAAATTTATCGAAAAATTATTACCACCTAAACTAGTATATTCTTATTTTAAATATGATATTATCCTTATATTCCACACTAAAATTCATTTAAATCAACTTTTTAAAAAAGTTCGAATCCTGCGCGTCTCACTTTTTAAATTTTCCAAATGGAAAATTATATTCTCCTAAAGTGAAAACAATTTTCCAAATTGACTTCCTTACCGAGGAGCAAACCTAAAAAGGTTGATTTGAGGTACCCTAACTGAAAGTTGTATGTATGGAAATCTTATATTGAGAAAAATATTACAGTATCAATTTAAACGATAGAAATTAATAAGTTTTACAACATCAAGAAAATAATTTCACAATCGAGTTTTATCGTCTATGTCTTAATTTTACATTGTAGATATTATGACATACTGGACATTGGCGTTTGATGATTTCGAATTTAATAGAATCATGGAATGTTCGGCCGATCGAACCTTCAAAATTAAGATCGATTTTGTGTGTTCCATATTTAGAGCGAAGTAGAATGTTGATGCTAATAATGAATGAAGATGGTTCTTCGATTCGTTTTATTTGTATATTTTGACATTCATGAACATCGTCATCAAGAATTGTTGTGATATTGATATAATCATTGAGACCGAAACTATTGATTACAACTTCAATATCAAATGACTTTCCTTTCCACAACGAATACTTCTTAGGATAATTAATGATACTCAAATTGATATCAGGTGCTGTGATTTGATCATCAATGGAAATGTTTTTATTTGATAAATTAGTGATATCTGGGTTATATATATAACAGCTAGTTATGCTAAAGTTGATGTCCTGATCTGGATATTTGAAATATATCAAATAATTTCCTTTGTTATTTGTTAATATTGAATTATGGATTGAGAAATCAGAATAGGTATAAAATATTGAACATTCATCGGAACATTGATTTGAATAAAATAGGCACATATTGATATCAAATCTACAATTGAGTTCCAAAAAGTTACTAAATAATGATGAAACATTCCTAAATATACAAGAATGAATTGAAATTCTCTTTGAATTGAAACAGTCCATGCAGCCTTGCGATGTAAATGAATCAGTAAAATTGTTGCAATATTGGCAATGCTGTAGATTTAAAATTAGCTGTTTACCTAATAATACAAAGTTTCCTGTTACTGATGAATCATTGAAATAAGAAAAATTTTCAGAATTACAAGTAATTTTGCAAATTGGACTAAAACAGCAACTATTATAACTTATCAATGTCCTTTTGAAAATTGTTGTGTGGATATCAAGAGATATTAAGAGTTTTTGATAAACTTTATTTGAATCAAAAAGACAATTAAAAATAATAACATAATTGTTCGTGTTGTCAATAGTAATGATATTTGTTTCGAATTGTTGGAATATTGTATCGTGGATTGAGTAATTATTATCAATATTGATAACTTGTGAATTCGTAATTTCTTGAAAGTTGATGTTTGCATCATAATTATCTTTGTAATACTGCTCCCATTTAGCATATGACTCTTTTGATCTCTTCAAAATATGATAGTTTCTTCCGAAATTCTCGTTTTCAAATGCAAACTTTCTTTTGGGAAGAATATCGAACAGACTTCTACTAAATGCATTGTCACCAATAGGAGTACAAATGATTTTTTGTAATATGACCATCAATAAGCAAAACTTAAACATGATGTTTTCATATTGAGTATCACTTTTTTAGACAATTCAAATTTAATAGCAATCCTATGCTTCACTAATGATTGGTTATGCATAGTTATAATCATAGAAGCAGGATGATTTCAAAAATAAACTGTAATAAAACGGTTTCTTTTTTACAATTTTGAAAATTCGGGTTAATTTACATTGAATTGTACGATCGCTATATTGTCATAAATTGAATCGAATTGATGGATAACATTCTTTTTACTTATGATAAGTCAAATGGCAAGGAAAATTTTAAACAACTCTTCGATTAACCTTTTATTGGTTTTCCGATTTTTTTTATGAAAAAAAAGGCTAATATGATATCTGGTGTGTAATTTAAATTGAAGTCTATGACCGATATTAACTTTGGGAACTAAAATTGAAATTGAATTGGAAGAAATCCCTCAACTCAGGGTAATCGAATTAACATATTTTGCATATGGTATATTATTTTAACTTTTTTGATGACCAGTCAGTAAAAATAAAATCATAGCATCAACCATAATGCGTGTGTTCCTCAGAAAGTTTATAAATGTATAGTTTCTGACAAACAGAGTTTCAGAAAGAACTCAAACAGTGGTTTTTAATATCATAATATCAAGTATTATTTAATGATGAATGATTACTATTATATAATTTCTTAGTTCCGATATATATTCTATGATTTCCTCTTTCACAAACCAAAATTCATTTCAAGAATAGAATTTTCTTATACCCATCGGCCAGGCAAATGGTGTGATGTGTAATTGAAAATTCGCCATAAACATTAAAAAATGTTATTTTGATACACCTTATTCAAAATATTGTAGTCACATTTTTGAAATCACAAGTGTTGAAAAAAGTGAATAATATATATTTTTATGTTTTTACATCTACATATTACTAGGTTAAATGCCTGATTATCAAAATGGTGCATATTCTTCAGATGATTATTCATTTCTTGAATCTATTTCCTCAAATGCAAAAATCACAACTATTCATAAAAATACTAAAACCATTAAAGGAATCAGTGCCAATAACTATGCATTTTCTATGTGTAAAAACACGATCGAAACTGTTATATTCGAGACAGGATCATTGTTATCCGAAATTTCCCCGTACACATTTTATCAATGCTCAAAACTTCAACAAATCGACCTTACTCCATGCTCTCATTTAACAAATATTGCTGATCATGCCTTCTATGAATGCTTCTCACTATCTTCTATAAAAATTCCAAATTCAATAACAAAATTAGGAGAGTATTCATTTTATCAAACAAATTTATCAATTTTCACGCTTCCTTCATCTGTAACAAGTATAGGGTGTCCAAAGGTGTGTTTAGCACAAACCTGAATACTGCGAATAGAAATAATTATATTCGACATACGCACACACGCGCGTGCTTTCAAAGCCATATGTTTAACAAAGATTTTGACAATTTCTTTTGAATTAGCTTTGATTGCCATACTAAGAGTGCATTCATTAATGTCAAGATGATATCATTAAATGTTGGTATAAATGAAAAGAAATGAGATTCCATATGAAAAAAAATAAAATTTAAAATTTAATATGTTGGTATTTTCTCCATTCGAAACTAAATTCGAAACGAGGTTATTGTTTACAAAGTGCATGCTTTGTGCCATTAAATCAGGAGTTTATCCAAAATTTGAATTAGGAACTTATCAATTTTGATTTTAAACTTCGAAACAAGTAATATCTATGTGTATTTTAAATGATTTTCATGCAATTCTGGGGTCTATTTCAAAATGATTTGGGAATTCAACAGAATACGTATTCAAGATCAATAAAAATGTAAACCACAGTTGGAAATTTGGAAATTAGATTCTATTATTATGAATGATATTTGTTAAAAGTGAATGCTTTAAGAGTTTAAATTTTTCCTCTCAAATATCTTCATGATCGTATGACTTAACGAATAAACTTGGAATGTTGCATGATATTTATTAATTAACTAAGTTGATTTTGCGAAAGAGAATTTTATTTTAGACTTGAAAACCGTTTTTCAAAGTCTTATTTTTTAGAACATGCTACATCTATGAAACTTATTTTAAAAATTTAGCATATTAGTTTTGTGTATGAATTGAAATTTGAACGATAGATACTCTCGATTATCGGTTTTATTTCTATGAAAAAAATTATCTCTTCAAAATTTTTTGATATTATTTTCATTAGATTATTATTCGAATTCTTATAGTAATCAAAATTGAATTCATTCAAAAAATTGAGATATGACGATTGCTTGCATAATATTATATGTATCAACTTCATGTACGCGTTGTTGAGGCAAAGGAGCTTCCAAAGATGGACACTTTTGGCAAGTGTGATGCCTTTGCGATCTTACAGTTGAATTCATCAAGAAATATTCACAGAACAAAAGTTATCGAAAAAACTTATACTCCTGTTTGGAATGAAGAGTTTCATATTCCATTAGAAGATGTTACTATTGATACCTTAACAGTATTCTTAAAAGATGAAGATAAGGGTAGTAGCGATGATCCGATCAGTTTAATTAAAATCCCAATAAACCAATTTCCGCTGGGAGAAGTTGTTGATAAATGGTATTCCCTCATTCCTGTGAAAGGTGTGAAGAAAGGTGGTCAGATCAGGCTTACAATTCATATTGCCCCATTAGGAGCTACACCATTCCAGAAAACAGACTTAGCAGCATTCAAATCGCAGCAACAACAAGCTCAAATAAATGCACCTGCTCAAGCACAACAACCTCAACAGGCTATACAAGGAATTCCACCACCACTGGCAGGAATGTATCCACCAAATATGGGTTATCCATACCCGATGCAACCTGGAATGTACCCTCCACCACCACCAGGCATGTACCCACCTCCTGGAATGTATCCGCCACCAGGTTATCCTCCACAGGCAGGCTATATGTATCCTCAAGGAGTTTATCCTCCTCGGAAGTGAAATAGCTTTTGTTATTACTAAACTATCAAATAATGAATTAATATTTAAGGGGGCACCCGCATGTACGTTTATTTGAGAGGAGGAGGATTACCCTCTTAATTTTGAAAGCTTCGTTAACTTAATATCTCGATGAATATTGGATTAAAATTGAATTTGCCCATACCAATATATCTGATACAATATCCTTAAGTTTTACTAAAAAGAATTTTTTAAAATCCCTGCAGATTCGGGGATTTTTAAATTTTTTGATTTTTTTCGAAAATTTTTCGGGAAAAAAAATATTTTCAGAAGAGCCTTAACGGCTAAGTTTTATGTTTAATGTTGAGTATCAAAAAGAATGGGCATCTGATATAGCCATCATATATCCCAGAAGCAAATAAAATTCTGACTTTTTAAGCATAAAAAATGAAATTTTATTTTTGCAAAAAACAGGCCACCCGGATGTACGTTTATTTGAGAGGAGGAGGATTAAATTTTTGAAAGCACTAAAATTTGTAAATATGCTAGTTAGATAATAATATGCATTATTTTAAAAAATAAAAATTAAAGCACGTTAAAATCTTTTTTGATGAATTTTTACAAAAGCTACTCAGGATAATGCAAGATATGAGTAGTTAAACATAAAATTCAAATCAGATTTTACTTATAATAAATATTTTAAATTTCCGAAAATTAAGTTCAGATCGACTCTATACGTAGTAAATACTAAATAAGGTGCCAAAAACCTATTAAACAGTATCAAAACTATCAAGATTGTAATGTTTTTGAAGAAAAATTTATAGAATTATGGACTTCAAACAGATATTATGTAAATAAAAATAATCTAATGAATTTATTTATTCGTATAATAGCAGTAATAAGTCGATTATTCACTTCTACTTCTGAGATTTGAATTTAATTTCGACAGAAAAAGAGATTCAAGAGGAAAATACTAGGGGATACAAACAGCCACCATGACAGGATTATTATGGAGCCAAGTTGTATTTTTTGATATTTTTAGAGTTTTCCTACCTTATTTAGGTACCAAGTTATTGCTTAAAAATTAAGGTTCTAAATTCTGAAGTTTACATGATCCTCCCGGGCGCACCCTTAACATTCAAAAAATATTGATAAAATACATTTTAAACAATGCAAAAAACTTTAAAAATAATTTGAATGAAGAAGCAGATAGTAATTATTTTTATAAATACATATAACGAGGAATAATAGAAGATTGACTTTCTTCTTTTCGCTCAGGAGATAAAATCCCCTGTAATTTGAGGTTCTTGTATGAGAAGTATGCTACCAAAGAGCCAAGTAATAATCCGGCAAGTACATCATCTGGATATGCGCGGCGACAAACGATTTCAACGGCTCCAACTATTAAAGACCATACAATTGGTATGACTTTAAATAGAGCTGAGAACATTGAATCTGATTTCCAATAGTCGATCAGTACATTTGTGAGAAAAATACCAGAAGCTGCTGCCTCGCATGCACTGCGTGATGGGAATGATGTAAATTGTGCAATAAGATCATGTCCTGTTAGATAGAATGAGCAAACATCAACGGATGCGACAGTGCAAATTTGTTCTGTATCAGGCATTGGTCGTTGGACGATTTTCTTGATGATTGACGTAACAAAGCATGAAAATGAAATCGAAAATAAGTACGAAGTTATATTTTTGAGAATGTAAGAATAAGATTGGAAAATTAAGGTAAGTAAAATAATTAAGGCTGATCCGATTCCGTATGTAAAGATACACAAGTAGCCATACGAAAAGATACCTAATTTCGTTTTTTGATCAATGAATGAGTAAGCCCAAGGATAATTTTGAGATTTTAATGGTGCATATTCAATGCAATATCCAGCAACGAGAAGGCCAATTACTGTTATTATATCTAAGATGCAAAATTTGCGAATATATAAGAGGAATCCCATAAAGAATAAAAAAATTAAAAATCGATGAAAAAAGTGACAAAACTATGAAATCATCATGAGATCGATTAATTCTGATTTCTTATTCTAAATATGATATCTCTTTGAGTTATACATTGAAAACATTAGGTTATTTTTGCAATAATTGTCATTTTCGATGAATTTGATATCAAAATTCAAAGAAAAAATTAAAATTATCGAACAAAAGATAATTTAAAAGTTAGTTTATTGGTTAAATTTTGAAAGATATTTAATTGGAAAGAAGAATTAGAGAATTTACCTAATAATATCAAAAAGTATATTTATTCATTTACGTTAATAATATCAGTTATATCAATAACAGCTACAGTAGCATTTGCCAAACACATTGCAATATATTTTCCAGTTGGATCCCAATGAGCTTCAAACATTCCACTCTTTGCCTCATAATAAGCAACAAGAGCTTGATCACTAGTACGCCAAACATATAATGTATTATCAATACCTCCAGAAACGAAATAATTTCCTTTCGGAGAGAAACAAATAGTATAAATAGGCTGTGTGTGTTTTGTAAGAATGCGGATGCATTGCTGGGTTGTTACATCCCAAAGTCTGACAGAGAAATCAAATGCGCCAGATGCGAGAATCTTTGGATCACCTGGGCACCACTTGATTGTATATACATGGTGTGTATGTCCTTGTAGGATAATTGGGTTTGCGCGCTCAAATGGACGCCAAATTCTAATTGTTTTATCATCTGAGCAACTTGCGAGTAATTTCTTTGTAGGATCCCATGTGATCTTATTTACTTCACATTTGTGGCCTTCAAAAACGTGTAAAGGTGTTTGTTGGCCAACTTTCCAAACAGCAACGGTAGAATCGCCAGAACATGAAGCAAATATCGAATTATCACGCCAGTCGAGATCAAGAACATAACTCTTGTGATGTGAGAAGACTTGGCGCATTTCTCCCGTATTTGCATTCCATAAAATTATCTTTTTATCGGAAGAACCCGTAAGAAGGTTAGTTCCGTCCGGAGAGAATTGAACTGTAAAGACAGGGCCAACGTGATGTCCAAGAACAAACCTAAGTTCGCCTTTGTAAGTCCATAATCTCGCAGTACCATCATAACAACCAGTAGCGAGAAGAGTACTGTCAGGATTCCATGCTAATGTGGCAATGTCTTTGCTGCTACGCTCTTGTTGAGCGTGATCTAATATGTAATGTTGATAATATTCACGGTCACGAATTTTCCAGATAATTGTTGTCGCATCAGAGCTGCCTGTAGCCAAGAGCTTACCATCATGAGTCCAGGCACCGCAATAAACGTCTCCGATGTGTCCATCTAAAATGAGAACAGATGATTGCGGAATTTGAATTGGATCTGGTATCTTGACGGCAGGTTTTGGAGCATCCTTTAGCTTTACAGGAGGTTTTGTAGGAATAATTGGCTCTTCGCGGCGTACAGCTTCAGTAATTGATAAAACGATGCTTTCAGGAGAACTATCAGTCTTAGCTTTCTCGTTGATACCCTTTTCCATTTGCATATAGAGCATACCTTTTTTGAGAATCGTAATTAAAGCTTGTGGCGGTAATTGCGTTGCTTGGATGTTTGCTTGATCAAGACGACATTCACTTCCGAAAATAAAGGCGGAATGTGGACAGCCGCTTTCTTCGAGGTAGCGATGGACAAGATAGTTAATTTCGTCTGCAGTCACTGACATCGAATTGAAGGATGATATGTAAACTTTAAAATTTCTACGATATTGAATTTAATATGTCGTCCATTTATATGAAAATAATGAACCTTATGAATATTAGCACAATAATTTCTACAAGATTGGCTTGGAAACCTCCAAATTTCTTGACTTTTCGAAAATTTATTTTTTTCAAGCACTCTTTCTCTGAATATTACTATTTCCACATGAATTCGATATTAATTATAAGTTCAATATAATAAGAACTCCATAATTTGGAAAATTTGAATCAAAAAATGTCAAATAAAAGCTTCATTTTTAGCAAATAATTGTCACCATGTAGTAACTAAATGAATTATTCAATGTATTGATAAATTAAGGAAGATAATTCTAAAACTTTCAAAATATGGATTTATTACAATAGTAACTGTGCTACTAATTGCTTGAACTACTATATATTCCAATAATATTATTATTTTATATGAAGAAATCTCAGAGTGTTGTCCTATTTGGATCTTTTCTTGAACTCGCTCAAAATGAGAAAGCAGGAAAGGTTATAGACTTTGATGACAACTATGAAATTACTGCAATTTCTTCAGGTCAGCAGCATTGCTGTGTAATAACAAGTTCAGGCGATTGCTTCTCAATTGGCTCAAATAAATACGGCCAACTTGGTTTAGGAACATTCGATAATGCAGAAGAATTCAAAAAAATTGAATCAAACTCAAAATTCGTCAAAGTACAATGCGGAAATGATTTTACAATATGGAAAACTTCAAATAACGAATTCCTTATTGCTGGAAAAAGCGTATCAAATCATCCTGACAAGTTTCCACTCGAAATTTCCGATATAAGTATTTTTGGAGATTCTATTTGTACAATTTTAAATCAGCAAACATGCCGATTTTACGCGAAATACTTTTCAAATAGCTTTGTAGAATCAGTACTACCGGCTGTTCCTGAACAAATATCATGTTCTTCTGAATATGCTTTAGCATTATGTCAAGGAAGCGTTTTTATGCTTGATTTGACTGGTGAGTTGACATGCATTTTCAATTACTGTCCTAAAATTGTATCAATGCTCAGCTCTTCGACATATTCAATGGCTCTTGATTTTCAAGGTAATTTATATATGCTTGGAGACATTGTTGGGATGAAAAGAAAGAATACAGATGGTAAAATAGCAAGCCATGTCTCATCTTTCTTTGTTTTACCAAAACAAGCATTTTATCAAACAGAAAAATATCAATTATACGGATTTGGATATAATGAGAAAGGTCAACTTGGTGATGGAACAACAAAGAAGCGAGTAAGTGGAACTCCAATTAACATTGAAGGAATTGCAATCGGAATTTCAGGAAATGGTGACTTTACATTTATTGTTCAGACTCCTTTTAATGAAAGATTGCTTTCTTCGGATTGTTCTAAACTTACACCAGATATGTTAAGTTCTCCACCTGAATCTACGCTTGATTTGATCCCATAATCTCCTTTTTGTATTATATATAGATATTATTTTATTTTGTTATGTATTTTCGTTTAAACCTTGTATTAAATACCATAGATTTTTAAAATATTTTAAGAAATCATGAAGAAATCAATTAAGGAAAGCCATGATATATTTAGCCAAAATCATATATCATAATCTATTAATGATAGTTGATCTGTATACTTAGTTTCATTTTTTTCAAAATTGATATCTAAGTTTATGCATGAATTTGGCGAATTGCTGACCAGGCATATGATCTGTCTGCCCAAATGATCTTCCACGAACTAATATACTGTAAGAACATTAGATTTCATGAAAAATACATTAGAGTTGCCTTCCATACAAATTCGGTTATGCAAACGCATGCTTTGCGATTATGTTTTGAAGATTTCTAGCTCTTTGGAATTGTCAATAATTTTCAAAATTTTGAAGCCTTCGATCAGCAGTATTTGAAACATTTGGCCTTATTTCCATGAGGATATGATAAATGCCAACCAAGAAAAAAGAGAGATTTCGGTTTCACTCCGTAATCTAACCGTTGAAATTGAGAATAATTTCTATTCTCGAAAAAAAATGATGCCCTTACCGCCTCGTACGCCATTAAGGCAACCAAAAGATAATGCAATTCATGTCTCAAACCTTCCAATTAGTGCTACAGTTGAGTTTATCCGAACTTTGTTCTCGGAATGCGGTACAGTCATTAACGTTTTCCTCAAAAACAAGCCAACCGGCTCTTATTGCTTTGTTGAGTTTGCCGACAAAGAGGAGGCTGAGAAAGCAGTAAGAGATTTCAACTATACAAAACTTAATGGTGAATCAATTGTTATTACATTAACAAATCATGGCATTATGCAGAGAATTGTTTCCGGTGAAGGTAACCTCTTCGTAAGAGGTATCGATGAGTCTATTGAAGCCCCTCAACTTCACGAATTATTTTCCCATTTCGGAGAAGTAATTTCATGTAAGATCCCAGTTTTGAATGGAAAGCCACGTGGTTATGCATATGTGCAATTTGCAAACCCAGCAGACGGTGATCGCGCTATGAAAGAGCTTGCAGATTCAACTATTAATGGAAAGGCAATTACTATAGAGAAATTTATTAATCGTGGAATGCGTCAGCCAAATAAAGCAACAGAACAAAATATCGCTACAGATCCAACTTTCACAAATATCTTCATCAAAAATCTTCCAGAATCAATTAATACTCTCCTCGATCTCTTGAGATTATTCCAAGAATACGGACAAGTTGTTTCTGCTAGAATTGTCCCAGAAAAGCGTTCCGGATTTGCAAAAATGATCGACCACGAATCAGCTGTTCGCGCTGTTCTAGGCTTGAATGGGCGTGTGATTTACGGACATACTATCTCATGCTGCCGTTCCCTTTCACTCTCCGAAAGAGCCGCATTTATGAACAGAAATAACGAAGAAGAGCAAGCAGTTGAAGAACCAAATAATATGGAGCAGCCAGAAGATAGCAATAGTATGCCTGAGGAATAATTTTTGTCATAACACATTTTTATATGTTTTAAAGATATAAATTTTTATTTTATAAAAAAAAATAAACACGTTTATATAACATTATGTAATTGTACATAACCACAAGACAAACCAAATACAACTGTCTTGTTATCTTTCGAAATTGCTGATGAATAAACTCCACCAGGAAATGTAATTGAAGAACCAACAGAATTAAACTGTTCTGTATTGTATACTTTTGCCTGATTTGTTTCTGTTCCTCCAGCAACGAAATGAGAGCCGTCTTGGAAGAATTTAACAGTATATAATTGGGCTTGGTTATCATCGCTCATTGTTGACCATCTGGTTTGCTTCAAACATTTACCAGTCCTAAAGTCAAACAATTGAAGCTGGTCATGAGTCCTCCAGCTTCCTGCAAGTAAGTAATTCTTATTTGTATCGATTGCATCACCGCAAATATGTGGTCCTGGAAGGACCATAACGGAATTTGTTTGTCGTAAATCCCAAATTTGTATAGTGTTATCCCATCCTCCACTTGCAAGAAGATTTGGATCACTATTTACAAAATGGACACAATAAGCTCTATCACTATGTCCACTTGGAGATGTAAAGTCGTATTTAGCTCTGGCATAGGAGTGTATGCATTGTTTTGTTTTATCATCGTATACACGAACAACAGAATCGGAACCAGCAGTTGCAAAAATCTGTCCTGCTTTATGAATGTCGAGTGCGTAAAGTTGGTTGCCTTCTTCTGTATATGTCCATATATTTTTCGGAGATCTTGAATTCCATTCTTTAATTACGCCATCTGAAGAGATTGTAATGAAAGTTTTAGGAAGTACTGGATTAAAACGTATAGATGGTACTGAAAATCCTTTATTAGAATGAACAATATTAAATGATGTTCTACCAGTTGCGATAGATTTGAGTAAAACATGCCCATTTGATAGAGTAGCAGCAATACTTTGGCCATCTGGTGAGTATCGTACTGAAAATACCTCTGTATTTGTTTCTTTTTCCACCCATTGTGGTGAAATATTTAATCTCTTCATGCAAAATTTGGGAATTTTCTAGTAAAAAATCAAAAAGAAATCAATCAATAATTAATAAAACCATAATAGAGTTAAAATAACATATATTTGTAGTTTTAATCTTTTAAATATGTTAAAAAATGAACGAAATAATTATATTTTTTCATTAGAAAATCTCTTTTTTGTGCTTTATTTTATAATTTTGAATGTGTATTCAAAATTGAAAGGATTAGCAAGATAACATGAAAGATTTAGGATTCATAATACTTATCTATTTTCTCATAATAAATCAATTTTTTATAGTTTGAAATTTCGGCTTGCCAAAAATGAGTACGGAAGAAGAAGCTCCAAAGCAACAGTTTATAGAGGAAAGCACGGCGTGGCTTAACCGAGCCTTAACAGAGAATCCTCAATATGCTGATATGCGTGAGCGAGCTTTAACTAATAGCCAAGGCATGTCTTTCTCTCATGTAGTTCAATCCGAAACAATGACTGCTGAGTCAGCAATTTACCGCTCCGATTTATTAGAACTCGTTTACCAGCATTTGTGCGCTATAGGAATGAAGAGAACCGCCGAAATTTTAGTTCGTGAATCCGGACTTTCTTTTCAAAAATCAAGTCAGCCGTGGAATAAGACCGATTTATCACTTCTTATTTCACTTGCAATTGGTCATCGCGAAGATCCTTGGAATGTTCCGCCTACCCCAAATCATATCTTCGCTAACGAAACAATCGAAGAGGATAACTTTGCTTCCGCATACACAGAAGACCCGAAGGACATTTGGAAAGAGTTGGCTGATAAGAAACTTAACGCTGTTTATTCTGATGATAGTCAACCAACATTTGCTAATCTAAGGAGAGGCTCCTTGAAGCGTATCATTGTTTTCCTTGTTGAATTTCATGAGGGTACCCTTAGACATATGAAAGATTCAGACATGCAATTAATTTTCCTTTCCCTCCACTCCATGACAAGCTCTGACCATTTCTTCAAGCATCTCGTCACGTTATACGATGGTGACCCTGATAGTAATGGCGCAACGAGAGATACAAACCTTGATAGCAACGGAGCAAAGAAAGAAGGTGAAAATGATGGCACAAAGAAGGACGACGATGGTACAGGTCCAAAGAAAGAGAAAGGATCTTTATCTTTCTTAAGAAAGAATATTATCGATACAATTAAGAAGTGGGTTAATTTCCACGGCTTATTTATCGGCCGCAAAACACTTAAATCAGTCGAATTATTCCTCACAAGAATTTATAACAGCGATATCGATGAAACTTACAAAAAGATCATCGCCAGCGTTCTTTCAATCATTCCGAACCTCCATTACGGTATCAGACTTGGTGAGTCTAGCAAAGCCCCTGCTCCTGATATTCATGAGCCAGAAATCTTCTTCCGACCAAATTTAACCTTGTTAATGCCTCCTCCTACTATCGTTGCTCAACAGATCTCCGCCTACCAGCTAAAAGTCTTCGCATCGGTCCATTCCCGTGAATTTATCATCGGTTTCTCAAATCGAGCTCCAACAATTCAAACTCCTACACTCAACGAATTCCTTGCTTTCGGAAAGCACATACAACATCTCTTCCTCGATGCTTACGATCAATTAATGAAAGAAAAATCCCCGAGGATTGCTTTCCAAGCGATGCTCGCTGTAGCTGACGAATTAGCTAAGTGCAAGAGCTTCGATTCTCTTGCCAACCTCGTACTTTTATTAAAGCGAAACGAATTACAAACTCTTTCTCAAGCCACGAAAGACCAGATCGCCTTAATCAACAAGCTCTGGGAATCCTGTGGCAAGGATGGCGAGGACATGGCCAAAGAAGATGGTTCTCAGACAGATTACGAAAAAACAATCCAAGATCAATACAACTCATGGGCTTCCTGCATTCCAAACATGACGGCTGAGCTCAAGAGTATCAAAGTATCTGTTACGAAACAACCAGATTTCATTGATGATCTGATTAACTGGGAAAAGAAGAGAGTTATCGCAGAAAGAGCACATATACTTTACAGATTCCAGAACCAGTCTACTTTCCAGGCTCCGATTTCTCAGATTCAGAAAGTTATTTCGAGTATTCCAGATACTCCATTTGAAGTGTTGATGAACCGCGTAACAAACGCTATTGAAGACATGGAATTCTCAAAGAATTAGATTTCTTATAGTTTTATTTATTTTTTATTTATATTTTTATATTTTTTCGGTTTGATTCAGCTTTTTTGTAAAAAATTTAAATATACTTTTAGTGAATTGTTTCTCTTTTTAGCTTTTTGATTCGTTTTTAAAGTTTTTTACAATCAATTAAGAAATTTATAGAAGAAGTTTGGGATTCATGGAAAATAGTCTATATGCATCTATGTACAGTATGTTATCGATCAAATTAACAATGTAATAACTTTTATTCAGCTTGAATGAATGATTTTAATTGCTTTCAAAAGTTTCAGGTTTAACATGAATTTTCTATACTATATTTGTTCCCAAAATACGGATCTTTTCTCAAGAAAGAAAAGGTAAAGTCTCACTCATAAACTTCAATCAAATACAAGGGCATTATTTAGTCTCACATACCAAAATAAATGTGAGATGTAACATAAGAGGAAAATGAGATCTCTCCAAATTTCAAATAGTTGAAGAATGATTATTCAAGGTTTCTTTGGGCTGTTCTAACACATGTTGAGATAGAAAGTTTCAATATGGTTTATAAGTATACTTTAAAAATCCTTATATTATGTATCTAAACGAATTTGTTTTATTATCAAATAATAAAAAACAATATAAAAGAAAATAATGCAATAAAAATACACGGGATTATATAATTAAAAAACAAATAAACAATAAATTAATGTTTCTCTAATTTCGAGATTGGAATAATCTCTGGACAATTATAAAGTATCAAACTCTGATTTGTAGAAATCAAAGCAACTCTTGTTTCGCTGTTGAAAGCAACATCCAAAATGTCATTTTCTTCGATAATTTTCTTTTCTCCAGTGATTATATCAGTCAAAACAAAAGATTTCTCATCAATTGTTGTGAAGAAATCGAAACCACAAACAGTAACTAAGCTGTCGAATGGATAATCATATTCTCTAATCACTTGTCCAACTTGTGAATAGAAATACGATTTGTTCTTTGAAGAAACAGCCAAGAAACTGAATCCGTCCGAAATCATGACTTTCGTTGGTTGGTATTTAAGAGAAATCTTAAATATCTGTCTCTTTCTTCTTATGTTAAACAAATACAAAGAAGAATTAGTAACAACAGCCATAATCATGTAAACATCAGAAATAAAATAATCAACAATATTTTCATTCACTTTGAAAATGCATTCCAAAGAATCCATGATGACTTCGAAGCCAGTTTCAACATAATAAAACTCTTCATTGTTACTAGAACATCTATAACTCAAACATCTATTTAATTCTTTTTCTGTCAAACCGTCAAAATTGTAAATATTTGGTGTTCCAACATTTGTCAGTCCAATTAACGAATTCTTCTCTTTCTGGAATGTCATTTCTTCGATTTGATAAGTCTTAACTTTTTTCAGTTGTTGGAAATTTTTTGGTGATAAAATGAACTGAAAAAGTGACGTTTCTTTAGCGATAAAAATGAAGAAGAAATCATTTTGTGGAAAAGCAGCAACGAAATCAGGATTAGAAACAGGAATCTGGAATTTCAACTTATTAGAATTACTTGGAAAATTAAAATCATCACTTTTCACTTTTTTAACCTTAAATTCACATTTAAGGTTAAAAATCCATTTCATCAAAATTTGACGGAATTCATCTGTTTCCAGAACACGTCTCATTTGGTAGATGAACTCGTATTTATCCTTACAATTCTTAGGAATATGGTCGTCAGCAAAAATTGAGTCAAAATTGAATAGAAAATCTGACAAAATGAAGTCACCTTTTTCTAATTCTTTTTCCAATCTGTTCAACTTCTTTCCAATTGCTCTAGAAATTTGCGGCGTCTCAGATAAGTCTGTACAATTGGAGAAATCATGCAACATGCTCAAATCTTCAATTGTACATATAAATCTCGGGAAAAATGGATAAAAAGATTGAGAGTTAAATGATCGTCCGAACACTTTTTCATTCAAATTTAAAATTACGTTAAAACTTGTTTCTGTGTTATTAAATTCAAAAGCAGGGTGTTTGAAAGCATTATATATCATGTTCTGGACATTTTTGTCATCGAAACTCAACAGAAAAGTATTTCCATCATCAAATAAAATTTCAATATCTTTTGACACTTTTCTTGTATATTTAATTTTGTCAAATTTAATTACTTGCTCTTTCTTTTTCGTTGTATAAATCAAATTGTTATTTTGCAGCTTGACCGACGCATCTTTCTTCGAAAACAGACTGATCCTTAAACATTGGTTGACGGTTAAGTCAAACGGTTTGTCAATTATATTGAAATTGTCAGGTTTTTTAGGTCTTTTCATTTTGAAGATGATTGGTATCTGGTTATAGAGATGCCTGTCTTTTATGAACCTCGGAGGGAAATCCAATGGTCTGGAATAAGATCTCTCTATAAGTGAAGTGAAATTATCCAAAACTTTTTGTGCAAAACTCTTTTGTTTGTGGATTTCTTCGAATCCTGATTGATTTTCCAAGAATATCTCTAAACTAAGATGGTTCTTTGTTACTCCCATCGAATCAAGGAATTTAGACTTCAAAATATCATGAATTTTGGTAATTTCCTCAAATTGTTGAGTGTTTTGCACCAATTTCGAGTTAAATATCTTCTCAATCATGTCTTTCACGTCCCTCTGGAACTGTGATGGACTTTTCAGCTCATTATAATATGAAAAACACAAATCTTTGATATCTTGACTTAATTCATACGAATTGTATAGGTTTGTAACAGAGAAATTGTTGAATAACGTGATCATCGAGTCAAATGTTGACACATCACTAGAATCTCTCGATAATCCGTAGTGATTATTGTAATATAACGCGATATCTTTCCTCAAAATCGAGTAATTCATAGAGAAAAGAAGTCCAAACACACTACAAATAAAAAGTTCGTCAGTAAAATTCCAGAATTTCACTTTTTTGGCTGCTTTCAAAAATGTCAAAAGTAATTTCTCGTCACAGAGCGATTTCTCTTGGAAAAGGAATACGATATTGAACAAAATCATGAAATTTGTGGTCGGATCTTCATGTTGATTGATTAAATCTAATATCAAATAAAATGAATCGTGAATCAACATGTAATGAGCGTTCAAACACTGCTGAACAATCGGTAGATACCAGATACCATCAAATGATATGTTTTTGACAATATCTTTCGAATTAAATAACGAAAATATGACAGGAAGCACGTTATCTTGCAATCTATTGATGCTTAAGATGAAAGAGAATGTATTAGGGTAGATTTGGATGTTCTCAATCATGTCTGCAAGTAATTCTTCGACAAAATTAAAATTATTAATTTTTTGAGCGAGCATCATATAGATAATATGCAATTTCGGATGCTTAAGGGCATGTAGGACCTGACAATACAATATAATTGTCGATTTCTTGTCTTGGGGCTTGAAATAAATAAATTTATTTGGGAAATCAGGCATCAAAGTCAAAATATTTGGTGCCAAATCCCTTATTATACCAAGAAATATGTCAGGATCCTCAGCATCATGCACGAGACTCAATAAAATGTCGATATCATCAATTGATAAGGAATATTTTCCAAGATTTTTGATGAAATCAAGCATGACATGGTTACATTTGGCCCGATCTTCAGGATTTGTCACGTTTCCGAGCTTTACTTCGTGTGCGTGGAATTTATCTTTATTTGTTCGGTTAAATATAAGTCTGTAGTATAAGAGGCACTCGGAGAAGAACGAGAAGTTGTAGTAGATCATCTCTTTGTACAAAGAATCTTCTTTTAGAAGAGATGTCATAGTTGTAACAATAAAACAGAAGGATTGGCAATCGCATTTGGCCCAGAGAGTGAAGTTGAACACTAATCTCTTGAACCAGTTCTTCTTCAGCTTAGGAAAAGTGATATCTTGATAAATGGCCAGCAAAACTTTGAAAATTTTGTAACAAAGCTTCTTCGGCGCTGCTACTAATCGCTGGAATATCTCAAATACGCACTGAAAAGTCTTCTGCGACTCAGGATTTGACACGAATATCTTATGAATTATTCCTAGAATGAGCATATCGAGCTCCAGAGGGGTCTGCGATACATAAGCGAAGTAGTTAGTTATGGAATTATGCAAATCAAAGCGAGATGCGCATAAACTTAAGTTAAATGTTTTTGAATCGAACGTAAAAGTATCATTATTAATAATTATCTTACCACAGATACCTTGCGTCAAATGGAAATGCTCTTGCTGGCCGGCGCCGCCTCCGAAACAGAGTTTTTTCTTACCTTTGAACTGGGGAATGAAAAAGGAAGCTTCACCGAATTCTCTATCGTCGAACCAAGTGAAAAATTGGGCCATTTTGTCATCTTTCGGCTGATATTTGATGCCAAGGTATTTATCGCCTTGCCATTGATATGTTGTGTACAGAGTTACAATGGCATTCATGTTTCCGGCTGTCATTCGAGCAAATATCTTGCTGTCGTGAAGTATTAAGCGGAATGAGTTGTTGTAATCGTCTTTTATGGTGATAATATTCAATAACGTACCGGTTTCAGCTGCTACATAATCGTTAATCGAAATATAAATATCGAAATAGCAGATTTTGTTGAAATCTATCTGGTAGTCATCGATAACTTTGGAGTAATCATTATATTCAAGTGGGAAATACTCTTTAATGAAGACAATTGACCTTGAAAGAGTATTTAATAATAAATTAGCGGCTTCTGGTGCAATTTCAAGGTTTACCTTCTTGAATATGAGAGCAAATTCACCAATGACCATGGCGTTGCTCTGAAAAACTGAAATTTGCTCGAAAATGTTCTTTGCGATATCTTCATAGAGTTCTCGCGTAATTAGGACAGGGAAATCTATTCCTTCAATCGGGACATTGGTTATTTTGAAGTTATTTCTGAGACAACAAAGAATAAAATAATCCACGTTGCCAATTTGAAGCCTTTTGAGATTTTCGAACAAATAATCAATCAACACCTGGAATATTTTGAAAATCTCTTTCATTTTCGGTGTGTCACCATATACAATAAACAATAAAATAATAAAATAAGGTCTTTCTATGATATATTTGGTTTCTTTGTTGAGATAATGATTCTTTGCTATTATACTTAGTATCTTTTGGAAGATCATTTGATTATTTACGTAATTTGGCACTTTTCTAATTGAATTTCCAATTTGGAGAAGGATTTGTGGATCAATTGTGTCCTTATCCATCACTTGCATGAATCTTAATACGTATTCTGCACTTTCCGGTGGAAATTCTGCAAAATCTTTAATTAATTTTGTCAATTGATGGGATAATTGAGGATTACAATGGATCAGATCAGAGAAATAGTTCAGTATGAGGTTTTGCTCGAACTTTTTCTGGTAAAGGCCAATGAAATACTCGGAAATATGTCGAATTGACTTGGAATTGTCAATTTTTGACAATTTATTGAATATCACTGGCATAATATACCTATAGTAATTATGGTTGTTCATGAAAATGTCAATTAAGTTGACGATCTTTGGGAAAAAGATTGATTTTGTTCTTGCGATCAAAGAAAGGGCAAAATCAAGCAAAACAGAGAACGCATATAAATTATCTGTGATGTTCTTTGCAACGTTGGTCGCTGCTTCAATTACAAGCTCGTTTTCAAATAATTTTAAATTTATTGTTTCTCTGTGCGTCGTAATATAGCCTACTATCTCTGTAAATAGCAAGTAGTTCTTGTCTTTCATCTTAAGAATGCCAGGAAACACTTTTGACTCGCAATTTGCGATCAAATCCAAAAATTTTCTCCGATAAGACAAAACGACCAAAGAAATTTCACTGAAAATTGTTCGGTTTGGATTGAAAAGTGCTTTATCGGCTATAGAATTGTAAAATGCCATTAATAACTTATAATCCGGCCGAATTTCGAGCAATTTTATGAGGAATTCGATGAAATCAAATAGATGGGGTGAGTGCTCACCATAATCCCTCATGTTTGACAGCAAAGCCAAGAACAAAGTGTCATCAAA
Source organism: Trichomonas vaginalis G3 (assembly GCF_026262505.1). Classification (NCBI taxonomy): domain Eukaryota; phylum Parabasalia; order Trichomonadida; family Trichomonadidae; genus Trichomonas; species Trichomonas vaginalis. Next base: position 6,472,357 of record NC_067208.1, read on the forward strand.
TTTATTATCAAGTTGAAAGATGGGTAAAATCAGGTTATACAGCTCTATTATGTCAGATTTAAGGAAGTCTATAGGGAATTCTTCAACTAAGAGCTTCGGCGGTGAAGGAATTCCTTGAATATAATTTGCTTCTTCGATATTCGCTTTTAGCATTTGAGAATACTTAGTAATACTGATAGAAACCTCACATATGTTGATTTTTGTAGAGAATATGTCTGCTAGTTCATGTAAAACTACAGGAATAACTTGAAAATTATTTTTTTTCATAATTATTTCGAAAATTTTGAGAGCTTGCATGCTCAAATCATTCATCATGTATGATACAAACTCAATGATCTGATGCTGGTCGACTCTCGAGGCTAAGGGAAAATCTTCGCAATACATCCTATAAAGGGATGAAGTTAATGTAAGACAGAGATCATACTGTTGTAAACAATGCATTTTTGTAACTAATGCTTCAAATACTTTTGAAAATCTATCATCATGGCCTAATATAGGATGACCAACTATATATGAGCATATTAGAGTAATGCATCCATTCGACCATTCGAATTCTGGTGTCTCAATAATGTTATATATTAACTCAGATGCAAAAAATATTGAATAATTGATTGAAGGAATATACTCGAATTCGTTAAAGAACAAAATGAATGTATTGTGATCTATAATTACACTTGGCGAGTAAATAGCTGCTAGGAGTTGAAGGCAGAATGCAAATCCTGCTTGTCGAGTAAATTTGACATCATCTGTTGATTGAATTATCTGCTCAATGACCACCTGATTAAACTTGTAGCTAGATATTATTAGCGATATTGCATCTCTTACTGGCATTTGTTCATTGAGATTTGATACAATTTTTGCTATATCTCTTTTTCTGATGATTGGTATCGCTTTAAATACCTTTTCTTTTGGTATTTTATCATCTTGCTGCTCTGCCGAAAAGTCTTTAATAAAATCGATCAATAGTTTAACATTACATTGCATCAATTTTAAAAATGTTCAAGTTTATTTCTCAAAAAATATCAACTAAAATGTAATCTAAAGATAACATCTATCACTCAATATAAAAGACACTATTTATTATAAGGGCGCAACTGCGCCCGTAAAATTGAGTGTGCTCATTTTAAAATCAATAGTTTACAAGTATTGCATAAATCTTTCCCTCTAATATACATTCGAATTGTCCATTGTCATCATATATTGGCATGCAGATGAGTTGCACGCCATTAGGATGCGTTATATAAGGCAATATTAGCTTCAAAAATATAAATAATATATGAATCTTAGTAAATATAAACAGTTGAAATATCTAGATAAAGAATCGCATTGAACATTCAAATTCGTATTTTCTCAACACCAAAGAGTTTACTAAATCCGGATTCTTACATATAACAAAAAGATTGAGAGCAAAGGCATTAAAGTCATAAATGTTTTTGGGTGAATAACTTATTGCTTTCGACTTTACTATTGTTATTGGCATAATAGACTATTCAAAAATCATTTCATATCTATTTTAATTATAAAGAAATAGTGGAATTTCTTATTTCGCACGGTGCAAATGTCAATAAAGGAGATGATGATAGATTATCACCTCTTCATAGCGCAGCACATAATAATAATAAAGAAATAGCCGAGCTTCTAATTTCCCACGGTGCAAAAATCGATGCAAAAACTTCTTGTTTTGAAGAAACACCACTTCATATAGCTACAAAAAATGATGAAAAAGAAACACCTCTTCATTTTGCAGTATTTAAGGAACACAGAAAAACAATCGAGCTTCTAATTTCGGACAGTGCAGACATCCATGCAAAAAATGATGATGGAGAAAGCGCTCTTAAAATTGCAGAAATATGCGAATAAACAGAAATAGCCGAACTTCTAATTTCGCTCGGTGCAAAATCATAATGTTCTTATATAAGATGCTTCTATTTCTTATATTTTCAAATATCAATTAACTATGTTTTCCCTAAAAATGATTTTTTACATAATTCCTATCATTTTTTATCATTTTGCGGTACTTTTTGATAAACTTGAAATCATAAAGTTGCTCCAACACGTGCTTGTCTATCTTGATACTATAGATAAACTTGAAATCATAAAGTCATTCCTGCTGAAATTAGGAATGCATCAAAAATGCGCATTTTTTACCCTTTTAGGAAAAACCAACAAAGACAAGTCCGGTCTTCGGGGGATGAGAGTTTAGCGCAAAGAATATTTTTTTTTGTAAGAAAGTAGAGTAAGTGTAAAATAACAAAATTGTTTACATAAGGTCGCCAAAAAAAGTGCGGAAATTAAAAACCGCAGTTTGAGTACTTTCTGAGAGTCTGTTTGTCAGAAAGTATACATTTGTAAACTTTCTGACACTAAAATTTTTTTGGTCCTTTCAAAGTTTTTGACAATTTCAAAAAGTATACATCGGGGCTCTCAATTTTCCTCTCAAACGGCGGTTTTTTAAAAACGCTCATTTTTTCATCGACCTTAAACCCAATCAGGAAATATAAATGTTTAAAAATTTATAAACTCTAATAACTTTAATATTTTATTTCTTCTTTCTTGAATCCATATCATCTAATTGATCTTCTTCTTCGTTGGATCCATTGCAGCAGCAACAGCAGTATTGTACACAGCAAGCACATGGCTTGTAGATGTAAACAACCAATAAAATAATGAAAACAACAATTAAAATAATTGCAGAATTTTCAAATAATTTCAAACTAACAGTTGCTCTCATACCTGCTTCACGCATGTCTGATGAATCAGCCAAACCTCCAGCTAAATTAATTTTCACGCCAGATGATGACTGCGAAATCATAGAGTTAGGCATTGTTGCTCTTATACCACTATAGTTTTCTGGTATGAAATCTTCCCAATCATGTTCTTCACTGCAATTCAAACCTTTGTTGTTATTTTGCGTCTGACATCTCCATTGAGATGCTCCTAATAATGTAACTGGGCTTCCTGATCTTAATTGAATAACATGCTCAATTCCTGGATTCTTGTAAAATACAGGAACAGTGCAGAAATCTATACTAGAAGTTGTAAATCTCAAGTAACCATTATCAACAGTTACTTCAACATCAGAACACATTTGATAAAATTCAGACCATCCTTCATCTCTTGTTACAGAAAATTGGACTCTGCAAGATGGAGCACTTGTCTTTGTTGATACATTCCTAATTTCAGCGGGAATAGGTCCATAAGGTCTGAATGCTGTCATAGAAAGAGCTGACTCAATAATGGCTTCTTTTTGCGTTTGTTCCATGAATAACATTGATGTTCCAAAACCATTATTAAATGTTGGATCAGACACAACTTCATCATCACCTTTAGCGAACCATCCATAAGATCTTGATGCCTTTGGATCACTGTATGATTGCATTTCAATTGGAATTGTACTGACATTTCCTTTGCGATCAATTCTTTGTAGAAGAGGTGGATGTTCATAAGGTTTACAGTACTACCAAACTTCTCTTTGAATTAATGCATATGCTCGTGCTCTTCTGTATCTTGTTCCTAAATTGCCCATTCCACAACATCCTGTGCATTCAGTCCATTCTCCATTAACAGCACCAATTTTCTCGAGTGCTTGTACAACACCACTAAATGACAAAGGATTTGTTGCAAAAGAAAATCCGTTCTTAGGAATCTCGTTCGCACTGTTATAATATTCAATAACTTCTTCGTCTTCGGAGGCAGTTGGTGGACCAAATTCATTATCACTCCATGCACCAAATGAGCATCTTGACTGCGAGTATGTATATAGCTTCTTTAGGTATACAGCAGGTACATCTGTACAGTTGTATGCGTTACTTGGATATAATTTCCAAATTTCTCCACTTGCTGCTTTAAACATAGCACCTTCGCATTGAGAAGTGAATGAAATCTTCTCTTTCCCAACTTGTATTGATGCCTTCGCTGTAATATTCTGTAATTTAACTGTTGCCTGCTGATTTGCCAGTAATTTGCGAACTGTATTCGATGTATTGTCAGGAACAGTAATATTGCCTTCGACTTCTTGGTTTGTTTCTTCAAGAATTAAACCTGAAGTGTTGATGAAATAACATTTGTTGACTTTTACAAGGCGTGTGGTACTCTTCCAATTTAATTGAACACATATAACTTGAGCAGCGAGTTGTGCTACTAATAGCATGCAGATCGCTGCAATAAGTAACCAAGTGTATTTAATTACGTCCATGCATGTAATAACTTTCTTCTTTACTACTTCTACTTTAGTTTCTTCTTGAGGCTCTTCTTGCTTTCTACCCCAAATCCATTTAAGCTTCACAAAGTCAATGACTGTTCTGATATTTTCTTTAATTTCATGAACTTCTTCGATAAGTTCGTCTTGCTTCTCTTCAATCCGCTCGACTCTAGTATTTATTGATATAAGTAATGGCCATGTGCCTGTACAAACACAGACAAGTAAAATTGCAATTATAACAACAATAAATCTACCAAGAGGGTCATCAACAGATTCCATCTGATATACAGGTGCATCGCTGAATGTATAACTTCCATTGCCACCACACATGTATGATTTAGGAATATCTGCACTCCATACCGATTCATTACTTTCTGGAATAAATATTTCATACCCGTAATGATCATACTCTACACTTGCAATACCATCAACATTTTCGGGCGTTTTTGTATATTCCGACATATCTTCTAAAACGATTTTACCTTTATTCAGCTTTTTGAAGTCTTCTGTAGTGATAAGTTTCTTGCTTAGCTGTGTGTTGAATAAAAGCGCTAATATAGGAATGATTAATAGCACTATATATTTTGAAAATATTACTCGTTAAATTTTTCAAATAATTTGAAAGTATTTTTTTCTATTTAAACTGAATGTGAACACACGTACTATATATTTCATTTCAAAAGTCGAAGCAAAATTGAGAACACTTATAGTGAATTATTTTTATCCTATTGAAATATAATATCTTATATTTAGTTTCCATGTTACGATTCTATTGAAAATTAAGGCCAAAAATTTGAATTGGTGAGAATTTCGATAGAGAATTTCATATGATAATTATTCACTATAATTTAATATAAATAAATGTTGAATATTGTGAAAAACGTTTTTGTTTTAGGAAAAAGAAATTACTTGATAATTCACATACTATAATTTTTATAAAACTTGCCATCCATGAAAGTAAGGTCACCGCATGAATTTTCTGAGGCATTCAAATTCTTCCGAGTGAATTATAAACTATTCAAAATTTTTAAAAGGTATATGAAAGTGATTCATTAAGGATATAGATTTGGGAGAGAAGTCTATAGACGATTTTAAAAGGGAAATGGTTATTATTTTATTGTTATCATACGAGTGAGAATTTTTTCATTTTTGTTGCGTCAAAAAGTGCCAAAGGTGCCTTAAGATTCAGCGCAAAATCCATTCACAATATGTCAAACATGGTTCAGACCAATATATGATGAATACATCGTTCAATACAGACGTTTTCATTGATTTAATCAGTTTTTAGATTGTTTTTCTGTGGGCACTGAGAAAGACTGCCACATCAAAGAGCATCTGTTCATTATGGTGATAACATAACTACCAGTAAGTTTCTCAAAAGGATGTGCTGGAATAGAAGAAATGAATTTATTGCGCACAATTGAAGGATCAGTCCGTAAAAATAGGAAAACCTAGCTTTATATATGGGTAGTTAAACACCTAAAGAATGTGAGGATCATTTTTTCTATACATATCATTTTCCACAATATAGTATAGTACCTGAACAAACAGTCAAAGGAAATACACTAACTCATATATGATGGCCTGATGAAGATGCAAAAATGGTCAAATCTCATCCAAGTGATGGGGAAGAAATTATTATGCCTCAAAAGGGACATTATGATAAAGTAACACCAGCGGAATACAACTGATACACGTCTCGTAGAGTTGTATTCGGAACTAAGTTATACGATAACGCTGAGGAACTCATAAATGGAAATACTTTCGATGAAATGGAAGTTATAGAATATCGTCACGAAGTTCTCAAAGACTACGATCTTCTCGAAGATCCTTTCAAAAGATTTAGGAAGAACTCGACTACTGCTGAGCAGTAACAGGAACAAACACAGACAAAGATTCTCCCTTTTGTAGTAGAGACGGAAGGCTTGGGGTATATTATATTAATATGTACCCCATGGCCTTCCATCTCCACTTGAAAGTGCCCTTACTTTGGAGAAAATACCTTGCAACTTCCCCTAATTTTGGGCATTTTATAGAAGGAATTGCAGATCAAGAAGTAAATAATATGAATACATATTTCTTACCATCTTTTTACTTCTTTAACGCCAACAAACTTGAAAATATTTACAAATAACTTCCAGTTTGTGGACCTCCAAGTGGGAATGATCGCTTGAGAGGTATGTTGTAGGTCTATGAGCCTCTTACATTATAATTCTCACTAAGAATGGAGAAATTTTGTCCGAATGATATGTTATTCGGACAAAATTTCTCATATTTCTAAAATGAATTTGAGAATATGAGACACTGATGATATGTCAGTATCTCATAACTTCTTGCTCTAAAGGGGTTAAAAGTGGTCTTTACTTCAATTCAAAAATTGCCACGTAAAGTTTACAGGGCATAAATGATGACATTTGTAAAAGTATTATTTCTGACATTTTCTCAAACAATACGCCAAAGTATCATAATCTCGTATCAGACGTCAGATAGTGAGGCCACCGACCATCAATTTGCTTGAATGCTGCACACTTTTAGATTTCGCAAATCTATGTGCTGCTTCACTATCCGATTCCGGAATTAAATTCCCACTTGGTCTTCCATGAAAGTTTTACACACCAGAATCTCAATATCTATGCAGCAAAGCTGCAATAATATTGTAGCTCAGTTTATTCATAAAAAATTTCTCCCTCTTGGTATATCAATCTTTTTACTTCAAATTAGATATTACTGACACCTTAAGGTACCCGACCTCTTGATAGCCCTTACTTGTCCTTTAAACCAATTAAGCAGCATCCAAAATCCAAAGTCTAAGAATAAATAATTCAAATTAAATTAATTCATGTTTATTTAGCTTTTCCAAGAAATGGAATACTTGATGATAAAACATTTACAATAAATGTTTTGTAGGCAACAAATCCTCCATGAACATCAAAATATATCTTTTTCTTTACTGGAATGACAGCCGGAGTTATAACATCACTATCTTCAACGTATTCATCATCAAAGATACTAATATCTACCCCACATTCTAAGTTCTTTATAGTATCAAGCATTGTTTCATTTGATACTTTTGTTGGAGTAATACCAAGAAATATCGTATCATTGTATTCATCAAGTGCGGTTACAGTTTTAATATATTTACCAATATCTGATGAGTATTTTTTAGTTAAACTTGTGTAATAAAGATTAATTTGGTTCTGTAAAGAATCATCAAATGGAAATTCTTCCAAGCCAACATATTGACTTAAAACAACGTTTCTTATTGAAGAGCAATTAGAAAATGCATAATTTTTGATTGCTGATGTCTCTTTAAGAACAACAAGACTTAGGCTTGTACAATTATTGAAAGCGAACGAATTTGTTAAACAACCTTTGTTTATCACAACAGAACAAAGAGATATGCAGCTGCCGAAAGCATAACTTCCAATTGTCTTACAATATCTTGGTATAATAATTTCGACTAAATTTATACATAAATGGAATGCTAATGAATTGATTGATGCAACATTTCGTAGATCAATCGATGTGATATTTGTACAATTTGAAAATGTTTGATATTGAACGGATGTTAAACTTTCTGGAAGGGAAGAAATATTTAAATTAATACAATCTGAAAATGCATTGTTACCAATTTCTGTAATTGACTGTGGAAATGAAATTGTTTCTATTCCACTCTTAGAAAATGCAAAATCTTGAATCTCTTTACAACCATATAAAATGGAAACATGCTCCAATTTACTGCAGTTGAAAAAGGCATAACTACCGATATAATCAACTTGTGGAATTCGAATTGTTGTGAGGTATTGACATGAAGAAAACAATCCAGGATTGATATATGATATACCTGATGGTATTGTAAATTCTTCAATTGCAGTGAAAGCAAATGAACTTTTCCCGAATTCCAAATCTCTATTAAGGTTTTCTGTTGGAAATTGCTTAAAATTTGCCCTTGAAAAGGCGTAATTTCCTATTTTTTTGATCGTTGATGGAATTTCAAGATCAATCAAAAGAGAAGAAGTAAAGCAATAATCGCTTATTGTATCCATGTTTGGTGGAAATTTAATTTTAACACAAGCATATTGAAATGCATTTTTTCCGATCGTAACTTTTTCTCCTTCTGAAGATGTCTGAGGAAAAGTTATATTTGCAAATTCATCTTTGAATAATTCTTGAATTAATTCAATACAACCTTTGGTATCATTAACTATTTCTCTAACATATATATAGCCATTATATGTATCATAGTACAAATCTTTAAGATTTAAATAATTTATATCATATAAATCCGGTATGTTATAAACATAATAAGAATCATAATTTAAAAAGAGAGATTTTCGTCTTCCATTATAAAAATAATCACGCGCTCCCTTACCTATTCCATAAAAAGCATAATCTCCTATAGTTAAATTGCTAGTTAAAAAAATTAGATTATGTATCCAATAGTTTTTATAAAAAGCTTTATCTTCTATGATCTTCAAACTTTCTGGAAACACAAGATCAACAGAAGCATATCTTTGAAAAAGTGGTGCATCAAATTTATCATGCATGAATGCATATTTACTAATTTTATAAAGATTTTTTGGCAGAGTAATGACATCAATACAACTTTCATAAAAGACGGATTCGTTTATTATTAATAAATTATCTGGAAGAATTATTTCGTATATTTTTCCATACGAAAAACTAAATTTGCTTAGAGTAGGACACCCATTTTCAAAATTAATATGACTTATACAGCACCCTTTAAAAGCATTTTTATCAATATATATTACTGAAGCTGGAATATTAATAGTTCCAAATTCTCTATTTTCAAAAGCGTTTTGAAAAATATGAGTTGTTTTATTTGAAAATTCGAGTGCCGTACCTCCGTAATTAATTTCTAAGTATATTCTCGAATTTCTGGCAAAAGAAAAAGCGGAAATATTTGATAAACGCTGTGGTAATGAATTAAATTGGGTGTAGCAATTATAAAATGCACGATTTCCTATAAATTCGATAGCCTCATTAAAATCAATTCGCTTCCGTGGTTGGTGTTGAATATCATATTCAAGAGGTCTATTTTCAAATGCACTATCTCCAACATAAGTTAGTATACATATCAAGGGTACGGCGGCACTGCGCGCCTCCTTATCCATTATATGTGAATTTGACACTTTACGAAACCGTTAACGTATATTTTACAACACTAACGACTTCACTAACGAATTCACTAATGTTTTCACAAACGACTTCACTAATGTAAAAAAATAAACGTTCTCACTTACAAAAGTATTGCAACTCCTCCCATTGCTGTGCTTCATATAACAGCTCATAATCTTCTGACTCACTTTCTTCTTCATATAGGTCAAAATCACTGTCATAGTTTATACCTGTAAGTTTTGACAAAGCTAATGAAACACGTTTACCGTTTGTATCAGTTAGTATACATATCAAGGGTACGGCGGCACTGCGCGCCTCCTTATCCATTATATGTGAATTTGACACTTTACGAAACCGTTAACGTATATTTTACAACACTAACGACTTCACTAACGAATTCACTAATGTTTTCACAAACGACTTCACTAATGTAAAAAATAAACGTTCTCACTAACGTTCCCACTAATGTTCTCACTTACAAAAGTATTGCAACTCCTCCCATTGCTGTGCTTCATATAACAGCTCATAATCTTCTGACTCACTTTCTTCTTCATATAGGTCAAAATCACTGTCATAGTTTATACCTGTAAGTTTTGACAAAGCTAATGAAACACGCTTACCGTTTGTATCAGTTAGTATACATATCAAGGGTACGGCGGCACTGCGCGCCTCCTTATCCATTATATGTGAATTTGACACTTTACGAAACCGTTAACGTATATTTTACAACACTAACGACTTCACTAACGAATTCACTAATGTTTTCACAAACGACTTCACTAATGTAAAAAATAAACGTTCTCACTAACGTTCCCACTAATGTTCTCACTTACAAAAGTATTGCAACTCCTCCCATTGCTGTGCTTCATATAACAGCTCATAATCTTCTGACTCACTTTCTTCTTCATATAGGTCAAAATCACTGTCATAGTTTATACCTGTAAGTTTTGACAAAGCTAATGAAACACGCTTACCGTTTGTATCAGTTAGTATACATATCAAGGGTACGGCGGCACTGCGCGCCTCCTTATCCATTATATGTGAATTTGACACTTTACGAAACCGTTAACGTATATTTTACAACACTAACGACTTCACTAACGAATTCACTAATGTTTTCACTAACGACTTCACTAATGTAAAAAAATAAACGTTCTCACTTACAAAAGTATTGCAACTCCTCCCATTGCTGTGCTTCATATAACAGCTCATAATCTTCTGACTCACTTTCTTCTTCATATAGGTCAAAATCACTGTCATAGTTTATACCTGTAAGTTTTGACAAAGCTAATGAAACACGTTTACCGTTTGTATCATATGCTTGTATAAACTTTCCATTATGCTTGTAGTCATAAACGCTCAAACTAACTTTACCCTTTCTCCCTCGTATCTGATAGAATGTATTTTCACGAGGAACGAAGAACAAATTCTTGAACTCATGACCGTTGTAGTTTGTTATCTCAATAGTTTTCGTCATTTACATCCAAATAAAATAAAAAAATAAATGATATCACCACCCTCACACGTATGAAAACATAGCACAAAAATAATGTTTAGGTGAAGTGGTGAGATCTCACCTGTTTTTTCACCTGTTTTTTCACCCTAGCCGCAAAGCGGCTCTGACCCTTTGGGTCTGTTGAATTCATTGTTTTATAACTCACTTCCTTTCTCCAACTCTTCTAACTTCTTCCTAAGTTCAGCAATGTTGTCATCATGAAGTTTAATCTTTCTCAAAATTCCTTCTTTATCTAATGGTTGCTTTATCTTTCTAAACTGAACTCTACCATCCTTCATTTGATGAACGTAAAAACCTTCTGGAATAGTTCCTGATTTAATGTATTCTACCAAAAACTTTTGTTTCATTGCTTCAGTGACTTTAGTCGTCATTTCAATCAAATAAAAATGTTCAAATAAAATAAAAATAACGTTATTTTTTCAGTAAGGAAACGCAGGAGTTTTACGATTTATTTGAGGAGTAGGTTCTGGTTTAAATGTTGGAGTCGGTTTAGGAGTTGACTTTTGAACAGGAGTTTGTACTTCCATAGGTTCAGGAGTCATTGAAGGTTTTGCTTGTGAAGGCGTTGGTTTTGACGAAGGTGTTGGAGTTTGTTTAACTTCAGCTACTTCAGTATTATTTACAACATTTGCTTTATTTCTTTTCAACATCATAACTGCTCCTGCTGTAGCTAGCAAACCTAGTGGGAGACCATATTTTATATAAGGACTTGACCAAATGCTATTTTTGACAGGAGCTGGTGGAACACCTAACCTTGGTGAAACTGCTCTTTGCCATTGTGCAGCTCGTAAGAAATATTCAATAGGTGCTCCATAATCGTTTGGTAAAGTTTGTTTCATAGATGGTGAAGGTTCACGAGAGCTTGATGAAGAACTCATTTATAAGCTTTAAAAATAAACGTTCATCCTTTATTCCTCACCGTCGTCAGCTGCTAAGTTATAGTCGTCAAGTCTTATTATTGGTATGCCTGACTGTCTTACTTGTATTGCAAAGCAACAATCCCTCATAAATCCAATAAGTGGCTTTGGTACATTTTCAGTTGCTAGTTCAATAGGTCCTTTAACAGACAATTTGTATGTTATTGGAGCAGTAGATGTTTGACCTTGCTGGAAGCAAAAGTCCACTTCTGTTGGAAAACCACATAAGAAATGTGTGTTGTCATAGCTATCCCATTTATGTTCCACACTACCATCATCCACCAATGACCTCATAACATCTTCATTAAATCCTATCATATCATTGTTTGTATTGCAGGCGTTCGCAACCATTTCATAAAATACAGGTCCATATGATTTTTCAGGTTCTGCAGGCATATTTCCATAAGCTCCCATGGAAAGCTGAAGATATTTAAACTTAGGGTTCTCAAAATTAACATAATAGTTGTCTTTCTTTCTAAATAGTGCCCAAATACTTTTAACATTAATAGGCGTATAAGCTGCTGTAAATGTTGCACTTGAACTATCTGTATTCTTTGAGAATGAACCGTCCATAGGAATCCAATCCATAACTTTAACAGGAAAACATAAAGCCTCGTTTGTATAATGTTCTACAAGTTCTGTATAAATGTTAGGGTCTAAAGAGAATGACTTTGGATGAATGAAACATTCATTAAAATCCATCTTTGTTCGAAATAGTTGCTGGGTTACAGTTGTAATAGTAACTGTTCCACTAGCTTCTACTGCCTTCGTTATCATAGTGAATGGTTCATTCCATGGAACAAATTTATTTGTCGGTGGATTTGAATCTGAAGCAAATGCAACTTTAAGAGTTGGATTGAAAGCAATGATATCATTTACAGATATAGATGTGCATTGTAAGGCGTCGCTACTGAACTTTACTTTAAGCTGAATGTTTCCTGCAAAAGCTGGAATAAATCGAATAGCTTCTAATGGAAGGAATCTTCTAACAGGAATTCTTAAACGAAGCTTAAAATCAAATGATTTTCCTGCTGTAATTGGACCACTAACAATTTGTCCTGTTCTGCATGTTCCCGAATGACTCCATACATCTTCATGTCGAGTCTTTGAGAAAACATCTACTTTCTTTATTTGTTCGGTAGTTTGTGAGTTTGAAGTTATATATGCTTCTTCTCTTGCGTTGTCTTGAGAATATACGATACGACCATTTGCAAGGATTTGATATCCAGCAACTGCATAGAAAGCGTCATCGAAACCAATCCAAAATCCTGGTGGTTTGTTTTATTGGAACCTGAACCAATTTCTTTATCTGCAATAAATTGACCTTCCATTTTATACGTAATGAATGTATTGTAAAGGTCCAACATATTTTCACCAGGAGGTGAGAGATTGAATGTTACCCATGTGTTATCTTTAGCAGTTCCAGGTTGTGATGGAATCTTTGCGTCAGAATATTTTCTATTAGTGTCACCAATTTGAACTGCATTGTCTATGATATCGAAATATGAGCGAATCTGATGAATATGCTCTGCTGGAGTAAATTCGTTTAGCTGTTCGTTCTGCATGTATTTACTTCAGATAAAAATATCTATTTACTTCATTATTCTCACTCTTCTTCTTGGTATTCGTGGTGGAAGTTGTTTCTTGACATTTTCAATGAACTGTACATTCTCTTTTGTCTCAACTTCTTTCACTGGTGGGTCAGGGTTCTTTGACTCGGTTTGCTTTTCAATGAAATTCACGAACTTTGCAATAAGCTCTTGGTTCGTTATTGAAAGTACATCTGGCTTCTTTTCTTCTTGTTCTTTTGGTGGCTCAGTTTGTACAGAAGGTTTTATATGGGCTTCGTGGGCTTCGCCCTTGCCATGCACCTTAATGTTGTCGCTCTCTGTATTCGCTAATGGTACCTTTCTTTTTCTTACATATATTTTACCATCTTTACTCTGACTTACGTAATAGAAAGGATGTTGTATTCCTCTTGCGTCATTTAATATAATAGACTCTCGCTCTGATTTTGACAAGCTCATTTTACATCGGTTAAAGTTTTAATTTAGTTTTTTATCTGCAGTCAAATGACTCAGACAAGCCCTACGGACAAGACCCAAGGTGTCATAGATGTTGAAGCATTGAAGAAAGAAATTCGTGAGCAAATTTTATCCGAACTGAAGGAACAAAAACAAGAACAAAAGCCAGAGAGACCAAAGAGAAAACTTAGTGAAAAACAACTTGCTGCATTAGCTGCTGGAAGACAAAAGAACCCACGTTTGCTGGCGAAGAAAGCTAGAGAAGAAGCTGAAGCAAAGAAAGAGTAAATGGTTTATTTTTATCCAAACTAAATGTATAGACAAATACCTTTATCTGTTGCGTTCAGTAGTGAAAACCCTGACGTCAAAATAAAGGGGAACAGAGTAACGTTTAAGTTTCCAACAGACTGGATTGTGAACATAAATGAAGAGAAGTACATTGGCATAACATCTATGTATATAACACGTGCTTTCAGAAAGGTTGACTTTATACTTCAAGTCGAGATAGAAAATGACGAACAGTCTTTAAGCGCCCAAAACATTCACATATACAAATACTTTAAAGACGATACAACATTGTTGCAATGTATGATTTCATTTAATGAAATGTTCGAGAAAAAGTTCAATATTGAAGTACAAACTTTACAGCCTTTACGTGAGTTTCTTGCACAACTGAAAGAAGAAGGTAGTCAGCCACAACTTATAGACTTTCATTATGAATTTAATGAAAATGAAGATGGAACTCATGACTGTCAATTCATTGTATTCTCACCATTCAATGAAGTCGCTAAAAAGAAAGAAAATCCATTACGTATAAGATTTCAAATCTCCGAACCAAGTGATGATTTTAAGAATGTTTTCAATTATGATGCAATGCTTCCGAGGAAAAATGAATTTTCAAAGATTGTAACACCTGGCATTTGGGATAGAAAGCAAGCAATACTTTACTCTAATATAGCCAAAGGCGTTGAAAATGAGTTCATTGGTCATACAAGAACTTCACCACTTCCTAACCCTAAATACTATAAATTAACTGGCTTCAATCGTGAGTTTTGGATAGACATGTACTCCACTCATGACCATAAATGTCCAGTGTTCTTGCCTCCAGATGGGAAGGACTGTCTCTACATTGAAGCACAACTCTTAAACTCTACCATCGCAGTATTGTAAAATCTACGCTAGCTTTATTTTTATCACGAATGACCTCATTGCTGACAAAAATAAATGACCTCAGAACTTCAACTTACGAATAAAGCTTGTTTTAGTCGTTATTGAAAAGTTGAACTTTTCAGCAAAGCAAGGTTGACATGACTTACATAAGTCGAATGCAATCTCTTGACCATCATGAAGTGCTTTGTAAAGTTTCATTAAACTGAACTCAGAGTCTTTGTCATATGTTCCAACAGGTATGTGAATGTTCTTATCTTCATTGTAATAGCATTGTATAGCTTCAGGAAACATTTCATTAGCGGTTAAAGCAATAACATCTTGCTTCACGCCTTTCATTCTGCAGTGAAATGCAACTTCATTTAAATCGTTAGTGAGTAAGTCTATGTAGGTCTTCTTTCCACAGAAAATACTTTTATAAGCTAAACTTTGTTTTCCAGGTGTTATTTCTGCAAAGTCGCTATGAAATTGACCAAGGTTCTTTCCTATAAGTTCGCGACCATATCTCTTCTTAAACTCTGCTGCAAGCTTTGGGATGTCTTCATTATATAAGTGCATACTGTCGGTATCCTGGTAAAAGATTTGAAGTCCCATGTCCTCTGCAGTACAGAATACTTCATTCATAATACGTTTTGACATAGACAGAATATTAACACCAAGTGGACAGAAGTTAAAGTGTCTGCAAATGCTTTTCGTTAGCTTGAAAATAGTTTTATCTGAACCATCCAAACCTTCGAACTTCACTATATGGTTGTAATTTCTTATAGCATATCTTATAGCATCTTTGTCATCTACTATGGTTATTTTTGACTCAATAGGAGATAGAATAGTTTTGCCATAAATGCTGTTCAGAATGAGTTTTATAATTTCTTGTAAGGGGTTTTCTTCTTTCTTATACTTTAACCTTAACTCAAACAACTTCTTTACTTCATCTCTTATTCTCATATCTCTGTTTCCATCGTAATAGTATCCTTGCAACACTTCACATTTGACACCTTGATATTTTATGAGGTCTTGTAATGTTATATGGTCAACATACATGAGACAGCAAGTGTTTGAACTTCTTGGAACGTTAAGTTCTGGATTTAGTTCAGGGTCGCAAACTATTAAATGAAAGTGTCTGGGTATACCAATCTCTGTTATCTTAATGAGAACAAAGAAGCCAGACATAAACTTTTCACCAATGGGTTCCTTTTGGTCGTCATCGAATAAATGTCTCATGAGATACTCTGTGCTTAACATTTCTTCCTTCAATACTTTTGGAATACCTTCTAAAGTATAAAGTCTTGCTATAGCTGAAGGATATAATGAAACAGTGTCGAAGTCAGCAATGAGTTTCTTTTTGCTCTTTTGTTTCATGTTATCTGACAACATACATCTTCCACCTTGAATGCATCTCGAAATAAATTCTCTTGGTTTATTTGAGAGGTCATAAAGATTTCCATTCGGGAAGTATACTCTGTTCTCAAACAATTTGTTAGCAATAGAACAAATACTAACGTAGTCATAAACGTTTAAATCAAACTCTTTCAATAAGTCATTGCGGAACTTTACAAAACCTTCTCTTAAAATTCTTACATCTTGTTTGCAGTAAAACGTGCTATATTTTTCTAAGTCGAAGTGGTTTTCATCTATTCTGCAACCTTTGATGGAATCTATGTTCTTCATAAATGTATCTGCATCATGGATAAACTTACATGCTTCAGAAATGACACCAGTTCTGTTGTCATTTGCTAACAAAACACTGCTGTAGTAGTTATATGGAAATACTTCTTTCGGTCCTGTTTGTAAGTTAAACATAGCAGGAAATAGTTTAAGCTTCTTATTTATAACACTGTAAGAGTCTTTTATAATAATTGCCCGTCCTTTATATAAACCAGTTATTTGCATTGTTCGTGAACCTTTAATGATGGGAGTTCCTTTCACTTCTGTCATGTGTCTTAAGATGAAGTTTATGTCATAACTGAGGTTATGGAAATATATTAAACTCTTGTCAGGAAGTCTTTCCAAAAATTCTGTTGCACAGTTTTGACCCCAAATACTTTCACTAACTGAACCATCTTCACTGTCATAACAGATGTTAAAAGCTTTATGAAAGCCATCCGTACTACACTCAAAGTCAGCAAAGAAAACGTGCTCAGGTATGAATTTACATTTAGCTTTATTTACTTCTTTTGACTCTGCTTTCTTCTTCAGTTGTACACAATACTTTGGAGCATATGTCAAATCTTTAAATGGTGCAAGGTTCTGTTTATATAAGTCAGTAGTATATGTGAAAAGTTCTCCATAAGAAATAGGTTCGAAATATTTGCACTCCCACAATGTTTTCATAACATCCCATAACGGTGTTGTTCTATCATAACGAACTACATATTTATCTTCTCTCTTTGTATAAATCTTCATCTGTTTCTCAATGTTCATTCCACCACACTTTGAAGATTTCTTATAGTTTCGAATGAAATATGTTGTCATTGGAAGTCTTTCATTTAGCATGTAGTGGTCTTCAACAAGAAGTAAGTCAATAGTTCTAACAGTTTCGCATTCTTTTGGTATATATCTCTTTATTTCATTATGTCTTGAGTCATTGAAATAACCAATGGTAACATTAAATGCTATACCTGTTGCGTCAGAAATTTCTTGTACTTTACTTTGAGGAAAGTCTCTAACACGAATGACTTCTCTCATGTGGTCAATAGTTTCTTCATTTACTCCAGCCTGAATGCAAGCATAAACGAAACAATTGTCCTCTGTCATAAGTGTTGCAGTTCTTTTGTTCAGTTCATTGAAGATTTGGTAGCGTTCAAGATTTATAGGTAATGCAAAGATACTTCCAGAACTGACCGCTTCTCTTCTTATAAAACTTCTTTTCACCATTATCTTTCCAAAAGCTTTCTATAAGTGCTGGGTTTCCTGTTTGCTTAAGAGCTTCCAAAATGGCTTTCTGGTCATTTGTCAGTGTGCTTTCATCTCTATATGGTCTCTTTTTTGGTTTGCCTTTCTTTACATCTGACATCGTTAAGCCTTCATATTCTGTTAAATCATACATCTTTATTTCGTAAGATTCTTTATGTTTGTCAAGAAGAAGTCATAGTGCATTTCAACAATACCTGCAGCATTTGCTTCTATCTCTGATATAAAGTTCTCCTTCAAGAGCTGATGTAGTAATGTTCCAATATTATTGAGGTTTAACGTAGAACATTCATACTTTCCACCAAGTTTATAACATACCATCCATCTCTGTTGGAGTTTATTTTAATTTTCTCTAAGAGTCTCATGAAAACCTTACCAAAATGTTTGTGTAAGTAGTCTCTGTTTGGTTCATCTAAAGCTTCGATGTTAAAGTCAATGAGTCTATTGCCTGACTTCACATTTCTCTTCCTATTCTCTTCATCTTTCTTTAACCATCTCTCACCTTCTTTTGGTTTGTCGTCAATGGAACGAATGACATCGTTAGCTTTGCGAACTTGTTCTATAGCACTTTTAAACATCTCTCTTCTCTGTTGTTTCAGTGTGTCGTCTCTTCTTCTTGTTTCACCAACGTTTGCATTTGTTATGTCAAACATTTCTCTTCTTACTTCATGAGGTATTGAACGTCTATGATATAAGTCAATAGCAACGTCATTTAAAGGAAATGCTCTTGCATGGACTTCGTCCTCGCCGCGTTGCGGCTTTATGAACTCATGAATTCTATCATAAGTTATTTCACCATTATAGTCATTGAGGATGTCAGCGAGTGCCTTTTTGTTTGTTGTGTAATGTTTTGCTACTTCTATGTTAGCTTCTGTAAGAAGTTGTTTTATTTCCGAGTGTTCTAACTTAGACAACTTCCGATACATCTTTAGTAGGAAATAAAAAAAATATTTTTGAAAAAATTAGATTAGATTTTTTTAAGTTATTTTTCAAAATAATTTAATATTTTTATTTTAATGAAACACATGCAAGATTGCAAGTTCTTTTCATACAATGCTCTCGCTACTGTCATCAAGAATGAGTTCAATAATGCTTCAAACGTCAATGTTATCTTTAACAAGAAGTTTGTGAAAGAATCTAAGTTTGGTCAGTATGTCAGACCATTAGCTATTGTCATTGACCGCAAACGTTATACTTCACAAGAGTTAGCAGTAGTTTTGAAACAAAAGAGTTTCTTCGTGAATGTCAAAGATACTCATTATACTGTTATAAAGAACTCTAATATTGACTTCTTCAGTATTGCTATGAATCTTTCCGAACAGAAAGAATATAAGAAGGGTGAAACAAATGTGAAATATTATTCTTCATCTCTGAAAACAATAACGAACAAAGATGTTATACAAAAGTTCTTACCAAAGGTTGAAGAAGCTTCTATTGACATTGACGAAGGAAGTGAAATGGTTGAAGAAATTGACCCTGACGTCATTTAAGCAAAAATATATTTTTGGTTAGTCTTCATATCGATATTTTACAACAATTCCCCAATGTATAAACTTTTCATACGCTTTTTCATAAGCTTTATATACCTTCAGAAATTTTGCATAATCTTTAGAAGCATTTAGATATTGTTTAAATGCTTTGTATGTCTTCAGAAATTTTGCATAATCTTTTACATGTTGTTCGTTCTCTTCTTCTGTCATGAGTTCCGAATATTCTAAATTCATGTTCTTTCATATGAGATAAAATTTTATAAAAAAAATAAAATTAGCTTAGATTTTTTTATTCTTCCTCTTTGAAGTTATCGAAATATTCTGTTATTTTTTCCTTCAGTAATGTTAAGTCTTCTTTGAATGTAAGTATTGTGCAACCTTTGATGTCATAGTGTGTTTGAGGAAGAGTATTTTTGACAATTTCCTTTATTTGCTCATTCGGTGTCATTGAAATCGGTAAGTTTTCACGATAGAACCAGTTTCTGTCAGATTTGTAAATCTTAGCAAGGTCATAAAAGCTTTTGTTGTTTCTTCTGACTAAATGCAACATAACCATATCTCTATCTTCTTCTTTCTCCAACTCTTCAGTATATATCATATACTTATAACTCTTTTCCTTTCCTTTTGGTACCGAACGTGGTATTCTTTTCTGTATGCTTTTGTCTTTGGATTCAATGACTTCATCTTTTGCTTGAAGTTTCTTTTCCATCTCTCCACGTTCTTGTCTATGAATTTCGTCAAGAAGTCTGTAAACATGCCATGCATAACGAGGAGAAGCCCACATTGCAACAGCATTTACAAGAAGTCTATGTACATACCAACCTCTTAAATTTATTGGCAAATTTTTACGATTTTCATGTGTTTTATGCAAGACCGATAAAAGTCGGTCTAGAGAAATTTCACTGTTTTCATGAGTTTTAGGCGACCCCGAAGGAAGTCGGTCTCGCTGTGCTTCACTCAAAAGTTCTTGTGTGCTTTGGTTTTTGAACCAGTCGTCTGCGTGTTTAGTGTCTGGAGCAAAACATGCTGTCAAAATACTTTGCATTTGGTACATATCGTCTTTGACCGAACGAATGAGACGGAGTTGTTTGTTAAACTGAACCCACTCGTATTCTTCATTTATGGCTTCATGGACTATAACTGTTGTTGTGTTCTCTAATGTTGACATTACTGTCTTTACATACAAAATAAAAAAATAAATAAAAATAAAACTAACATTATTTTTCTGTGTTAAAGAAATGTTAAAAATTCAGGGTTACATATGTGAAAAGAAGTCACGAACAAATGAAGGTCATAAGATTCAGCACATAATTCTGAATTGAATGGTGTGTCATACATGTCAAGCCGTCAAGAATTGAAGGAGATACGAGGCTATAAAGATTTTGGATATTTTCTGACACACACCCTGAGGGAAAAGTGACAAAACACGACGATAGAAAAAAGTGACAAAATGGGAGAAAGTTGTTCCCCGACCAAAATGCAATCATGTCGAAAAAGTGACATTTGTAAAGTTAGACGATAGGATTTCCTGAAAAAGTGCAAGACTTGTTCTGAATCAGGACAAGATTTGTCTTGAAAAAATACAAGACTTGTTCTGAAAAAATACAAGACTTGTTCTGAAAAAATACAAGACTTGTCTTGAATCAGGACAAAACTTTACAAAATGTAAACTTTACATAACCGTTTCTATCGTACATGATATTTAGTTGACATTGTAAACTATCTTCATGTAAAGTATGGCGGTTTGAAACCGTCGGGAACCTTCACTTTTTTGACGAACTTTCCGCAGCAATTTTTAAAAATTTGTGAAAACTCAACGGTTTGACACGTGCCATATGTCATTTTACTCAGAATTTTGTGCTGAATTCAGCAAAAATAATGTTTATGTTAGCATGTTAGATCTAACACGTTTTCTAACCTCTTTTCTAACATAACTATTTACAAGCGTTTTACATGGTATATGTTGCGATGGTTCATGACTTTAAACAGTTTTGTAGCTTCTATTTCTTCTTTTAGTACATCGAATGTTTTAACAATGCCGAAGGTTTCTTTATATTTCTTCTTGATCAGATAGAAGGAAATCGTCAGCAGTTGGATAATTTTTGTTCAGAAATGCTAACATGTCCATTTTATCTTCTGCTGGCTTTTCTACTTCTTTCTTTAAATCTGCATAGTCGTTTCTCATTCTTTCTATCTCTTTGACGAGTAGTTATATTTCCTCATCGCTGCCTTACATTTTGAACATTGCGGGTTCATTTTTGCGTTATACATTGAAATTTGACCTGCTAAAACAACTAAGGCGTCAATTGCTCTCTTCATCTCAAACATAGCGGGTCTTAGTTGTTCGTTCCATACTTTGCCTCTTCTATCTTTATCTCTTATTTCCCAAACACATTCAGCAACTAATGAAACAAAGTTATCGTAGGTCTTAAATTCTTCAGATTTATATATGTCAGAAACATTCTTATAAACCATGTCGCAATCTTTGTCCATAACTTTATGGTTGCAATGAAAACCAAGGAATTCATAATTTACTTTACGTATGAACTTCTTTATTTCTACTGAGTCAGTTGTTTTGACTTCAATTTCGTCGAATTCAGGAATAGTTAGTTTTTGTTGTTGGATTTCAGGCAATTTGGGTAAATGGTCAATAATGTCCTGCATTTCATAAAGATACTGTTCATTTGTTTCATCTTTCGCACTACAGTCTAAATTACTTGTTAAAAGTTCTTGCTTTATCTTCTGGATTTTTGTTTCGAAAGTATATGAAGAAGGAATGAAGCTTTTCATCTCTACTAACATAGATGTTGGATTCATGACTAACGAGTTTGGTGCTGTAGTTTGAATTGTTGTTGTGCCGATTGTTGAAATCATATCTTTACATACAAGATAAAAATTTTTCTTAGAAAAAAATTAGCGTTATTTTTCTTTCATAAGGAAATGTCAAAAATTCATGATTTTCGAGAGTTTTAGACCATGTTAGAAAAGTGGTTAGAAAACGTGTTAGATCTAACATTCTAACATAAACATTATTTTTGGTGTAAATTTATGAAAACATTAATAATTCCATGACTGTTCTCATTCATGTCTGATTTACATCTAATGAAAAAGTTTAGAAGAATTTTCTTATTCTTTCTGGCATATTTTTGTCTTTCCAGTACTCCCGCTCTAATGGTCCCAGATGAGTTGGCTTTGACTCTCTCAAGTTCTTAGATGGTATAACATCTTCAACGCCTCCTTCATATCTTACTTTATAAGTGTCATCGTTTGTGTTGTAGCCAAGTATTTCAATAACCACTCCTCGCTTTGCTTCGTCAATGGTTTCAGCAAGTTTGCCATTACTACTTTCAACTAATTTATGTCGAGGGTAAAATGCTATGGAGTCGTCAGCAGCTTTTATAAGATATCCATTACCTTGCGTAGAGTCTACGATATAATAGTTTCTACTTAACCTTAAACGTTTCTTTGTCAACGGTTTGTCGTCAAGAACTACACGAACTTTTGTACCAGGAATGAGGGTAAATTGTGTTGAATTTCTGATATTTTGTGTTTGGCTTCGTTTCTTTTGTATATACTTTTCTTCTTGTTGTTGTGTCATTGAATTTGGTGTATGTCCTGTTGTAGAATGTGTTGAGGAATTATATACTTCGAGAAAATGTTTCATTGTTTCTTCGGTAAAGTCTCGCTCTTGATTTAAATCTCTGAGAGTTCTTATGAAGCGGTTTATGATGCCGAGTATGTTATGGTTATGGTCTTCAGTAGTGTAGTGAGTTATGTTATGCTTAATGAGAAATTCTGTGATTTCATTGCTGAGGTATGCACTGTCTTGGTCTGATGTTAAAGTACTTGGGCTATGTTCTGCTACAAACTTTTGTAAAACTCTTAACACTTCACGAGTTCCTTTATTTTTCATTGGATATGCATATGCTTTACGAGTGTTAACATTTATGAAGATGAGGAATGGTTTATGTCCTCCTTTTCTGCTTTGAATGAGAGTGTCAAATTGGTATGCGTCAGGAGTGTTGGAGTAAATTGGTAAAAAGTAGTCGTAAGGGTTTATTTTTGTTTGATGTACAACATTTTTGTCAAAGAACCTTTTCACTTCAGCTCTGTTAGTAAATCCCCAACTCTTTGCAGCTTCATTGAATTTCTTAAATGACCTCCATGGATGTTGTTCGAATACTTCTTTCAAGCTCATTTATGTAAAGTTAAAGATTTATTCTAGGCTCAAGCGCGTTCATTGAACTCTATACCATGCGAATACAGTCACAAATGGTGGCATATAATCTGCACCCGAGCCTGTTGGATTTGTTGTGAAAGTATGTGAATGATTTCCTCCTGGTTCAGTTGGTCGAAAAGTCTTTTTTGCTGCATTGTTATAAGATGGAGATAAAACGTCATTGCCAGCTTCATACTCTGAGTTGTATAATGGGTGGTCTCTTAATGAGTGGCTATGGTCGCCAGAAAAGTTTGTCGTTCCTGTATGAGTGTGCGGTGGAAGGTTTGCTTCAGTAATTTTCTTCGAACCTCCTGTTTGCTTTGAATATCTAGCACAGTATAAGAATTTATCTACAATCTGTTCCCACGTACCGAAACCCAGAACTGTTGCTGGATTTGTTGAGTTCATTGACGTATAAATAGAACCTATAGGATATAATGTTTGAAGTATTTCTGTCTTTAATGTTTGAAGCTCTGTTTTGTCAGCTTTCTTATCTAACATTGCTGGTAGTTCATATGCTTCAAAGTTTCTGGCATGATCTTCGGTATTCCTGCAACTCTTATCTAAATTGTTAAGAGTATCTTTTACGCTTGTACTTGGATTTTCTAATGGTGCACTTGAACCAAGGTCAAAGTTCAATATTATGTCGTCTGCTCTAACAGTAGTGAAGGATTTATGTGTATGGTTCTTGTCAGCTTTCTTATCATATAAATCTTGAGCAGTGAATTTAACATTATTTTCATCCTCCATGACATAAACATTTCTACATCTAATGTATTTCATCGTCGTTATGTTTTCCTCCGATGTTAAACCTTGTGGAAAGTTAGGAGGTTTCCAATATAATGCATCCCCACCAGTTCCTTCTGTTATATACGAAAACGATAAAAACAGTTTGACAGAAAAGTGACAACTTTACGTGTCAAAAATATAAAAAGTGATATTTTATTCATCATTATCTTCTTCATAATTTATTTCATATTCTTCGTCTTACCAACAAAAGATGGGAATGTGAACAATTGCGGGCAATTTTTAGCCATTTTGGCTTGGAACTAGAGCCTGCGAGGTACATGGATAGTATCAGTACCTCACAGGCTCTAGTTCTCTATATGGCGCCGAGAAATTTTGGTGAAATGTGGTCGCATTTCACCAAAATTTTTTCGGCGCCATAGGATGAATTGGAGGTGAGAGATATTATTTCATACAATACTACTCTCACCCCTCCAATTCCCAGCTAAAATGGCTAAAAATTGCCCGCAATGTGAACAATTGCGGGCAATTTTTAGCCATTTTGGCTTGGAACTAGAGCCTGCGAGGTACATGGATAGTATCAGTACCTCACAGGCTCTAGTTCTCTATATGGCGCCGAGAAATTTGGTGAAATGTGGTCGCATTTCACCAAAATTTTCGGCGCCATAGGATGAATTGGAGGGTGAGAGATATTATTTCATACAATACTACTCTCACCCTCCAATTCCCAGCTAAAATGGCTAAAAAATTGCCCGCAATGTGAACAATTGCGGGCAATTTTTAGCCATTTTGGCTTGGAACTAGAGCCTGCGAGGTACATGGATAGTATCAGTACCTCACAGGCTCTAGTTCTCTATATGGCGCCGAGAAATTTGGTGAAATGTGGTCGCATTTCACCAAAATTTTTTCGGCGCCATAGGATGAATTGGAGGGTGAGAGATATTATTTCATACAATACTACTCTCACCCTCCAATTCCCAGCCAAAATGGCTAAAAATTGCCCGCAATGTGAACAATTGCGGGCAATTTTTAGCCATTTTGGCTTGGAACTAGAGCCTGCGAGTACATGGATAGTATCAGTACCTCACAGGCTCTAGTTCTCTATATGGCGCCGAGAAATTTGGTGAAATGTGGTCGCATTTCACCAAAATTTTTTCGGCGCCATAGGATGAATTGGAGGGTGAGAGATATTATTTCATACAATACTACTCTCACCCTCCAATTCCCAGCTAAAATGGCTAAAAATTGCCCGCAATGTGAACAATTGCGGGCAATTTTTAGCCATTTTGGCTTGGAACTAGAGCCTGCGAGGTACATGGATAGTATCAGTACCTCACAGGCTCTAGTTCTCTATATGGCGCCGAGAAATTTTGGTGAAATGTGGTCGCATTTCACCAAAATTTTTTCGGCGCCATAGGATGAATTGGAGGGTGAGAGATATTATTTCATACAATACTACTCTCACCCTCCAATTCCCAGCCAAAATGGCTAAAAATTGCCCGCAATGTGAACAATTGCGGGCAATTTTTAGCCATTTTGGCTTGGAACTAGAGCCTGCGAGGTACATGGATAGTATCAGTACCTCACAGGCTCTAGTTCTCTATATGGCGCCGAGAAATTTTGGTGAAATGTGGTCGCATTTCACCAAAATTTTTTCGGCGCCATAGGATGAATTGGAGGGTGAGAGATATTATTTCATACAATACTACTCTCACCCTCCAATTCCCAGCCAAAAATGGCTAAAAATTGCCCGCAATGTGAACAATTGCGGGCAATTTTTAGCCATTTTGGCTTGGAACTAGAGCCTGCGAGGTACATGGATAGT
Source organism: Trichomonas vaginalis G3 (assembly GCF_026262505.1). NCBI lineage: Eukaryota > Parabasalia > Trichomonadida > Trichomonadidae > Trichomonas > Trichomonas vaginalis. Next base: position 6,498,512 of record NC_067208.1, read on the forward strand.
ATCAGTACCTCACAGGCTCTAGTTCTCTATATGGCGCCGAGAAATTTTGGTGAAATGTAGTCGCATTTCACCAAAATTTTTTCGGCGCCATAGGATGAATTGGAGGGTGAGAGATATTATTTCATACAATACTACTCTCACCCTCCAATTCCCAGCCAAAATGGCTAAAAATTGCCCGCAATGTGAACAATTGCGGGCAATTTTTAGCCATTTTGGCTTGGAACTAGAGCCTGCGAGGTACATGGATAGTATCAGTACCTCACAGGCTCTAGTTCTCTATATGGCGCCGAGAAATTTTGGTGAAATGTGGTCGCATTTCACCAAAATTTTTTCGGCGCCATAGGATGAATTGGAGGGTGAGAGATATTATTTCATACAATACTACTCTCACCCTCAATTTTAATTACTTAAACTCATTCTATTTTTTTGACATGTAAATGTCACTTTTACTGAGATCTGACACAATGTCAGATCTCTTTTTTTCGTATATAAGAGTAGTTCATGTGTTTCAAAGTTTCTGACATGACCTTCAATGTTCATACATTTACTATTTAAGGAGTTTAGTGTATCTTTTACGCTTGTACTTGGATTCTCTAAAGGTGCACTTGAACCAAGGTCAAAGTTCAATATTATGTCGTCTGCTCTAACAGTAGTGAAGGATTTATGTGTATGGTTCTTGTCGGCTTTACTGTCTAAAGAAGTTTGAAGTTCATTTATATCGGAGATGTTGTGTTTATGAGATTTCAAAACTTTGTTCGTTGCGTCAAGTTCATCTTTGTCAGCTTTACTTTTAATAGCATCTTCAAACGTTATTTTTGACTTAACTCTCAAAGTAAATCTTGGTTCAACTAATACACCATTAACATTGAAAGTAGAGGCATAAATTTCACCGGTATAACCAAATGCTTCTGGTGCTTTAGCTACATCATACTGTACAGTACAGCTTATGTCATAACCTTTAGCACGAATGTATTTATATCTTCTTTCATTAACATTTTTTGTCTTCGCTTCATCACTTCGTGTTAAATATCCATGGTAGTCCGTTATAATCTGTTCGTCTGAAGTTATATAATGAACGTGGTTTTATCTGCTTTTTCGGCTAATTTCTCATTAACATCATTCACTTCTAATTCAACTCTTCCGCCAGAACTCTTATTATCATTAATCTTTTTCATTAATTCGGTAATTACGTCATAAAGACTATATTCTGTTTTCGGTTTTGTAAATAATGAGTCAAAATTTCTTTTCATCATTACATCGCTGACATTAATGATATCACCAATTCCTTTTTCATTTATTCTCTTCATTAGTTCTGCAATAATGACGAATATATAATCTGTTAATTTATTCTCTTCATCGAGGGTTATAGAATGTTTTGAAATTGAATCATTAACTCCTCTAAATAAATCAATAACTTCAGGATACACGTTTTTAATGTCTTGAATAACCCGACCAGTATCCTGTTGTTCATGTTCTTCGTTCCCGTCGTTACGTGGTTTTATATCTCTAACCATCATCAACGCAGCCATAACCGGAGGGTTTGTTGCTACCTGTTCGAAAATCCGTCCGTTATGTATGGTATATCTAAATAATTTCTTTGTGTTTGTTAAAACATTTGAAACAAGTCTTTTAAAACCATCTACAAAATTTCCTGTTTCACCTAATGTTCTTGCAGCATTTACAAGCTCACCCATTCCCGCTTTTGACCCAAAAACGTCCATATTGCATTTATTTCACTCTGTATAGTTGTCCATTCAGCGAAACTAACACCCGCATTCGCTAAGCTGAAAATGAAATTCAGTGGATCGAACTTAATTCCACCTTCTTTTTCAATTTCAACGAACTCACTAACATGAGATTTTAAATATTCTTTCGTTAAAATTGTTTTCCCCGATGTTATGTCATTAACGAAACTATCACCGTCAAAAGTTAACGAATTCAATTTCGTCGTTGATGCTTTTATTTCATACACCGCTTTATCGATAGTTTTTGGCTCACCTTCTTTAGAAGCATATGAAACATTAATGAATGAATTATATGTATTCGTGAATGAGTTAAAATCAATGATTTTCATTAATGACGCCTTTAATGATTCATTAACTGTTGAATCCCTTAAAGTAATTAATGAACTGTCATGGGCTTCGCCCTGGTCGCTTTGCGACTTTATGAAAGGTACACTGCAAACCGTCGAGTTTGGATCAAATGCTGTAGTTGGTGCAGGAATATTAATGATATAAGTCATTAAATCATTAAGTGACGTAAATAATGTTGTCGTTTTTGATTTAATTTCTTTAGCATCTGTTATATATGGTAATTTTATTTCTGTAGTTTCTGAATTAAAGATATTCGCTAAAATGTTTTGTAAACTGTTTTGAACAGCAGTATAAACCGTTGAATCCGGAACTCTTACGATTTCACCTAAACATTATTTTTGTGCTATGTTTTCATACGTGTGAGGGTGGTGATATCATTTATTTTTTTATTTTATTTGGATGTAAATGACGAAAACTATTGAGATAACAAACTACAACGGTCATGAGTTCAAGAATTTGTTCTTCGTTCCTCGTGAAAATACATTCTATCAGATACGAGGGAGAAAGGGTAAAGTTAGTTTGAGCGTTTATGACTACAAGCATAATGGAAAGTTTATACAAGCATATGATACAAACGGTAAACGTGTTTCATTAGCTTTGTCAAAACTTACAGGTATAAACTATGACAGTGATTTTGACCTATATGAAGAAGAAAGTGAGTCAGAAGATTATGAGCTGTTATATGAAGCACAGCAATGGGAGGAGTTGCAATACTTTTGTAAGTGAGAACATTAGTGGGAACGTTAGTGAGAACGTTTATTTTTTACATTAGTGAAGTCGTTTGTGAAAACATTAGTGAATTCGTTAGTGAAGTCGTTAGTGTTGTAAAATATACGTTAACGGTTTCGTAAAGTGTCAAATTCACATATAATGGATAAGGAGGCGCGCAGTGCCGCCGTACCCTTGATATGTATACTAACTGATACAAACGGTAAGCGTGTTTCATTAGCTTTGTCAAAACTTACAGGTATAAACTATGACAGTGATTTTGACCTATATGAAGAAGAAAGTGAGTCAGAAGATTATGAGCTGTTATATGAAGCACAGCAATGGGAGGAGTTGCAATACTTTTGTAAGTGAGAACATTAGTGGGAACGTTAGTGAGAACGTTTATTTTTTACATTAGTGAAGTCGTTTGTGAAAACATTAGTGAATTCGTTAGTGAAGTCGTTAGTGTTGTAAAATATACGTTAACGGTTTCGTAAAGTGTCAAATTCACATATAATGGATAAGGAGGCGCGCAGTGCCGCCGTACCCTTGATATGTATACTAACTACATATTCTAAATATTTAGGGAATGCGTCCGTAAAAATTGAGATGTATCCATTATAATAAAATAAATTCCAGTAAGGATTACAATATCTTTCATAGTATTCATTATCAATATAAAATGCATATGCGCCTATTTTCTTACATTGATCTGAGAGATTAATACGAAAATCATAATTTGTTTGTGAAAATGTTCCTGGTTTTACCTCTGTGAGTTGGGTAAAGTTAAATACAGAGTTATTTGTATTTAATTTCCTGCACTTATTGAAAGCGGAAACACCTATAGATTTAATTTGATCTGAAAGGTAAACAAAACTGAGGTTTATGCAAGAATCAAATGATCTATCACCAATGTTTTCAATACTTGGCAAATCTGAGATTTCAACAAGATTCGAACAATTATAGAAACAATAATCACCAATACTTATTATACTTTGTCCAAATGAAACGGAAAGCAATGATTTGCACTGATTAAATAAATAAGAACCAAGAACAGTGATTGTATCAGGTATTGTCACATTTGTTATACTTATACATGAAGAGAAAACACCATTTCCAAGTCTAGATAAACTGTTTGGAAGCGATGAATTGAATAAAGTCAAGCTAATACATCCTGAGAATGCGCTCTTTCCAATTGTTGTTAGCGATGATGGAAGACTGATGTTTGTGAGATTAGTACAAAATCGAAATGACTCGTTTCCAATCGATAAAAGTGTTTCTGGGAGATTAATTTCTTCAAGTGAAGTGCAAAAGTAGAATAATCGATCTTCTAATGTAGTAACACCTTCTGGGATGGATATGCTTTTGAGAAGTGTACAATCTGAGAAAGCTCTTTCTCCGATTTTTGTAATAGTATTCGGAAGTTTGACATTTGTGATGTTTGTACAGTTGAAGAAAGCATAGATGCCAATGGTGGTGCAGTCCTTGATTTCAACACTTCGAAGTTCAGTGTGGTTGGCAAATTGATTATCCGAAACATCACCTGTAATAGTGTAAACACCTTGATTAGCATCATTTGCATTAATTTCTGCCATTATTTATCAATGGATAATTTTGATTCATATGATTTCGAACTTGTAAGTTCGATTTTTAAAAACTTTTTTTTCTGAATTTACTCAGAAATTCATTGAATTTTCTGATCAGATACAAAACAATTGTCGGTTAATTCACGTCGAATTAAAATTTCATTTTTACCATTAAAAACTGTACACTTTTGATCTCTCCTTAAGAAAAGGATGACTCTCAAGCTTATGATTAAGCTTGTCGGACATGGGATTTTGCCAGAAGCGGAGATTTTTTCAAAAAAAATTCTGACCTCGGGCGACAAATCGCCCTCGGCCAAAACACACATCAATTTATAGTCAGAAGCAATCAGTTCTCATTTGGCCCATTTTTGATTATACAGCATTTGAGAATTGTTATTAGTAGTTATTTTTAAATTAAAGCATGGCCATCATATGGTGGCCGTTTCTGGTTGATAAACCCAAAATCTGGTTTCCACGAGAACCGGCCACTATAGTCATCTCAATGTACATTAAAACATTATTTATTAATCACATTATTCATAAAAAAAATGAAATAGAATTTTCAATTTTGATTTGAGACTTTATATAAAAAAACAATTGAATAATATAGGGTGTCCAAAGGTGTGTTTAGCACAAACCTGAATACTGCGAATAGAAATAAACAAGTTACATATATATAAAGTTTATTTAAATATAATCACCATTGGATTCAATCACGCGTTCGCAGCGATCGATCCAGGCTTGAAAGACACGCTTTAAATCATCATGAGAAAATTGCTCAAATTGCTCTCTTACAAAATTTTCAAGATCATCTGGACTCGCGAATTCGCGTCCTTCAGCTCTCTTTTTTAGCGTGCCGAATAAATAAAAGTCAGAGGTGCAATATCAGGTGAATAAATTGGGTTTGGAACAACTTTGACATTGTTTTCCAACAAGTAATTCATTACCTTATGACTTTTGTGAACTCTTGAATTATCAAAATGAATTGCAAACTTTTGTTTTTGTTGTTTGGATTTCTCAAACTCATCAGAATTGATAATTTGAGTAAGAACATTGTCAATTAGATACTGAGCATTCATCGTATTAGGTTTTTGAAGAATATCAATTGCGATGATGCCATTCACGCCCCAAAAAACCAACAACAACATCATCATTGGTGTGTCAAATTTTTTTCTTCGGGAATGTTTGCGGATTTTTATCCTTCGGGATCCACATGATTTTGGCTTCTGTTGCATATTGAAACCAAGACTCATCCCCTGTTACTAAAAAGCGAAACTTCTTGGATTGATACGCACCCAATATAGAGAGGAGCTCTTTCGAAGATTGGACTCTAGATTTTTTTGAATTAAAGGTTGTGCGGAACCCAACGTGTATACGCTAGTTTGTAGTTCAAATAATTGTGCAGATAATAACTGACTGTTGTACGTGGTATCTTTGTCATCTCCTCTATCCTTCTGAGTGATGCTCTTGGGTCTTCATCTAGCGCTTGAAGAATTGCTTTGATTTTTCTTTGATCCGGCGATTTTTTGTCAATTTTTATGATGGGCGCCTTTTTGTTCATGAAGTGATACATCCTAACATGATACGTTACAGTGGAATAGCTAGGAGCATCCATACCGAAGTATTTTACCAATGTCTCGTAGATTTTTTACAGTCTTTGCATTTTTTTGCAAGAGCGAGGATGTTTTCTTTATGATTCATTAAAAAAATGAAAAAATCCCGCTAAAATTTCCCGCGAAACCGCCTCTTGTCTCAAAATTCATTTTATATCCCGGCATGGCGCCAAAATACAACATACTCATCATATACATATATTCATATTTTTTATTATATATTTATAATCAGCATATATCTCCTTTAATAGTCTCATATAGAGCGCTGTGCTAAACGCACCTTTGGACACCCTATATATTATCCTATGAGAAGTTATCAGGGAAGAGTTCACGAAGTTTGTATAAACCTTTAACTGAACATTTGATGATACTGTTTGAAACTAAACTCATAATATCGTATTGATTGAATGGTCCAGTAATGTCTTCTGTATCAAGCAAAAGAACGAAACTGTCTGAGAATTTAAATCCTTCATCGTTTATGTATTCTTCACGTTGTTCTTTTGATAAATTTTCCCATTTGTTACGATGATTGACTGTTTGAAAAACATATGGCATAAGTGTATCTGCCGATGAACCAGAATCAATCAATCTCATGATAAACAATGCATAAACAATACAATCTTGCGAATCAATGCAATATTCATCGTGAATTTGTTTGCAAATTTTATGAACAATTTCATCAGAAAATAAAATACCTCTTGATATATAAAGAGTTGCATATAGTTGCATGATGCACATTCTTTGTGTATCTTTAAGATTACCATAGTTTTCAAGAAGATTGTTGCAATATCCAAACAAATAATCAAGATTAACTTCGTTGTCTGTCATAATAATCCAAATTAACAATGTTGTGATCGATCTAGAACTTTCAATTCCATTTGATTCTTCAAACATGTAATGTGTGAACAAATTAATAATTTCTTCTGATATATTAAGTTCTGAGAAGTTTGTTGACTCTAATATGCATTTAGAAATCAATCTCAAGAATATATAAATAACTTCATCAATACAATCATATAAATATTGATTTGATTGAAGATTTTTCATAACAATTTGTATAATTTCTGGAATTCTTTGTGATTTCGTTGTTAAAATTGTTTGTATGAGTTTACATGATGCATCAATAAGTGTATCTTCATCACAACTCAGATTTCTATCAATAAATCTAACAACATAATCACAAACATAATTATGACCAACAGAAGGAGTATATTTTATCATATTATCTATTATTTCTAAACATTTCGACATAATTTCAACATTTTCTTCCGAATTATCTAATTCAATATAATTATTAATTGCAAGCAAAACATCTTGCGCACGACGTTCAATAGTGTTTGGAAGAACTTCACATAATTTTTGCAATGTCTTCATTGGTTCATTTGATAAAGAAGTTCCAATTGATTTAATTAAATTGTCAATGCATTCATTTTCAGGATAAATATCATGTTTGATCAATTTATAAAGTAGTTTCGCTGATGCAATAGTAAGTATAGAATACTTATCATTCAAGAATTTAGGAACAACATGTTCCATGATTGCGGCTAATTCATCAAGAGGAAAATATTTAACAGTAGAAACTAATAAAAATAATTGTGACGAAACACAAAGAACCATTTCTTCATTTGTAAAATCAATTTCAAAACTATCATCAGCAATTTGAACTGTTGCCGCATTAACCCATTGAACAAGAATGTCATTTCCTCCTTCCTTTGATGAAATAATTTTATAACAATGCGAAATTTGTCGACATAAAACTTCTGATATTGGCAAATTTATCAAATAATCAAGACACGAATCATATGTTGATACCATGTGATGTATTAATGATCTGAGCATGATAAGAGGCTTTTCACTTGTTTCTGTTGAATAAGCAAGTGAATAAAAAACAGATGGGTTTTGGAAAAGGTCATTTAAGTCTTGTACTGACGGTATTGATGCTTCTAGGAATAAATCTAATATATTTGTGTCTTCTGGTATTAATTTTTTCAAATTTTCTATTGAAATTAAAATTGATTCTAATAAAAAACTGGAATCACATTGTTTTTTAACATATATTGATAGAGCATTAATGAATATACCTATAAATTCTTCTTTTAATGGTGAAAGCTGTTCTTTTAATAATTCAATTTTGAAAACACGATTTACAAAGCGGATACAAGCAGGAACAAACAAAGGATGTGGTGAATCATCTGTTGCGAACAATTCTATGACACTTCTTGATAAATTAATGAAAGGTTCGAGTTGTGAAGGATCTGGCTGTACTCTGTTGAATAAAATGAAGAAAGAATATAATGTATTGTCTAGGATAATTGCTCCATCTTCACTTTTTTGTAGTTCTGCATTGTCTATCAAAGGAATCATGATTTCTAAAAATTTTTGATATAATTCATTGACATCTAGTACTTCATTTTCATTAATATTATGGTAGTTTCGTATTATTGAATGAGATATTGTTGTAAGAGATGAAATTTGTTTTAATGATAAAGAGGATGGATCAGAAAGAGCTGTAAATATCGAAAATATGTATTGATCATAAATTCTAGGACATATAGTATACTTTGAAATGTATTGTGAAATAAAATCACCGAGATTTGCAATAATTGGCATTTGTTCTATTAAAGAATAGAACATTCCATGAACTTCTTCGTTTAAATTCAACCAATTTGTAGAAATCCAGTTCTTAAATAAACCAATGAATGATAATTGTAATTTTGGATTTTGGATGATTTCATTATCTTGAGTTAATATAGAAAAAAACATTTCACATCTTTCAACATCGTTTGTTATGGCCAGAAAGTACTCTGTTGCTTCTTGAGTTTGGCAATTCTTCAAATGATGTAACAGTTCATCCATTATTTATGATTGCAAACTATACAATTGGTTTTGTAATATGTATTAAAGTATAAACATTTGTCAAATATAATGTTTTTTCCTTATATCAAATGCTATTTTTAATGAATTTTCATAAAAATTTTAATAATCATGAGTTTTGTGTTATGATTGTTATATTTATCAAATAATTAAAAGCTTTTAAAATAGGTGTTTTTTTAAAAAAATAATCGTTCTATGACCCAAGCAATGCAATTCTATCACTCTACGGTGATTCCAGAGACCAAGATTCATTCTTTTCTTGGCTCGAGGAAGCTTTCATCGTCAACATGTGAAATTATGCTTGGTTTTCATAGTTCAATTCAGAAATACACAATATTTAGCGAAAGTGAATCGATTATCATCAAAGATGTGAGCAAATATTATACAGGAACAAGCATTACATGGGGTACTTTCAATGAAAACTATATTTGGACTTTAAATTCAGAAAACTTACTAACAATTTCCGATTTTAAGAAACAATTTCGAAAAATCGCTAGTGTTCAACTTGATAAGTCTCCAGAGCCATATAATCTCTTCGAAACTACAAATGATCTCAAAACAGTTTTAATTTCATATAAAGGTGCAGATTTTTGTTATATATTTTCATTTAACAAAGATACGATTGATGTTAACATCAAAGTGCTTCATGAAATGAAGTTATTAGACGCTACAGCAGGATCAACGTTAAATACTTTTCAAATTCTTATTGTAGAGGATGATAAACAAGATGTTCTTATTCTTAATCATAAAACTCTTGAAACTACATCTAAGGATCTTGAAAATACGGCTTCAGGAATTATATCTTATAAAAATTCGAAAGCTACAGTTCTTGCATTCTTATATCCGGATAAAGTTGAAAATCCAAGCAAGAAAAATCCAGTGGAACTTGATTCTCCTATGGTTGTCCACTCAAATGTTTTCAAATCAAGAATTATTATTCAAGATGAGGAAAATCACATTAGAGGTATTGATATCAATAATATGTCATTAGATATCGACCTCGAAGCACCAAAACTTAATCAGATTTTCCTCTTACCCAATAATTTGGCATTTGGCGTTTGTGACAACGGAGATAACATTATTTTCACAGTTAATCCATCACAAGAAGCCGAGACCATGCAAGACAATACAGTTTTGGACTTAGAAAGTCCACTTTCCATAAAATCTGCAACAATTTTTCACAAAAAACTTTACGCAGCAGATACTAGAGGTGTTTTCTCATACGAATATAGTGAGTTCCCACGGGAAAACAACGTTCCGTACGAAACTCAGCCACCTTTCCGCTTATTTACAGAATCAATGGACTCATATGCTATTTCCAGTGAAAATGGAACCGAAATCATAGGTAATGAGGATGTAATTCCATATGGACAAGGAAGATTGCTTGGCCTTTACGAAATTAATGAAAATAATTCAATTTTTATTTACGAAGATGGCATTTATCAGAAAGAATCCAGTAAAAAGATAGCTCTTAGACGTTGTACAGCATGTGACTACATGGATGAACGCCTTCTTATTGCTTTTGACCATAGAAAACTTGTTATTTTCCAAATTTCCGATTTCAAGAAAGTTGGTCAGACAACAATTGATATAGCAGACGATACAGTAATAACCGCCGTAGCTATTTCAGAAAATTTCACTGCTTCAAGTCATTATTACGAAAATACAGGAATTGCAAGCATAATTTTAATGGATAACGAGTTTAATACAAAGGCTGATATAGATGTTCCATCCCGTGTAACCTCAATGATCTTTGTTGAAGAAGGCAAAAAATTATTCGTCGGAATGTTCAATGGAACGGTTTTATCAACGGAAACAAATGAAAATGGAGAACTTATCAAACATACATATTGTTATATTGGCAATCCGTGCATTGATGTCTTCTTTATCAGAAATCCTGCAAATGATGACGAATTTTTCTTCGCTGATGAAAGATTATACCATTATTATGACTCTACAATCCATGAAGAACAGTTTCTGCCAATGGATGCCTTCTGTTTGTATAAAGATGAAATCGGAGTTATTTTCTTATCGACAGCGAAGGAAGGAAACGTCACAGCGAGAAACTTCTTGACTGAAAATCAGTCAACACATAGTTTTTACATCAAATTGAGCATTAAAAACACAATTTATATCGCTCTTGCCGGAAATTACGGATTTGCTCTTTGTGTAGACAACGACCATGAGTTCTCTATCCATGTATTTGATAATGAGAACCAGGAAATCACATCAGAAACGTTCAAAGGCTCTGTTTCAACTTTAATTGCTCATGAATCAAAGGGAAGGGTCAAAATTATTGCAGCGGATTGCGGGAAATCAGATACAATACATGGTATTGTATACGAAGATGGCAAACTCTCTCTCAAATTCACAAATAAATTTGAGACCATCATATCAAGTATATGCATGATGGGCCATAAGGTAATATTTTGTACCAGCCATACGATAAGGGTTTGCAAATTCATAGAAGACAAACTTTTATTCACATATGCAAATACAACTTTATGCGGCAACGTCAATATGGTTGTAACTCATGGCAGATACATCTGGTGCTCAGTCGAAAACTATGGAATCGCCGTCTTGACGTACAACAAGAAAGATGACTGTTTGGAAGGTGTCGGCCAATACAAAAAAGTGACAGACAAAATCACAGCCATTGCACCTATTGATGATTTGACAGTCGCTTTCTCCACAGAGAGGGGAGACATCTTCTTCACTACTATCGATATCAACATTGTATTAGGTCTTAATACATTTGACATGGTTTCTTTACCACAATTAAATATTTGTGGTCGAATCAACATCGGCCGTGTTGTTGTCTTCATTTTCAGGAATGGAAATTGCATATACTATCTTCTTAAAGATGGTACGCTCGGTGCACTTCTCCCTGCTCCTTTGATGACAGAGTTTAGAAGGTCTGAAAGATACCAATTCAATGCATTGTCTGAGTATTCAGAAGGTGTTGGATTCTTCCATCCTGGACATTCTTTGGCAGCTCAGAAAGGAATCATTGATATTGATTTCATCGAATGTTTGAATCAGCAGAATATCTTCCCTGATGCCGACCATGCTTCTGAAGTTATGGCTGCAATTTCACAAGCAAATGTTAATATTGTTCTCAAATAAAAAATTCTTCGTATGTTTTTTTTTAACAACAGGATCAGTTACAACAAATAATGTTCAAAATACATCTTCTATTCAAAAACTTTCTCACTTTTCATCATATATTTGTGAAGTTAATGTTCAGACAAAGCTTCATTCTGATGCATTTTATCATCCCTCATATAACATTAGACGAGTTCGTTAATTAAAATCATTCAATTTCATATTTATGAAATGATCTCTAATATCATTCATTTGCGGATAAGCATTTATTTTCCTGAATTTTTAAGATACTTTTCATATAAAAAATTTTATCAAATCTTAGTTAACTAATTGAAATAAATTTTTGCAACACATTGAATTACTTGTTTAATCAATGAGATAACTCTTAAATGGAGATGTTTTTGAAACTGCCTCTTGATGCTTTAGAGTTACGGCTTCATTTTTACTGAAATATTCGTTTCAAGAGCCAATTTTGATGTCACGGTTGTTTATCATGATATGAGATGTATATGTCTCTTTAAGATACACAAATTCAACTGTATTTCAGCAATACTGAGTGTTGACGAATTGAACCAAGAAAAATGTATTTGTCTTTGTCTGAATAGGGATTTAAAAAAGTTCGCAAAATGGCAAATTGCGCCACTTCTAATTTTTTGGCGAATTCGCCATTTTTTAATTTCGAAACCATGTAAAAGGGTCTGATATTTTTATTTTATGGAATTTTCGTTTTTTATTAATAAAGAGTCTAACATTTTTATTGTTGGATAATCTTCATGATTTTAAGATAGGGTCTATTATTTTTATTTTGGAATTATCGTTTTCCTCTCAATTTTACTTTACAAAATGGCGGATTCGCAATTTGGCGAAGAGGTTAAGCCCAATATTTGCAAAATATATTGAATGAATATATATATTATGACAATAAAGTTATAAACATACTGTAACTATTTGACATATGCAAAAATTATGAATGATTAAGGTCGCCAAAAAAAGTGCGGAAATTAAAAACCGCAGTTTGAGTACTTTTTGAGAGTCTGTTTGTCAGAAAGTATACATTTGTAAACTTTCTAACACTAAAATTTTTTTGGTCCTTTCAAAGTTTTTGACAATGTCAAAAAGTATACATCGGGGCTCTCAATTTTCCTCTCAAACGGCGGTTTTTTAAAAACGCTCATTTTTTCATCGACCTTATAGCGAGATTCAGTATAATTTGTGTCACTTTTTGAGTTCGCCGAATTCGAAAGAATCAGGCTGATTTCAGTAATTCACCATTTGGCGAAACCGTTTTTAAATCCCTAGTCTGAAACAAAGGAAAATATCTATAATTTGATAGAATAACATTTGATAATCTCAATCTTTCATTCTAAATTTTGATAAAAACTTTGATAGAATTTCTCAGACTGTACGTTTAAAACGCAATGTCAATAATGCATCAATCATTGATATCTGATGACGAGCAGGATCTACCTTCACTTATAATAGAGTCACAAAACACCCTGCCGTCTGACAATCCTTTTGATCGTGCTTATAATCAAGTTGAAGATTATGATAACGATTATGATGATCAATCAAGTGATTATGCAATTCCAAGCATTGAAGAACTTGACACAAAATCTCGTTTATTGGATCAGTATAAAGAAGATGTTCAGGAAATGAAAAAACGATTAGTTTGGGATTTAACCTTTGCATTAAAGCGCAATTTATGTTCCCAGAATAACTACAATGACTATTCAACATCTTTTGCAAATGTTCCAATTGAGTTTATTATATCAAAACTTGATGAAGAAAATCCCCAGCCAAGTCAATGGATTTCATTCATAATGCGTCATCTTCTTAATTATGTTTGATTTATAAATACTTATTTTCGTGATATGATACAAATTTTTATTATTAAATGAGATATTAAAATTAATTATTAGTATGTTTCTCAAATGAAAAAAAATATTAGGGTTCCTTATTCTATGTTCCCTGAGAGTATGCAAAATCTCAAAAACATAACAAACATCATCCTCAATTGATTTTTCGATTAATAAAATGGCAATACAATATACAAAGTTGGAGGGAAATAATTACTCCAAACAAATGCACAATAAATATTTGTGACAGGGAAAGTTGGGAAAATATTCTCAGAATCCATAATTTCAAAGGTATCCTTGGTTTGGGAAAATTTTTTTCACAAAATTTCATTTATATGAATGTTCTAAAAATAAAGCGTATTTACCAGCCTGTAGAAGAATCAGATGGGTATCGTGTGCTCGTAGACCGTCTTTGGCCTCGTAGAGTCAAAAAGGAAGCTGCAAAACTTGATGAATGGAATAAAGATGTAACACCATCAACTGAGATTCGCAAAATGTTCAATCATGAGGAAGAAAAGTTTGATGAGTTCAAAAAGTTGTATCTAGATGAACTTAATAAAAATTCAAAAGCTGGTGAATTTGCTTTCAAAATTAGAGATATTTTGAAAAATTCCAACGTGACCTTTTTGTATGCTGCGCGTAATGAAAATTGTAATCATGCAATGATTCTTGAAGAATGGGTTGAAGAACATATCAAATAAAATGTGATATATCTTTAATATTTTTAAAACTCAGTGAATGTATTATATCAGAATTATCATCCATATGTGTTAACGACTTTGCGAATGAATGAATTTAAAGAATATTCGAAATTAACTTAACAAAGATGTTTATAGAAATAATTCTAATATCCGCATGATACATTATAGATATAAGGAAGATCGGAGTATTTTTAGTCAATTTTTACAATATTTTTAATTCTATCCGTGTAAACTATACAAATGTATTTGATTTTTTCAATAAAAACGGAATAAATATTAAAAAAATATTTATTTCTACGCTAATGAGAAAGAAGGTAACATGTCATCCGTAATTGTAAATTTAATTGTTTCTGTCTTTCTCTTACCCAAATTCATTGGAGCCATAACAGATCCAAGCATCATTGCCTTGTAATAAGCTTCCTGGGACTTATCGGTGTTTGCATCTGCGGCCTTCTTGATAAATGGTCTCGCTGTAATGTATTTCTTGGTAGCGTCGTCGAGAGTATTTGACTGACCACTCATAAGATATTTGTATTGTTCATGATTCATGAGGTTTATTTCTCTCATTTTGTTTATGTAGCGCAATCTCTCTTCGTAGACTTTAACGTAGTTGAAAAATTCGGCTTGTTTTCCTTTAAATCCGCCACAGCAAATGGAATGACGCAATCCAAAGAATGTAGCGTTCCATAGTTCAGATAAAGCCTTATATTTCATGATTTCTACGGACTCAGGAGCAATTTTTCTGTCAACATCTTCATTTGTTATAATTGAGTTATGTTTTGGTCCTCTGTGCTGCATAACTGCGTAAATGGCATCTGTTGTACGCTTCTTCTCCAAAGCATCAGCCCATGTTCCGTAAGCCTGGGACAATACCAAGGATAAGAACGCGTAATCGTCAGGAATCATTACATCACTAGCAATAAACTGTTTAACGTACTCAATTGAAAAAGTTGCGGCTATAATTTGGCCCCAAGTTGCAACAGTTGTTTTCAAATAATTTTCATGGGCCAAAGAACGAACTTTTGGCTTTGGATGAGAGATTGATGTCTCAACAGCAAGGTTGTTGTTCTGTAATCTGCCCCAAATTGGGAAAAGAGACTTATGGAAAACAAATTGGGTAAATGCGTTCGGCATCCAGAAAGCGCGCATGGATTGGCACATAATGTAATATATGTGGTTCAATATTTGCTTAAAATCTTTGTTTGCATAGCAAGATTCCGGAGTATTGAATTGTGTTAATTCTTTTTTAAGAAAATCAATATATTTGACACCATAGAATGTATCTGGTTCATCCTTAAGCAAAATTGCTTGTTTCAGACGAACAATACGTGGGAAAATTGGAGCTTCGAAATTTTTGAGTGACCAAGCTGAAGCTTGCGTAATTGCATCGGCAAATGTAGTTGGAAATGGAATAGCTGTAAGTTCTTGGATAAGAGCGACGTTTTGCTTGAATCTTTCAAGAGATTTTTCGTGTGGTAAAATTTGAAGCTTTGTTGGAGGAGCACGAGTTGGGAGGTCTCTAAGATGAAGAATTTGTGTGAATCCGATAGCTTCTGAGAGCTCTGGAAGCTTTGGCATTTCTGGGAACTTCATTTCTGGGAATTTTGAAAGATATATAGCAAAATTGACTATAAATTGTAAGAAATCGATGATGTCTGCAATTTCCGCGTTTCCTTTGAATTTCTGAAGCAAATCATTGATTTCATCGAAATTATAAGGGTGAGCAACTTCATTAAACGTTTGGCACTGAGCCCAGAAGTTGTAATTCTCCGGAATTGTTTTGTTTGCGAAGTTTTCTATTTCATTTGAAAGAGCTATGAAACTCAAAATTGTTGCTTTAAGTAATTCGTTCTTAAGTGGATACTCTTTGTGTGCATATACTGAAAGAAGTGTTGTTTGGTATACTGTATGGCCATCCAAACGAGCTACAATTGTATCTAGATAATATCCGCAAATTTTACGGATTTCATCATATGAAAATTCTTCCTCTGGGAGTGGGAATCCTGAAGCAATCAATTCTTCTAATGTATACACGCCTTTAGCCATGTGATGGCAGTCAATTTTTGGCATATCAACATGAAGAGCTGACATCGAATCATAGGCAACCATATTGTCTGTGAATATGAAGTCATCGAATTTCATTTTGTCCTGGCATTGTTTGAATGTATCAGTAGGAATTTCAGCCCACATTTTTAAAATTTTTTTTTGACCACTCCAACATTATTATCGAAATAAATTGTATTTTTAAAATGTATATGTATATGTTTCTCAGAAAATTTCATTTTGATGGAGTTATTTCAGATTCAATAGAAATCGAATTTAAAATTTTGCTTTAAATCTTAATAGCAGCCATGTAATACCATATGATTGTTGTGTGTAACAAAATTCTTCATGATGTTTTTAAATATCAATGCATTTTAGTTCAGATTTCTCAATTTTTCACTTACAATTTAATATATCAGAAGATAAACTGTAAAAATAGCTTCTTTATGATCTGTTTCAATTGCTTTCTGAACTTTTGGATAATAGTATCGTATCAATTTGTGATATAACACCGATGTTGTCAAAAAATTTTATGATAAACTTCGTCGTCAGGCATACCCTTGACGATATTATACCAAATCCCACAGAAAACTACGAGTTTGTTGGGACATCAGTCGATGATAGTGCTTTTTTGATTGATAAGTCAACAGATGACGTAGAAATTATTAAATTTAATCTAATTCCGCCATCCATTACTCCAATTTTAAATGGAAGTATTAACAAATCGATTTCAAACGTGACATTATCGAATGATAAAAGATATATAGCTTTTTTACTTGATAATTCAATCAATATTATCGATTTAGAAAACCCAAACGAAAAACATATGGCCATAGAAAATTGTAATAAGTTTTCATTTATTTCTGCCCCAAAAGGAATACATTTTGTCTATGAAGGAGATCAAATTTTGACAAAAGGCAGCATTGTCATCAATCAAAACGAGTCACGATTATACCAATCACGAAAATCCCACTTTCTAAAGAATGTTTTGTGGTGGACAACTGTTCACAAGTCGAAAATGGTTGTGGCATTAAATTTGGACAAACAAAACATGAAACACGTTCATGTTTATCAAATCCAAGACGAAGTTGTTGAAGTTTTTACATTCCAAATCCCGCGAAAATTCGATTACATAGTTCCAACTCACGTTTTCTTCGTAAATGCTCGAAATATGGTCATTGGTACCGTTTCCAATATGTCCACGACAATTATCTCGTATCCCTCATTGAAATCTACATGTATTCCTTATCAAAATTCACTCAGTCCAGTGTTATCTTTAATTGATTCGATTTTAGTACTTGTTGTTCCTAGTTCACTCGTTGCCTTTATCGATGCTGATAGCGGAGACCTTAAAACTCAGCTAGTAGAAGACAAAGAGCTTCAATGCGACTCAATTCCTCAAAATTTATTACAAAATACATCGGATTCTTCGATTTTCTACGATAAAGATAGAAATGCGTTTTTGTCTCTTGAAATTGTATGGGCCAAATTTGCCAAAATCCTTGAAACAAGAGATTTATTATCTTGGCATTTTATTGGACATATTTCGTCTGCACATACACTTGTTTCTTTCTTTGCACAGGATATTATTCGCAATGCACCTAATAATTTCTTTATAGGATTAGTACATTTTTACTTAGAATATTGCATCTCAGGAGTTTATGCGTGGATGAGTCCGGATTTATCACAAGACCTAATAAAATATGTTCCTCATATGGTTCCATATGGTTCTCTTCTTGAATTCTATCCTTCTGAAAAAGTTATTCGCGATGCTTTGATTTCTTCTGATTTGATCATTCCATACAACAATTTGATCAAGACAAAATTCTGGGAAGAGCTCGTGGAGTCTGAAAATGAATACTGTCCTGAAGGATTTTGGCATCTTTCAACAGTTATTTTATTATTTTTATTTTACTTCAACGTTAAAGGCCCAAATTCGAAGTATCCCCCTGCTTTGATTAATTTCCAGTCCGCCTTTCTCTTAGAACCCCCAACAAATCCAGAACATTTAAGAGCAATGAAAGATATCAAGGAATCTCAGATATTTAAGTTCTTGACTGACTTCTTTAAGAAGAGTTGTGCTATTGCATCAGCTTTACCAGCACCAAATCCTGATGCAACCCTTATTGATAAACTTAGGTATGAATTTGCCATTTATTTATCGGCAAGAATCTTCCACTTGCCGTATAATATCAATAAGCTTCCAACCCTTGAGTACTTGTTCCTTGTTAACGCTCCAAAGTGTTTTCTTTATACATTAAGTTACGAAAAAGTTCTACAAACTTTTTCAGGGATCATGAGTAACAGATATGATCTCTACATCAGATCTGAGATTGATGTTCCTTCCATGACCCAACAAAAAATTTCAATTTCGCAAATTGAAGATTTAGTTCCTTCTCAACAGATGTTAGCCAGCGAAATTGGGAATCAAGAGGATATTTATCCTCTTTTCACATTAACAAATTTAGCTGTTGAACGCTACAGCATTGGAAACCAAGATGTTTCAAATGATTTAGCCAAAGTTTCCGAAAAATATAGTCTTGAAAGCTTAGAAGCTTTTTATAGTTAGATATAAAATATAATATTATTGTTTTGTTTGTTAATTTAAAATATTATTACTATTCCGTTATAATTTGTTGACTTTAATAACAATCAACAATATGATGAAATCTGAAGAAACAACTATCCAAGGTAAACAATTATATTAATTGCTATTATTATTGAGATTGAAATTGATATTTGCGAGGCTTAATCTATTATAATTAATTAAATCTTGCAATGAAGTTAACTCTTTGATATATAATATGATTGTTGAGGGCTTTGGAAATTGAAGATTCAATATTTTTGAAAAATAAATCATTTTCTACTTGCACTTATCTGGCAAATATTATTTAGAAATGTGAATCAATTATATATTTGAAGAGTTCAGACCTCAAGCATTTTCAACAACAAAAAAAATTATCTAATAGAAAATGATGAGAAAATGGATTTTCCACATTCTCCAACGCAAGTACACCATTAATTCATCATTATTTCAAAATGATAGTAGGTCGTAGAAATTTGAAAACTGAAAAAAATTCTCAGTTTTTTTTCATACAAATGAAGGTCTGGCATTTTGGCGGTCCAAATTTAGCATCGATAACTGCTCTTGTTTCTAAACCAGAAACATCAGTTGAAGCTGTTTTAGATGATCAAGCTTTAAATGCTGCACTTCGTAATAACTTACAATCATTAATTTCGTTTTTAATAGATAACGAAGAGAAATTCAACCATCTATTAGATATGGTTCTCACGGATTTTGTTCCGCAAACAGATCTTCCTGCTAAAACGACTAGGTGTGCACTTACCGTTTTATCATCCAGTACTTGCACAACAATCATGCAAAAGCTACGAGGTAATCCAATTTTTATTGATAGAATGAATTCATTCCCTCAATCAGATTATGCAAGCCATCCAAGAGCTTGTGGACATTTCGGTCGAATTGTTGAAGCTTTTGCACACTATTCGTCCGGAGATTTCTTGGATAGCTTACCATCCTTGAAGTCCTTCTTTATCCACAACATGGGGAACCTTGGTCTCAGAGAATTGTTTACAAATCTTGCAACTGAATATCCGACCTATTTTCCTTTTGACCAGCAATATCTAAATGAACTTACATTAGCAGCAAACTCGGATAACGGATTTTATATTCTTACAGCTCTTGATACCGTTACAAGAAACAAAAAACAAATTTTCGATCAAATTTGCAAAGTTGAAATTGAACAGAATTTATTTGCAATTACAAAGAACGCACAGATTCGTCCTCTAATTGCTTCTGCTGCCTTCAAATTAATTGATCGCATTGCAGAAGCCGTTCCACAGTCAAGCCCTGTTCTTGAGCTTGTCAACAAAGAATCAGAAACATACTCTTTCGATAGCATTGAGAACGATTCAGTTCTTGCCTCAGCTTTACTTGTTTTACACACAAAATCCGATAAAGTCTTACTTCGCATTTTATCAGACGGCCAGCCAACATTTGTTTGCGATGGAATATTCCGCTCAATTAGAAATATGACAGATTCAGAACTCAACGATTTCCTTACAAGAACAGATTTCATTAATCGTATGATCGAACAGTTTCCAAAGACAAAGACTAATGTTCACCTTTCTTTACTCGCAGAATATCTTAAAGACAAGATAAAGGATAATGAAGCTTTTCGTAATTTCATCGATACTCAGTACGCTCCAAGAGAACAGAATAGACAGATGGAATACGGAGGCTCTCGTCCTCATGGAGGATCAGATAGTGCTGCTGAATCTTCTACCCAGTCTTCTTCTGACAATGATGACTCATCCGACAGCGATGACAGCCCAAATGATCTTAGATTCGTCTCCGATTCATCTGATGATGACTCCGATGAAGAGGATTCTCTGTCCGATGACTATGATTCCTCAAGTGATGATGACGATGAAGATGAAAAAGAAAAAGAAAGCGTAAACATGAATAACTGCGCTAAGCTTCATAAGTTCCTATCAAGGACAGAAGCTCCAGCACCTCCTGAGTCTTCTAGCAGCAGCGATGAAGAAGATGGAGCTCCGGTACAAATGGCTGCTGCTCCTGCATTAAATCTCCAGATTGCAGATCTCAGGACATCTGATGATATCTTGATTCCAGAGCCTCTCCACTCTGATGATGATAATCAGTACGAAGAAGGCGGGCTTTCATCTGATTCAAACGATGCAGATCCGGCTGATATCATAAATGATATCACAAAGCCACTTAAAGGCTCTGATGGACCAAGCGAATCTGATTCAGAAGAAGAGGAAGAGAAAAAAGTTCCGCAAAAAGAGGAAGTTCCCCTTTCCTCTGAAAAAGCTCCAGAAACCGCCGAAGAAACGAAACCAGCTGAAGAAGCTACTGCAGGAGAACAAGAGAAACCTGCTGCGGCAGAAGAAGAGCAGAAGCCAGCTGATGCTCTTGCTCAGGAAGAAAAGCAAGAAGAGCCAAAAATAGAGAAATCAGAATCTCAAACTGAAGAAAAGAAAGAAGAAGCTGGAGAACAAAATCCAGCTGAACAAATTGTTGATAATGCAGATAATAATAGTGTAGAGCAAAAAGCAGAGTAATGAAAATTTTTTATTTTAGAATTTTTTATTTTTTTATTTGATACTGAAAATTATCTATGAAAGAAATAAATGCTTATATTTCCATCATCGTTTCTGAACATTCACAATATTTTTATAATAATTTGTAATTTGCACTAATACCAAAAGGAATCTGCTGAAATATAATACATAAGCATCTAATTAGCTTTTTAATGATATATGAGCATAATCAGGAACTTTTTGTAGACCGCAAGGATATAATGAAATCGATACAAAAGTCAAGATGCTCACTTTTCTGCTCGTGTTATATACTAATTTACATGTATGAACAAAGTGAATGCTTTTAAAATATATGCTATATTTTCTCTTATGAATATTTCTTTGAATTGTGATCCAATAAGGTTTCTGTGGAAGTATCAAGCTTAACTATGTTTCTATTTTCTCAGAATTTTAGTTTTATTATAGAAATCGACGCTACTAATGCAATAAGAGTATTAGCGTATATGAATATATAATAATGTGCAGACCTAATCATCATTTATTGCATCAGTGAAAATGGCAAAGAACAATGTTTTTTCAATGATTCATCAAGCAGCCAAAGTAAATCGTTTAAAATTAATTTAAAAAGTTGAGGTTCGAAACAATAATAACGAATGCATTGCAACTCATATCTTAGTACAAAGAAAGAAACATTTGAGAAGAAAAAAAAGCGGAGTTGTGAAAGGAAATCCATTGGATATAGATGCCTAATAAAAAATATGGAGTTAGTATGCAATTTTTATTTCCGCTCTTTGTGAATGTTTTCCCATCAACGATCAAAAACCGGCCAATCTATACAGAAAAATAGTGATTATATTTAGCAAAAAGGTACATTCACTAGGCGATAACAGTAAAATGGGATGAAAATAGGATAAATAGCATCCCTATATAGTGCCTAACAATATTTATACGGGCCAAAAAAAATTTGGCTAGAGATTTGGCGAGTTATAAAACTTAGAAAATTGAGAGGGATTTTTATTTTTGAATTTTTTTTGGAAAGTTAAAATTGCGATTAAAAATCGATTTCCAGGAGAACTAAGCATCTCATCATATATTTAAATCGATAAAAATATTAAATAATAGTTGAATAGTATAACAACGTGAAATTATGGCTGAATCTACAGAAAAAATGAACATATTTGACATTTTTGAAAATTCATACGTTAGATGGTGACAGACTCATAAACTATACTTTAGCTAAGATTGATATATGGTTTCAACAACACATGGTTAAAATCGTAAAAATATTTTAGATTTCAAAAAGATATATATGGTAATATAATGGAACAAAGTCAACAAATAGCATGTTAAATATGTTATAATTAACTTTTTATTAGATCCAATAGTAGATATCGAATGGTTTCCAGCTTTATGGTTAAATATTTTCTTTTCGAGCTTCTCTTTAACTGTTGTATTAAGGTTGTAAATTTTTGATGCTAGAAACTATGGAATCTTCTTTGCTGCTGCATTTTTCTTGAGAGTTCTTGCAATTTCGAATAGATCTGCGCATTGTATGAAATGGAAGCTTTAAAATATCTTGAAAACAGAATAGGACTGCTTTTCCAAAGGAATGCTTACTTGTAAATCAGAGAGTTTCAAAATTGACAGCAAGATTATCATCATAACTTTCGATTTTGCTGCGAAAAAGGAAGACAAGTAATTAACAAATCATTTACTGTTGTTCATCAAAAGAAGAAAACTTTGATAACAACTAATGATGATAAAATCAAGCTATCTTTTAATATTTTAAATTGATAAGACATTCAAAATATTTGAATGGTTTAAAATATTTTTTTTAATTTCTATAAGATATTATCATGATTATATAATAAAATTTAAATTTTTATTCAAAAAGGCAATATTTCAAACTTTTAATTTCAAAAATCTTAATTCTGCAATAAGTGTATTTAATTGTAGCAAATTTAATGATCCTTCGTCATGCTTAGCAATTTGGAACTCATAAATTAATGATTTCTTCAAGTAAAATTCTGCATTATTTCAAAAGTCAATAATTCTCTAGTAACTTTTCTTCAAACCCTAACCATTATATTATATGTATAATGGAGAATAATTGCAAAGAAAGATAGCCGAATTTACTGGGTAGTTCTTGTGATGCGAAATAATTGCAAATTAACACCTAATTTTAACAGCATCAATCTCTTTTTGCTCTCATTTAAATGCATTCGCACACTTTAATTTTGAAATATAAGAGTTTTGGAAATTATCAAATTTATCTGCTCAAATACTATAGATTTTCATAAGTGTTAATAGAATCATTAGCCTTACATATAGTGTTTAATATAATGATGCACATTATACTGGGATTCATTCCTTATTCATCTAGTTATTATAAGATTTACAACCCCATGAAAATTTAAAATTTTGTCAAAAATAGTGAATGTACCTTTTTTAGCAATACTTATGGATAAATTTTCAAATATGATCCCAAGTATTTTGACTGATTTCATATTTTATTGGGAAATTTAACGATAAATAATCATTAAAATTTTAGATAAAATATGATGCAATATCTATTACAATGCATTTTGTTCGAACGTCCTTT
The DNA here is from genome assembly GCF_026262505.1 of Trichomonas vaginalis G3. Classification (NCBI taxonomy): domain Eukaryota; phylum Parabasalia; order Trichomonadida; family Trichomonadidae; genus Trichomonas; species Trichomonas vaginalis. The sequence continues at coordinate 6,522,778 of NC_067208.1, forward strand.
GAAATAAATCAGTACCTTATCAATTTATTTTGAGTTGGCAGTAGAGTTTTCATTCTATTGGTAATTAGGCTTATATTCAATCGATTATTAAAAACCACCGTCAGAATTGATTGAAAAGAATTTTTGGCAGTTCTCAATTTATAAAATCATCTATTAGTACGAAAATCGTTGGTTGCGGATTATGAATTTTTATTGGGTTATAGACTGACGATATATTAATGGTTTGAGGGAAATTTTGAGATTGAATGATTATAGCTGAAATACCCTTGAATTTAATCTGAAATTTCGAAATTTCGTATTTACGTTCACTGATATTATCTAAGCTATTTCTCGATAAAATTTATTCCTTCTTATAAATTTCATATAAAATAGATTTCAGATAATTTCGGATATAATTAAAAGGAAAAAGATAAAGTTAAAGATATTCGAAAGTGTTTTACTTCAATACCAAACAACAAACAATAAAACAACTAAATAATCCCATTATTGAGAGTTAAGAAGAAGCTGAATAGGGTTCAATTCCATGTTAAAGATCATTGGATTGCCAGTTATGAACGATGGAAATAGTGGATTAAGTCCACAGAGAAGTCTGAAAGGAGGAAGTGGTGTCAAGAGTACGCGGTCTTTCTTTTCTACAGGCTTAGGTGACTCGTGAATAGGTATAACCGAAATCTTGGTAATAGGCTCGTTTGATTCATCAGAGTATTGGGAGGCTTCTTCCTTTGAATTACTGTATAAAATTTCATCATCATAAGCGTCATCATCATGTTTTCTTGATTTGACTCGTGCACCATCATTAGTAGGCATCCACGAATCAGATGGATAATTCCTTCCATATATACCGTAGAAGGTAGATCTCTTATCAATTCCTGGTATAGGCTTCAAAGCTTTGAACTTTGAAATGGTTTTACCACGTGTTTGACTTAGAATAACACATACGTAATCTTTACACTTTGAAGAAACCCTAGACCAGAGATCGTAGTCATTATTACGAATCCACTTTTCGATTTCGCAGGAAGCCATTGGACGATCTGATTGCTTAATAACTTGAAAAGCCTTTTGTCTTAATTGAGTTGAGCTTAAACTGGGATCACCAAACGAAGAATCCATCAAAATTAAATGACTGAATCTTTTGAATTAATATCGTCCAATTGTATCTTGATGTTAAACGCGTGTCGTTTTTAATAGTAGCAATACAATGGATATACACTATGACAGAAATTTTGATAAGAAACTGTTTTGATTCTCTCAATCCATCGTATTTTTATTTTATTTTATTTCAACGTATATTCTGCATTCATCAACAATAACAATATCATGCTTTTCCGATATATCTGACCGATCGTATTCAAAAAATGGAAAAATTTAACGTGCATTAAATTGTTTTAAGCGTAATATTAATTACAATTATATTTATACTAAAATATATCAATTGAAAGATAAAATTTATTGAGGATGTTTTATTGTCGTATAGAAAAAGTGACAAAATTATTATTGTCGTCAGACGACAATAATAATCTTTGATTTAAAATTTGTACAATTCATTTCTGACAATTTAAATTAGATAGGAACATGCGCTATTATATATAGAATCGTGTTGATATGAAGTGGATGTATTGTTGTATATCATGCAACTTGATCACATTAGATTAAAGTTGTTTTTGACATATCGCAGATATAATTCATGAGCGCATATCGGAATACCTATAGTGATGCATAAAATATAGAAATGAATGCAAAAACACATATTTTAATTTTTGGAGATTCTTTATCTAATTTTATTAAATGGTAAGAGATGTGTTTGACATTGTCATATAATTGTGTTAGATGTTTATATACAGTTTTTAATGTGTTTAGTTGTGTATCTCAAAGAAATAAAAAATGGAATATATTGCAAATCTCAATTATAATAAATGGTAAGGTTTGAGTAATAGTATCAGATCTCAGAAACAAAGATGAGTTATGTTCTAATGTGAATAAATGATAAAATAATAAAACCGAGTCAAATGGATTAATTTTATACATATATATATAAATTTATGGTTTTATGCTACACATAATGAATATTAGTACTCTGTAACCTGCAACATGTCTTCTCTAAGAAAAAAATCAAGTATTATAACTCCTTCTATAGAATATCATTGCAAAATTGTATTTTCAACTAAACTTAGTCAAAAATAATCAATATTATGTTTTGGTAGGCTAGGTATGTGAAATAGAAACCCAAATTCCAAATTAATAAAATTTAATTTCGTTTTGATTTACTTTTTTGCTTATTTGATTTTAAAAATAAAATATATGATTGTATTGATGATCAAAGAATTCTTTTTACTGACTTTGAATTTAATTTGATAAATATTGTCACTTTTTATTTTAAAAAATGTTCAAAGCGCATATCGCTGCTTCAGTATTTGATTTTAACATAAAACAATACTGTCTTATGTTAGACTACGTAATGCATTGATGATTTATTATCAAAATGTTGAGGGATTTAAAAGTACGGCGGCACTGCGTTCCACCTTACCCAATACTTGTGAATTTGACACTTTACAAAACCATTAACGTATATTTTACAACACAAACGCAAAAACTAACTTAACCTTAAATATTTACAAAGCCGCCAACCATTTCACCTCACTAACGACTTCACTAATGTAAAAAAATAAACGTTCTCACTATCGTTCTCACTAACGACTTCACTAATGTTCTCATAAATTTTCCTCAATATCTTCATCATCAGTGTTAACCCTATTGTAGTCATACTTGAAGCCATAAACTTTCTCTAACTTCTTAACGTACAATTTACATAACTTACCTTCGTCATCGTATGGTTTAATGATATAACTATTTCTATCTTTATACACAGTCAATGAAAAGTCAACTGGTCTCGGATGTATTTGAAAGAACATGTTATGCTCAGGAAGGAAGAATAAATGTTTAAATGTATGTTTGTTATACTGTGGAATTCGAATGAGTTGCTTTTGTTCTGTCATTTACATCCAAATAAAAATTTTCAGTAAAATAAAAAATAAACTTAAAAATTAATGATATCACCACCCTCACACGTATGAAAGCATAGCACAAAAATAAATTTAGGGTAGATGGGTAGATCTAACCCGATTTCTAACCTCATTTCTATCCTGTTGAATTCATTGCTTTATAACTCTCTTCCTTTCTCCAACTCTTCTAGCTTCTTCTTAAGTTCAGCAATGTTGTCCTCATGAAGTTTAATCTTTCTCAAAATTCCTTCTTTATCTAATGGTTGCTTTATCTTTCTAAACTGAACTCTACCATCCTTCATAGTATGAATGTAAAAACCTTCTGGAATAGTTCCTGATTTAATGTATTCTACCAAAAACTTTTGTTTCATTGCTTCAGTGACTTTAGTCGTCATTTTACTCTAAATAAAATGTTCAAATAAAATAAAAATAACGTTATTTTTTCAGTAAGGAAACGCAGGAGTTTTACGATTTATTTGAGGAGTAGGTTCTGGTTTAAATGTTGGAGTCGGTTTAGGAGTTGACTTTTGAACAGGAGTTTGTACTTCCATAGGTTCAGGAGGCATTGAAGGTTTTGCTTGTGAAGGTGTCGGAGTTTGTTTAACTTCAGCTACTTCAGTATTATTTACAACATTTGCTTTATTTCTTTTCAACATCATAACTGCTCCTGCTGTAGCTAGCAAACCTAGTGGGAGACCATATCTTATATAAGGACTTGACCAAATGCTATTTTTGACAGGAGCTGGTGGAACACCTAACCTTGGTGAGACTGCTCTTTGCCATTGTGCAGCTCGTAAGAAATATTCAATAGGTGCTCCATAATCGTTTGGTAAAGTTTGTTTCATAGATGGTGAAGGTTCACGAGAGCTTGATGAAGAACTCATTTATAAGCTTTAAAAAATAAACGTTCATCCTTTATTCCTCACTGTCGTCCGTAGCTAAGTTATAGTCATCTAATCTTATTATGGGGATGCCATTAGCACGCACCTGAATGGCAAAGCAACAATCCCTCATAAATCCAATAAGTGGCTTTGGTACATTTTCAGTTGCTAGTTCAATAGGTCCTTTAACAGACAATTTGTATGTTATTGGAGCAGTAGATGTTTGACCTTGCTGGAAGCAAAAGTCCACTTCTGTTGGAAAACCACATAAGAAATGTGTGTTGTCATAGCTATCCCATTTATGTTCCACACTACCATCATCCACCAATGACCTCATAACATCTTCATTAAATCCTATCATATCATTGTTTGTATTGCAAGCGTTCGCAACCATTTCATAAAATACAGGTCCATATGATTTTTCAGGTTCTGCAGGCATATTTCCATAAGCTCCCATGGAAAGCTGAAGATATTTAAACTTAGGGTTCTCAAAATTAACATAATAGTTGTCTTTCTTTCTAAATAGTGCCCAAATACTTTTAACATTAATAGGCGTATAAGCTGCTGTAAATGTTGCACTTGAACTATCTGTATTCTTTGAGAATGAACCGTCCATAGGAATCCAATCCATAACTTTAACAGGAAAACATAAAGCCTCGTTTGTATAATGTTCTACAAGTTCTGTATAAATGTTAGGGTCTAAAGAGAATGACTTTGGATGAATGAAACATTCATTAAAATCCATCTTTGTTCGAAATAGTTGCTGGGTTACAGTTGTAATAGTAACTGTTCCACTAGCTTCTACTGCCTTCGTTATCATAGTGAATGGTTCATTCCATGGAACAAATTTATTTGTCGGTGGATTTGAATCTGAAGCAAATGCAACTTTAAGAGTTGGATTGAAAGCAATGATATCATTTACAGATATAGATGTGCATTGTAAGGCGTCGCTACTGAACTTTACTTTAAGCTGAATGTTTCCTGCAAAAGCTGGAATAAATCGAATAGCTTCTAATGGAAGGAATTTTCTAACAGGAATTCTTAAACGAAGCTTAAAATCAAATGATTTTCCTGCTGTAATTGGACCACTAACAATTTGTCCTGTTCTGCATGTTCCCGAATGACTCCATACATCTTCATGTCGAGTCTTTGAGAAAACATCTACTTTCTTTATTTGTTCGGTAGTTTGTGAGTTTGAAGTTATATATGCTTCTTCTCTTGCGTTGTCTTGAGAATATACAATACGACCATTTGCAAGGATTTGATATCCAGCAACTGCATAGAAAGCGTCATCGAAACCAATCCAAAATCCTGGTGGGTTTGTTTTATTGGAACCTGAACCAATTTCTTTATCTACAATAAATTGACCTTCCATTTTATACGTAATGAATGTATTGTAAAGGTCCAACATATTTTCACCAGGAGGTGAGAGATTGAATGTTACCCATGTGTTATCTTTAGCAGTTCCAGGTTGTGATGGAATCTTTGCGTCAGAATATTTTCTATTAGTGTCACCAATTTGAACTGCATTGTCTATGATATCGAAATATGAGCGAATCTGATGAATATGCTCTGCTGGAGTAAATTCGTTTAACTGTTCGTTCTGCATGTATTTACTTCAGATAAAAATATCTATTTACTTCATTATTCTCACTCTTCTTCTTGGCATTCGTGGTGGAAGTTGTTTCTTGACATTTTCAATGAACTGTACATTCTCTTTTGTCTCAACTTCTTTCACTGGCGGGTCAGGATTCTTTGACTCGGTTTGTTTTTCAATGAAATTCACAAACTTTGCAATAAGCTCTTGGTTCGTTATTGAAAGTACATCTGGCTTCTTTTCTTCTGGTTCTATTGACTTTTCAGTTTGAATAGAAGGCTTAATATGGGCTTCGTGGACTTCACCCTTGCCATACACCTTAATGTTGTCGCTTTCTGCATTCGCTAATGGAACCTTTCTTTTTCTTACGTATATTTTACCATCTTTACTCTGACTTACATAATAGAAAGGATGTTGTATTCCTCTTGCGTCATTTAATATAATAGACTCTCGCTCTGATTTTGACAAGCTCATTTTACATCGGTTAAAGTTTTAATTTTGTTTTTTATCTGCAGTCAAATGACTCAGACAAGTCCTACGGACAAGACCCAAGGGGTCATAGATGTTGAAGCATTGAAGAAAGAAATTCGTGAGCAAATTTTATCCGAACTGAAGGAACAAAAACAAGAACAAAAGCCAGAGAGACCAAAGAGAAAACTTAGTGAAAAACAACTTGCTGCATTAGCTGCTGGAAGACAAAAGAACCCAAGACTACTGGCGAAAAAAGCTAGAGAAGAAGCTGAAGCAAAAGCTAAAGAAGCTGAAGCAAAGAAAGAGTAAATGGTTTATTTTTATCCGAATTAAATGTATAGACAAATACCTTTATCTGTTGCGTTCAGTAGTGAAAACCCTGACGTCAAAATAAAGGGGAACAGAGTAACGTTTAAGTTTCCAACAGACTGGATTGTGAACATAAATGAAGAGAAGTACATTGGCATAACATCTATGTATATAACACGTGCTTTCAGAAAGGTTGACTTTATACTTCAAGTCGAGATAGAAAATGACGAACAGTCTTTAAGTGCCCAAAACATTCACATATACAAATACTTTAAAGACGATACAACATTGCTACAATGTATGACTTCATTTAATGAGATGTTCGAGAAAAAGTTTAACATTGAAGTACAAACTTTACAGCCTTTACGTGAGTTTCTTGCACAACTGAAAGAAGAAGGTAGTCAGCCACAATTTATAGACTTTCATTATGAATTTAATGAAAATGAAGATGGAACTCATGACTGTCAGTTTGTTGTATTCTCACCATTCAATGAAGTCGCTAAAAAGAAAGAAAATCCATTACGTATAAGATTTCAAATCTCTGAACCAAGTGATGATTTCAAAAATGTTTTCAATTATGATGCAATGCTTCCGAGGAAAAATGAATTTTCAAAGATTGTAACACCCGGCATTTGGGATAGAAAGTAAGCTATATTATATTCAAACTTAAGTAAGGGAGTTGAAAATGAGTTCATTGGTCATACAAGAACTTCACCACTTCCTAACCCTAAATACTATAAATTAACTGGCTTCAATCGTGAGTTTTGGATAGACATGTTCTCCACTCATGACCATAACTGCCCAGTGTTCTTACCTCCAGACCATAAGGACTGTCTCTACATTGAAGCACAACTCTTAAACTCTACCATCGCAGTATTGTAAAATCTACGCTAGTTTTATTTTTATCACGAATGACCTCATTGCTGACAAAAATAAATGACCTCAGAACTTCAACTTACGAATAAAGCTTGTTTTAGTCGTTATTGAGAAGTTAAACTTTTCAGCAAAGCAAGGTTGACACGACTTACATAAGTCGAATGCAATCTCTTGACCGTCATAAAGTGCTTTGTAAAGTTTCATTAAACTGAACTCAGAGTCTTTGTCATATGTTCCTTGCGGAACCATTAAACCTTTATCTTCATCATAGAAACACTGAACAGAGTCAGGAAACATTTCATTAGCGGTTAAAGCAATAACATCTTGCTTCACGCCTTTCATTCTGCAGTGAAATGCAACTTCATTTAAATCATTCGTGAGTAAGTCTATGTAAGTCTTCTTTCCACAAAATATTGACTTGTATGCTAAACTTTGTTTTCCAGGTGTTATTTCTGCGAAGTCAGAATGGAACTGACCTAATGTTTTACCAATGAGAACTCTTCCATAACGTTTCTCAAACTCTTCAGCTAAACGAGGGATATCTTCAGTGTAGAGATGCATACTGTCCGTATCGCTATAAAAGATGTCCATTCCTAAGTCCTCAGCAGTACAGAATACTTCACACATTATTCTCTTCGACATAGACAGAATGTTAACACCAAGTGGACAGAAGTTAAAGTGTCTGCAAATGCTTTTCGTTAGCTTGAAAATAGTTTTATCTGAACCATCCAAACCTTCGAACTTCACTATATGGTTGTAGTTTCTGATGGCATATCTTATAGCATCTTTGTCATTTACTATGGTTATTTTTGACTCAATAGGAGATAGAATAGTTTTGCCATAAATACTGTTCAGAATGAGCTTTATATTTTCTTGCAAAGGATTTCCTTCTTTCTTATACTTTAACCTTAACTCAAACAACTTCTTTACTTCATCTCTTATTCTAATATCTCTGTTTCCATTGTAATAGTATCCTTGCAACACTTCACATTTGACACCTTGATAGTTTATGAGGTCTTGTAATGTTATATGGTCAACATACATTAAACAGCAAGTGTTTGAACTTCTGGGAACGTTAAGTTCTGGATTTAGTTCAGGGTCACAAACTATTAAAGGAAAGTGTCTATGTATTCCAATCTCTGTTATCTTAATGAGAACAAAGAAGCCAGACACAAACTTTTCACCAATGGGTTCCTTTTGGTCGTCATCGAATAAATGTCTCATGAGATACTCTGTGCTTAACATTTCTTTCTTCATAACCTTTGGAATTCCTTCTAAAGTATAAAGTCTTGCTATAGCTGATGGATATAATGAAACAGCGTCGAAATCAGCAATGAGTTTCTTTTCGCTCTTTTGTTTCATGTTATCTGACAGCATACATCTTCCACCTTGAATACAGCGTGAAATAAACTCTCTTGGTTTATTTGAGAGGTCATATAAATTTCCATTCGGGAAGTACACTCTGTTCTCAAATAATTTGTTAGCAATTGAACAAATGCTAACGTAGTCATAAACGTTTAAATCAAATTCTTTCAATATGTCATTGCGGAACTTAACAAAACCTTCTCTTAAAATTCTTACATCTTGTTTGCAATAGAATGTGCTATACTTTTCTAAGTCGAAGTGGTTTTCATCTATTCTGCAACCTTTGATGGAATCTATGTTTTTCATGAATGTATCCGCATCCTGGATAAACTTACATGCTTCAGAAATGACACCAGTTTTGTTATCATTTGCTAACAAAACACTGCTGTAGTAGTTGTATGGAAATACTTCTTTCGGTCCTGTTTGTAAGTTAAACATAGCAGGAAATAGTTTAAGCTTCTTATTTATAACACTGTAAGAGTCTTTTATAATAATTGCCCTTCCTTTATATAAGCCAGTTATTTGCATTGTTCGTGAACCTTTAATGATGGGAGTTCCTTTCACTTCTGTCATGTGTCTTAAGATGAAGTTTATATCATAACTGAGGTTATGGAAATATATTAAACTCTTGTCAGGAAGTCGCTCCAAAAATTCTGTTGCACAGTTCTGACCCCAAATGCTTTCACTCACTGAACCATCTTCACTGTCATAACAGATGTTAAAAGCTTTATGAAAGCCGTCTGTGCTACACTCAAAGTCAGCAAAGAAAACATGCTCAGGAATGAACTTACATTTAGCTTTATTTACTTCTTTTGACTCGGCTTTCTTCTTCAGTTGTACACAATACTTTGGAGCATATGTCAAATCTTTAAATGGTGCAAGGTTCTGTTTATATAAGTCAGTCGTATATGTGAAAAGTTCTCCATAAGAAATAGGTTCGAAATATTTGCACTCCCACAATGTTTTCATAACATCCCATAACGGTGTTGTTCTATCATAACGAACTACATATTTGTTCTCTCTCTTTGTATAAATCTTCATCTGTTTCTCAATGTTCATTCCACCACACTCCTTCAAGATTTCTATATAGTTGCGAATGAAATATGTTGTCATTGGTAATCTTTCATTTAGCATGTAGTGGTCTTCAACAAGAAGTAAGTCAATAGTTCGAATAGTTTTACATTCTTTTGGTATGTATCTCTTTATTTCATTATGTCTTGAGTCATTGAAGTAACCAATGGTAACATTAAATGCTATACTTGTTGCGTCAGAAATTTCTTGTACTTTACTTTGAGGAAAGTCTCTAACACGAATGACTTCACGCATGTGGTCAATAGTTTCTTCATTTACTCCAGCCTGAATGCAAGCATAAACGAAACAATTGTCTTCTGTCATAAGTGCTGCAGTTCTTTTGTTCAATTCATTGAAGATTTGGTAGCGCTCAAGATTTATAGGTAATGTGCAAAGATACTTCCAGAACTGACCGCTTCTCTTCTTATAAAACTTCTTTTCGCCATTATCTTTCCAAAAGCTTTCTATAAGTGCTGGGTTTCCTGTTTGCTTAAGAGCTTCCAAAATGGCTTTCTGGTCATTTGTCAGTGTGCTTTCATCTCTATATGGTCTCTTTTTTGGTTTGCCTTTCTTTACATCTGACATCGTTAAGCCTTCATATTCTGTTAAATCATACATCTTTATTTCGGTAAGATTCTTTATGTTTGTCAAGAAGAAGTCATAGTGCATTTCAACAATACCTGCAGCATTTGCTTCTATCTCTGATATAAAGTTCTCCTTCAAGAGCTGATGTAGTAATGTTCCAATATTATTGAGGTTTAACGTAGAACATTCATACTTTCCACCAAGTTTATAACATACCATCCATCTTTGTTGGGAGTTTATTTTAATCTTCTCTAAGAGTCTCATGAAAACCTTACCGAAATGTTTGTGTAAGTAGTCTCTGTTTGGTTCATCTAAAGCTTCGATGTTAAAGTCAATGAGTCTATTGCCTGTCTTAACATTCCTCTTCCTATTCTCTTCATCTTTCTTTAACCATCTCTCACCTTCTTTTGGTTTGTCGTCAATGGAACGAAGGACATCGTTAGCTTTGCGAACTTGTTCTATAGCGCTCTTAAACATCTCTCTTCTCTGTTGTTTCAGTGTGTCGTCTCTTCTTCTTGTTTCACCAACGTTTGCATTTGTTATGTCACACATTTCTCTTCTTACTTCATGAGGTACTGAACGTCTATGATATAAGTCAATAGCAACGTCATTTAAAGGAAATGCTCTTGCATGGACTTCGTCCTCGCCGCGTTGCGGCTTTATGAACTCATGAATTCTATCATAACTTATTGCACCATTATAGTCATTGAGGATGTCAGCGAGTGCTTTTTTGTTTGTCGCGTAATGTTTTGCTACTTCTATGTTAGCTTCTGTTAGAAGTTGTTTTATTTCCGAGTGTTCTAACTTAGACAACTTCCGATACATCTTTAGTAGGAAATAAAAAAATATTTTTTGAAAAAATAAACTTAGAAAAATTATTTCTTTCTATAGGGTGTCCAAAGGTGTGTTTAGCACAAACCTGAATACTGCGAATAGAAATAAACAAGTTACATATATATAAAGTTTATTTAAATATAATCACCATTGGATTCAATCACGCGTTCGCAGCGATCGATCCAGGCTTGAAAGACACGCTTTAAATCATCATGAGAAAATTGCTCAAATTGCTCTCTTACAAAATTTTCAAGATCATCTGGACTCGCGAATTCGCGTCCTTCAGCTCTCTTTTTTAGCGTGCCGAATAAATAAAAGTCAGAGGGTGCAATATCAGGTGAATAAATTGGGTTTGGAACAACTTTGACATTGTTTTCCACCAAGTAATTCATTACCTTATGACTTTTGTGAACTCTTGAATTATCAAAATGAATTGCAAACTTTTGTTTTTGTTGTTTGGATTTCTCAAACTCATCAGAATTGATAATTTGAGTAAGAACATTGTCAATTAGATACTGAGCATTCATCGTATTAGGTTTTTGAAGAATATCAATTGCGATGATGCCATTCACGCCCCAAAAAACCGACAACATCATCATTGGTGTGTCAATTTTTTTCTTCGGGAATGTTTGCGGATTTTCATCCTTCGGGATCCACATGATTTTGGCTTCTGTTGCATATTGAAACCAAGACTCGTCCCCTGTTACTAAAAAGCGAAACTTCTTGGATTGGTACGCACCCAATATAGAGAGGAGCTCTTTCGAAGATTGGACTCTAGATTTTTTTTGAACTGAATTAAGGTTGTGCGGAACCCAACGTGTATACGCTAGTTTGTAGTTCAAATAATTGTGCAGATAATAACTGACTGTTGTACGTGGTATCTTTGTCATCTCCTCTATCCTTCTGAGTGATGCTCTTGGGTCTTCATCTAGCGCTTGAAGAATCGCTTTGATTTTTCTTTGATCCGGCGATTTTTTGTCAATTTTTATGATGGGCGCCTTTTTGTTCATGAAGTGATACATCCTAACATGATACGTTACAGTGGAATAGCTAGGAGCATCCATACCGAAGCATTTTACCAATGTCTCGTAGATTTTTTTACAGTCTTTGCATTTTTTTGCAAGAGCGAGGATGTTTTCTTTATGATTCATTAAAAAAATGAAAAAAAAACGCCAAAATTTCCCGCGAAACCGCCTCTTGTCTCAAAATTCATTTTATATCCCGGCATGGCGCCAAAATACAACTTACTCATCATATACATAAATTCATATTTTTTATTATATATTTATAATCAGCATATATCTCCTTTAATAGTCTCATATAGAGCGCTGTGCTAAACGCACCTTTGGACACCCTATATATTTGCCATTCCGAACTTCGAAAAGATGTTTTATACCAGCATAGAATTTTTCTCTAGAGCTTGGTCTTATATTGTTTTCATGACAATATTTTCTATATTCTTCATATAAAGCCTTTTTTTCATACATTTCATAAGGACAATCTAACCAGAATAGCGCATATCCATTTTCGTTATCTAGGTCTCTACATGTTTCTTCTGTTTGTGGAATTTCGCTTTCTTCTGTTTGTAGAATTTCGCTTTCTCTATTTAGTTCTATGTCTATATATTGTGGCTTAAAAAGATGTGGGCAAGAAGGGTCTGGCACTATGTAAAAAGTTAATTTTTCTGTCATCTTTCCTATCGGATAAAAAATATTTTTTTGAAAAAATTAGATTAGATTTTTTTAAGTTATTTTTCAAAATAATTTAATATTTTTATTTTAATGAAACACATGCAAGATTGCAAGTTCTTTTCATACAATGCTCTCGCTACTGCCATCAAGAATGAGTTCAATAATGCTTCAAATGTTAATGTTATCTTTAACAAGAAGTTTGTGAAAGAATCTAAGTTTGGTCAGTATGTCAGACCATTAGCTATCGTCATTGACCGCAAACGTTATACTTCACAAGAGTTAGCAGTAGTTTTGAAACAAAAGAGTTTTTTCGTGAATGTCAAAGATACTCATTATACTGTCATAAAGAACTCTAATATTGACTTCTTCAGTATTGCTTTAAATCTTTCCGAACAGAAAGAATATAAGAAGGGTGAAACATTTGTGAAATATTATCCTTCATCTCTGAAGACAATAACGAACAAAGATGTTATACAGAAATTCTTACCAAAGGTTGAAGAAGCTTCTATTGACATTGACGAAGGAAGTGAAATGGTTGAAGAAATAGACCCTGAAGCTTTATAAGAAAATATATTTTGAAGAACTGAAGGTGTCACTACGTCACCAGGTTAATTAACTTCTCTTAAAATTACTGACAACATGACATTTAGACAACAGCAAAGGAGGAAGGCATTTATGAAATATTTTTGTATAAAATTCCAAACAGTCAGTCAGTCGTCATTGACTGACTGTAAAAAATAATTTCAAAGCATTGAACAAAAAATTATTTTTGTTTATTCTTCCTCTTTGAAGTTGTCGAAATATTCTGTTATTTTTTCCTTCAGTAATGGTAAGTCTTCTTTGAATGTAAGTATTGTACAACCTTTAATATCATAATGTGTTTGAGGTAACGTATCTTGGACTATTTGTTTCACATCTTCATTTGGGGTCATTGAAATCGGTAAGTTTTCACGATAGAACCAGTTTCTGTCAGATTTATATATTTTAGCTAAGTCATAAAAGCTCTTGTTGTTTCTTCTGACTAAATGCAACATAACCATGTCACTGTCTTCTTCATTTTCCATCTCTTCAGTATATATCAGATACTTATAACTCTTTTCCTTTCCTTTTGGTACTGAACGCGGTATTCTTTTCTGTATGCTTTTGTCTTTGGATTCAAGCTTGTTTTCCATCTCTTTTCTCATTTCTGTATGTAAATCGTCAAGAAGTTTGTAAATATTCCAAGCATAACGTGGTGAAGCCCACATTGCAACAGCATTTACAAGAAGTCTATGTACATAATATCCTCTCAAACCGTTTGGCAATTTTTCACGATTTTCATAGAGTTTTGGCGACTGGGGTTTTTCTCCCACTCGAGTTTTTGCGACTACGGGATTTCTCGTAGTCGAATTTTCAGCTTCATTTAATAGTTCAATAGTGCTTTGGTTCCTAAACCAGTCTTGTGGTTTCTTATTGTCGGGTGCAAAACATGCTGTCAAAATACTTTGCATTTGGTACATGTCGTCTTTGACTGAACGAATGAGACGTAACTGTTTGTTATACTGTATGTACTCGTATTCTTCATTTATAGCTTTATGGACTATAACTGTTGTTGTGTTCTCTGATGTTGACATTACTGTCTTTACATACAAAATAAAAAAATAAATAAAAATAAAACTAACTTTATTTTTCTAACTAATGAAATTCATTATTTTTGCTGAATTCAATAAAAATATATTTTAGGGTAGAAGGTTAGATCTAACCCGATATCTAACCTCATTTCTACCCTCATGAATTTTCATGAATTTTATATATTAATGTTTTCGTTAAGCCACTTTGTGCCATCAGTCAGTCAGTTAATGAAATTTACACCAAAAATAATTTTTAGGGTAGATGGTTAGATCTAACCCGATTTCTAACCTCATTTCTACCCCAGTTATTTTATAACCGTTTTACATGGTAAACGTTATGAATTCGTGAGACTCTAAACAGTTTTGTAGCTTCTATTTCTTCGCTGAGGATATCAAAAATTTTAACAATGCCGAAAGTTTCTTTATACTTCTTCTTGACGTCAGATAGAAGGAAATCGTCAGCAGTTGGATAGTTTTTGTTCAGAAATGCTAACATGTCCATTTTATTTTCTACCGGCTTCTCTGCCTCCCTCTTTAAATCTGCATAGTTGTTTCTCATACGTTCTATCTCTTTTACTGAATAGTTATATTTCCTAATTGCTGCTTTACATTTTGAACATTGCGGATTCATTTTTGCGTTATATTCTGAAACCTTACCTGCTAAAACAACTAAGGCGTCAATGGTTTTCTTTAAATCTGAAGCAGTTGGTTTTATCTGTTCATGCCATACCTTACCTCTTCTGTCTTTATCTCTTATCTGCCATACACATTTTGCAACTAATGAAACAAAGTTGTCGTATGTCTTAAACTCCCCCGATTTATATATGTCAGAGATGTTCTTATATACCATGTCGCAATCTTTGTCCATAACTTTATGGTTGCAATGATATCCTAGAAACTCATAATTTACTTTACGTATGAATTTCTTTATTTCTACTGAGTCAGTTGGTTTCACTTCTATTTCATCGAATTCAGGAATAGTGAGCTTTTGTTGTTGGATTTCAGGCAATTTGGGTAAATGGTCAATAATGTCCTGCATGTCATAAAGATATTCTTCATTTTCTTCATCCTGTGCGGTACAGTCTAAATTACTTGTTAAAAGTTCTTGCTTTATCTTCTGGATTTCTGTTTCGAAAGTAAATGAAGAAGGAATAAAGCTTTTCATCTCTACCAACATTGACGTAGGATTCATGACTAACGAGTTTGGTGCTGTAGTTGTGGACAGAGTCCCGCCGTTCGTGGCTTGAATTGTTGTTGTGCCGATTGTTGAAATCATATCTTTTATACAAAATAAAAAAAATAAATAAAAATAAAACTAACTTTATTTTTTCTGTCTTAAGGAAATTCATGAAAATTCGTGAGGGTAGAAAAGAGGTTAGTTATCGGGTTAGATCTAACCATCTACCTTAAACATTATTTTTGGTGAATTCAGCAAAAATAATGAGTTCATTTACTCACAATATTTTTGGGCAAAACGACCCCAAACTTTTAACTTCTTTTCTGCAGTTTCTAATGCTATCTTAGCGAGTTCATATTCTCTAAATTCTCTCTTTAAATCTTCTTGTTCCCATTGGTCTAGTTCGTATGGAGAATCTCTATAACCATAACATATCTCACGTTCATGTTCTAATTGTTTTTCGCACATTTTTCTAACTTCTTCTTCAAACAAATGTTTAGCATTCTCTACTGTATCTTCGAGTTCTTCTTCATCTAACTTCTCATGAACTTTCTTGTCTATGGAGTCCATAATATCTTTGACATAAAATGCATACTTTACAGAGCACCATTCAGCAACAAAATGAACGAGGTCAGGATGTATGTAAATACCTTTGAATTCATTTATAACACCCTTAGTAAGCTCATAAAATGCTTGTTTTGAGGTTGAGCCACTTTTGGCTCGACCGTATTCTTTCAACCAAAACTCAAGAATTTCCTGCATTTTAGCACTATTGAGAAATCTGTTTAAATGGTTTAACCTTCCCGCTTCTTTTGCCATCTTTGTTGCATTAATGTAACCATCCTTGTCTCTACGTAAGACTTCAATACCGTTATAAGTGCCTTTTGTGAATGTTTCGCCATTAGATTTGTTCGTGAATGTTTTTGCTTCGACTGACATTTCTGTTCTTACATACAAAATAAAAAAATAAATAAAAATAAAACTAACTTTATTTTTTCTATCTTAAGGAAATTCATGAAAATTCATGAGGGTAGAAATGAGGTTAGATCTAACCTTCTACCCTAAAAATTATTTTTGGTGTAAATAAATGGTACCATTAATGATATCATGACTGTTCTCGTTCATGTCTGATTTACATCTAATGAAAAAGTTTAGAAGAATTTTCTTATTCTTTCTGGCTTATTTTTGTCTTTCCAGTACTCCCGCTCTAATGGTCCCAGATGTGTTGGCTTCGACTCTCTCAAGTTCTTAGATGGTATAACATCTTCAACGCCTCCTTCATATCTTACTTTATAAGTGTCATCGTTTATGTTATAGCCAAGTATTTCAATAACCACTCCTCGCTTTGCTTCGTCAATGGTTTCAGCAAGTTTGCCATTACTACTTTCGACTAATTTATGACGAGGATAAAACGCAATAGAGTCGTCGGCAGCTTTTATAAGATATCCATTACCTTGCGTAGAGTCTACGATATAATAGTTTCTACTTAACCTTAAATGTTTCTTTGTCAACGGTTTGTCGTCAAGAACTACACGAACTTTTGTTCCAGGAATGAGAGTAAATTGTGTTGAATTTCTGATATTTTGTGTTTGACTTCGTTTCTTTTGTATATACTTTTCTTCTTGTTGTTGTGTCATTGAATTTGGTGTATGTCCTGTTGTAGAATGTGTTGAGGAATTATATACTTCGAGAAAATGTTTCATTGTTTCTTCGGTAAAGTCTCGCTCTTGATTTAAATCTCTGAGCGTTCTTATGAAGCGGTTTATGATGCCGAGTATGTTATGGTTATGGTCTTCAGTAGTGTAGTGAGTTATGTTATGCTTAATGAGAAAATCTGTGATTTCATTGCTGAGGTATGCACTGTCTTGGTCTGATGTTAAAGTACTTGGGCTATGTTCTGCTACAAACTTTTGTAAAACTCTTAACACTTCACGAGTTCCTTTATTCCTCATTGGATATGCATATGCTTTGCGAGTGTTAACATTAATGAAGATGAGGAATGGTGGCTTTCTTCCTTTCTTACTCTGAACGAGAGTGTCAAATTGGTATGCGTCAGGAGTGTTGGAGTAAATTGGTAAAAAGTAGTCGTAAGGGTTTATTTTTATTTGATGTACAACATTTTTGTCAAAGAACCTTTTCACTTCAGCTCTGTTAGTAAATCCCCAACTCTTTGCAGCTTCATTGAACTTCTTAAATGACCTCCATGGATGTTGTTCGAATACTTCTTTCAAGCTCATTTATGTAAAGTTAAAGATTTTATTCTAGGCTCAAGCGCGTTCATTGAACGCGGTACCATGCGAATACAGTCACAAATGGTGGCATATAATCTTCACCCGAGCCTGTTGGATTTGTTGTGAAAGTGTGTGAATGATTTCCTCCTGGTTCAGTTGGTCGAAAAATCTTTTTTGCTGAATTGTTATAAGATGGAGATAAAACATCATTGCCAGCTTCATACTCTGAGTTGTATAATGGGTGGTCTCTTAATGAGTGGCTATGGTCGCCAGAAAAGTTTGTCGTTCCTGTGTGAGTGTGCGGTGGAAGGTTTGCTTCTTTAATTTTCTTCGAACCTCCTGTTTGCTTTGAATATCTAGCACAGTATAAGAATTTATCTACAATCTGCTTCCACGTACCAAAACCTAAAACTGTTGCTGGATTTGTTGAGTTCATTGACGTATAAATAGAGTCTGTAGGATATAATGTTTGAAGTATTTCAATCTTTAATGTTTGAAGCTCTGTTTTGTCAGCTTTCTTATCATATAAATCTTGAGCAGTGAATTTAACATTATTTTCATCATCCATGACATAAACATTTTTACAGCTAATTTCTTTCTTCGTTGTTATGTTTTCATTCGATGTTAAACCTTGTAGAAAGTTAGGAGGTTTATAATATAATGCATCCCCACCAGTTCCGCCAACCGTTCCTTCAATACTTTCTATAGCAACAGTTGAGAAGGAGTTATGTGTATGTTCTTTGTCTGCTTTCTTATCTAACATTGCTGGTAGTTCATATGCTTCAAAGTTTCTGACATGACCTTCGATATTCATACATTTGTTATTTAAGGAGTTTAGTGTATCTTTTACGCTTGTACTTGGATTCTCTAAAGGTGCACTTGAACCAAGGGTATAGTTCAATATTATGTCGTCTGCTCTAACAGTAGTGAAGGATTCATGTGTATGGTTCTTGTCAGCTTTACTATTTAATGTAGCTTGAAGTTCATTTATATCGGAGATATTGTGTTTATGAGATTTCAAAACTTTGTTCGTTGCGTCAAGTTCATCTTTGTCAGCTTTACTTTTAATAGCATCTTCAAAAGTTATTTTTGCCTTAACTCTCAAAGTAAATCTTGGTTCAACTAATACACCGTTAACAAAGAAACTAGAGGCATAAATTTCATCGTTATAACCAAATACTTCTGGTGCTTTACCTGTGTCATACTGTACAGTACAGTGTATGTCATAACCTTTAACACGAATGTATTTATATCTTCTTTCATTAACATCTTTTGTCTTCACTTTTTCATCCTGTGTTAAATATCCATGGTAGTCCGTTATAATCTGTTCATCTGAACTTATATAATGAACATGGTTTTTATCTGCTTTTTCGGCTAATTTCTCTTCTATCTCATTTATTTCAAGTTCATACCTACCACTACCTCCCAAAGAAGTATTTTTCTTCAGCTCTTGAAGAACGTCCACTTCGCCATCTTTGGTGTCAATAATGAGACTTTGAGTTAAAACCTTTCCTGTCTTAATGGATGTTTGTAAAACTTCTTCTTCACCGTGTTCGGGGTCATGGTCGTCATCATATCTTGTGAAATCAGAGATGTTGTCATACATTAAGCATATCTGTCTCAAAAGTTCTGCTATTTGAAACTGGAACGAAAGATATACAGAATTTTCATCATCTCCTAAAGTCAAGTCTGCTTTCTTAAGTATTTCTTGAATGTATGCAATGAGAACAGAGTACCTTGGAAAATATTCGAACAATATTTCATTAGCTGTTGGTTTTGGTGGTTCTTCTGGAGTTTCTGTTGTTTTAGTTCCTTCTGTAGGTTCTGTTGGAGTTTCTGCATCTCTTGACTTCAATGCTCTTGCTCTCAAAGACCTAAATGTTAGAGCACCGGGTTTTACAAAGGACTTTATAAATGCTTTAATAGTTCCTGGTAAGTTATTGTTAGCATTAAGTAAGTTCCTTATGCTTCCATCATGTACGTCCATAGCACTATGTAAAAAATCTATACTTTTCTTGTAGTCAGCAATAGACTGACTGTGATTTTTTAAAGATTTGTCAATACCTTTAAGCCAATCTTCATGCATGTCTGATACTAATATCATTTGCTTCCTTTAGTGTATTTTGTGCTTCTCGTAAAGTATCCAATCCCGTAGGTGCATTGTTTGCTATACGTCTTACAGTATCTATTTGACTCCTTGTTTCTTGCATCCAACCAGATAAAGTTTTAATAGTATCCGAACCATTTGAAATGAAGTTCAAAGCATTTTTAACGTCATCTAAAGCTTCTTCACCAAGTACTGCCCATATCTTTCCGATTTGGTATTGAAGAACTCCATATGAAGCAGCTGTTAAACCAGTATTTATAAGGTTCCATATCCATGATTTAGCAGTTTTTCCATCCTTTCCATCTTCACCATCCAAACCGTTTTCGCCTTGAGGTCCTTGTATTCCTTGTATTCCTTGTATTCCTTGTGGTCCTTGAGGTCCGGTGTCACCCTTCTCTCCTTTCAGTTCATCTTTATGTTCGTTATAATATTCTAATGTCATAAGGTGTACATCATTACTGCTACCAGCAACGCCGAGAATTTGTTTCTCATTCATGACTAAATTCTTTAGGCATTTAATGTTGTCGTCAAATCGAAAGCTCTTTAACAATTCAATGAGAACATTTAATACTTTCACTAATGAGGCATCTACTGTAGAATTTATATATTGCACCGTTCCATCATTTATGATAGGAACTTTACTTATTGTAATGAATGGGTCATACGTGTTAAAAGTATCGAAATCAATGACTTTTTTAGTTTTTCCATCGTCAATGACTAAATTGTTACCTTCCACTGTTAAAGTTGAGTTTTCGTTTACTAGTTCATGTGCTCTTCTTGCTTCATTTGTTTCATACGCATATGCAGCAATAGTCATATTTTAATGAGAATAAAATGTTGTTCTATTTGCAAAGTACAGACCCAAACGAATACGAGACAGTAAAGCTACAAACAAACTTAGGTCTTCAGAATGAAGCGCTTGCTTTCAGAGTTGTTGACTTCAATACTATCGCAACTTTTGTCATAACAGATGAAACAGATTTCATGGAGATTGAAATAGATGGAAAGAAGCACGAAATAAGATTTCACAATAATGTAGAATATAAGATGGAAACATTAGCTGGAGTGTTAAATGCTCTCATAAATACTACAATAAACAAGGATAACGAAGAAAACTTAATGAATGTTAAACTTATTGCAGGAGTTTTGAAGTTCAGTTATGCGAAGGAGTTTAAGATACCAAGAATGAGTCATAGAGTTCAATTGCTTCTGGGAGCATACCATATGACATTTCCTTTGAAAAGTGTTGACAAAACGATTGAGATGAAATCTGTTCCATACGTATGTTATGGTAATTGTTTGTACATTGAGTCAAAAATAGCTAATGTCACAGGCATTTCAGGAGTTAATAGTAAAGGTTCAGTAGAATATAAATCCTTCTGTTATGCAGTCAATTCAATGTTCATTCCAAACGTTCCTGTCATAGCAACTCATTTAGGTAAATGGGTTCGCATTAGTCCTCATAATTTGAAAGACATGCAATTCAGACTTGTTGACTTTCAAGGAGAGCCTGTAGAACTGAAGGCACCAGTGCGAATGACTGTTGAAGTTGACTTTTTAGAAAATATTAAATGCAACAGCTTACAAGAGAACTCAGAGCTAAAAATATAAAGTATGAATGTTATGTATTAGGTCATGAACTTTGGTTGTTGCTGTTTGATGAAACAAATGAGTTAGTTATGTCAGTCAAGAGAACAGAAAAATATTGTGTTAGTGAAAACTGCACCAAGTCAATAAGATTAGGTTTGCATTATGAAGATGAGTTCGATACTGTTGAAGAAGTTTTGGATAGATATTACAAATTGCTAACTTGAAATTTTTTGACTGACGGCGCAAAGCGCCAAGACCGAAGGTCCTGACTGCTTTAATTTACTAAAACATATTTCAAACAAAGCTTATATTCTGTTGAAAGTTTTGTATATTCATTCGAATATTTATACTTAAACTCAACTCCTGTAGTTCCTGGTGTTTCAATGATGCGGATGTTACCTATTTTCATGAATAATGGAGTTTGACCACAGCATTCGATTTCAGGGTCGAGATAGTCAATGACACATTGTTTCCCTGTTATTCGTGAGATAACATTTTCAAGGTCCTCCTTTGTTAGAATTATTTGGTTCTTGCTTATAAGATTTGTCAAAAGCTTCTTATCGTCTTTGAGTAAAATTGTTTGGTATAACTGAAGAAGGTAATGGTCTACGTTATCTGAAGGATTTGTTTGAACATTTGTGTAAGGGTTGTCGTTGGCTTCTCTTGAAAGAACTTGGTCCAGTGGTGGATACTCTAACTTAACATCTGATGTAGCGTTAGCGTTTGAAGCTGTGTTTAAATTCACCGACTTAAGTTCTGGTTCTTTTTCTTTCAAACACTCCGAACTATAGTTCTTTATGACAATATTGTTTGTCGTTCGTGAGTCAACATTTGATGTTGGTTCAATTGGAATATTAACGGCACCAGCTAAGATGGATTTGCTTCTCATTTCATATAGAATAAAAACCTTTTATATGTATGAAATGAACAATATACTCGACAAGGGTTTGAATGTAAAGCTAACGAATGAAAATATTGTTGAATTCACTGAGACAGGTGCTGTGTATAAAGATGTAGAACTACTGAACAAAAGAGCTAAGGGAAGAAGCAGGAACATGAACAAAGGGTGGAAGCCTATAAAAATTTATGTCAATGATGGCTCAGGAGGTTCAAACATAAAGTATGCAGAAAGTTATAGAGTTTATGCTCTCAAAGGTGAAAAGCCTTCATTTAAGAACAGCTATTCTAACGCATATCCTCAAAAGCTAACGGATGGGGAAGTGGATGATATGAATGACAGCAAAAATATTAACAGAAATAGCGACAGAGATGCATGGAATTTGTTTACCATCAGTCAATTGAAGGTTAAACTTTAAAACAATGTTGGTCGTTCCCATGGAATATTTTTGACTTTAATGGTATTAGTCATGATATGAATCTCAAGGTATGAACGAGGAGAGATGAGAGACTTATATGCTTCCCAAATTTCTTCAAAAGGTAATGTTATACCTGACTGTTTCCAAATGAGTTCAATATCATAGCGTGAGAAACCTTGAAAGATAACGAAGTCAGTTATGAGACGTTTTATGTTTAAAGCTAAAAACCTCCATGTTTGCATAAGTATTGCTACAGTTAAATGGTAATGTCTGATTTTAGTAATGATGTTAGCTAATGGTGAGTCTGGTTTTGACACTAAACCTTTTCCGGCGAAGTCGTCACAAACTAATAAAGTGTTTGATGGATATTTTTTGAAGGGGTATTTTGAAAGTTTTGACAGAATGTAGTTTGTAAGTCGTTTCATATCGTAAACTCCTGAGTACTGACGTAAGTGGTGTTTGTCAATAATTCTTTCCATCTCCTCAGAAGTCTTTTGCATTCCTGACTGTATAAATTCAACGATGACATAATATTTTCTCTTACGTCGAATGTAACGTTGAAGAAATTCAATGAGTTCACTGTCTGGAACTTTAACGACAGAGGCTTGAACTTTTGACATAAATGTTTTCGCTGTTGAGTCCATAGAGTCTGAAGTTGCTGATATAATGATTTGGTCATAATATGAGTCATTTCCTAAACGTTCTGTTATAAGAATATGACGAATGAGATTAAATGTCTTTCCTGACCCCATCTTTCCACAATAGAAATACACACCATTTGAACAGAATTCATAATCTTTGCTGAAAGGAAGAATAAGAGAAGAGTTAAGTTTGTCTGTAGTTTCATTCATGTCTTCATCTACATCATGTATTAAATGCTTCATTTTATCTCCATTAAAAATGCAAGTCAGAAATATTCAGAACATAGCACCGAGTCTAACTGACAAGAGTATAAAGATATACTATGAACACGTTATGATGAAACCTACCAAAATTCAAGAAAGTCAGTATACTTATGAATATCCAAGACACTGGGTAGAGTATGTAGGAGGTGAGAAAGCTATTGAAATCAGACAGGTTCGAAGTATTCCAGCAGGAAGAACAATATTATTGAAGAACTTTAATGTTTTGAGGTATAATGATGAAACAAAGAAGCAAGATAGTTTTCCTGTTGCTGTGTATGTGAACCTAGACACAGGAGATGACATGAAAGTTTTTAATACAAAGCTTCAAACGGTAGTGAGAGAACAACTGACTGCGGAAGGACATCCATTACCTTCAGAAGTTACCATAGCATATAATTTTGAAACAAACTCAATAGATTTTAAAGTCATCTCTGCAAAGAAGTCAGGTTTTATATTTAATGAAGCAGATGTATATTCGAATGAAAACTTCAAAGCTATTGCATGGTTAGATAATGACGATTGCTTAAAGAAAATATTTAAATTCAGTGACTCAAAGATGTCAATAGATGACCTTCGTGGAATGTTACCATCGACGTTTACAGTAGAAGGTTCAGCAGGATTGCTTACAAGATTGTCAATTGGTGGCATTTGGTCTCGTGAGAACATTGTTATAAAATCCAGTATAAGTGAATTTGCTGAAGAATCTATATTATGTCTTTCAAACTACATGTATTCGCCGCCGAAGCATTATAGTATAACAAACTTTGTCAGTAAGTTTAACATAAGACTTGTCGAACCTTCTTCAATGAAAGATGTTGTGCTACCCAAAGACGGAAAGGATGGACTCATTATTGAAATGATTTTAATTGCATATTAAATGAGCTTGTTCTTGAAGGTCATTCATGATGAAATAACTGTTGTAGAAGATGTTAGCAATTGTTCAGACATTTTGAAGCGTATAGATGATATAAGAAATAAGTTAGATAGACCGCAAAGCGGTGAAGTCGAAGCCCGTGAGAACGTTTATGTTTCATTGACTTTCTCCAGTAACGAGAACTTTTATGAGATAATATTGAAGAGAGATGATTTTAATATGGTGTAAATGGTAGCTTGGGCAGCTATAGGCGCAATGGGAACAAAAGCATTAGCATTTGGAGCAAAAGCACTTGGAGCTTATGACGCAGTAAATAAAATGAGTGGAGGTAGGGTTTCGAAGACATTAGATGCAAATAAAGGAAAGATTGGAGGCTGGGTTACAAAGAAGTTAAGATTAAATAAAATAGGGCTCATAAATAAAGCATCCAATTTGGTTGCGACTGAGTCAGAAAATGCTTTAGGAAAGGACGATGAGTTTGCAAAACACGCAAAAGACTTTAATGACTAGATGAAAGGTGAAACAATGCATTTAAATAGAGTCGATGGAACTAAAGAAAATGTTTCTTCTCCACTAGTAGTTCTTCCGTATGGTCCCTATGGAATGTATGGAAACTCTTACGAAAGACCATTTGACCCATTGACTGGTGGAAGTAATTGGTATCATTACGGACGAAGAAGAAAGACAGTCAAGTTGGAGACGGACGTGAAGAAAGCAACTAAAAAGAAACCAAGGAAGAGAGTTATAAAGCAATGAATTCAACAGGGTAGAAATGAGGTTAGAAATGAGGTTAGATCTAACCTTCTACCCTAAATTTATTTTTGGGCTATGTTTTCATACATGTGAGGGTGGTGATATCATTAATTTTTAAGTTTATTTTTTTATTTTATTTTTTATTTTATTTTTATATAAATGACGAAAACTATTGAGATAACAAACTACAACGGTCATGAGTTCAAGAACTTGTTCTTCGTTCCTCGTGAAAATACATTCTATCAGATACGAGGGAGAAAGGGTAAAGTTAGTTTGAGCGTTTATGAAGGAATGAAGAATGGAAAGTTTATACAAGCATACGATACAAACGGTAAACGTGTTTCATTAGCTTTGTCAAAACTTACTAACATTTATTTTGACAGTGATTTTGACCTATATGAAGAAGAAAGTGAGTCAGAAGATTATGAGCTGTTATGTGAAGCACAGCAATGGGAGGAGTTGCAATACTTTTGTATAGTCATGTGATTTTATCCCAAGCATATGGGGATTCTAAATTTTTGTCCCTATCGTTATCCCAATTGAATTTTTTTTGGAATTTAAAAATTTTTTTTCTCCATGTAAACTTAAATTTTAATTTTTACCACTAAAATGCAATATTTCAACAAATTAATGAGTAATAATATTTTAATTTATAATAAATATTATAAATCTCCTCAATTTAATGTAATTATTGTATTAATTTTTGTTGAAAATATAAAATCTTCAAGTAAATGATGTGAATTTAATATTTTTAGAATGTTGTTTAATTGTACTATATTATGCATGTAAAATTTTGTTACAATACATTTTATATGGGATCCCCATTGCCCAATTGAGAGAAAATTGAGAGGTGGGATTGGGCTAGCCCAATTCAAAATATCCCAGGTGGAAATAAAAAAATTAACAATTCAACATAAAAAAGCATCTTAAATAATAATGATAAAAAGAAATTTTGTATGAATTTCAATCAAATTTGTTTTTATTCAACTTAAGAAATCACTTCATTAATGAAAGAAGTCGGGTTCACAACATATCCCGATCTTGAAACGAAACAACATGTTTACATGCGATATAAACATGAAGGTAGTCCCAAGTGGTATGTTAAATGCAATGAACTTGTGACACGATCTGATGGTGTAGTTTGCCGGTGTTCAATGCAAGAACAAAGGGAGGATCATTATAAAAACTGGCTTAAGACTCATGTTCACACATGCCAGGCCGGAGAAGCATTATCGCAGCAAACATTACTTGACTACTACAATAAAGGTAAACAGCCAAATGATCCAATGTTGGATTTATCGAATGTATACGATGAAATGACCATTTTTACCGGTAAGTTCAACCTTGCCTTAGACACATTTGCATCCCCAGAATTCACGCATGTTGCAAAGATTTTCATTATGTTCACAATATATCAAATGATGAACAAATACAAACAACTTCAGTCAGCTAATATCAATCCGGAAAAACTTGCTGACAAATTATATAAGCCTATTACACGTGATGAGATCCGAAATAGAATGATTGCTATTGCTAACAGCATACACCTTGCTAAAGTTCTCGAATTCGCCAAAAAAGCATACACTTGTGTCGCCATCGATGAAGGCAAGACACATGATTACCACAATCTTGATTTTGTCTTAACAAATCCGTTGGAGCAAATGAAGCCATACCCAGTAGAGGCGATAGATATGAAGGATGGCCAGACAAGTCAGGATTATAAATCCGCAATAACAGCAGGATTTAACAGAATTGACATTAGGAAAGTCAAGATAGGTAGTGTGGTAGTTGACGGAGGACCAGCACAGTTAAAATGCTTCAAAGATACTTGGAATGATTCATTCTATCATGACAGAGATCCAAAATACTACAAGATATTGCTTATTCCCTGTTTGTGTCACAGAATCCACAACAGCTATCAATATATTGCTGGCAAGAACAACCAGTTACAAAGTTTAGTAAAGGATGTGCACAGAATTGCAGAACTTTGTCGCATTCATGCTGACGATATAGGTGCACAATGTCCACAGCATGTATCCACCAGATGGATATATGACTATAATATATGTGTCTTTATTCTTAAGTACGAAAACAAAATCAAGCAATATATAAATGTAGATCACGATAAAATCGTACAATTGAAAGATTGTTTAGCTGTTCTTAAAAAGCTAATCTTAGTATTCGAATCGGATAAGGCATTGTTGGCAAATTGTTACATTTGGCTTCGTAAAGCCATATCAGCTCTCAATCTTTTGACATCCAATTTGCATAATGCATTCGGATCCATCTTGGCATCTTCATTGGATAGCTATACCTTGGACTCTGACTTTGGTGGGCTATGGTGTTTGGCATTCTCTCTCACGCCGAGAGGAAGGTTCTACTTCCATAGAAAGTTTGTTAAAAACGAAGAAGTAGAAGATTTGGCCGATCCCTTGAGTTCCTTTCAAAGTGAGCATATTCCTGATAAAGATCCGGCAGAAGATTTACAGGACATTTACATGGATTCTATTTTTGAGGAAGGTAACACAAACGCTGTAATTGATGTAACAGATGAAGGCACATTTCGTAGAATTGTCGAATCTGATGATCAACTTAGGCTTACATTGCAAGATGTACGCGAGGATAATCATCAGACTGCCGAAAATGATCTAACAGCAGCTAAAGATTACCTCAAGCGCATTTTGGTTCAATTCCGATTGAACGAAAGACAAAAAACGCTTGTACTCTCGTTATATAATACGTTCATCAATAAGGAATCAGACATCTTTGAGAACGATCTGATGGACGAGGCACAAAATTATGCTTGGGAAGAGATCTCGCATAGAATTGGAGAAAAATCCATCCTTGCGGAAATAGCATTACGCTTGTTATGTTCATCTCCTTCGGAGGCAACATGTGAACGTAATATCAAAGCACAAAGGTTAGTTTTGAACGTTAGGCGGTTAAGATCCAAGAAAAACTTGTTAAATAGCCGTCATATCTTAATGGCAACTAAATGAAATAAACATTTTGTTATTATTTATTTTTCAATATTAAATAGCCATTTTCTTCACAAATATTTCAATGTGTTTTTACAACAATTTAACATTCAATAATTTATAATGAATCGTTCTCTTTCATTAAACATTAATTAAAACCTCCGGTCATGAATATTTTTTTTGTTATTATTATTTTGTAATTTAAAATCTAATAATATATAAGAGTAATATTTATTATTTTACATTTTAATTCGTTATGATAATCTTTATATTTACAATTTATAAAGCACCGATCCACAGATAATATAGTTCAGTGGTAAGAGTCATAGTATAAGCCTTAAGTTCCCCAGTTCGACTTCAGGGCCTTTTCGCTTTTTTTCTTTTTAGATTTTTTTTCTGAAGTTTATTTTTAAGGTTCTCGCTGGCGACCCCCCGTTCACCAAAAAAATTTTCGATTTTTGCTGGCGACCCCCCTTCGCTCGATATTTTTTTTGTGAACGGGGGGAGGTCGCCAGCAAAAAAAAAGATGTCAAAATTTATCCCAAAAATTTAAAAAAAATCGAAGAAAGTGCATCCCAGGGATTATAAAATTTAAGTTTTCACATCTCTACTTTTGTAAGTGAGAACGTTTATTTTTTGCATTAGTGAGGTGAAGTGGTTGGTGGTTTTGTAAATATTTAAGGTTAAGTTAGTGTTGTCGTTTGTGTTGTAAAATATATGTTAACGGTTTTGTAAAGTGTCAAATTCACATATAATGGGTAAGGAGGCGCGCAGTGCCTCCGTACACTTGATATGTATACTAACTCCACAAACAGTGCGTTGAGTGTCTTCTGAACGACAAAGATGTCAATCCACAACTTCCTGATGATTCTAGTTTCACACCTCTTCACATCGCTGCATCTAATGATTTCTCAGACTTAATCTGTCTTTTCGCCGATCGAGATGACGTTGACTTGAACTGCGTCGACTCAATCCAGTGGACACCTCTCCATGTTGCCGCTAAATGCGGCTCAACTAGTTTCGTCGAAGAGTTGCTTCAACACGAAAATGTCGATGTCAACCGTCAGAACTTGATGAAGCGAACTCCTATTTTCAACGCTATTGAAAACGAAAAAATCGAAGTTGTCAAAGTTCTCCTTTCTCGTGAAGACCTCGATTTGAGTGTTGTTGACAGCGAAGGACACACAGCTAAAGATGTCGCACTCCAGACAAAGAACGAAGATATTATTAATCTTCTTTTAAATAAATGAGTTTTTTATTTTTTTTGTTTGTAAAAAAAATTATTTTTAATAATAAAAAACGATAATAATAAATCCTTGAAAAATTAACGCACTTGTCTAAAGGAAAATGATAAATGATGTTACGTATTGGAAGCATATTTATCCTGCTTTACAGAAATATGTTGAAAAGTGAGTAAAGTTATGAATAAACTGATCCTAGTGAATGATATTGTATTACACAGAAATTGAATGCGACATTTGAAATTGTTTGCAATAGCGAGAGAATAGATTATTGAATGACAAAAATGCATCTTGAGTGTCTTTACTTATACTTGTAATGACAAATGTTCTTAAGGGTGCATTTACGCGTATCTGACTTTAATTCAAATTTCTGACAAATGGCGTGAAGTGTCATTGAAAATTAACCTTAAACATCTGAATCGAAGGACATGTAATACAGGTGTAAGTGCACTCTTAAGAAAAATTTTCCACTTCAAGATAGCAATGATATAATAGAATTGAATAAGAAATCGTTAAATTTATTATCCAACATCTCCCCAAGATACAATGTCCAATCATTTGTAAACGAAGAATATTACAAAATATCATCGAAATAACAATAATTCTTTTTGCTATAGTTTTATTCTTTCTGTCATAGCAAATTTCTATTATAATATTGAACTCTTTATTGAAATATCAGTTTGTTAATACTTAGATGACTTACAAAGAAAATCTATTTCGAAATTAAGAGCCATGTTCCCGATATTATTGCATTACTATATCAGTACTAATTATTTAAATTCACTGTAACAAATACGAACTCTTTGAAAATTAAATTGAGAAATCAAGCCGCATCATCTTTTGAATATAAAGTTTTTCATATTTCAATTGATATTAAACAATTGATGAATGCTTTCGTTAATAATGGTCTTTAATTACAATTTTTTGATTATATAAATTCATAAATCATGAATATTAATATAAGCAGATCCCATAACGCCTTCGTCTAAAGGAAAATTGATGATATAAATCAAAAGCAGATCTCATAGGCTTTTTATCTATAATAGGAAACTCAGCTTCACACAGATATGATGAAAAGTGAGAAAGATTATGAATAGAATATATATTTTGAACATTATTTGTTGTAACTGATCCATATGTTTTATCTATTATTCTGTCACAGAAAGAATCTTTAACTGTAATTGAACCAGAATAATCTTGATAAAATTCTTTTCCTGGTCCTGTGTTTCCAAGAAATGAACAGTTTTCAATAAGAACAGTTGATACAAATGCACAGAATGTTCCATAATCAGATTTTTTGAGTTCATTATTCAAAACATTACAAAAATTAAAATTATAGTTACCCCAATTTAATTCAAAAATATTATAATTTGATGTTGTGTTACAAAATGATGAATATGTTACGTTACTTAGACTTGTTGGTTCATATAGATATATTCCTGCTCCATAGTTTGCTTCACAGAAACTTGTGTTGATTGATTTAACTTCAATATTTCCATATTTAAGGCTCCGGTCCTGCATGATTACTGCATATAGTTAGGACGAGTGTCTAATAAGGAGTAAAAATATACCAATAGATTGCACATATACCAATATTTTGTAAAAATTAAATATTATCTATTTTTAAAATTTTCGAATTTGACTATATTATCGTTTTAAACATGATATATACTAACTTTACTATTTGATATATGATAAATAATGATATTTTAAAAATTGAAAATTTGGATTTTTAAATTTGCAAAGTATATAGTATAGTAAATTCATAAATGAGTATAATGTGCCCAATTATAACAATTTTCAATCATTTGATAATTCTATGACTATGGATTTTTGTACTTCTAATTAAAATAATGTCACTTTTTAATATATTGAGTTTAAGGTTTAAATTTAATTTAAAAAATCAATTTGTTTATACATATTGGAAAGGAATTTTTTGATAATATCTTTTGTATATTAATACATTATGACTTATACTATGTCACCATAATATAAGTTCAAATTTTTATCATGCACATCAATATAAAATTGTAATTCAAAAAACACCTACTTCTATCGTCAAAAATACTCTCAATTTGAAAAAATACATCAAAAATATCAAATTTGCAAACCTAATTCTTCGAAATACCGAAGAAGGTAGAATATACAAATAGTGTCGACAGAAACTATATAATTTTCTTTACAAATTGTCGAAGGGGAACTGAGAGTTTTTTCTTATACGTTGAATTATAAATCAAATTATTGAATGGATTTTTGGAAAATTGAATACTCAATTATCGAAAAACCGTTTTGACAAAAAGTGATTAATACATTATTGTTGCCTATATTAAGTAATTATCATATATGATTTTTATTATCATATCAATTAATCGTGCATGAAGTTATTCTCGACGCAAAAATCGTTTTTTATAGGGTCTTGCAAATCTAATTCTTCTTTCATATATTTTTTTAGAAGCAAACTCACTATATCAAAATAAACTTTAGTTGCATTCTAACAATTTGTCGAAGGGGAACTGAGAGTTTTTTCTTTATTATCAAGATATGACAAAAAATGTTAATATACAATTTTTTAATATTCGACATATATAGCGATAATGTAACATTATATGATTTTATTATATTATGATAGCATATATAAACCTTATCATATTATTAAAACTTTCACAAATCAAAAATATCTAGATTCTGTCAAAAAGTGATTTGTTAGATTTTTTCAAAAAAACAAATTACTCATCTAGAAGAGATTGTAAATCAAGTTTACTAATAACAATATAATGTATCACTAATATGCTATAAAATGTCGTGGGCTTTTTTGATTATAAATAGTTTTACCGGTCAAAGTTGAAATTTGTCAAAATACCGAATTCTCAGATAAGATGAACTATAATAGTAATACTCAGTTTAAATATACTATACTATAGTGTATTACATAATGATATTATGTACTAAAATAAAAGTATCAAAAACTCATATTGGTGGAGATATTAAAACTTTTAAAATTGAGAGGGTGGGACCGGAGCCTTAAACAATTGATGAATGCTTTCGTTAATAATGGTCTTTAATTACAATTTTTTGATTATATAAATTCATAAATCATGAATATTAATATAAGCAGATCCCATAACGCCTTCGTCTAAAGGAAAATTGATGATATAAATCAAAAGCAGATCTCATAGGCTTTTTATCTATAATAGGAAACTCAGCTTCACACAGATATGATGAAAAGTGAGAAAGATTATGAATAGAATATATATTTTGAACATTATTTGTTGTAACTGATTGATATGTTTTATCTATTATTCTGTCACAGAAAGAATCTTTAACTGTAATTGAACCAGAATAATCTTGATAAAATTCTTTTCCTGGTCCTGTGTTTCCAAGAAATGAACAGTTTTCAATAAGAACAGTTGATACACCTGCATAGAATGTTCCCCAATTAGATTTGTTGTGTTTATTATTCAAAACATTACAAAAAGAAAAATTATAGTTACCCCAATCTAATGATAAAATTAAATAATTTGATGTTGTGTTACAAAATGATGAATATGTTACATTACTTAGACTTGTTGGTTGATATAGAAATATTCCTGAGTCAAAGTTTGCTTCACAGAAACTTGTGTTGATTGATTTAACTTCAATATTTCCATAACAAAGACTATTTGTTCTAGATTTTTCTAAATTTCCGCATTCATAAAAAGAACTTTCATAAAGATAATTTTTATTATTTGATTTAGAAACTAAGGAAACATATGAATGATGTCCTTGATCGTTTGTTTTTGATTTATAGCCACATGAGCGGTATTGAACAATGGAACTATTACAGTTAAAGTAGATAGATCCACCATTTGTATTACTGCTGCAGTTAGTAAATGAACAATATGAGTTAAGAAATTTATTGTTTGATCTTTCAAAAGAAATTGCACTTTTAGTTGTAATGGTGATGAATATACAGTTATATAAGAAGCATTCATTTTTTGTTGATCTTGCTGTAACATTTGTACCTTGAATTGGTTCTGAATTAGGTGATGTATTGTAAAATAACTTCCAAACATTATTAGGTGATTGATCAAAGTGTAAATTATTCATAGTTGATGTGTGTTTTGATACTGTTATCTGAAAATCGTGATTGAATTTCATTGTTTTCATCAAAAAAATGAATCGGCATTATTTGACATTTCAATGATGTAAATGTCAAATAATGCCGATTCATTTGAATCTTATATTCAAGTTATGAAATTGCGATTCTTTTAGCTGTCATCAGCATTTTAACAGCTAGTGCATGGAAACAATGATGTAAATCATTCTAATCTTATATAAAAACATCGATTTTGCTGATTAAATTTTTGGATTTCGTAATAAAATGATCAATATTGTAAATAATTAAAGCTATTGTACTTACACATGATTTGTATATTATAAAATGTATGAAATATCGACTTAATTCGCTTGAAAATTTGAAATAGGGAGAATCTTTATATAAAACGCCTAATATCTAACAATTATTACATTAAATGAATACTTAAATTTGAGTAATCGATGATTTATATGAATTCTCTGGTCTGAATAAAGAATATCGAAAATTAGTTTGATTTTGGGGTTGTTTTGATAGTATTGTCAAATGTAATGATGTAAAAACATGAATTTATTAGTAAATACATGCTCGTGTTTGAGTAAAAATAGATATTTGTTGTTGTGAAATAAGTATTTGATTTCTTGTAAATCTTGAATGAAAACAATAAGTTCGTATCAATGGGAAAATCGAATATGTAGCTATTTAATTTGTATCAAAAGAATTTTTTAATGAGAATTTAAATTTCGAAGAAATTTGTTATGTATCGTTGAGTTTTGTAATTAAAACTGATATGTTAATGATGTGATTTGCTTTTTTAAAACATTTATTAGTCTTGATGAAATAATTTTTCTTTTGGTTAAACATTTCTTCTGAGTTTGCTAATAAAGACGGAGTCCTTTGTGAATGTGACATAGGCGCCCGAGAACCGTATGCACAAAAACTCTTATTGGGTGTCTTGTCTTTAGATATTCTTTCAAAAATATGCCAAATTTGATTGATGATTTCTAAAAAAGTAATCTAATCATCTGATGCCATTAATTGTATTTAGAAAAAAAATTCGTTCTTTTAATTTTTTAAGAGTATCACAGCAGATGATTAACTTTCCTTGATTTACGATACAACTAATTCACCAAATGCAGAAGTGCAATCGAATACAAACAATCGAATCTCCTAATTGATGAATCAAATAGTCCATTTTTCATTGAATTATTTAATCAAATCGTCTCTAATCATAGCAATCCTCCAAAATCAATCAGTAGTACACATGTTATCTTTGATCAATTCTTACGTTATAAAGAGAAGAGCACATTTATATGATCTCAAGTATATTTTTGATTTTTTTTTACAAATCTTGTCAATAAGACATTTGAAGTTGTTACCGATACAGTTACATAATTTTGAGATACAAATTCACCGCGCAATATTATTTTATTAAACTAAAACAGAGATAATTTTCTAAAAATTTAAATCATACATTGATCAGTACCTTGTAGAAGATACACATATTGATTTCAAATTCGTATGCATTGAAATGTTCGACGACATTTACACTGTTCGTTTTGAACCTATAATTATTCCATTTATAGTTGAAATGACAAAAATTTACCACATCAAGATAAGCGATGATACAATCGAATTGATCTCACATTTCAGCATGATACAAATATCAATAATATGTAAACTAAGAAAACATTATTGATATACTTAAGGGTGCACCCGTATGTACGTTTATTTGAGAGGAGGAGGATTACCCTCTCAATTTTGAGGGATTCGTTAGTTTATTTTCTCGATGAATATGCAATAAAATTTGATTTTTACCTTATCAATATACTTCATATAATATACACATGTTCATGTAAAAACTTTTTTCCAAAATCCTCAGGAATTAAGGGATTTTTGAATTTTAAGAATTTTTTTCGAATTTTTTCGAAAAAAAATATTTTCAGAACAGCCTTAACGGCTAAGATTTAGGAACAATGTTAAGTATCAAAAAGAAAGGAGGTCTGATATAGACAACATATATCGTTGAAGGTTGAAAAAATCTCTAATATTTGAGCCCAAAATTTCAAATTTTAATTTTTTGAAAAAAGAGGCCACCCGTATGTACGTTTATTTGAGAGGAGGAGGATATTTTTGAAAGGGTGAAACATTATGAATATGTTAATTATATAATAATATGTATTATTATAAAAAAGAAAAAATAAAGCACGTTAAAATTTTTCTTTCTTGATTTTTTACAAAATCTACTTAGAATTATGCAAAATATGACTAAATAATTATAAATTTCAAGTTAAATTTTAATTTTGATAAATAATTTAAATTTCAAAATATCAAGTTCAGTTCGACTATGTATGTAGTAATTCCTCAATAAAGTGCCAAAACCCTATTAAAATATATGAACATTTTCAACATTTTAATGTTTTTATTTAAAAATTTGTTGGAATATGAGCTTCAAACAATTATTATGTAAATAAAAATAATTAAATATATGTATTTATTCGTATTACAACCGTAGTAAGTCGATTCTTCCTTTCTTCTACTGAGTTTTGAATTTGATTTCGAATTGTAAAGAGATTCAAAGGGAAAATACTAGCGGATAAAAACTACCTCCATGAAAGGGTCATAATGGAGTCAAGTTGTATTTTTTGATATTTTTTTGCTTTTCGAGCCTAAATAGGTAGCCAAGATAATGCCTAAAAATAAGGTTCTAAATTCTGAAGTTTACATGATCCTCTCGTGTGCACCCTTAATATATGACTAGTCTTATATCCAACATCTCTACATTAATTTCGAGAATTAGTATCTACAAAAATCATTTATATCCTATTTGGGATTTGATGTTTAATTTTTTGACAAATACGAATTGTATGGAATATGCCGAAACAATGAATTGTTTAGTAGCAGTAATAGAATGCAATATTGAATTAGATGAAATTGATCAAAACAATATGCTTTTTTAAAACATTAGTATCTGATAAATCAAATAAATTGAATTTGTTACAGAATTCTTTAATTGTAAGAAGATGTTGACAATTAAAGTGTTATGTTGAGAGCAATTAATGGTCACACACGTGTTCTGCGACTTCTTCTTTCTGATCCATCCATTGATGTCAATGCCACTAACAACTCATCACGTACAGCATTGATCCGGGCAGCTCGTGACGGACATTTCGAAGCTTTAGAACTTCTCTTGAGTTTTCCAGGCATCGAGAAGAACATCGTCGACAAGAAGAATCGCAGTGCTCTTCATTACGCAGTTCTTCTCCACCACAAACAGTGCGTTGAGTGTCTTCTGAACGACAAAGATGTCAATCCACAACTTCCTGATGATTCTAGTTTCACACCTCTTCACATCGCTGCATCTAATGATTTCTCAGACTTAATCCGTCTTTTCGCCGATCGAGATGACGTTGACTTGAACTGCGTCGACTCAATCCAGTGGACACCTCTCCATGTTGCCGCTAAATGCGGCTCAACTAGTTTCGTCGAAGAGTTGCTTCAACACGAAAATGTCGATGTCAACCGTCAGAACTTGATGAAGCGAACTCCTATTTTCAACGCTATTGAAAACGAAAAAATCGAAGTTGTCAAAGTTCTCCTTTCTCGTGAAGATCGATTTGAGTGTTGTTGACAGCGAAGGACACACAGCTAAAGATGTCGCACTCCAGACAAAGAACGAAGATATTATTAATCTTCTTTTAAATAAATGTTTTTTTATTATTTTTATTTTTTAATAAAAAATGATAATAATAAATTCTTGAAAAATTAACGCACTCGTCTCATGGAAAATGATAATTGATGAATCGCATTGGAAGCAGATTTCTCAGGTCCTTTACATTTAGTAATAAATCCTGCTTCACAGAGATGTGTTGAAAAGTGAGTGAGATTTTGAATAAAACATGTATTTTGAATATTATTCCAATAAACTGTTCCGAACGAATTATATGGCCTGTCACAGAAAGAATCTTTAACTGTTATTGAACCAGAATATTGATGATAAAATTCTTTTCCGGGTCCTGTATTTCCAAGAAAAGAACAGTTTTCAATAAGATTAGTTGATTCACGCGCAGAGAAAGTTCCTATATAAGTTTTTGCGTGCTCATTATTCAAAACATTACAAAATTTAAAATTCATATTAAAATTAATATAGGGTGTCCAAAGGTGCGTTTAGCACAGCGCTCTATATGAGACTATTAAAGGAGATATATGCTGATTATAAATATATAATAAAAAATATGAATATATGTATATGATGAGTATGTTGTATTTTGGCGCCATGCCGGGATATAAAATGAATTTTGAGACAAGAGGCGGTTTCGCGGGAAATTTTGGCGGGATTTTTTTCATTTTTTTAATGAATCATAAAGAAAACATCCTCGCTCTTGCAAAAAAATGCAAAGACTGTAAAAAAATCTACGAGACATTGGTAAAATGCTTCGGTATGGATGCTCCTAGCTATTCCACTGTAACGTATCATGTTAGGATGTATCACTTCATGAACAAAAAGGCGCCCATCATAAAAATTGACAAAAAATCGCCGGATCAAAGAAAAATCAAAGCAATTCTTCAAGCGCTAGATGAAGACCCAAGAGCATCACTCAGAAGGATAGAGGAGATGACAAAGATACCACGTACTGTAATAAACAGAAATTCATCAAAAGTGACAGCTCTCAATTTTTTGACATTTGTAAATTCTAAATTGAACGAGAAAAATGAAATAATACTAAGCATAATACAATATTCTAGATTTAATTATAATTAGGAAAAGTTAGTTTTGAGAGTACTTTTCATAGGCATATAGAATGAAATCTTCTGAAAAATAATATCACATAAACTCATATTATTTTCTAATATCTAACTATTTTATATAAAAATCAAATTCAATGATCTTAAAAGCGAAGGATAAACCTCAAAATTTACGAATATAATGAGTGGGAATATAATGCTTCTCTATCATAAAACCATATGAAATATCAATTTTATTTTTCATATTCAAATGGACTGAGTGTTAACATTTAACATTTTTTGCTAATTGTCGTCAAAAATTAGGCGTAAAGCAAAAATTGATATTTCATATGGCTTTATGATAGATAAGCATTATATTCCCACTCATTATATTCGTAAATTTTGAGGTTTATCCTTCGCTTTTAAGATCATTGAATTTGATTTTTATATAAAATAGTTAGATATTAGAAAATAATATGAGTTTATGTGATATTATTTTTCAGAAGATTTTGTGTTCTTCTTCAAAATTTTATTTTTTTATTAAAAAGAATCTTTACAAAATATACATTTACTTTAATTAATATTTAAAAACGTGCTCTATCAAAAGTTCCAAAAATTCAATATTTTAGCTTTTCTGAGGTGTCACTTTTGATGAATTTCTGTTTACAACACGTACAACAGTCAGTTATTATCTGCACAATTATTTGAACTACAAACTAGCGTATACACGTTGGGTTCCGCACAACCTTAATTCAGTTCAAAAAAAATCTAGAGTCCAATCTTCGAAAGAGCTCCTCTCTATATTGGGTGCGTATCAATCCAAGAAGTTTCGCTTTTTAGCAACAGGGGACGAGTCTTGGTTTCAATATGCAACAGAAGCCAAAATCATGTGGATCCCGAAGGATGAAAATCCGCAAACATTCCCGAAGAAAAAAATTGACACACCAATGATGATGTTGTCGGTTTTTTGGGGCGTGAATGGCATCATCGCAATTGATATTCTTCAAAAACCTAATACGATGAATGCTCAGTATCTAATTGACAATGTTCTTACTCAAATTATCAATTCTGATGAGTTTGAGAAATCCAAACAACAAAAACAAAAGTTTGCAATTCATTTTGATAATTCAAGAGTTCACAAAAGTCATAAGGTAATGAATTACTTGGTGGAAAACAATGTCAAAGTTGTTCCAAACCCAATTTATTCACCTGATATTGCACCCTCTGACTTTTATTTATTCGGCACGCTAAAAAAGAGAGCTGAAGGACGCGAATTCGCGAGTCCAGATGATCTTGAAAATTTTGTAAGAGAGCAATTTGAGCAATTTTCTCATGATGATTTAAAGCGTGTCTTTCAAGCCTGGATCGATCGCTGCGAACGCGTGATTGAATCCAATGGTTATTATATTTAAATAAACTTTATATATATGTAACTTGTTTATTTCTATTCGCAGTATTCAGGTTTGTGCTAAACACACCTTTGGACACCCTATATCACAAAATTCTGTCATTAAAGCGCCTTCTTTTGATATTGTCTTATAAAATGATGAGTATGTTACGTTGCATTGATTTGCCGCTTCTGTAAGATATATTCCTGGTTGAGAAATTGCTTCACAGAAACTTGTGTTGATTGATTTAACTTCAATATTTCCTTTATCAAGAAAATTTGTATAAGATTTTTTAAAATTTCCGCATTCATTAAAAGAACTTTCATAAAGATAATTTTTATTATTATTTGAATTTCTAATTATGTAAACATATGAATGATGTCCTCTATCAGAGTTTGTTTTTGATTTGTAGCCACATGTTCGGTATTGGACAATAGAACTATCACAATTAAAGTAGATAGATCCACCATTTGCAATACTACTGCAGTTAGTAAATGAACAATCTGAGTTAAGAAACTTTTTCTCCCAAGAATTAAAATAAATGACACTCTTAGTTGTAATATCAATGAACAAACATTTATATAAGAAACATTCATTATTTGTTGATGTCGCTTCCATGTTTGTACCTTGAATTGGTTCTGAATTAGGTGGAGTATTGTAAAAGAGTTCCCAAACATCAGCAGGTGATTGATCAAAGTGTAAATTATTCATAGTTGATATGTGTTTTTGGACTATATTTTGAAAATTGCTATTTAATTTCATTGTTTTCAACAATAATATCATAAAACACCACATTGTAAAAAAGTGTCAATTAATTTGATTAGAGTTTATGAAAATAAAAATTCTTTTTTCAATTCAAAATTTTTGGAATCGAATTATGTAAAATTCGATTCCAAAAATTTTGAAGATCAAAAGAATCAGTTCTTTTTCACTTTTTCAATTTGTGAAGTATTCAAAATAAAAATGAAAAATTTTATTGAAAAAGTGCGTAAAGAATGACGATCCTTTTTACACTTTTGAATTTTCAATTCAAAAATGTAAAAAAGGTGGTAAGTTTTTCACGCTGACTTTTTCAAAAATTGAGGGAAAAAGTCACACGAAAAATCGTAATTTTCAATTACAATTCAAAGATGCTTTTTTAATGTTACATATTTTTATGGATCAGGAAATCTAACGGGCTCCCGTTCAATTTTTGAAAGGTTTGTTTGATTTTGATATGTGAACGATATATACCGAGTGGACTCGGAAAATGATCGTCACTTTTCCATGAACCTCACATTATCCTCGATAAAATTCGAAAATGGGCAGTGTATAGACATATTATATACATCTCACCCTTCAATTCCAGAGGAAATAGGAGCCAACAAAGCACTGATTATGTATCAGTGTCTGGTAGGCTCCTCCACTTTTCTTTTCTGCACGTAATTTTCTTAATTTTGAATTTCTAATAAAATGACAATAACATTTAGAGGTATTAACAATTGAATTTGACGATTAATAAGAAATATTTATCAAAAAACAATGAAAGTTTCATATACAAAAGCATATTTGTTCATTGAGAATAAATGAATAAAAAGTGACAAAGATGGATGATTTATATGCGTTTTTAAATAATTTGGCGATAGAGAATGGAATCAAGTTTATCTTTATTGAAAAAATAGATAAATTTGGGAAAAAGCAGAAGCTTATTCCATGCGTTCTTGCATTGGCTGAAAGTTCATTATATATCGCCTCAAAAAATGTGTTTAATAAATGTAAAATAACACACATGTATTCCCTTCTCGATCTTAAGCTTGTTGGATATTCCAAATTTCTATTGCTAACTTAGATTTCGGAGATCAACAATTAAAATTTACATCAAGTAATACTAAGAACTTAGTTACTCAAATAGTTTCTCAAGCTCATAGACTTCTAACCGAAGAAGAGTTTTCAGCTATATCTCTTCCAAACGAATTTCCAA
The DNA here is from genome assembly GCF_026262505.1 of Trichomonas vaginalis G3. Lineage (NCBI taxonomy): Eukaryota > Parabasalia > Trichomonadida > Trichomonadidae > Trichomonas > Trichomonas vaginalis. Next base: position 6,564,384 of record NC_067208.1, read on the forward strand.
ATTTACCAGATTCAACACCTCAATCATTTCTATGGCGTCTGCAGCTACAGCTCAGCCAATTAAAGGAACCTCTTGACATTTCAAGTATTGGAAATATACAAACAGACGTTTTTTACCAAAATGATTCTTTTAAATTCAACGACTTACCAATGGAAGAAGAAATCTTTCCTATCTTCTTTAATTCACTTTGTTTGAACTCAGGATTCAAGCATTTAGTATTTAATCCCATTACAAAATTCGATATTTTTGAAATTTTATCTAAATATTTTAATTTTTCCAGCAAGATCGAAAAACTTACATTCAAGCATGGGCCGACCCAATTCTTCCCTAATTTCATCGAAAGATTCACTCAAATACAAAATTCGAACTTATGTTCCTTATCTTTCGTAAAAGCAGAGATATCGGACGTAGAATTGATCGTATTATTTTCAGTTGTTATGAAAAACAAAATTACAAGTTTGACATTTGCGAAATCAATTTCAAATAAACAGCTTCTCAACATAACTTCTCATGAATGCTTCTTCAATTTACGATCATTGACATTACAAGGAATACAAGACCTCGATCTTGAGGCTTTTGCTCCATTTTCTTTAGATATTCACTCATTAAGTATCATTGATTGCGGAGAAACAACAATTGGAGGTGTTATAAACGCAATTACGAAGTATCCATCTCATAATATACACTATTTATGCGTACATTCCAAATCTTGTGGCCAAATAATTTCGAAATTACCACAAAAACTTTTACACGTCGTTGCAGACGATATAGAATGGGGAAGCAACGAATTTGCAAGGTTTATGACACTTTGCGCGTCACATCCCAACAGAATTACCGTTTCAGTTGCAAATACCAAAATTATTAACAACGAAATTGAGAAAAGCATCACTAGTTTCACTCAAGAAGCAACCGCATCCAATATTTCAGCACTTGTATGGGATGGAAACATGACAAATTCCAATTTAATTGTATTTCTTAAAAAATGTCAATTAAAATACGTCAGTATGTGCGGATGTCCCAGTAAAATACCCATAGGAGACCTTTGCATGCTGTTAGACAACAATAATTCCATAGAAACTCTCAAAGTTGAAGGTACAAAAGAAAATTCTTTGGATGATATCACTCCTATATGCGATATGTTGCCATTATTACCATCCCTTAAGGAGTTTGATATCGCGTACCAGAAGATTTCGAACGCAGAAATTAAATATATGGGAGAAAAACTGTCACAATGTAAAATGATCGAAAAAATTGCTTTCCAAGGGACAAACGCTACATCATTATCACCTTTTAATGAATGCGCAGCAACTCTTGTACAGAATGGTCGTCATGTTTCGATTGTTTGGCCTTATGAAGATATAATGAGACTCACGAATGAAGGAAAGATGACTCCTGAAGAGGAAACTGAGTTATTAACAAGATACCAGTACACTGCTCGTACCGATGATAGCAATAATCCCTTTGATAAGCCATTTTCTGTTTTTTGTGGCCGATTTTCCATTGAATTTCCCCGAGTTTTGACTCAAAAGAAATTAGAGGGAGATAACCATACAGAAGCATACAAAGTAATTGAAGAAACAGTAACTGAGACACAGAGCCACTACGGAAGTGTCCATCCGATTCAAATTGCTTCAAGAAGAGCTAAAAAAGAAAATCAATCAAATCTTCGAAGCAAAAGTAAACAAAAGAACCAAATGGAAGTCAAGAATTGGAATTTCAATGATGATAGTGGCGAAGATGAAGAGAATCCTGTTAAAAGTTCAAATCTTCATTCGATGAAACAGTGGAACTTCGATGATCCAACGGAAGAGAACGAAGAAGAGGAAGAGGAAGAAGAACAGAAGCCAACGATTAAGTCTAGAAAGGTCACCGAGTCTCCAAAAGAACAAGAAACTGTGAATTCAAGAAGATCTGTAAGAAAGAATAAGAAACTCGGAGAAATGGATTGGGAATTTAATTCAATTGCTAATGCAGCTGCAAAGAAACAAGAAATCCAACCTTTGCCGGTGAAATCTGAAAAATCAAAATCTAAAAATTTAGAAAATGATGAAGAAAAAGTGTCAAAGAGGGCAAAAAAGCAAATTCCTGCAGAACCAGAAGAAAAACCAAAGAAGAAAAAGAAAGTTGTCGAAGAAAATCTTGAAATTCAAGAAGAAAAAACTAAAAAGAAAGGAAAGAAGGTTAAAACAGAAGAAATCGAAGAAGTTAAGCCTACAAAGAAAGGAAGGAAATCTGTTCAGGAAGATTTAGAAGAAGAAAAGCCGAAAAAGAAGAAATCAAAGCAAATCGAAAACGAAATTGAAGAAAAACCGAAGAGAAAAGGTCGCAAAGCTCAAAACAACGAACCAGATGATGAAAAACCAAAAGAAAAACGAAGTAAAGCTTCAAAAGAAAATCAAGTTGAAGAAAAGCCCAAAAAGAAGGGAAAGAAACATGATACTAATGACTCAGATAAAGAAATTAATACAAAGAGGAAAGGAAAGAAAGTTGTCGAAGAAATTCCAGAAAAAACAAAGAAATTAAGAAAAACAAAGAGCCAAGAAGAAACTTCATCGACAGATATCGAGCACCAGAAAGAACAGTCATTTGTTATTGATGCTGGTAACAGAATTGAAGGAACTCCAGTTAATTTTGAATTTAATCCACATCCAAAGGTAGAACAAACACCGGCAATCAATAATTCGGCATTTATCAGGAAGAACAATGTTGATTACTCACTCAATTCACTTATAAGAAGTATGACTTTGTAAATTTATAATAAAAATTTTGTTTGTAATTTAAAATAATGAAAAAATATTTATCTGATAATAGTCTGAACTAGAAAAAGATTCATAATCTTAATCCAAATCAGCAACCAGGTTCTGCACTTAGCCTGTTTCTTCAATAAAGTAAATGTGTTATCATGTTAATATAGTAAAAATTAATGAGTTAGTATTCTCATGTATACGTGAAGTCTTCTGAATCGTCAATCTGCGATTTAGCTGTCCAGGACACTGCGAATATAAAATGAAGATTTTACTTTTTTAATTTGGAGTGAATTTTTGTTATGATTTAGCGTATGTTAATATAGTTACATTTCATTGTATGTGAATTATTTTCTGATTTAATCAGCTTTCAAAAAAAATTATCCAACTTCTAAAATTTTACGGGCATTCAATTTGACGAAGTAACACCTTTTCATATATGCTTTACAAATATTAAGTCCAAATTTGGACGTTAATTTTGATTGATTATAAATTGAAAGCGTGATCATAAAATCAGTAACGATTAATTGCTATTCTTATAATACTGCTGATGGATGACATTTCTGATTTTACTTTTGAGAGAATACCATTCAAATGTGTATAAATTTTCAATCATTCAAAGAATTATCGCAGAGAACTAGTTTGCATACACACTAATTTCCTTTTAAAAAATTGAAACTTATTTTTATATTTTATGAAGATTTTGGGGCGGTTTAATAGAAACAAAAAGTTTATTCGTTCACGTTTATTTTAATCATATTTGTATTTCTTTTAATGTCATTATAAACTTTCTTGATGCTTCAAATGAATTTGATTTTTGACTGAAACGATTAAATTTTGATTATAAAAATTTTTTTTTCATGTTCAAAAAAAATTAGACCATGACATCTCGTATGACTTTGCACATAGACCATAGCCAAGGGCAATTACTTCGCTCTAAAATCTTTGGTCATGATGGTGTTATTATCCCATTCAGGGAAGGATACATTGCGAAGAAATGCAAATTAATTCGTGAGTTGAAATTTTATAAAACATATGTAGGCAGTTTGCATAATATCTTAGAGCCCGAACTCATCCCTTCTGTTGAAGGCATTGTTGACGACAACAACGTTCACTTATCTAGTTCAGATGACGAAGTTGATCTTGAAGTCAAGCGCGACATTGAAATCAATCACAAATCAGAACCATACCTTATGATGCATGACATTGCAGATGGTTATTCACGCCCAGCTGTTCTAGACGTGAAACTTGGAACTAGAACTTGGGCGTTAGGTGCCTCTAAAATAAAGCGTGAGCGTATGAAGAAGAAATGCTCATGCCCTACATCATCGGAGCTTTGTGTACGTGTCCGTGCCGCTATGTGGTACTCTCGTACACCAGATAAGTGGCCTGTTGAAGAGAACATCAACTGTGTTAAACGCGAATGGGGTAATTCATGCTCTAAGTCGGAGTTTCTCGACTTCTTGAAAGATTTCTTCCACTACCCAAACCAAATTCCTATTTTTGTTGAAAAACTCAATAAGTTGAAGACATCTATGGCTAAAATGCGCGAACAGTTTGGTGCTCGCATGTACTCTAGCTCGATTGTCTTCGCGTATGATGAAGATGATCCATCCAAATTTGATTGTCGTTTACTTGACTTTGCGAAGACTTATTTAGACATCGACAAAGCGGCTAAAGAGTCAAATGAAAGTGTTGATGAGTGTGAAGACTCTGTTCTTCCAGCATTGAACAGTATAACTAGTATGATCGAATCTCTTGTTTAATTTTTTTATTTATATTTATATATAAAGTGTTTGTTATCATGTAATGAGGCGATATTCATATACATATATATTCATATATTTATATCTATACTATCGCCTAACTACATTTTCTTTTTTTTCATTTTTCATTTTAACAATAAAGAGAGTTTATAAAGAATCATCATTTTACCTTTTATTTTTAATTACTTTCTTTCTTGCTAAGTTATTAATTAAATTAATATTTTTTTTTAATATCTGAACTTATTGAGCTGGATATCATGCATTTAACTAATGTTATGAAAACAGCTAGTAGAATATGACATTATATATCTCTTATAGCAAAAAAAGTGACTTTGCGAGGTAAGAAAGAACATAATTCTCACCATATCTGTGTGAAGGAGTAAGAAAGAACAGAATTCTCTATCCGTTTCATTTCATTAATTCTCTTTTGTTTATTTTAGTAAAAAAAGTTTTTCATTGGGTTCAAAAAGAATACTCATTTTTGACTACTTTATGCACAAATTGAATGCAAAATAATCGTCTCGCTTCTGCCATTGGGTATGAAACTATCGAGAGTGTAATTGAAAGACTTAAATTGATTTTCATGGTTTATGTCTGCTTAACGAACACTCATACAAAAATTTGCAATACATCATAAACAATAATACATGGTTTTACTCATAACTTCATTAACTTGATTTTCTATCATTTTAATTATTATCTATATCTTAGTTTAGGCTTTCTAAGTTTGAAACATACCCCAACCATATAGAGAGTACTTTCGAGACATTCATTTAGAAACAAGAGTTACATTTATTCAACAAAATATATAAAGAATGTGTAAGATCGATAAAAAGCGTATGGAAATTAAAAATCACTGTTTGAGTACTTTCTGAGACTCTGTTTGTCAGAAATATATACATTTGAATACTTTCTGACACCTTTTTCAAAGTTTTTGACATTGTGAGGTTTTTGTGTCAAAAAGTAATCAATTTTCCTCTCAAATGATGATTTATTAAAAAGATCACTTTTTTATCAACTTTTTTTTGTCAAGCGAGTAAAAATAGATTTTTTTTCAAATTATTTTGTTTCAAATTATTGTGTTGGCGAAGGATAGCGGCTGAATTGATCGAAACATGATTTTCCTTGTTCGTAATCACCAAATTTTATTGAAAGACGTTTGTTTGCTTGGAAGAAACAAGATTGTGCTTCTTGATATTGAATAACATAATTTTCAGTGTAAATAGGAGAAGTTGAGAAAGAAACTGCACCAGAAACATCAAGAATGTCACAGTAACAATTATAAACTGCAACATTTCCGTTAGAGTTAGAAATTGAGAAATAAACGTGATTATCAAAGAAAGTTGACTCAAATATTTCTACAGTAGAATGATCAACACTTAAGAGTGCATCGTATGTCGTAATTTCGTTTGAAATAAACATAATTCTGTTGATTTGAAGAGATTTATGAATATTTATTTCTAAACCTTTAAACATTGATGTAGAATTATATATCGTATTTGTTAATATCTTTAATGATGATGCAGATCTAATTGCTGGTCCAATTCCGCAATAAACATTATTTTGTGAAAAATTACAGCCTTCGAAGTATTGATCACCGAAATTCGTGTAAACTACATACGATACATCTGGTGTTGGATAATATGTTCCGAAAAAGTTATTAAGATTGTAAAATGAACCTTTTTTTTCGTTAACATTTGTTGATAAATATAAGCAATTGCAGCTACTTCGAGCGGTACAGTTCAAACAACAGACTTCTCGTAGTACTGCGAATTTCCTTGTGTTAATATAAATTGCTCCGGCTTGGCCATTCGAATTTGAGTCTGCACGGCATGAGGAATAACGACTATTTTCGATAATGATTTGTACGTTTCCTACTATATTTAAAGCTCCTCCGATATCTGATGTTAATTTTTGAAAATTACCGTTTCTAATGAATACTGAACCACTGACTGGGTTCAAATAATGCCTTTCATTCGATTCTATAGTAAGACATGTCTCTGGCGCTGAGGATGCAGTAGTAAGGAAAAGAGAAATCATAAATTTATTTGCAAAAAATAGTTTTATAGCTCGAGTGCATAATAATGTTCTAACTAATGATTTTAGTAAAAGTTTTTCATTTGATCTTGACTTATTTGGGCTTTTCGATATAATTTCAAATCGAATATCTTTTTTATTCAATGGGATCACCAAATAACGAAGTTGCTCATTGAAGAAAAGTAATGCAAGCAAGAATTGATGTTATTTTCTCCTTTTTTGAATGAAATATAATGTTTTGAAGAATTAAATTATGCTATTTTATATCCATTTGTTGGGGCTAATATAATTAAATACTTATTTTTGCATTAATCTAGTAAAATTAACTGTACGTTTAAAAAAATAAACTATTCAAATCCTGGATGAGTTTGCTTGACTCGTCATGGTTCACAGACAGACCAATTCATCCAGATAAGCAGCCCAAAAAGATTCCTATGACGGAATGGGAATACCAAGAAAAACACGGCCTTGATAGCCAAAAGGATATTGATAGTGATTTTTCTGATCCATCAACTTTCTCATTTTCAAGTGATCAATCGATGGACTCGGATGGGCCAGCACCACCAAAGAAGGAAAGACCGCCATTAAATACTTCAGACCCAGAAAAAATTGGAGAAGCACTAAAAACAGATTTAGATTTTATATCAACATCGCATAATTTAAGCACACAACGTAGAGAAGCTGCAGATAGAGAGATACAAGATACAATATCATCAGCAAAATATACATATTTTAACGATTTAGAAGCTGAAGCGCAATTTAGCGATCTGTCCTTTTCAGATGACTTCGAATCATCTTCAAAATCTAAAACAAATAAATACGGAATATCAGATGCACTCGAATCCGAACTTATGACCTGTGGAGTACAAAAAGTTGGAAAAGGAGATTCGTCATGCATCGTAAGAAAATCACAGTCAGCTAAAATCGATTCATCTAGCAAAAATTACGACTTTGATAATTCATCTTCGAAAATCTCAAAAATTTCGACACTGAAAACAACAGATAAATCAACAAAGACAGATAAAAATACAGATACTATATCAACAATGGCCGATATTTCATCATTCCATGATACAATGACATCAGATTTCAAATTAGAATCAACACAAGGAAAAACAAAAACAGATACAGATAAAATTAGCCCTAATAAAAGGAAATCGGTTACTATTACAGATACTCTTCAATCAACCTTAGAAAAAGCAAAAAGTAATAAAGATACAAAAGAATTTACTGATTTTAGTAGTGACACCGATCTTCTTGCCACAAATCGAACATCTACATTAGGTACAACTGATCTCCAAACGAATACTCAAACAATGGGTGATTCTCTCATGAAAAGCAACACAATTACAAAGAAAACAACAATTTCATGCAAAACAGACACATCAACAATTAAACCTGATCCAAATGCAAGTAGTTTATATGGAAGAATTAATAGTAGTCTTGAAATTTCGGATCAAAACAACAAACTTGCGAAAGAAAAATATAAGAAACAACTCGAAGAAGAAAACAGTCCATACAAGAAGATGAAAAAAGAACCAATTCCAGATCAAATCCCAGAATTCATGAAAGATGAAAGAAGAGAACTTATTGAGCGTCGAAAAGAAGAATCACTTCAACGACAAAAAGAAAGTTTGAGACGAAGTGAAGATATTTCGAAACAATTAGAAGAATCAGTCAGAAAACACGAGATGACAGATGAAAGACGTAAAGCATTAGAATACAAACCAAAGCCATTAGAAGACAAATCACCACGATTCCCTAAAGAAGACAGAACATCATTAAAGTCAAAGTGATTGGAAGAAGAAGAGAAAAAGCGAGCATCTAAACAAAGTTCTAAGAAGAAATATGAATTAATACCAGATGAATCTGATTTAATCAAAGAAAGAAAACTCAAGAAGTTAATAGGAGAACAAAAATTAGAAGAAATCGGTGAAAAAGTCCCTCCTCCACCTCCAAAAGAGAAGCATCGTAAAAGAGTTGTTATTGACGAAGATGATGTTGATCCAAGGAGGTTAAATATGAGTGAAAAAGATAAGAAGGCGTTCTATGATCCAGCAACAACAAAAGCAGCACAATTACGTAATCAAATGATCAGACAAAAGATTGTTCAACAAGCAGAAGCAGACAGAGCTAAACGAGAAGAAGAAGATGAACGACTTAGGAAGGAAATCAAAGTTGCTGCAAGGATCGAACCAGATTTGCGGAAATTACGAGAACAAAGTCAAGTTAAAACGAAAGATATTAAAGAACGTAGGAAAGAAGAAGAGGAAAAAAGTAAACAAGTTTCTAAGGAAACTCGAAAAATGCTTAAACGAGTTGAAAAGAATCCTTCATTGTTTAACAGAGAAGGACAAGAACTAACAAGACAAGAAGCGCGTCATCGAGCGAAAGTCAGCAGTGTTGTTAAGACTCAAGAACAAATGCATTGGGATACAGTCCGAGCTCGAAGAGAAGCTAAAAATGAAGAACTGAGAAAGATGTGGAGCGGAAAAATGTAATGTTTTTATGTGTTTATTAAATAAAAAGATATTTGTTTATTTATGTTAAGTATGAAATGTATACACATTCTCTATATTTTGAAGGTAACTTTTACCTCAACAAATAAAAATTATTTCTCTGAAAAATACAGAGAGAAATTTAAATGCGGAACTTTGATATTTTTCCCCACACATTAGTATTTTCACTCTTTGCATATGAACTCTATATTGCATTCTGGCTTAAGAGTGCACTAGGAGGATTACGGCTTTTTAATCCTCCTTTTTTTCTAAAAATTCTTCTACTTTTTAGTACTTTCGAGCTCTAAAAAGTAGAGCTTAAATGCGTCTGCAATTAGAGCGCATTCATATCATATACCTCATTCTCCTTGAAATAAAACATAATTCAATATTTTTATTAATTCTTTTTAATTTTCCTGAGAAGTACCTTAATATGTTATACCAATCTAATGTAAATTCATATTTAACATCAAATTAGGCTTGAGAGTTTCATCAAATTAATTTTATTTTTTTTACTAAAGCAATACAAAGAGAAGTAATGAAATGATATGAATAATGATAAACAATTTCATATTTTGTGTTAATATTCTCCATTTTGCATAAAAAAGTAGGAAACTCTGCTTGACAGAGATATGTCGAAAAATGAGAAAGATTATTAATACAATATATATTTTGAACATTAATTGTTGTAACTGATCCTTTTGTTTTATCTATTCTGTCACAGAAAGAATTTTTAACTGTAATTGAATAATTAGAATAAGCTTGATAAAATTCTACTTCTGGTCCTGTGTTTCCAAGAAATGAACAGTTTTCAATATGAACAGTTGATCCACCTGCCCAGAATGTTCCCCAATTAGATTTTGTGTGTTTATTATTCAAAACATTACAAAAATTAAAACTATAATTACCATAATTTAATGATAAAATTGAATAATTTGATGTTGTGTTACAAAATGATGAATATGTTACATTACTTTGACTTGTTGGTTCATATAGAATTATTCCTGCTCCATAGTTTGCTTTACAGAAACTTGTGTTGATTGATTTAACTCCAATATTTCCAGAAAGAAGATAATTTGTATAATCTTTTTTTAAATTTCCGCATTCATAAAAAGAACTTTCATAAAGATAATTTTTATTATTATTTGAATTTCTAATTATGTAAACATATGAATGATGTCCTCTATCAGAGTTTGTTTTTGATTTGTAGCCACATGATCGGTATTGGACAATGGAACTATCACAGTTAAAGTATATAGATCCACCATTTGTATTACTGCTGCAGTTAGTAAATGAACAATATGAGTTAAGAAACTTATTGTTTGTATTCGTAAAATAAATGGCACTATTAGTTGTAATGGTGATGAATATACAGTTATATAAGAAACACTCATTTTTTGTTGATTTCGCGGTAACATTTGTACCTTGAATTGGTTCTGAATTAGGTTGTGTATTGTAAAATAACTTCCAAACATTATTAGGTGATTGATCAAAGTGTAAATTATTCATAGTTGATATGTGTTTTTGGACTATATTTTGAAAATTGCTATTTAATTTCATTGTTTTCAACAATAATATCATAAAACACCACATTGTAAAAAAGTGTCAATTAATTTCTACTTTAATTGACTTCAATATTTCCTTTATCAAGAAAATTGAGGATGTTTTATTGTCGTCTGGAAAAAGTGACAAATTATTATTGTCGTCTAAAAAGGTGACAAATTATTATTGTCGTCTGGAAAAGTGACAAAATTATCATTGTCGTCTAAAAAATAGATTTTTCAAGCATGTTTCGGTACCTAAATAAAGGAAGAACATCAATTCCATCTATGTATATAGTATGCAAACACGCATGATATATGGAGTAGCTCTTTATCTGGCTAAAAATCCTATTATTTGAAAATTCGCATTGTTGTCTAAAACCGCCAGACGACAATAATAATACCCCAAGATAATTTGTATAATCTTTTTTTAAATTTCCGCATTCATAAAAAGAACTTTCATAAAGATAATTTTTATTATTATTTGAATTTCTAATTATGTAAACATATGAATGATGTCCTCTATCAGAGTTTGTTTTTGATTTGTAGCCACATGATCGGTATTGGACAATGGAACTATCACAGTTAAAGTATATAGATCCACCATTTGTATTACTGCTGCAGTTAGTAAATGAACAATATGAGTTAAGAAACTTATTGTTTGATACATTAAAATAAATGGCACTATTAGTTGTAATATCAATGAACAAACATTTATATAAGAAGCATTCATTATTTGTTGATCTTGCTTGAACGTTTGTACCTTGAATTGGTTTTGAATTAGGTGGAGTATTGTAAAAGAGTTCCCAAACATCACCAGAAGATTGATCAAAGTGTAAATTATTCATAGTTGATGTGTGTTTTGATACTGTTATCTGAAAATCGTGATTGAATTTCATTGTTTTCATCAAAAAAAATGAATCGGCATTATTTGACATTTCAATGATGTAAATGTCAAATAATGCCGATTCATTTGAATCTTATATTCAAGTTATGAAATTGCGATTCTTTTAGCTGTCATCAGCATTTTAACAGCTAGTGCATGGAAACAATGATGTAAATCATTCTAATCTTATATAAAAACATCGATTTTGCTGATTAAATTTTTGGATTTCGTAATAAAATGATCAATATTGTAAATAATTAAAGCTATTGTACTTACACATGATTTGTATATTATAAAATGTATGAAATATCGACTTAATTCGCTTGAAAATTTGAAATAGGGAGAATCTTTATATAAAACGCCTAATATCTAACAATTATTACATTAAATGAATACTTAAATTTGAGTAATCGATGATTTATATGAATTCTCTGGTCTGAATAAAGAATATCGAAAATTAGTTTGATTTTGGGGTTGTTTTGATAGTATTGTCAAATGTAATGATGTAAAAACATGAATTTATTAGTAAATACATGCTCGTGTTTGAGTAAAAATAGATATTTGTTGTTGTGAAATAAGTATTTGATTTCTTGTAAATCTTGAATGAAAACAATAAGTTCGTATCAATGGGAAAATCGAATATGTAGCTATTTAATTTGTATCAAAAGAATTTTTTAATGAGAATTTAAATTTCGAAGAAATTTGTTATGTATCGTTGAGTTTTGTAATTAAAACTGATATGTTAATGATGTGATTTGCTTTTTTAAAACATTTATTAGTCTTGATGAAATAATTTTTCTTTTAGTTAAACATTTCTTCTGAGTTTGCTAATAAAGACGGAGTCCTTTGTGAATGTGACATAGGCGCCCGAGAACCGTATGCACAAAAACTCTTATTGGGTGTCTTGTCTTTAGATATTCTTTCAAAAATATGCCAAATTTGATTGATGATTTCTAAAAAAGTAATCTAATCATCTGATGCCATTAATTGTATTTAGAAAAAAAATTCGTTCTTTTAATTTTTTAAGAGTATCACAGCAGATGATTAACTTTCCTTGATTTACGATACAACTAATTCACCAAATGCAGAAGTGCAATCGAATACAAACAATCGAATCTCCTAATTGATGAATCAAATAGTCCATTTTTCATTGAATTATTTAATCAAATCGTCTCTAATCATAGCAATCCTCCAAAATCAATCAGTAGTACACATGTTATCTTTGATCAATTCTTACGTTATAAAGAGAAGAGCACATTTATATGATCTCAAGTATATTTTTGATTTTTTTTTCAAATCTTGTCAATAAGACATTTGAAGTTGTTACCGATACAGTTACATAATTTTGAGATACAAATTCACCGCGCAATATTATTTTATTAAACTAAAACAGAGATAATTTTCTAAAAATTTAAATCATACATTGATCAGTACCTTGTAGAAGATACACATATTGATTTCAAATTCGTATGCATTGAAATGTTCGACGACATTTACACTGTTCGTTTTGAACCTATAATTATTCCATTTATAGTTGAAATGACAAAAATTTACCACATCAAGATAAGCGATGATACAATCGAATTGATCTCACATTTCAGCATGATACAAATATCAATAATATGTAAACTAAGAAAACATTATTGATATTTACTTAAGGGTGCACCCGTATGTACGTTTATTTGAGAGGAGGAGGATTACCCTCTCAATTTTGAGGGATTCGTTAGTTTATTTTCTCGATGAATATGCAATAAAATTTGATTTTTACCTTATCAATATACTTCATATAATATACACATGTTCATGTAAAAACTTTTTCCAAAATCCTCAGGAATTAAGGGATTTTTGAATTTTAAGAATTTTTTTCGAATTTTTTCGAAAAAAAAATATTTTCAGAACAGCCTTAACGGCTAAGATTTAGGAACAATGTTAAGTATCAAAAAGAAAGGAGGTCTGATATAGACAACATATATCGTTGAAGGTTGAAAAAATCTCGAATATTTGAGCCCAAAATTTCAAATTTTAATTTTTTGAAAAAAGAGGCCACCCGTATGTACGTTTATTTGAGAGGAGGAGGATTATATTTTTGAAAGGGTGAAACATTATGAATATGTTAATTATATAATAATATGTATTATTATAAAAAAGAAAAAATAAAGCACGTTAAAATTTTTCTTTCTTGATTTTTTACAAAATCTACTTAGAATTATGCAAAATATGACTAAATAATTATAAATTTCAAGTTAAATTTTAATTTTGATAAATAATTTAAATTTCAAAATATCAAGTTCAGTTCGACTATGTATGTAGTAATTCCTCAATAAAGTGCCAAAACCCTATTAAAATATATGAACATTTTCAACATTTTAATGTTTTTATTTAAAAATTTGATGGAATATGAGCTTCAAACAATTATTATGCAAATAAAAATAATTAAATATATGTATTTATTCGTATTACAACCGTAGTAAGTCGATTCTTCCTTTCTTCTACTGAGATTTGAATTTGATTTCGAATTGTAAAGAGATTCAAAGGGAAAATACTAGCGGATAAAAACTACCTCCATGAAAGATTCATAAAAGAGCCCAGAAGATGAAAAGCATACAGAATAGTCATAGCCATCATAATCATCAATAATTGAATTAAAAATTTTGGTAATAATGCAGAATTCTGGAAGCTCAAAGTAGAATTGATACGTTTGATTGAAAAACTGGAAAAAATCCAAAACAGTTGTGTAAATATCTACAGTTTTCAAGTGTGAGATGCATTTATCAAGATAATGCAAAGATAGATGTAATATTTCATGGCTATTATGATATTTATCAATGGTAGTTAGGAAAATTTGATAATCAATTGATGATAAATACTCGAAATTCTGTTGTGAGTCAAGAATTTGAATTGTTCCGAGTACATATTTAAAATGGTATTCAGAACAAGTTGATATATTAAAAATTGCATTTAAGGCATCAAAATTTACCAATTCCGAACTATTTTCTTTTGAGTATATGTAGTTGATGAATGAGAAAACTTTAAAAACGTGGGTTTCGTCGGAAACAAGTTCAAATAAATGTGTAAATATCTTGTCGTAATCATCTATTTCTTGCCCAAAATATATTTGAAATGCAACAAATATTTCATTCCTATTAAATGTATTGTCATTGGTCTCCTGCATTTTTGGAGACTCCTTATACTCATCCCACATTGAAATAAATGAATTTTTCCTTATATATTAAGGATCATCAATATTTGCATATGTTGTTTTAAATAATTAAGAAATTATTTTTTTAGAACTTGTGAATTTTGTATTATATATTGATTCAATAATCCAGGGAAAAACCGTATCATTTCGTCGTCGCTTAAGGTAACATTTTCATTGCCAAACTTAACAACGTAGGACACCTTATCAGGGAAAATTGAATTTTTTGAAAATCCTAATATTTCGGCTCTACGTTCATTAGGTCCTTTTGAAAGTATAGTTAGCTGATATTCTCGAACAAATTTATTATTCTCTTCGAATTCTTCGGACGATTTCCATACTGGTTCTTTAATAGTTTTATATTTTACGAGATATTTGACACTTGTATCATTGTCAAATGAATGATCCATTATACATTCAATCTCATACTGATTAGTGCCATCTTTTCGCTTTCTTCCTCTTTTTGACATAATTATATTTAAAAATGGTTTACAAACTTTACATGTCATATTTAGAATGATATATGATTAGTATATTAAATAAGTGATATCTGATACTTATAGCAAATGAGAAATTAAAATTAATAAAAGTTAAAAAAAATAATATAATTAATAATTATGAATAATTATTACCACAAAAATACATACTGTATACATTTCAAACACTTTTAACATCAGCATTATTTATTTACCTGATCAAAACATAATTATTCATGTCTCATGCATTAGAATAACTCTATTTATTAGTTAATTAAAATGATGTTCATGAACAAAGTTATATATAATTTTCCAAGGTCATATAAGATGAAAATCGATTTAATCAAGACAGTATTATATAATTGACTTCCACATATATAACTGATCAGTAAAAACATTAAAAAAATAAGTATTATTGAGTATAAGATCGCATTTATTGATATCAAGCATTACTATTGAATAAATGATATAAATCCACACTGTAATAGTATCAAATAACAATTTTTACATATAATTCAATAAGGTACATATAGGTTATATGTTATACTAATACATAAGAAGATCAAATCTTAAAAAATAGCAAATTGATAAAATGCGATATTTATTTCAGAATAATAAAGCTGTTTGTATATATGCAAATAATAGTACTTTAATATAAAGACTATTTACAATGTGTATTCATAATTTTATAGGATAGAAATACATTTTGAAGATATTCATAATATATTATTTGTAAAAATATATCATATATCATTAATAACTATATAATATATTTATACAAATATTGCTTATTTAAACTATGTGAATAACTTAGTTTAAAAGCTATCCAATCCTGAGATTCGCATTGTCGTCTAAAACCGCCAGACGACAATAATAATACCCCAAATTTATTTGTTCTCAAAACTAATATTCAATCTTTTCAAAATTTATATCAATTCATTCATCTTACGAACAAGTGAAGATTACTCAAAAGCAGTTTAAAATAATTAATTAATGATTAGGTCGTCCGAAATATATGATTTCACGAAAATATTTTATCTTGCCACGATTTCAGACATTACATGACAGAATCACCTCACAATTATTATTCGGAGGTTATTATGAGTGTGTTCAGTAAATGATATACAACTGATTCCGAATTTTAATTTATCCATCTATCTACGTTGTAAATTGATCGCAGTTATTTCTAAAAAATGCAATATTGAGTATTAAATTATTAGAAATTGATCATAAAGTGCTAATATCACCCCAAACATCTATCAATGCTTATCAATGATGTTTTCAGGAAAATATCTTTACACGAATAAAGCACATTAGTAGCTCTTCTTTCATAATATGTTTTTCATGTATATTTATAATATATTTGTACCATTTCTATGCGAACCTATCTATATTGTTTTCAAAAATAAATCATAAATTGCAATCCATATTTCATAGCTATCGAAATGGGTCGTTTATTACAATTTATGCTTTTTTATGAGTTCAGCATAAATTCCATACCGAGCTTATTCTCTTTCTCCAAAAATAAAGATTCAAAGCCCAAAAAACATTCCTCAAAAAGATAAGCTATCGATCTGTTGCATGCTAAGTAGTGTCAACGATAGAAATTGAGATCCTATTAATCGTCGAGGAAGTACGATTATTTTTTGGGCGAAAAAGTATCTTAAAATATGATTATTAATATGTTTTTAAAATAAAAAATTTGAAAGTTAATTTGAGATTCTCATATAATTTTTTGAATGAAAAAATAAATATAGTCTATATGAGTTTTTGAATAATCACACTTGAGATATATCTAAAAAATAATTAAAAATAGAGTTTGAGAAGACTTTTCAAGGTGTAATGAAAAGAGAGGTAGGGCAACGATAGAAAATTTTTGGAAAAAAAGTTCGGAGATCTTAAACGTATCATATTCCCTGCATGGTTTGGTATCTTCCGCCATGCGTTGTGTCAAACATATTGACACTTTCCAATAATTAATTTATGGTATGAGTCACAGAGTTAGATTATAAAAAGAAAGTAAATAATTGCAATTAGAAATCATATATGTCGGAAATCAAATGTTGATGAGCAGAAACCTTTTACTCATCATAAAAGAGATAAATCACTAAAGATTTGTATACATTAGAATTTGATATTTGGTGCTCGAAAACTGTCTGATGGGACTCCTCCAAAATGAACCAATCTATCGCTGAGGACCAAATTAGATGATGTGGATGGTGTATTCTCTAATTCTAACTTAGGAAGAATGGGAACAAAACGAATGACGACAACAACATATCAAACATAGATTAAATATCTATGAATCAATAAAGTATACGTGCATTGAAGGTGATAACAATCACTTGAGGCTTATAACTCTTTGACTAAATTATGCAATAATTAAATATAATCATTTTTATATTTTTATACTGATAGTAATTAATATACTATCCTGCTTAATAAATGGTATGATCAAATTTGTTTGAAAATTTAATTATGTATATGAAACTATGTCTTCTATATAAAAATCAAAATTTTCGGACGAACCTAGATTGAACCTTTATGAAAATCTATCATTTTTGTTAATTGAGTTAATATGAATCTTTTACATATGTATATATAGCATTGATAGCTTATATAATCATGGTTTATTCCATATTAACATATTTTTTCAGTTAAATTTGTTAATAATATCATGTAACAAATTAATTCAAGATTAGAATGTCTACAAAATGCTAACAAATAAGAACAAAATACGATTTCTCGACTTAAATTTTAATATGGAGTAGTTTTTCGTTTAAATCTAATTAAAAATGAATAAAAACTTATCTTGTACTATTTTCATTCAAAGATTTTAATAATGTAAATCATGCATTTTCATAATTCAGTACAGTTCTTTTTAGAATTAAAGTTGATGAGGATGATATTTGTGATTTAAAATAATTTGTTAATGTTCACCTTTTATTCATCACCTTGTGGTATGCCCTAAAGCAATAGCATTATCAATTCTGCTGAATTGATCAACTCAAAATTCCAAAAAAAATTCAAAATTTCAAAAATGAAATGAAACAATTTGAATTTTCACATGAAAAAATTAATTTCGAAAAAAATTTGGAAAATCAAAGTATTTGATAATTAGTCAAATAATCAATTTACATCGTTTTTACTCATAAAAAACAACTAATTTTTGATTTTGATATCATATTTGATAAATACTCATTCCAGAGTTGACGTAATGTATTAATTATTGTTAGAGATATTGCTTTCGCAGCAAAATTCTTATTTCATGAAAGAAAAAAAAAATGATTTTATTCCAACAAAAACAAGGAGTAGGTGACAAAAGTGCATACTCTTAAACAACCGTCGGATTTCCGGGTGAAATCGTGACACACTTTCGTCTTTCGTAGGCAGTGGTGGTTGTTACAAAAGGTAACTTCGAATGTAGCGTGAAATCTGCAAAAAAAATTCTGAAATTTGAATGGAGAACACAAAAATTGAATAGTTTACGTCAATAAAAAAGAGAAAAATGAAGCTAATGTGTCTCGAACCTAGGACTTAGAGCAGCAATCACACTGTTTATCCCATTACACTACATGCATCTCTCACCTCAGTGAATGAGATCAACTATATGATAACTTTTCCCCATTATATTCTTGTGGAAAAGTGACAAATAGCAACTTTGACCCTCTCTCCAAAAACAAGTAAACAGATGAATGGAAACGTACTATATTTTCATAAATGTAGTAATCAGCGTGTCGGCTTTTGTTTATCATGTTCGAGTCAAAATGTATTAACTTGTAATAAGAAATATTCGAAGATTATATGAAGTATTGAGCATTCTTTGTAAAAATATTTGTAATTCATTACTAACATATATAATAAAGTTGTTTTTTTTTCCTTATTGCAATAATTTTGTCTGATTTTAATAACTTTTCATGTATACGAGTTGTGTGAATATGCATCATAATATGCGTAAATATACTTATTTGCGACGAATAATGTGGTTGCATAATGGAGGTGCTAAATTTTGATTTTTAATATGGGGCTTTGGTATGTATAATCATGTTCTTATCTCAACGTAGGAGTATTGGTGCAATATGATTAAAATTTACGAGGTTGATCTTAAATTGAATAATTCTGGAGTATAAATCACAATGCAGCTAATTCTATGTTAAAGATAGATACAGATTGTAGTAATCAATTAGGGAGTACAAATTCATTCTTTCATTTCTGTCGTATTGAGCAGAAAGGAAGAGATCATAACCCTAGGAAAAAAAGCCCAAATTTGTCACTTTTCATAGTACGTTAAACTCAATTCGCTCGGCGAATGCCGAGCACACGTACTCATCATTCAACATAATATTCTCATTCTTTGGTTATTATAGTGCCAGACAACACAAGATTTCAAAGAATTACTTGAGTTTTCAATTAATCTTAATCCGATTTTAGATTTATCGAGAACTCCATCATCACAATCACATACTTCAGTGCGGTAACTACAATTATCCATATACAGAAGGAAGTTCTTTTCGAACAACTCATTTGGAGTCTGTTTTGGAAAGAACTTCTTTCTGTCCGACTTAATTTCATAGTTCCTGATCAACCAAAAGACAGAAACCACACACTATCTACTTAGGAAAGGAGTTCTTTCTAAATCTTCCTTAAATTGAGATTTTACGAGAGATAACCCTTCTATTGCACTTAAAAATGAACATTTTGATATCTTTAGTATCACACATGGTCATATATAGTATTTCATCTACATGAATACATTCATCTTTCGAAGTCTCTCATTAAATGGGAGGCTTCGAAAGATGAATCGTTTTATTCATACAACTTTAAATCTCGAACACATTTAGAGAGTGAGTATATCATTTTATTCTTGTTTTGAGTTTATTCTGATTCAAAATTGTAGTGAAAACAGAAGTTCACACATCATATCTGAATGTGAGCTCATCTATACTTATACGATCTCAATACCTCCACTCTAAGCATAAGAGGTGAAGTTATATAAAAATTATCAGATGCGTTGAAGTCTCAAAAGTATTGCCTGAATGCTTGTTTCATATTTGTCCAAGTAGTTTCAATGAATAAATGTATTGTTTTTTATAATTTCGATTTATTTTTAGAAAATATTCAATATAAACCTTTATTGTGTTATTTACATCTCATAAATTCTCTGTCTAAATCATATAAAAGCGCGTTTTACCCCTATGAATCAAGAAATTCATTCAATATTCATGGTATATTTATTAAATTTATACAATTTACTAATAATCAATATTATATCCTCATAAATAGCAATATATTTTGGTAATCTATGATAATCATATACAATATTTGAAATCAAATTTTCATTAGTTTAGGTTCCTTGTTAATAGTAAACCATTATATTTATTACTAATAATAAAATCTATGTGTCGTATTGAAATTCAATAAAATTACTTATTCGGTCCAAAAAAACAAATTAGATAAAATTTTTCTTTTTTTATGTAATTTTTGTTTTTCATTTTTCTCAAGATCCTAAGTTATGTTCTAACTTTTGACATCATATCCTATCATGCTAGGCTATATATTATAGCATATCCAAAAAGCAAGGAAATCTATCAGAGAAGCCTTTTTGACCTATCGTTGCCCTACCTCTATGAAAAGTGTGATATAGAAAATAATTATAGATATTTTAATTTTATATATTGTGCTAAGCATTATATTAAATTTTTAGGAAAAACACTTTTCATAAGTATTCAATATTTGAAAATACGCTCCAAAAAAGAATAGATTCTTTTATATTCGCTTATATAAAAGGAGACTCTCTATCAGATGCGAATGCCTGAATTCAGCACCTCTGATAGAGAGTTTCCTCTTATATAAGCAAATCTTTTTCATTCGTTTTTGTTAATATAAAAACATAAAAATCTACCAATATGAGAAATTAAACCCTGCGAGGCACCAGTCTAGAACTGGCACTTCGCAGGGTTGAATTTCTCTTGACAAAATTCAATAATCAAATGCTCCAAAGTTTTCAAATTTTTATTAGGAATAGGAGCCTACAAAGCACTGATTATATATCAGTGCCTGGTAGGCTCCTATTCCTTCTCTAAATGGGAGAAACTTTGTTTGAATAAGATAACATGCGAACAAAGTTTCTCCCATTTAGAGTGGGATTTGGAGGGTGGGAGGTACATAGATAGACTATGTATCTCTCACCCTCCAATTCCCTCGGGAAAGTTCGAAAACTCGGTCGCAATCAGAAAAGGTAACTAAACTCCTTTCGCCGATCCGATTTGCTCCATATTTAAAATATAGCTTGCATATGTAGAAGAAAAGCTAATTTTGAAGTACGCCCGAAATCCACCAACAGGATTTCGAGCTACTAAAAAGGTACTTTTAAATGTGATTTTTTTTATAAAAAATTAAATTTATTTTAAGATCAGACTAAAAACTAATTTTATGGAAAATCTATATCGACAAATTTATTACTTATTGGGTATATAGATTTTTTGATTATGGCAATTATGTCTGATATGCTTCCAATAAGCCAAAACACATTTCATACTGATTTCTATAAAAGGTATCTTTATTATAGAAGTGTAAGCTATATCTGTTTGTTTTTTTATTATAACAAATTCAAAATTCTCTTATAAGGATTAGATGAAATCTGTATTACTAAATCATTAGCTAAATGAAGGTTCAAATAGAAAGTAAATATCAATTTATATGATACTGAAACCAAATAGTTCTTTTAATAAAAGATAACACGCTGAAAATTATTGAGTATTTGCAAATCTCAAAAATCTATTGGTGAATTTGGCTCAACTTTTAAAATTATAACATCCATATCAAATCATAAAAGCAGACAAAAATTAAAGCCAAACCTATCGGCCAATTTTTTTTTGATATTTTGATTTTTGAGGTATACTTTTAAAAGTGGATTTAAAGCACTTATGAAAAAACATTAACTTCTGTCGTTATGATTATTGATTTAGACAATAATGATTTTAATCTTTGATTATCAAAACACTAAAGTCATCTTTTTAACATTTGCTTGGTAGCATTAACTCAAGTCTAAAGTACTATTTTATGTGGCACTCTTAGAATTTTTGTATTCATTGTACACGCTGAAATAGTACCATTAAAGTTATGGCGGACTTTCAAAAAATAGTTTGGTCACCTTTCAATCAGATGCAATTGCGACCGAGTTTTCGAACTTTCTATTAGGAATAGGAGCCTACAAAGCACTGATTATATATCAGTGCCTGGTAGGCTCCTATTCCTTCTCTAAATGGGAGAAACTTTGTTTGAATAAGATAACATGCGAACAAAGTTTCTCCCATTTAGAGTGGGATTTGGAGGGTGGGAGGTACATAGATAGACTATGTATCTCTCACCCTCCAATTCCCTCGGGAAAGTTCGAAAACTTTGGTGCAATCAGCAACGATTGCACCAAAGTTTTTGCGTTTAATTGAAGAAATTGCTCTTTATGATATATACAGTTACAATGCATATATCATAAGGAGCAATTCCTTCCAGATATCTGGCAAACTTGCTCGCAATGGTTCACAATTGCGAACAAGTTTTGTCATTTGTCAAGAGAAATTAAACCCTGCGAAGCGCCAGTTCTAGACTGGCACCTCGCAGGGTTTAATTTCTCATATTGGTAGCTTTTTATGTTTTTATATTAACAATAACTCATGAAAAAGATCCGCTTATATAAGAGGAAACTCTCTATCAGAGGTGCTGAATTCATGCATTCGCATCTGATAGAGAGTTTCCTTTTATATAAGCAAATATAAGAGAATCTATTTTTTTTGGACCGTATTCTCAAATATTGAATACTTATGAAAAGTGTTTTTTTCTAAAAATCTCAGAATATATTTACAATAGTAAAATAAATAAGATATTTAAATTTATTTTTAAATGCTTTTTTTTATATGAGATTCTCAAAAGTTATATCAAAAGTCTGTTTTTTCTAAAATCTAATATCATAATCTATTTCTCATTTTAAGTACATCTTAATTCATTTTATTTTCTATATTTTTTCAATATTTTTGAGGGAATTGTGTTGCTTCCCCGACGATAAAATTGAGAGGTTTACACATTGACACTACTTAGCATGCAACAATTATGCATGAATTACCAAACAATAAGCTCAAAAATATTTCTTCTTCATTTTATATTAAAATCAGAAATGTTGGTGAATTCATTTTTACCGAACATTCCTGAAGTATGTTTGAATCTAGGTCAGAAACAGATCATCAGTTATCAATCTAACAGTTCTGATACAATTTACTTGATTAAAGTTAGATTAAAGCAAATTCAAGATCAAAACGTTTTCGATTGTAAGATTTTATCAACATTCGATCGAATAAAGTTATCATCATCTATTAAGAACTTAAACAGTGTGCTATTTATCCAATTTACTCTATGGAATCAAAAATCATTATTTCAAACTCAGAAAATTGACTATATAACAGCAAGATATTCTAGAAAATGCCTCATACCACAAAATGTATCTTCGATTAATGTATTAATTACAATGTTACCTTTTAAACCAATGATTTTGAATCATTTTCCACGATTTTCAGCATGTATCAATGCATTTTTATCTATTTGTCCTCATATTACGGCATGTTTTAATTCCTTTCCTCTTGTAAAATACATGATTTCTTCTCAAATCACAGAAAATCTTGCATTATCAAATTTGTTTTCGATTTTTCCAAATAACTTTGCAGACACTGACATTAGAGATGATGTAATATGTTTCGTTACTCAATTTTGTAATGAATGCGGATTCGAATTGGAAATATTGAATAATTTACCGGGTTCAAAGGTAGAATCTGAAAATGATCCTGATATTATTGTTTGTTTACCTGAATCATCCGAGAAATCACTAGTTGAAGAAATAATTGCCATTCCTAAACGACAATATTACAAAATAATTTCAATAATTTTAGAAGAAAACGGTGTTCTCTATACAAATGTCAATACAAATGCAGGTTCCTTCAAAATTTCTAACAATGGAATAGTACAAACAGATCATTTCACAAAAAGTTCTGATTTAAGTGAAAAATATATAGCGCTAATATATGTACGATCAAACATTTACGATTTCGTATCAGCCAATTTTCTTTGGCCTCATCCAATTGTTAAAAATCCAGATTTATTACAAATTGAACAAAAATCTCTTGTTCCTGTTAAAGTTGAACCAAAAGATGATTGCTTTTACTTTTCATATGATCCAAAACATGATCCATACCCTTCAACTCCTTCCAGATTTGTTAGATCTCATTATGGAATTTTAATGCCAGTACAACCTAAAGGTCAATTGATATGGTGTCAAGAACTTAATAAAGATCCATATCCCAAGTATTTTATTGGAGAAAAAATGAAAGTTTCGGAAATTATTAAAAATTCTGAGATATCGAATGCCATTTTAGTCAAAATGTCTGGTAAATTTATTCTTTCAGCATACAAACCTCTTGAGGATGAAGAAATCCAGTTTCCTACAGAGAATCTTTTAGTTATTGAAAAACACAAATCAAAAACTATAGATACAGATAAAAAGAAAACATATTTTGTGTCTTATGCAAAGCAAAAGCATGTAATGAACACATGCGCAGGAAATCCAATTGAATCAAGCATTCTACAATATAATTCAAATCCACAAGTATTTGAAAGCTTAATAGATGCACTTGAATATAGCAAAATTGAAATTAGCCCAAATAGGACTGGATTTTCTATTGATGAATCGGATTCTTCTTACATATTCATAGTTAATTCAAAGTTGAAATTTAAAAAGTCCTTACATCGTTCAAATGACTTTTATAATCTTAATTATGATTTTGTTAATTTTGTAGTTGTTCAGAAACTTCAAAATTCAACTAATAAAAAGGACTGAAATAATTTCGCATAAACTACGCATTCCCCTCATCATGAACTAGTTTTCAAACTTCATGTTACTAATTTTTGTTTGTTTTAATGGCTAAATTTAAGTTTATTATAATAAATTTTTTTTATAAGATAACTAACCTTTTCTATATTGTATAAAATACATATATCTCAGTAATAAAAATCTTTTTCAATATCATATGATATAAATAGCCTTTTCACTATAACTTGTATTAACATTGTAGTTAAATGCAAATCATAAACTTGATGTTTCGTTTTCCAATGATATTATTAGCCTTTTTAACTATGGTATAAACTACATGTACCTCAATAATAAAAATCTTTTTTCATTTATTTAGCGAATGAAATGAATTTTCTGCGCATAATGTACTCAACATCAACTTGTTACTTCTTATAACATATTATTAGTTCTTAATTATAAAACCCATCAAAGTTGTCACTTTTCCTACATCACTTTGATTACGTAAACTTTTTTTCATCTAATGGAAGAATTTCTTCAAACTTTACACACAACAAGCGAAAGCACCGAGGAATTACTCTATAATGCAGAGAGATTCAAAGCACTCCTTAACGAAAAGAACGAAAACGAGAAGAAAAGCCTCATTGAACTAAAAGAAGAAAATGAAAAGCTCAAAACAGAACTACAAAAAGAAGAAGAATGGGCAAAATGTGTTGCCCATGATGTCATTTCAGATGAAGAGAGCTTCAAAATAGGAATGCTAAAGGCAATATGGGAATTAAGCAGATTTGATACAAATATAAAAGATATGATTGAAGAAGATGTTCCAAATCTACTTATCGAATACTTATCATCCGAATCTAATCACGAAATACTTGCTTCCTGCCTAGGAATTCTCGGAAACATTGCCGCAATCGAAGAATTTCGAAAAATTCTTGTTGATAAATATACAACATGCATCGGGCAGGCAATAAAGATAGCAAAGAACATATTGGATGCCTCAGAAGATTGCCTTATCGATGCAAGAGAATCGATTTCGTATTTATCAAACATTTCAATGGAGAAGTTCATGGCAAACATGATTGTTCAGTGTGGAACATTAGAGACTGTTGCATATTCCATCAATAAGTTTGAAGAAAATGATACATTTGTTGATTTGTTGGTTCAACTTGCCACAAACCTATTAAATAACACAGACAAGCATCCAATAGAAGAGTGTGATATGCTGAAGCAAAGTTTAATGAGTCTAAAGACGAAAACAAAACAAATGATTTCATTAATTACATTAATTTGAAATAAATTTTAATAAATATCATATTTTTATAATATATTTATGAATACAAAGCATTGGTTTTCTGTTCACTAAGATATTGTGATTAAAATTACTGCATCCAAAAATTATTGAAGAAGAATAGGGTTTAATTTATAGATTTGGAGAATATTTAAAATGTGTAACATGCATATATGTGGTGATATGAATTCTTAGACGAATCATTGAAATTCTTTGATGAAGGGTTTTAAAATGTAATTAATAACAATAATGATGTTTGATTATAAGATAAAAATGAGTGTTATAGTGTTATCTTGTGAGTTTGACCTTTGAAAAATTTTTGAAATCATATTTCTTACCACCAACTGGTAGAAGATCCCCTATTATCACCAGTCTTAAAACGAAATATCATTTATATTATAATGAAAAAATAATATAATTGTCAAGGCACGATGGCCGAGTGGTTAAGGCGTGGGATTAGAGTCCCCATGGGCTTGTCCCGCATCAGTTCAAATCTGGTTCGTGTCGTTTTTGGCTTTTTTCTATTTTTGCATATAAATATCGAAGATTTATTTAAAGCAGAAGAATACTTAATAAGAATTCTTTTCAGAATGGGAAAAATGGTAATCTTTAAAGAATGTAATACAAAATCATTAGATTTGATTTATCTCCAATATCTTTTCTTACCTGATTTTTAATTAATCTACAACATTTAAAGCATATTCTAAGCTAATTTACCAAGTTTGCACATAGACAGCTCAAATTTTTTTAATTTTATTTTTTGAAATTCCGCTTTTTACTCATATCAGTATAAAAACATAAAATAATTAACAATTATATATAAGAACCTTCTCTTGAAGAAGCCATTGATGGAATTTGTGCTAATGCAGCACCAATTGCTTTACGGCTTACTTTTTCAAGTTTCAAAGAATCCTGGTAATATGGTGTTCGATCGCAAACAGTAAAATCTAATAGGGAAAGAGTTAATTCTTCACTTTCAACTCTAGGATTTTCAACTATCGCGTTTGATGGAAAATTAGACGACGAGTACGTATCATTTACATTTACAATATAATCACTTCTAACGCCAATCAATGTTCTAACTTTATTGTCTTTAATGATGCAACTCACAATGTTTAAATATTTGGTATCAGATTGAAAAAGAGAATTGCCTTTACAATACATAAAGTTGCAGAGAATAGCGTTATGAGTTCTCTGTTGATTTGATTGACCTGGATTAAACAATATATTCGAAGATGAAAAATTTTTAAACTGAGACTGTTTCCAAAGGCTATCGTAGAGAACATTAGCAGAGTTTATTCCGGCATGCTCTTGATTATAACAAAACGACATATTATTATTTATGAAAATAATTTCACCGGATGCAATGCCAGCTAAGAAATTTCCACTATCAACACCACGACCAATTTGTGAAAAAGTAGACATGTTGTGGTGGTTAGTCGCATATTTTGACTTGCTAACTGTAATACCAAAAACTTGGCCATTTTTGCTGCTATAACTATTGTAGTAGCATACACCATATTCAGCAAACTGTCCTTCTTCTCTCCAGTAAAATGATCCACCAGCAAAGTTATCATCATTAGAAAAGCAACTATGAAAGACCGTATCACTCAATAACATGCACATTGTTGAGATTTTATTTGTAAAGCGGACAGCTCCATAAGGTTGAATGTTCTTGAACAAGCAATTATCGATCCAATACCAGGTGTCAACGGTAAAAGACAAGTACCAGCCGTTCCAGGCATATCTCGATTCAAATCGAGTAGACGCGAATTTTTCAAACCATAGTTTATTTTCACAAGTTGCGAAAAATGGAAAGAATGATAGCATTTTACTTTCAACAACAGAAAAATTGATATTAAAGAAAATTTCGAGGGTGAAAATCTTGAAATTGTAATGCTCATATATAGGAAAAAATAAATGAGTCAACCAGATTTAATCTATGGGGCAGTTTTCAATGCTTTTAAATTCAGAGCAAAAATCACAAATAACATACTTTGTATACATTGACCTAAGATGAAATAAATTTTTATGGCTGATAGCAGAATTTTTTTACAATGATTTTGAAAAAATTGAGACGTGGACAAGCCTTTGATCAGAATTCGATTATAAAGATGTTCATTCATGTATTAATACCTTCATAAATAATTTTGGAAGTGCAATAATTTGGAAAAATTGCCCTAACAATTTAACGTTTAAGGGTCCACTGTAAAAATTGAAAGTCTCTCAAAATTGAGAGGCGATTTGCAAATAATCGTTATCGTCTTTTTTCGAAAATCCACTTTTCCTAGTGTTCTGATTAATATTTTGTGAATGTAACAATAAAGTATATGTTTTAGTAAGATGATAATACATTCTATCACTTCAAATCACATAAAAATTGCAAAATCAGCGAGTTTTATAAGAACATGATTTTTTTCGAATTTTTTCGCTTCTGGATGCGTGTTTTGAAAAATAGATATTTTCGAATTTTGATTTTAATTTAAGTATAAATTTTATATTAGGAATTTTTTTGACCTATTTCCAATCATTAATTCCTAAGTTTTTCTAGGAATTTAATTGAGAAGAAATTAGGAAATTCGCTTTAATGCCATTACATCCTAATATTGTGATGCATGTAGTTTATATTTATTGAGGCTAATGCCGGAATATCGTGCATTTTATAAAAAATTCAAAGAATTGACAATTGGATAGCACAAATTTAATTCTCTAGACAAAGTATTATTGTTTATATATTCAAAGCATTATCCTTCGTTTTGAAATGTTGGCAAAAAATTTTCGTGTTATTTTTTGTGTTTCAGCATAAATTATGTATTTACTTATGAAAGATAAGCATTTTATTCATTATCATAAAGATATACCAAAACAAATTGATAAAATTTAAAAAAATGTGTATTTTAGTGGGTATTATTCTGGCCAATGCCCATTTTTAAACGATTTAATATTGACCATATCAATAGCCGACTCAATGTAAAAATTTAGATATTATTTTTTTCATTATTCAAACTTTGATAAATTTTAGTATAATGAATGATTTTGTTTCGTGTATGATACAGAAATGAAAAGCTCGATTAATATCATTTTGCATTTTTTCAAGAATGTTAGAGTACATCTACATTAAAAAATCGGATTCGAATTGCGATACTGCATCAAATTGTTGCACATCTGATAAGGATCTCAAAAGAGTAAAGTTAATTTTTTTGCGTTTTTTTAAGTTTGGGCCTTAGTAAAAACACCATCTTGAGCAATATTTTTGGGACGACGATAGGCCTTATTTGGCCTTACAGTGGACCCTTAAAGTTTCTGAAAAATTGAACAATTATTTTTTGCTGAACTAAATTTTGACTTTTTTTCAAATTCAGAAACTTTAAATAGGAAAATATATTCAAAATATATTAGTCACTTTTTGAGAGGAGGGATGATTAAAAAGTGAATATATATATATATATTAATAGTTGCTTGATACTTTTTCGGTTCTATTTATAAGCCCGTAAAAAGTGTCATAACTATAATGATATTCCTTTTCAATATGGTAAAAAATATCCGAGTCACTTTTTGAATTCTCTAAAAAATTTTATAAAAAAATGCTCATATGATAATAAAAATAGATTTTTACTAGTAAAGTAGGTGAGATAACTCATGAAAATCTCGTAAGTCTGTAGGAGAACATGAGACAAAGATTTTGGAAGAAGTTCGTGGGGGAACTTTAAGGTAATTAAGGATATTTATTTTGCGATAACCTAAATCGAGCTTTGAATCAAAGGGGAATAGACCTTGCCTTTGAGTAGAAATGTTGTGTTGCATTTTCCAGAAGAGCAAATCAATCTGTCTTCATAGATTTAGAGCTCGGGAGCTCCATTTGGAAATAAATTGAGATAAAATTTTGAATAGTTGTAATTTAGATAAAATGTAATTATTATAATCATATGAGTATTTTTTATAAAATTATTTTAGATAATTCAAAACGTGACACAGATATTTTTTCGACACCTGCATTGAAAAAGAACTAAAATATCAGATTGTGACTTTTTGACTTTTTTTGAGCTCCGCTTCGCTCCGCTCAAAAAGTCAAAAAGTCACACGGATATTTTTAATATTGTTTATATTACTAGCATTGGTTTAACTAGTCTTGAACGATCAAATCCTCCGATCAGGTGTCAAAATTATATGTTAATTACATATTTCAAATAAAAAGTATTGCGATTGTAAAAAAATTGCCAATTAAAAATTATTTATTTCAAAGGCAAATGCAAGGGGAAGCCTTACATGCAGATGATTGATATTTTGAAAATAATTTTGGGAATTCATGTTTAATGTAATTTTATTCCTTTGTTTTGTGAACTATTGGAGTAATAAATCTCTGAAAGCATACTCCATAGTAAAAACTAGTTAGAACTTATTAAATATATTTTTATAAATATATGTCGCTGCTTATGACTACTAGGAGTGGGGCTACTTCTTTGTCGATAATTAACACTGTGTGGTTTTAACTGCTGGCCTATGTTTAAGGTGGCTGATTCTGGTTGCTTTACGATGATAATCTGGTCAAGTTTGGCAAGAGATATTATATGATGAAGTAACGTATAAATAAATTTTTGTCAAAAATTTTGAAAATATGAATGAAAATGAAACTATACCTTTTCCATATAATCCTCAGGACATAAGGTTTAAACAGACGTCAAGCAAGATATTTGCCAAGGAAGGCGTCAAAAGGCCAATAGATCCTTATGCTTGGATTACAAGTGGCACTATTAAAGAAATAGAAAAGGGGTTACCTCTTTTGCATGAGACTCAATATGCACAATCAGTCGTAGAAGTACAAAAACAAAGTGATAATTCAATTACAAAGACAAAAGATTTATTAAAAGCAATTTTAGATGATAATACTGATGAAGAGCTAAGTTTACAAGAAATGAAACAGCAAGCAGAAGAAGAAAGACGACAAAAATTACTTAAACAGCAGGAAATTGAAGAAAGAAAGAGAAGAAATTCTTCATGTTTTCTTCATAACAAAGATTCCGGGGATATTATCTCAAACATAGGAACACTTAATTTCAAAACAATTAAAAAACCTCTTCAATTGCCAGAAGGAGAAAATCCTTTTCCTGAAGCCACACATATGAAATCATTCAGACCTAAAATGGATTCTACAATACCAATCATCAAGCAAGAGATTAAAAAGTCATTCAAATACGGATTTGAACCATTTGAAGGTATCGAAACCGATGAAGATTTCCCAATTGATGGTTTAATGAAGCCAGATTCAGTTCCTCCACCAGCAGAAACGCCAGTAACAGGTATAGATGATGCAGATGAACTTGATAAAGAAACTCCTTCCCTTTTAATTGATCCATACAAGCAAGAAATTTTCTGGAGTAAAACTAAGGCTCCTTTCACTCGGGAAGAAGTTAATCTTCTTTATACTATGCGAAATCAAAGTGATTTAATGGCAGATCGGCTTGAAAAACGCTTTGATCGTCAAAATCAAAAAAGAATCGCGTCAATTAGGACAACTTTCCAAAGTAGAAAAGCTTTTATGAAACGACTTGATTTAATACACCAAGATATTGATCGTATTACTAATATTGGCCCTGGAAAAGGTCTTGCTCATGTTCCTCAATCTCCTTGGGTCGAAGCTTCTCAACTTGCGATGGATGACAATACTTCCCTTCCATACAGAAAGAAACAGTGGCAGAATTTTGTGGATTTCATAGCCCAGCACGGATATATTTCTAATGATTCACAACAAAGGGCAGCAATGAACTTAAGGCATTTCTTAATGTCCGGAGATGCTGTTGATGAGAAAATGTTCTGGAATTTCATGGACCAATTATCATTTGACGATTTTACTGTTACTTCAACGATGCTGATAGTAGAATACCTTAGAAGAGACTTTGGAGTAACGATGAGTGACGTTGTTTCTTATTTACAAGAGAAAAAAGTTTCGACATATTTTTATGACGAAGCTTGTCAAATGTACGATAGCGTTTCGACTGTTAAAAAGCAGAAGAAGAGAATAATGGTCGATCCTGAGCATTGTGACGCTCAAACGCTCGCTCAACTCGGAATTTGGGAGAAAACTAACAGAATTAAGTTCCCACACCTCAAAGATTCTGAAGAATACAAGAAAATTGTTGGTGAGAAAAGTAAACCAAAGAAGAAAACCAAAAGAAGAGTGTCAATTGATGATCGTTATTAATAAAAAATTTTTGTTTGTATTGCTTTATTAATTAAAACGTTTTTGTTTCAATTGTTTTGCACTCTAAATTATATTGTTAATAAAGAAAATATAATTTCGATTCTAAAATATGGGCTTTGACAATATTCTATCAAAAAACAACGTGTACGCTTAAATTACAAACAATCTGCTCATTTATTTCACATTTAACCTACTTCAAAATTTCAAAAAAAATTGAAAATTACTAAAAATGAAATAAAAAATATATATTTATTAGTATGATAAAATTGACAATGAAATATATTTTTGATAAACGAAAGACAATTAAAGTAGGGTTGTTAGATTCCCGACGATAGGTGTCTTGGAAGATTTGCCTGGTGTCATCATAGTGTCTTTAAATCAAAAATTTTATTTTGGAGTTAGTTTTATTGATTTTTCAATAAAAAACATTTCTAAAACAAGAAAATAAAACGATAAAATATTTATATTTTATATAAGGATCTTATATATTTAAAATAAATATCATTTTATTTTTTCATTGGTGTCTGTCAAACCATAATACACTATTCAAAAATTCAATGTGTCTTGCGGTTTCAAAAGACACCTTCAAATTGAACGATAGCACAGACACTATTGAATTTTACCCATTTTATTTAGTTTTTACCCTTTTTATTTTTAAGAATTAATGACTGAAACACAAGATGAATATGAATCCAAATTTGAGGGATGGATTGATTGCAAACTTCCTCCCAAAAATATCCCTCGAAAAGTACCTCCCTTACCAAAATTCGAGGATACTAAATTCTCAACTAATAATAAATGTCGAGTATGTTTCAATATTGCTTATCTTCCAGATACAAGCGAAAAATCGAAAGAACGAAAAAGACTTTATTGTTATTGTTTAGCGATACATTACAATTTACTAACAAAAACATATATGCGCTGCATTTATCATCGAAAACCATCAGAATTTGATGAAGATCATCAGCATATATATCAAATACAATGTGAAAATAATCCATATACGAGAAGAGATTTAATAAAACAAGATAGAAAATTACTTTATGTTGTAAAATTTGTTGTGGATACCAACATGTCAATCAATATGGCCGCTTCAGGTGTACTAGAAGATTTCGCCCGACATGTCTACTCCACCTTCAAGGGAGTAATCAATTTTCAACTCAAGATCCCATATATAAGAGACGAGATAAGGGATGGAATCATTACATTAGCCGACTTGGTAGCTCCAAAAATACACGTTGAGCTTGACAAGATGGGCTACTATTCGATAACAATTGATGCGGCATCACACGGAAGCCGGCATGGCTTTTTTGTGATGGCTAGCAATCCAGCAAAAATGAAGAACCATATCTTCATTGATACTATGATCGCTGATGGTTGGAATGCCAGGGATTACAATAATTTCTTTGAATGTTTTACCTTCCCAAAGGATTTCCTTTCTGCAATTGTTGCCGATGGATGCCCCGCCCAAGTTAAAGGGCTGTGCCACTGGAGGAGATGCGGAGCACTATATCCGGGTCTTCAAACCGTTTATATCCGATGTGTTGCGCATCTCCTCAACTTAGTGGTGAAGCATACGGCAGACAATTGTGCAGCTTTCGCAATGCAAATTAATTATTGCAAAGCGATAAGCAAGGAGTTATCGAAGCCGGACACGAGAAGGGCATTGAATATGAGGATTATTCATGTTCCGGATCATCGCTGGATGTTTTTCTGGGATCTTCTGAAGTGGATAAAAGAAAAACACCCTAAAATTTATGAATTGTTCAATATGGATGATCCACCGGAATCTGTTCAGATCTTAAGGGATATGGGAATTGATTTCAAGGATGGACTTCCACAATGGTTGTTAAATTTCGAAGAGATTCTTTTACCAATCAAGAAACTCTTGAATTATGCAGAGAGTGACGTTGGCTGCTTCTGCTACATCTATCCAATGTTTCAATCGACGATTGAGCAGTTGACCGGAATTGCAAATCGTCCTGAATTATCAAGTTCGTCAAAGCGCATTGCAGATGCATTAATCGCCAACATGAATGAAGTTTTTGACAAACAGGGCAACTACGCTTTGATGAAATTTGCCTTTGGTCTAACTCCATGGGGCCGGTCAGTCATCCGCGCAGAATTGAACATGCATACTGAGTACAAGCCAGACGTTTCACTCTTCTTCCAAGAACCAATACCTATCAATGCTGAACTTGAAATCCCTCCAAGGAGCTACACCCCTGATCATTTGGATGAAGTGGCAGAGGATCAATTGGACAGAAATCTAGATATAGAAGAGCCCGAGATTGAGAACGAAGCAATTGAAGGTGATGGCCAAGTAGATGCAGAAGACATTGCTCAGGATGAAGAAGTTGAAGAGAATGAACCAAGGAGGAGACTAGGCAGGAACCTTGGTGAATGGGCGTCTCTGTCAATGCAAGAAGTGGAAGAGTACAGCTTCAACGATTTTATGATCGAGATGCTTTCGAGACGTGCAGAAGCAGAAGCGAGGTTCTACAAGAGAAGTTCGGCCAAGAGCATAGCTAATGAGTACAAGAAAGCTCTTTCCAACTTTATACATATGAATGAGAGTGAAATCAGGAACAACACCGACCTCACCTGCTTGGATCAAAGGTTTTGAGTAGCATGTGATGCAAATTTCAAGGCATTGAAAGAGATTTCCTTAAAATTCATGTCTATTGCTGCAACCGAAGCTGATGTGGAAAGAATGATTTCAATTGTGCGGAACCTGCGTAATAGGTTTAATCAAAACGCACGTGAAGATCTAATAAAGTGTAGAATCCTATTGAAGCTTTTCATGACAAATGAAATCCTGAAAAAGATATTTCCAGATCTGACTGATCTTTAACTTGCCGTAGCCTCTTGCTGCCGTAGCTCCTTGATGCTGCTTGACCTGCCGTAGCTCCTTGATGCCGCTTGACCTGCCGTAGCCTCTTGCTGCCGTAGTTCGTTGCTGCCATAGCTCCTTGCTGCTGCTTGATCGTAGATGTTGCCC
Organism: Trichomonas vaginalis G3; assembly: GCF_026262505.1. Lineage (NCBI taxonomy): Eukaryota > Parabasalia > Trichomonadida > Trichomonadidae > Trichomonas > Trichomonas vaginalis. The sequence goes on from NC_067208.1 coordinate 6,599,869, forward strand.
TTGAATGCTGCCGCTTGATTGTAGATGTTGCCCTTGAATGCTGCCGCTTGACCGTAGATGTTGGCTGTGAATGTTATCGCTTCAACCGCTAGCTCCTAACTGCCTCCAAACAGCCGTTTTGCTATGACCTCAATCACTTTTATTTATTATTTTAAATATTATTTAATTTTATTATTTGAATAGGCCAACTTATATTTGAGAAGCTCAATTTGAGAGGGTAAAAAATGGGGTTGGCGTCCTAAGGCGTCCTAGTGTAAATTTCTCAAAATTGTGATATTTACATCACATTTTTGAGAGGTTTATGGGCGTCCTAAGGGAAAATTGAATAGCTAGGGCGTCCCGAATTTTCATTCTAAGATTTAAATATATTATATACTTAAGTATAATACAAGCAATATAAAAATTAAATTTTTATTATGTTAACTTATAAGAAATTTTTTTGAATTATTGTTGATTTATTGTAATCTTTCCAGGCTATACTTTTGAAATCAACTTTACCTGTCATACGCATTAATGTAGTAGATGTCCAGGTGTAGCTATTATATCCCAGCAACATTGGTATTTTATCATTGTAAGATATCAAAATGAAGCGTTTTTTCAGATATAATTTTTCGTAAATTTTTCAAAAATAAGATGGTAAAAAAGCCTCGACTTGCTCGAAAAATAACAATTTTTTACTTGTAAAAATAACCCTTTTACAGCATGAGCAGCTATTCAATCACTATTTCTTTTTCTAAAAGTATATTTTTCAAAAAAAAATTAAGATCAAATTCGACAATTTCTTGATGAAAGCAAAAATATTACACATACTTCTAGATGCATGGGATAAAATATGCAATTATTCAATCAATTCGCATGATTTGAAAAAAAAATCTAAATTTGATAAAAATGTAGAAATTTTTTATTTTTAACTTGAGATTCGATTTTTTTGATCCAATTTGTGAATTTTTTTTGATCGGAATTTCAATTAATTTGTTGATCAAAAATGACCTCACAATGTTTAATCATAAATGAAGTCATCTTCATGGGTATTTAGAAATTCCAAGAGAAATTGCTTATTTCTCGCAGATGTAATATCTGAGAAAATCGAATTTAAATATTCATAGAAACTCAAATCATTCTCCGGTTCGAATAATTCATCTGTTGCTTTTTCTGTTTTTTCTATGAATTTTAATAATTTGATTAATAAATCTTCATCAGGAAGAATTATTGCTGCATTTGTGATAAAATTCCATATTGAGGTAATATGGCAATAATTACATTTATAAAATGTAATTTTATCCAAAATTTTTTGGCAAATTCGCATAATAGCATTAATATTTGAAGCTGAGATTAAACCTGTGATTACTTCTGTAACTTTTGGAAAATCATCGCAATTTAATATCTCTTTATATTGAATTGAGAAATAAAAAAAATCAAATGGATTCATTTCTTCAATTTCAAGGAGATTGTAAAAATTGATAGAAGTGTTATTGCAACAAATTGTATTTGCAGCAAAAAAATATCATTTGCTCGATTCCATTTTTGGAATAAATTTGCTGGAACAATGTTAAATTAAAACAGTTGCTTAATTTTTCTTCATTGTTTTCATAAAAAAGTAACAAGTTTGCAACTGAAATTTCAAAATTTTGATAATTGCCAGTTATTTCAGTAAATATATATATTTGCTTTTCTTCATCTAAAAATGGCAAATATTGATTTGCAATATTAACTAAAGTTTGGGATAAATTGTTCCAGTTTGATTTTACAATTTGTGAGCACATTATGTAATATGTAAATTTATCCGCTTTGTAGGAATTTAAAATTGTTTGTTGTTCTGTTTCAGTTAAATTACTGAATTTTTCAAGATTAATATTATGATAAAAAATATAATCCTTGAAACATTCTGATATCTTTTCAATGTTTAAAACGGATGCTAAAAAATGTAAAAGAACTTCATCAGTCACTGTGATTTTTTTGAAAAATTTATCCCAATTCAAGCATCCAATTGATCTTTCTGTCATTGTACTTATGCATTGATAAAGTTGATTTAATGAATCCGAAGAATAATCATTATGCTTGACTAGTTGAGTTAGTTGATACAGACTGTCGTCAGCCATTTTAAAAAAATAAATAAAATTGTATAGTAAATTATATTTGTGAAATTTGTGACGCTACATTCAATCTAAGACAAATATCTCAAAGAATTCCTCATTTAAGTATTACTTTTCATTGTTTTTTAAAAAATATCTTTGCTTATTTGTTCACTTTTTTGACATTTATTATATGCTTTTTATCATATTTCCGATGATATGAATATATATTCTATATAAGAATGACGCTACATTCAATCTAAGACCAATATCTCAAAGAATTCCTCATTTAAGTATTACTTTTCATTTTTATTCAATTTTCGAACGGTTTTCGTAAATTTTGCATCATTTCATTTTTTAATGGGAAAATCATCTATATTTAATCAAAAAAGAGCAAACTTTACAGACGAAAATAAAATATTTATCAGGGAACAATCTGATAAATACCAAAATCAACATCGAGAGATGAAAAAACGAATATAATCAAACAAGTTCTTCAATATTTTAATATTAAATACGCCGAAAATGAATCTAAAGCTGTCAGAAGATATTTTAGTTATATTGCAGTTAAAAATATTCCCGCAGTTACTGGAAAATATCCTGATACAATTGTTTGCAAAGATATGCTTTATTCGCATGATCATACAATATTATTAATTCAAATAATATTGAACGTTACTACCGTTGCATCGATCATTCTTGTCAAGCACGTTATTTAGTTAAAATTGAGAACAGTTCAGTTTCCGAAGATTTACAAAAGGAACATATACCCGAATGCAGACAATTTAAAAAGTTACAAAATGAAAAAAATGATCTTCATAAATCAATGACTCTGACAGAAATATACAATAAGGCAATGGCAAAATTTTCTGAAGACAACGGCACTTTTCAGCAGATTAAAAAATTTATGACAGAACTTGCTGTTGGTACTGATGAAAACCCATTAATTAAAGATTCATTGGTCAGGGAAGTTTATAATAAGTCCAGAAAATTTTCTGTTGGAGAAAAAATTACAGACGATGAAATTGCTAATTTTTGTTTAATAAATGGCGAGCAGTTTTTCATTGGCCATGATTTTCAAGCAAATTGTGAGACGATGTTTTTTGGTTTTGAGAAGGCAATTCAATTTGCAAAAGAAGCCACAGATTTATTTTGCGATGGAACTTTTAAAATTACACCAAAACATTTTCAAAAAGGACAGATGCTAACAATTATGATTTGTGAACCTTCAACAAATCAATATCTACCACTTTTATTTATATTCATGAAAAACCGCACATTTGAATCTTATAAGAAGGCATTTGAATCTCGTAAACGAAAAAGGGGATTTGACGGAGTCAAATCCCCGCTCACAAAAAGTGGACTTTACATGTCAAATTTTATATGCATGTAAGGTCCACTTTTATGAGTTTTAGGAAGGAATTGGAGGCCATGAGTTACTGACATTTCATCAGTATCTCATAGCCTCCAATTCCTTCGCAAAATGGGAGAAACTTTGTCCGAATAGTTTAACATTCGGACAAAGTTTCCCCCATTTTAAGAAGGAATTGGAGGGTAAGAGATATACCATATGAATGTATATCTCTTACCATCCAATTCCTTCTAGAAAGTGTCCAAACTTTGGGTTAATTGCAAACTATTAACCCAAAGTTTGGACACTTTCAAGTGGAGATGGAAGGCTTTGGGGTATATATTAATACAATATACCTCAAAGCCTTCCATCTCCACTACAAATGGGAGAAACTTTGTCCGAATAGTTTAACATTCGGACAAAGTTTCTCCCATATTTCAATGTAATTGCTACCTGTGAGGTACTGATTTGAAGTCAGTGCTTCACAGGTAGCAATATTCACAAAATTTAAAAACATTTTATCAGTTCGTTAGATAACCAGAGCCTCCTAGGTACTGAACCAGAATCAGTGCCTAGGGGACTCTAGTTATCTATATAAATCTGAGAAACTTTGAGGAAATTGTTCGACATTTCCTCAAAGTTTCTCAGTAATTTAGTGAGGAATGTTCGTTATCGTGTAAATATTTATAATATATACATGATAACAAACATTCCCCGCTAAAAGATGTAAAATCTTATAAGAAATAATTCCAAAAGAATAACAAATTTTATATGAAACTGAACCTTATGATGTAGTGATTCAAGATCACCGCTTCATAAGATTCAGTTTCAATCTCAAGTATCTCAAAAGTAAGGCTCTATTTTTTGCCATGTAAAGTGTCACTTTTTTATCAACCCGTTTTTATCGTTTTTGTTTACAACATGAATATATTTTTACTGTCAAGGGTATTCAATTTTCAAAGCTAATTCAAATTCATTGTGATTTTGAAAAGGGAATGATAGAGGCACTTCAACAAATTTTCCCTAAAGTCCGTATAATTGGATGCCTATTTCATTTCAAACAAGCTTTGCACAGGAAACTTGTAGCACTTTATACAAAAAATTTCAATACTTTACAAAATTCTTTATTTAAGCTATATTCTATTACTCCATTCATGTCTCATGAAGAATTTGTACTTACAATGCATATAATTAATCAAAATAAAGTTGATTCGATCAAAGATTATATTGATTATTTCAACAAAGTTTGGTTGCCGCACTACAATTTAATATCTCAATATAATAATGCAACTGCAATATTCACTAATGATTGCCTCGAGAGTATGCATTCAGAATTTTCTTCGTTAAAACATCCAAACATTTATGAAGCTATTAAGAAGATATCTCAAATCCAATTAGATAAATATAACGCCATCAAAAATAACCAGAAGATCGAGCGCCATATAAAAACCGTTATCACTGATAGCTACAAAAATTATATTCTTGACTGCTTTCAAAAAGAACTTGAGAAAACAATTTTTTCTATCAAACAATACAACGTAAGTGATCTTTCTTTGGCTCAGAACGAGATTTCTCCATATGGTTCCATAGAATCGAGTTCATTGTTCGAAAATATTCCAGTTCATGATGCAGATATACTCAAATCGATCAATCTAACAGATAAAGATACAATGATCACTAAGTTTATTAATGAAAAAAGAGAAAAAATTATGGCATTATTTAATGAAACATTAAATCATCCAGATTTTAATTCATCCACTCCAATTCAAACTAATTTTGAGCAAGCCGATACAAATCAAGGTTCAGATGCTCCAATTCGCTCCGAAAATTCAAATATTGCAGACTCTACAGATTTAGAACCAGAAAATCAAAACCATCCTTCTACAAATCAAATGTCTAGTAATCTAGAACATAAGCTGGACCTTCTTGATCATATTGAAAAACAATTATCGAAAATGCGCTCGTTATTGGGAATTCTTCCTACTACAAATGCTATTGTTGGGCCGTCAAAACAAGTTTCAGTTAATAGCAAGCAAAATTCTGAAAAAATAAGAAAAAATCCTCCATAACAACAAAATCAAACAATAAAAAACAAAATTCATCCGACAATCCTCCTAAACGTAAAGCTCCTATTTCGGAAAGGATTCTCAGCGATAATAACTTATATTTTCAAGTTCATCGAAAGAGATCGAAAAGCAAACGTTCCACATCTACAGAGAAAAAGAATTGATATATGAAGTCTAATTCCTTTTATAACTACTATATTTTTATTCTTATGACTAAAAAATAATATATTATTTAACAATTTTCATTTTTTTCTTTTAACAATTTCGTTTTATTTCCATTTATTGTTAAATGATTTTTAGCATACACCTTTCTTTGTTCATCTTCTAAATACAATTTATTTTTTCTTAGATATAATTCTATTCATTCAATTCGATCGTCATTTTTCAGTACATGATCGTAATTTTCAATTATGAGTGTGGGACAAACTATCCAGTGTCACTTTTTTATTAACCTTATTTTAAAAAATTAATAAAATAATAATAAAAAATTATTTGAATCTTTTACATTAATTGTTTCTTTTTTAAAAGTACCTTTAAAGTACAATAAACAAGATTTGAATCTATTGATCCTTGTTGCAAACTTGAATATATTGCTTCAAGCATTTTCAAACATTCGACTAACTTTGAGTGTACATATATAATTGTTATACTGAGTACTTTCTATCTGTGTTACTTATTTGAGTCTAAGAGCCATTTGTCAGATTTTCCCGAAATGCAAGGTTAAGATTTTAGCAGCGACTAACTTTGAGTGTACATATATAATTGTTATACTGAGTACTTTCTATCTGTGTTACTTATTTGAGTCTAAGAGCCATTTGTCAGATTTTCCCGAAATGCAAGGTTAAGATTTTAGCAGCGACTAACTTTGAGTGTACATATATAATTGTTATACTGAGTACTTTCTATCTGTGTTACTTATTTGAGTCTAAGAGCCATTTGTCAGATTTTCCCGAAATGCAAGGTTAAGATTTTAGCAGCGACTAACTTTGAGTGTACATATATAATTGTTATACTGAGTACTTTCTATCTGTGTTACTTATTTGAGTCTAAGAGCCATTTGTCAGATTTTCCCGAAATGCAAGGTTAAGATTTTAGCAGCGACTAACTTTGAGTGTACATATATAATTGTTATACTGAGTACTTTCTATCTGTGTTACTTATTTGAGTCTAAGAGTCATTTCTACCATAGAACTAGATATTGTCTCTCATTAAATATATATAACTGTAAACTGCTTAATTCATTTATCTATTTAGATAAAATTATATTTATATAAGATTTCATGTTATTATTTCATCTTTATTATTTTTTTTATTCCTTTGAAAAGTGACACTGGATAGTTTGTCCCTTTCTCTTCAATTATTGATCGCGATTTTACTTCAGAATTTGTTCGCAATATTAGTAGTATATGTTGAAGGGTTGTGTGACTTTTTTTGTAAACGTAAGAATTCATACAATATTGAACGATTTTGTATCATTTTTTTTAACATATGAAGTAAAAAATGTATGATTCTTACGGTTTTTATTCTTACGTTTTTGAATAAATCAAGATTTAAAAAATTTTCAAAATTGTAAGACATTTACACTCAGCCCATACATAATGAAATAAAAAAAAATAAACTTTAAAAATTCATGTCTTACATTTATGAAAATTTATTTTTATTTTGTATGAAACCGATTTTAAAAATTTATGAATAATTTATAAAAAGTTTTTATTCCTACAATTCCTATATTACCATTAATAAAAAGAATATATTTTATAAAATTTTTCGAACATGTTAAAATTTATCTGCATTTCGAAAAATTTTATTATAAATGATAATATAATTTATTAAATTAATATATAACTTATGAATTTTTACTTTTTGTATGAAATAAAATTTAGTATTAATAAAGTTATAAAATAAATTGGTGCATGTTAGATGTAAAAGTACAGTACAGTATACATTGTGCGTCGCCTGTAGCCTACAGCTACAGGCACCGACACAATGAAAAAAGTGACAGAAAACTGACACCATACGGGCGCGCATATGTACGCATATATGTGTAAAAATAAACGTTCATATGTAAACTAACCTTTATTCACTAGCAGGGGCTGATAAATCATAATCGTCGAGAAGTACGATAGGTGGTCCCACAGGTTTAATCTGTATGGAGAGGCAAACGTGACGTAAGAAGCATAACACTGGTTTCTCAGTATATTTAATAGACTCTGCTGTTGGCTTAACTGTAAGCTTATATGTAATAGGTGAATTAGATAACTGACCCTGTTGGAATGTATAATCAGTTTCGCAAGGGAATCCACATAGGTAATGACCTAAGTCATTTGACTCGATTCCAAATTGAGGGACTGATGTGGTTGTGATAGACCTCATGACATCATAGTTGAAGCCAACAGTATCGTTATTATTGTTAGTGGCATTTGCCTGCATCTCATAGAAGATTGGATCATTAGATGCTTGAGCCTCAGCGGGTATGTTACCATATGCTCCACAGTTCAATTGAATTTGTTCAAACAATGGATTTTCATAGGTAGTGTTATAATTAGGTGTTTTCTTAAATAGTGTATAAATGGTGTTCACATATAATGGAGTAAATGCTGCCGTGAATGTACAAGGAGTTCCTTCACCTTTAGCCATTGAACCATCCATAGTAATGCAGTCAATTCTTTTGATTGGGAAGTTTAGAGTCTTTGCCGAATATCTTGTCACCAAATCACTATAGATGTTAGGGTCCAAAGAGAATGAGTTACAGTATGTAATCATTTCAAAGAAGTTTGCATTCTTCTTAGTGAACTTAATAAACTTGGTACCAAATGATATCGTACTCTTATCGGCATTCCAAGTTACAGTATCAATAACTTTGATACCTTCATAGATAGGAGTGAAGTGATTAGTGATTGGAATATAGCTTGTAACATTGGCTTGCATGTTCGGTAATGGTAGAATATCCTGATAACTTAATGGTGTCCAAACCATACCAGCAATACTGAACTTAACCTTAAGTTGTAAGTTACCAGCAAACGCTGGAAGGAATCTAATGTTATTAAGTATTAGGAATCTTCTTAGGTCAATCTTGATTGGTATGTGGAACTTTAATGTAGTTGCACCACTAATTGGTTTATTGAACTCAATAATCTGTCCAGAACGAACTGTATCACATCTATTGAAAACATCTTTATGTCTAGCCTTACTAAATACATCAACTTTCTTAATAGCTTCTGTTGTAGATGCAGTAGAAGTAATGTAACCTTCTTCTCTAGCATTATCTTGTGTATAAACACTTTTACCATTAGCGATTAATTGATATGATTCAACAGCATAGAATGAATCAATGTATCCCAACCAAATTGCTGGAAGATGTGCACATGATTTGCCACCAGCATATTTAGTATCAATTGCTTTAATTGCTGTAACATTTGATCCTGTAGGAGCTGTCTCAACAGCTCTTTCTTTATATACTTCACCATCATATTTAGGAACTTTTTCATCAGCTGGTTCAGTTTCTGTTGTAATTATGCACTCACCATCGACATAACCACTAATGAACGTATTATATAAGTCAATCATGTTCTCACCAGGTGGTGATATGTTAAATGTAATATAACCGTTATCAATAGTATTTGTCGGCATAGCTGGCACTTTTGTTGGGACATATCTATGGTTAGTATCTCCAATAGGAACTGCCCCATCAACTTGATCGAAATAATATCTTACTTGTCTGATGGAATCAGCAATACTGTATGTATTGAGGTTATCGTTCAACATCTTTCTCAGCTATAAAAAATTTACAATCTTCTTATTCTTGGGATTATTCGTCTTATTTGTGGCTGAGGTTTAGGAGGTTCTGGTTCAGGCTCTGGTTCATCATCGAAGTGTATTCTTTTCTCTTCCATTGATTGAACATATTCTTGATTCTCTTTAGTTTCCTTCTCACGTTCAATTGGGTCCATGTTTGGTTCATTAACTACACTGTTACGTTCTAATATCTTTGTCATCATCTCTAACAACATTTTATTAGTATATGCTTGTTCTTCTTCTTTCTTCTCATCAACTTTAGGAGCTTCTTGAACAACAGGAGCTGGGGCAGGAGCTGGTGAATTCAATGGTGCCTTTCTCTTTCTAACTTGAACTGAACCATTCTTCATATGACAAACATAATATAATGGATGTTGTATTCCTTTAGCTTCATTCAATATGATTGATTGCTTTTCACTTGGTGAAAGTTTTGACGTCATTTCTATCCTAATAAAATTTTTTACTCCTAACAAAATGACTGAGAATACTTTCGACAGAGAAGCACTCAAGAATGAACTTCGTGAAGAAATACTTAATGAACTCAAACCAAAAGAACAAACACAAGAAGAGAAACCAGCTAAACCAAAGCGTAAACTCACAGAGAAACAATTAGCTGCATTAGCAGCTGGACGCGCAAAGAATCCACGAATGATTGCAAAGAAATTGAGAGAAGAGGAAGAAGCTAAGAAAAATAATAAGTAAGTGTTTAGAACTTTAACTTACGTTCAAAAGATGACTTCGTTGAAATAGTGAAGTCCTTATTTTTGTTGAAGCATGGTTTCGAACCAATGCACAAGTCAAAGGTTATCTCATCACCTTCATAAAGAGATTTGTACAATTCCACGATGCTATATTTTTCCCCAACTTTCTCAGGGAAGAACAAACCTTTCTTCTCGTCATAATGTACTTGTATCGCATCTGGGAACATTTGGTTTGCAGTAAGTGCAATTACGTCCTGTGTGATTCCCTTCATTCGACAGTGGAAAGCAATTTCCTTGAGGTCATTGGTTAATTCGTCGAGGTAAGTCTTCTTTCCAACGAATATAGATCTTTGTGCCTTAGACATATGTCCTGCAGTAATCTCTGCAAAGTCTGAATGAAATTGACCCAGTGCTTTTCCAATGAGTTCTCTGTTATACCTTCTCTTGTATTCTTCTGCTAACTTATCTAAGTCCTTCTCATACAAGTGTAAACTATCTGTATCCTGATAGAACAACTTCAAGCCCAAATCTTCTGCTGTGAAGAATACTTCATTCATGATTCGTTTGGACATAGAAAGGATTGAAACACCTAATGGACAATAGTTAAAGTGACGAACGATAGGTTTAAATGACTTTACACATGAAAGTTCGGAATCGGGGATGAACTCTATTGTCTGTATGTCATTATAGTTCTTAATGATATAGTCAGTGAGCTTATTGTCCTTGATGAAACGAATCTTTTTGTCAATGGGCTTTAATATCGTCTTACCATAGATACTGTTCAAAAGAAGTTTGATGATCTCTTGTATCGGATTACCTTCCTTCTTATACTTAGCACGTAATTCGAAGAGCTTCTTAACTTCATTCCTTATTGTCATGTCCCTTTTTCCATCATAATAGTATCCATCAATGACTTTGCATGAGATCTCTTGGAACTTGATCAGATCTTGAAGCGTAATGTGGTCTACGAACATCTTGCAGCATGTATTGGAACTTCTGGCAACATGTAAGTCAGGGTTGATGTCAGGATTGACGACAATCAATGGGAATGCTGAGTTCTTACCGATCGACAAGATCTCGATCTGACAGTAAAATCCTGAGATGAACTTTTCCTTTGTTGGTTCAGCTTGGTCATCATCAAAGAGATGCTCCAACAAGTATTCACTGCTCTTCATCTCTTCTGTCATAACTTTTGGAATTCCTTCTAAACAGTAAAGTCTAGCAATTGCTGATGGATACAATGATACAGCATCGAAGTCAGTGATGAGTTCTCCTTCATTGTATTGCTTCTTGTTCTCAGCTAGCATGCATCTTCCTCCTTGAATACACTTGGAAATATATTCACGAGGTTTTCCTGCAAGATCAAAGAGATTACCGTTCTTCCAATATACTCTCTTCTCAAAGAGTTTGTTTGAGATAGAACTTATTGAAACATAATCATAAGCATCTATTTCAAACTCAGTCATGAGGTCATTGCGGAACTTAAGAAAGCCATCTCGTAAAATGCGTACATCTTGACCGCAATAGAATGACGAATAAACTTCCATGTCAAAGTGTTCATCATCAATCTTGCAATCTTCAATCTTCTCAATGTTCTCATTAAAAGCTTCAATATCTTTGACATGATTCATGGCATCATCGATGTTACCAACTTTAGTTGTATTAACTAACTCTTCCGTGTAGTAATTATATGGGAAAACTTCTTTTTCACCACTAGTGAGGTGAAACATTTCAGGGAATCTTTCCAACTTAGTTGAGATGATTGCATAAGAGTCTTTGAAGCAGAGAAGTTTTCCTTTGTACTTTCCTTGTATCTGCATCGTTTGTGAACCTTTGATGATTGGAGTTCCTGTAATCTCTTCTAACTGAGACATGAGAAAAGTGACATCGTACGATAAGTTGTGGAAATAAACTAAACTCTTATCTGGTAAAGCTTCGAGGAATTTTGACGCACAGTCACTTCCCCAAATTGATGTATAACCATCATCGTCATCTTCCATGAAACAAATGTTGTATGCTTTGTGAATGTTTCCATCAGTTGATGCTTCGAAGTCAGCAAAGAAAACATGTTCTCTTGGGAACTTCATGTCTTTCTTCGTCTCTGAACTCCAATCTTTCTTCATCCTTGCGCAATAACGCTCATTGTATGTGAGGTCAATCATTTCTTCAAGGTTCTCATTATACATCGTTGTGAAGTATGTGCAAAGTTCTCCTGTTCTAATTGGTTCGAAATAATTGTTAGCAAACAAGAGTTCAATGACTTTTGCAAGTGGTGTAACTAACTTTGAGTTAATTGCATACCTTGTTTCATATCTTCTGTTAACTAACATCTTCTTCTCTAAAGTCCAATCCTTGCACAACTTACAAACATCTTCATAGTTCTTGATGAACATTGAACTTATTGGAAGCTTTTCGTTCAACATGTAGTGGTCATACATTAATAAAAGTTCTACTGTCATCTTTGGTTCTTCATCTGGTTCATAAGTATATGAATGATTTGAATACTTCTCGTTGTATTTGATGACATGGAACCTTATTCCTGTTTCTTTGGCAATAACCTTAATCTTTGACATTGGAAAATCTTTGACACGAATGATTTCCCTCATATGATTAATTGTTGCTTCGTCAACACCAGCTTGAATACAAGCGTAGATGAAACATGAATCTTTCATCATCTTCTTTGCTGTCTCTGCATTAAGTTCGTTGAAGATCTGATACCTCTCTAAGTTAATAGGTAATTTGCATGTCCATGTCCAAAGCTGACCATTACGTGACCTGTTTCTCTTCTTTGAATGGTTTTGTTTGATGATCTTGAGTGCGATCTTTTCTTGACCTGCTGCTCTCATCGTATCTAACATAACTTGTTCTTCAGCTGTGAGTTTATATGGTGTGTACGTTCCTTTTCTCAAAGCAGAAGCATCAACATCTGAATAAGCTGTATAGTCAAAGATCTCGATCTTCCTTAACGAAGGAATACTACAAAGGAAGAAGTCATAGTTTGATTCAAGGACTTTAGATGCTAATTCTTGTACTTCTGCTATTGGAGCTTCATTAAGTAACTGATGAACTAATGATCCCATTGTATTGATGTTCAAATGACGCAAAATGTTTCTCTTCTCATCAAAGTCGTAATAGAATGTCCACTTCTGTTTGAAAAGGTCTATCTGTCCAATGAACTTTGCCATAACTCTTGGAAACATCTTGTTGAAGTAATCTTTTCCTCTTGGACTGTATTGGTCAATGTTAAACATAATGAATCTTTCTCCTGCTTTAGTTATTGGGTCTAACCATTTCTCATCAGGAAGTTTTTGACCATTAATGTTCTTAACAACGTAAAAGGCATTCTGTATTTCTTTGTATGCTAATTCGCTCTCATCAATCTTTGGTGGAGGGTCTGAGTATATTGGTTGCATCTCCATTAACGCTCTATTATGAGATCTCTGATCGTGATCTAAAGCAACTGGGGAATTTGAAGCTGGAACATTCATGATACCATTGTAGTCATCATAGAAGCTCTTAGCATTCTTGAAAATATCTGCTACACTTCCTGTACCTCCTTGATTCTTAATTGCCAGAGCTAATTTATTGGTAATGTCTTTAGCTTTCTTAGGCATTTTGATCCCAAACATATCAAGCATACCTTTCTTATCTTCTGGTGAAAGGTTATTAACTAATCCTTTTATAGCATTGAGCATGTTGGTCTTTTATAACCGATAAAAAAATATACGTTATTTTTTTTAATCGTCATCGTAATCATAATCGTACGAAGATTCTGTATCATCATCACTGACATCATTGGTTTCTCTAACTTCTGGCTTATCTGGTTTAATCTCTATCACCATAAACATTGGTGACAATAATCGAACAGGCTGATCTTGGAAGTCAACTAAGGTAAACGTAACATTAGTTAGTTCCCATGGAAATGCATCTATCCATGGTGAGGATTCCTTACATATAAGTGGTTTACCAGATATCCAGAACTCATTGATGTTATAACATGTAGATCTGTACATGATCTTTCTTCGATCATCAACTTGGTCAATATTATTGAACCCAGAGATGACAGACATTGATGAACGAAGGTATAACTGATACCCGAAGTTGAGCATAGGTGGTTTTGGCATTTGTAGATAATAATTATGTACAATAGGTAGTTCTATTCCATATGCACCTAAAATAAGATTTGCTCTATGTGAAGCATCTTTTAAATAGACTTTATGTCCTTTGTCCTGTGACGTAAATATAAGTTGATTCGTAGCACTCAGTGAAACTGTTACATTATGTTGACCTTTTTTCTTGTTATAATAATCAAACTGTTTTGTTACAATCTCTTGTAGTTTTGATACAATAGTATCCATATCAAATGAAAGAGCTGACTTAAATGTACACACCTTTTCTTCTCCATCTTCGTCTAACTGTAAGACAAAATAATCTGTTTCGTCACAAACAATAAAGTTCGCCATAGTACTGACACTTTTTACTCTCATCTTTATCTTACTTGGATGCCCCATGTTAGGATCTGCTTGAAACTGTATTGTCCCGTAGTTATTAGGATCAGTCGATTGTAGATAATACATCATTTTTATATGTAGTAAAAGAATGAGTGTTGTTCCATATGCATATGAATGTTATAAGTCTAGCGTACTTCAATATAAAGAATATACTCTCAGAATTACTGATAATGCTTTAGTCATACATAAAGAAGGTGCTGATGAAGACATTACCATCGGTCCTGGTATATTACCTATCGAGCAACCAGATGGTACAATTGTTGAAACAGACTTAAATCAATACCTTCAAGCGTTACAGAATCGTGTGACAAAAGTAGAGAATAATTACTTAGATGCTCCATTCTTCACAACTGATAGAGATTATATGTTTTCATGTATGGCGAGTAATGGTTTGCAAGAAACTCGTGAGGTAAATATTAATGAAGCATTAGAGACTATAATATATCATGTTAAACGGTTATTATCGATTGACCATGGAGTTCATTTTGACCCAAGGTCTACACTGTTCAATATACCAATGATTGAAAACAGTCAATTAACATTTAAAGAAGATACATTGTATAATGCTTTAAACGCAGCATTTGCTTATATATTAGGTCATGAACAAGTACAAAATAGTGGTATTGCAATATACTTAGATAAAGTTATGTTAAAGAAACCATTGACATTCACAGAAGATGGTCCAAAAGCAACTGGTATTGTTGGTGATGGAACATTATTGACGAAAGAATACTTAGCAAGTCATGTCGGAGAATTTTTCTCCACTAATGATAGCATCAGTACAACACCAGAAGTTATTTTATTGAAGAAACCAATCACATTTGATGTTAAAGGAAAGACAAAAGCAACTGGTATAGCTGGCGATGGAGTTCTTCTGACTAAGGAATACTTGAAGAAAAATATCAATGACTTCGTTGAAATTGTCAAAGATAAAGAATCTGGTCTTAAGTTCAACCCTTTATCATTCATCTTTGCCATAGCAAACGCCGGTGCTACTGCAGCCTCATGGATATCACTCCAGAGTCAAATAAATGCTCTTTGGGCTTTTGTTGAAAGTCAAGAAGGTATAGATACTGTTCTTGACACTCTGGGTAATCTTGGTCCAAATCATAAAGGAGGTTTTGTGGATGGAATAAAAAATTTAGTTGAAAAGACTAAAACAAGTTTCCAGAAGATAACTCATATAGAAAGATTCAGAAATGAAGGTTATATGGAACTTGAGAGTTTTGATGTGACTGGACCTTTGGAACCAATTCCAATGCCACGTGATGCTAATGATGAAGAAGAGAAAGATCCTGGACCAAAAACAATCATTTCTACGTTAAGTACTTTGTACCCTGATTTTGTGACCTTAGTGAAAGTTGCTAATACATCAAGAAAGAACAATAATATTAATATGTCTGGTACTGATGACCTTACTGATTATCTTTATCTCATTCTTGCTGAATTAGCGAAGAAAGTTGAGGAGAACAAAAATAATGGAGGAAGAACTGCACTTAAGATTGCAGACAAAGCTGACAAAAGTTATGTTGACGAAGAGATACGTAAAGTTGCATCTAAAGAATATACTTTATCACAGTCTGTCATACTTAAGACAATCAAAGGTCCAGAGAAAGATATGTACCCAGGTGATGGTACAACAGTTAAAGTTAATGAAAGAGTTTCATTCCCATCTGGTATTGATGCAAAAGAAGTATATATTAATGGTGAAAACATCAATACAACATTGATTCCTTTGAAAAATAATGAGTTCACTGAACCTTTGACAGTTAAATCAATTCGTTCAAGAGAAGACAAACCTGTTATAATCAATAAAATAAGAGCAGACGACATAATATTGAACTATACCCTTGGTTCAAGTGCACCTTTAGAGAATCCAAGTACAAGCGTAAAAGATACACTAAACTCCTTAAATAACAAATGTATGAACATTGAAGATCATGTCAGAAACTTTGAAACACATGAACTACCAACAATGTTAGATAAGAAAGCTGACAAAGAACATACACATAAATCCTTCTCAACTGTTGCTATAGAAAGTATTGAAGGAACGGTTGAAGAAACTGGTGGGGATACATTATATTGTAAACCTCCTAACTTTCCACAAGGTTTAACATCGGATGACGACATAACGACGATGAGAAACATTAGATGTAAAGATGTTTATGTCATGAAGGATGAACATAATATTAAATTCACTGCTCAAGATTTATATGACAAGAAAGCAGACAAAACAGAGCTTCAAACATTAAAGACAGAAATACTTCAAACATTATATCCTATAGGCTCTATTTATACGTCAATGAACTCAACAAATCCAGAAACAGTTCTGGGTTTTGGTACATGGCAGCAGATTGTAGACAAATTCTTTTACTGTGCAAACTCTTCAAAGCAAACAGGAGGTTCGAAGAAAATTACTGAAGCAAACCTTCCACCGCACACTCATACAGGAACTACAAACACAACAGGTAGTCATTCACATTCAATAACAAAAAGAGGTTATACAAATCTTGCAGCAGGTTCGGATAGACAGGGAATGCATAGATATGATATTTCAAGTGACCCAGTAGATTCAAGCGCAGGTATTTTCTGTGGAACCACAGGAAATCATTCACACACTTTCACAACAAATCCAACAGGCTCGGGTGCAGATTATATGCCACCATTTATGACTGTATTCGCTTGGTTCAGAGCTGCTTAACTCAAGATCACGATCACAAACTGTTTCTCAGTATGAATGAGTAGCTCTATTTTTACATCATTACTGAAGTATTTCTTTTCTTCATCAATGACAGAAAGAATGTTTTCATCATCTTTTAAAGATCTTACCAAAGTTAGATCTTCATCAGAAAATCTCAAAGAAAGACTCATTTATGCACTAATAAAAATATAGCTAATTATTTTTTTATCTGAACTTTTTATCGGGTATATAAAGATGTCTGAACATCATATAAAGTTCTTTAAGATCCAACAGTTTGTAGATGAAGTGAAGAAGCAAAATAAAACAGCAAAGAGACTACTTATATGCTTACCACAAACATTATGTCAAGGAAAGTATGGTTATAGTGCAAGTCCGATCATGATCTTTGTCGATAAGCAGAAATACACAAATGAAGGTTTAGCTAATTTACTCAAGTTTGAAAAGATAGCTATAAACATTCCTGACCATTTCTCAGCGAGAATAAACCTTGACAAGACTAAAAGTTATTGTTTATATGTAGATCTCACGAAATCAACAAAGAGTAAAGACAAAGAATATAACCCAGTTGAACTTAAGACAATGGGTAAGAACTTACTCAAAGCTGCTATCAAACCTGTCGAAGAGATCGACATTGAGGATGAAGCAGAAGAAATAGATGTAGATCCTGAAGTGTTATAAACGATAAAGTTTATTTTTGGAGGAAGATGGTGTCAGACCATTTGATCTGGCATGCTTGTTCTAGGTAATTGCAGAAACCTGGAAAGATTGTTATTGGTCTGAGTTTCATACCTGGTCTCTCATCTCTCCATTGAAGCAAGTAAATTTACATGAAGAGTTCGTCTGGATTCTCAGGCTTTGGTACACACTGATCGAAGATCTGTATGACCTCTTCATGACCGTACTCCCTCTGGTCAGACATGAGTGTTCTGAAGAACTTTTGCATCTTCGGACCAGGTTTAGCATCTATGCAACGAGTGGGTCTCATTGACATTTTTGTCACTTTTATTTGGTCGAATGGAAGGATTCGAGTTCATGCCACTTGACAGCAAAGAAGGTGCAGAAGAGGTTGTTGTTGCTGCATTCTATGCGAGCTCACACGTTGACGCATTCCGAACTTACCAGGATGACCTCGAAAAAGAAGGTCGAAAGCTTGGAAAGATCCAAATGTTGCTTGAGTTCTTCCGTGGAAACCTTGCACAGAAGTATGAGAAGAAAGAATAAACAACTAATTATTACTGAGCTTAGCTCATAAATGTAAGTTTTTACTCTGATCAGATCTTAGATCTCGTCGGGACAAGCGGAAAGGATAAAGTCCATGAGCTGGACTTTTGTCTTAGTGAGCGGTACTGCGGTCATGAGTAGTTCGCGCTTGTTTGAGCCACTTGGAACGCGACCCTTCCAATTCCTCATAGATCTCAAGGCAGAGATCGTGAAGAACTCAAGGACAAAGAGTCTTTGAGACTTGGTAAGGAATCCCTCATCATCTCTTTCATCCTGGAGGGTCTTTGTGGATGCAGTGGACTTGATCTCGTCTTCCTCGATCGGATCATTCTCATAATCTTCATCACCCTTCTTCCTAAACGTCATCTGCTCTCTCTTGTAGTCGTTCCTGAGAGCATTGAGTCCAGCTTCAAGATCTTGTGAGTTCTTTGCAGGTTTATTGAAAGTTTTCTTTTCCTGCATTTGCTGTATAAGCTGGGTTTGCTGTTGCATCATCTGCATCATCATTGCCATCATATCTAGTGTTGGTGATGCTGGAGCTGGTGTTGTACCATCTTGGGACATTCGGTCGTCGGTTATGTCTTTACAAAAGACTGCTTTACAAAAGACAGCTTTACAAAAGACAGCTTTACAAAAGACAGCTTTACAAAAGACAGCTTTACAAAAGACAGCTTTACAAAAGACAGCTTTACAAAAGACAGCTTTACAAAAGACAGCTTTACAAAAGACTGCTTTACAAAAGACAGCTTTACAAAAGACGTCTTGACAAAAGACAGCTTTACAAAAGACTGCTTTACAAAAGCATTTTCTCACAAAATTGAATACTTTTGCTTTACAAAAGACGTCTTGACAAAAGATTGCTTTACAAAAGTCTGCTTTACAAAAGACGTCTTGACAAAAGATTGCTTTACAAAAGTCTGCTTTACAAAAGATTGCTTTACAAAAGTCTGCTTTACAAAAGACAGCTTTACAAAAGATTGCTTTACAAAAGCCATGACTGATCTTCATCCAATTTGTTTAATCGAACTTAATGAAGTAATTTCTGCATATCTCCTGCATGTATTTGGAAACGAGAGGATAAGACAACTCACCAAGGTTTCCAGACGCCAGATCCAAAGACTTGAATCAACTGCAGGAGTAATCCTAAGCTTTGAAGAAGGATTAACCAATAAGAAAGATGTCATTGACTCCAAGCGTGAAAGCCTTGCTGCTTTCTTACGCAAACACCCATGGGTCGATGTTGATCTCCAAACTCCTTACCAAGGACTCGTTGAAACCTTCACGACCTACAGACAGCTCCTTGACAGACCTGAGCAGAACCTTCTGGTCGAACGTGATGGCACATTAAGCCCTACAGACGAGTCAATCCAGAGAGAAGAAGCTCAAGAGTAAAAATCTGACATTTATACTTTACATGACATTTTTTTTCATGAGCGTTCACGTGAAGATCAATGATGACAAATCGACTCCATGGGAAGATATCATTGATGACATAGAGAATGACCTTGATGAAAACATGATGGGAGCTCAAACGTCAGTTAAGGTCAAACTTGGTGAAGTTCAAGAAAAGATCTCCGAGATCAATGCAAAAATATCTGCTCTTACAGAGGTTGACGTTTATTACAGAAGCTTGGAGAGAACTTTAAGCAAACTTGAACGCCAGAACCAAAGTCTCATAGTTGTGCTCCAGAAACTCAGTCTCATGCGTAAAGCATATAATGACTACCTACATGTAAGAGACTTACCTTCTTATTCTACTCCAGATCTCGACTTTTCCGATATAAGTCCAATCCTTATTGATACAACACTTACGATAGCAGGGATGCTTCCTACATATCCAGAATATGATAACTTACCTCAGCTCTTCGAGTATCTCAAGAAAAAGTTCATGATCTTATTATGCGAGACCATGAAAAGACGTCAAAATACCAGAACAGAACGAGAACAGAGCTTACTAATAGACTTATTATATAATACTAAAGAAATAAAGGAGTTTTTATTCTAACTTTGGTATTTTTGGGAAGAACTGATCTGGATCATATTTGTCAACCACAGGTTTTGGTATCAAAAGTCTCTCTGGTTCTTGGACGTCTGGTACTGGAAATGGTTCCTTTGGTTTCCTAGCTTTTGGGAGATCTAAAAATTTTCTTGGTCTCTTTCTTTTGTGTAAGTGTTGTCCATTTTTATCGACAACGAATGTGAGCTTTCCGTCGTCAAAGATGAATGTCGTCGCTTCTTCAGTTCCCTCATCAACTATTATCTTCTTGATCTTTCTCTTCTCCATTAACAGAAAAAGTGACATATATTACTTCATTATTTTTCTGAGTGTTAGGATTAATTAAACCTCTATCTATAACATGCTTTCTCATAGGAAATTTCTCCATATCTTTTTGTCAATATCTCTATAAGTTCTTCTGTATAAGATTTATCACTACTGAAGTAAATAGATGGATAATTAAGGACATCAAAGGTTTCTACAGTATCTTTAAGAGTCCATTCATCTCCATACTGTATAGAATAAGTATGGAAGTATGGAGGATCACATATAAAGAAAACATTGGGAAGATCTTTATACTCATTGAAGAGTATTCTCCAATCTTTATGAACAATAGTTAAACCTTCAAGATAGTCATCTATGTTTTCACCAAATAAGTTAGTATATCTGAGGTATAACACTTTCTTCATTAATGTGTCAAGATCATAGTATTTGTATGCTCCAGAATAGAGAAGACGTGAACATAATGTATCCCAGTCTATGTATGGAGCTTTACTTATAACTTCTCTGACGATCTCTTTCTGATCAGTAGGAATTTTCTCATCTGGCTTAACATTTATTCTCTCCTTAAGTTCCTTAAGTATTTCATTCGTGTCATGAATGTGTTTCAGTCTATCAACGTAGTTATCATAGTCGTTAGCTATGATCGTTGCTTTTGGGAACATAATATGCAACAGATGAGAGATATAGAGAGAACCACCAAAGAGGTCAACGAAGACATAATCCCCTTTGATGTCTTTGAGTATGTCGATAAGATCTTTCCTGATCTTAGACTTATTACCTATGAAAGGTAAAGGAGGTTTGGTAAAAATCATTTATATGGTAATAAAAATAAGTGTTTACTTGAGACAATAACCTCTGTTGAGTTTGTAGAACAAGATCAGAAGTACGATCAAGTTCAAAACAACACAAATGGCTAGGATTGCGTTACCAACAATCTTTGTCTTTTCCCAGCAAGACTTCTTCTTTGGTTCATGTGCTGCTTCGACATCACTGTATGGCTCGGACATTAACTTAAAAAGTGTCATGACCACTTCATTTTTGATGAAGTCAACAGCTTATGTCCACTTCCTCCCACAAGCACTTGAGGGACAAGAGAAGGTCATCATTGACTACCTTCAAGCCACTGAGAAGCTCCAAAAGCTTCAAGATCTCCGCGAAGAGTTCAAGTCCCGCTTGAAACAGGAGAACTTACTGCAGGAGTACATGCTCATTTTGTACCCATTACTAGATGGCTCCCATTTACCATCAGAGTACACTGCAGCTCTTGATGCACTCAAAGATCTTCGCGAACACCGTCCGATCGGTAAAGAAGCCTTCGAGCTCACCATTGAGCAAGCCATCCTCGCCAAGGACAATGCAAAGAAGCGGATGCTCGAAGCTCTTGATAAGATCAAGGAGTACGTCGAAACGTTCTAAAATAATTACTTGAGTAAACAATAAGTTTTATTGAGTAAGTCTTGAAACATTTGTGCTTTTGTTCTTGTTTGAACAACCATATTTAACATTAGATAAAAAATTTTTTGGTTAAACAATAACATACTTAAGACATAAATTATACCTACTTATTAACTCAGTATATTGTGCATTATATGCATACTTAAACTCTTGAGCAATATTGTTCTCATCAATGATTCTGATCTGAGCTATTTTTGAGAAAGGTGGTGGAATACCACAACATGTGATGTCTGGGTCCAGTAGGTCTATTTCACACTTGAACCCAGTCATTCTGTGAACAACTTCTTCCAAGTCTGGCTTAGGTAGTAAGATCTGATCTTTGCTCACTAAGTTAGAAAAGAGCTCTTTGTCTTGGTCTAGAAGTATCTTCTGGTATATACTAAGTAAATACTCTTCTACACCAATCCTCGATGAAGTCTCCACAGATCTCGATGAGGTCAGGTTGGAAGTTAATGGACTTAAAGGAGGAGGATACATTGGTGCTTCTGAGTTCGTAGTTGTTTCCTCTTTTTTTATCTCTGTTGGAGCATCACTTACTGTACCAGATGGATAGTTCTTTATCACAATGTTATTAGTTGTTCTTGAATCAACATTGCTTGTTGGTTCAATTGGAAGATTAGCTGCACCATAAAGAATTGACTTCGATCTCATTTGTTATGAGTAAAAATTGTTTTATTCTCATATAAATGACGAACATTAACCCAGAGAACAACACAGAATATACTGCAACAGGAGTTGTTTACAATGATCTAGATCAGATCGTCCAACTCAAAGCCCCAAGAGGAAGGAATTTAATAAGACAACCTCCACCAAAGATATATGTTGATGATGGTAGTAATGGGTTCAACTTAGTGTATCATTACTCATATCCTCAATATGCAAAAATTGGGTCTACCCCAAACGTGACAAACCATTATATGAACCTTTATGATGAAGCAAGGTTTCATGCACCAACGAAGAAAGAACCTGATGCATCAAGATTACATGAATTCGCAGACCATGATGGTTATAGCGATTACTCAATGCCTGTAAGACTTTAACGTTAATAAAAAAATGACTGTTGGTAAACAAGAAAAAACTTTAATACAAGAGGATTTGATGCTACCAATATATTCAACTGATATGGGAGCTTATCAATTCGATACATTTGAGAATCCTGGTGGAACACCACCATATTTTCTTTTGTTCATCAATGTAAACAGTAGAAAAGGTTATGCGTTCCCAATGAGTGAAAAGAACTCAAACAATGTTCTAAGTGCAATGCAGAAGTTCATTTCACAAGCTACAGGTGAAATGAAGCCTACAATACTTACTAGTGATGAAGACCCAGCTTATACGACACAAAATGTTCGAGATCTGTTGGTCAGTCATAACATTGAGCACATGACGACACAGAAATACAATCATAACATACTAGGTATTATTAATAGGTTCTGTAGAACTATTAGAACTATGTTACATATGAAGTTAAACCTCAAAGAAGGTGATAAAACACCACCTTTCACTGCAGATACAATGAGACAAATTATTAATGACTACAACACTGAATATCATTCAAGCACACAACAAAAGCCTGATGATTTCACAGAAAAGGATAATGAGGAATATATAAAGAAGCAAAGATTGAAAGAAGAGTATGTCAGAAAAAATAACCTTTATAACTTAAGACCTGGTCAAAAAGTTCAAGTCATAGTTGAACCAAGAACATGGGGTAAAGGTAACCAACAAAGAAGACATCTTGATCCTTCTTATTATACAGTTGATTCAGTTGATACAAGTGCATACTTGTTAAGAGCAAAAGATGGAAGTGTTGCAAGATATCCACGTTATCAGATATGGACAAAAATAGAGCATGGATTAAAGCAAGGAGAAACTTTAGATCAAGGAAGACACGGTGCTGTTAAAAGTATTGATGGTCATGAACTTGTCGGTAATGATGTAAAGTATGATGTTACGTTTGAGAACGAAAATACAGGAAAAGTGACAGGTAGAGGTATGCGTGAAGGTAATCCAAACAGGTTGTCACAAATGGAAGTACAGTATTGGAGGAAAAATATTAATGAAGGTCATGTTAAAGATATGCCTAGTTTTCTTGAGAAGTATCGTGGGTTTCGAGTTTAGCTTGTAAGTCCTTTATTTTTGTTTCATACAATGAGATCTTCCTTCTGATCTGTTCATCATTGAGAGGTTGCTTGACTTTACGGAACTGTACACGTCCGTCTTTCATTGTATGTACAGAATATCCATCAGGAACCTTACCATCTTTTATATATTCAGTTAACCACTTTTGTTTAGTTGATGCTTTAATGACTTGACTCATTTCTTACTGGATAAATTTTTATGTTTTTTATCTTTTGACGATTTTTTCTTATCCTTATCTTTCTTCTTGTCCTTGTCCTTCTTTGATTTATCCTTCTTCTTGTCCTTGTCCTTCTTTGATTTATCCTTCTTCTTGTCCTTGTCCTTCTTGGACTTCTCTGCTGCAGGTGGTGTTGGATTCTGTTTGACTTTAGCACTTGGGTCAGGACCTTGTCTTTGAGACTTAGATATAGATTGTTTAGGAGCTGCTGCTTGTTTAGTTGCTTCAGCTTGTTGTTTAGCTAATTCAGCAGCTTGTTTATCATTCTCTTCTATTTCCTTTGCACCAGTTGCGACTTCATTCTTGAACTTTTGGAGATTCTCAGCAGCATCCATTACCTTATTCGCTCCTTTAAACAATCCATAAAATTTCTGCCATGGTGATACTGAAGGTATATTTCCACCAATTGCTGGAGGAACTGATGCTTCAGGAGTTGGAGATGGTGTTTTGTCTGAATTGAGATGCTTTTCTGCTTCAAGAACTTGTGTAGTATTTTTCTCCAGGTATGCTTTTGCAACCTCCTTAACTTCTGGACGTTCATTATTTACATCCTGTCTTGGTGTTGATGTTTCAGTAGCGTTTTCCTGAGTTACATTAACAACAGGTTGCTCAACTGCTGAAACATTAGCTGCTTCAGTAATGTTATGAGTAGTTGAAACATTTCCTGATATACCTTCTCCTGTTGGAACTCTTGGAGCAATTGTTGTGATGTTCGCCATTGCAGGAGTTGGAGTAGGAGTGTCATCAATCTTTCTGTCAGCTTTCGTCGTTTGCGTTGTAGTATTTGTTGTTTCATTACCATATTTTGATCTTAGTCTGGTAAGCTCTAACTTCATATGTTCTTCAGGATATGCATACTTATTATATTCACCCTTAATATTCTTTTTCCATTCATCGTATTTATCTTCTGCTGATTTCTTAATTGATGCTAGTCCGTTTACAGCCAATTCATCAGTACCGTTATCAGTAGTCTGGTTATATAAAAGATTAGCAGCTGATCTAATTGTGTAATCCGTAAGATTACCAAAACGCTCTATTGTACCTAATGTTGTGTTCTTCAGTTCCTTTCCAATTCCTTGTGCAGCATCTTTGACTAAATCAGCACCCCATGCACCAAATTGTCTCACAGGAGCCGCTATTGATGGTGAAGGAGATGGAGATGGCGATGGAGTTGGTGATGGTGAAGGAGATGGAGTTGGCGATGGTGTTGCTGCTTTCGCCTTTCTATCAGCTTCTTCCTTAGCCTTTCTATCTGCTTCTTCTTTCGCCTTTCTATCTGCTTCTTCCTTAGCCTTACGAGCTTTTTCTTTCTTCTTAAGCTCCTCTAGTTCTTTACGTTCAGCTTCTTCTTTCGCCTTTCGTTCAGCTTCTTCCTTAGCCTTACGAGC
Source organism: Trichomonas vaginalis G3 (assembly GCF_026262505.1). Classification (NCBI taxonomy): domain Eukaryota; phylum Parabasalia; order Trichomonadida; family Trichomonadidae; genus Trichomonas; species Trichomonas vaginalis. The sequence continues at coordinate 6,625,767 of NC_067208.1, forward strand.
TTTTTCTTTCTTCTTAAGCTCCTCTAGTTCTTTACGTTCAGCTTCTTCTTTCGCCTTTCGTTCAGCTTCTTCCTTAGCCTTACGAGCTTTTTCTTTCTTCTTAAGCTCCTCTAGTTCTTTACGTTCAGCTTCTTCTTTCGCCTTTCGTTCAGCTTCTTCCTTAGCCTTACGAGCTTTTTCTTTCTTCTTAAGCTCCTCTAGTTCTTTACGTTCAGCTTCTTCTTTCGCCTTTCGTTCAGCTTCTTCCTTAGCCTTACGAGCTTTTTCTTCATAATATTTTGTATACTTATCATCAGCCCAATTACCAAGTGATTTGGCACCTGTTAGTATTCCATTTGCGGTTGATGTTGCTGTTCTTCCGAGCCATCCCCCTACCGCTGAAGCACCATTGCCAATAGCACTACCAGCATTTAAAATTCCACGACCAATCCATATCCCTGGTTTTGCCTTTGTATTAAGAGTAAGAAATTCTTCCTTCCTATCTTCAGGTGTAGGATTTGTAACAGTTCTTACAGTATCAACAACAGTGTCAACACTGGTTCCAATAGCACTACCAACAGCTGTTGCACCAGTTAGAATACCATGGGTAACTAAATCAGTAGCTCTTGAGACAACATTATCACTCGAGGCTTTCTCTGCTGGATAGTTTGATCCTTTGTAAGTTCCTGGACCACCTCTATTTGAAGCTTCTCCTTCAACTATTTTCTTCTCTTCTTGTGCTTGTTCTCTGGCAACACTCAATGCACGTTCTTGTCTTTGAATGTTGTCTTTCTTTAACATGTAACCACCAAGTGTCTGTGGTGGTGTGTTTTTATCTAGTGCAGCATCAATTGCAGCCTTTTCTTTTCGCTTTTCTTCGTCTAACCAATTTTGAATAGATTCTGCATCAGTTGGTTCAGCTGGAGTTGGAGACGGTGTTGGAGCTTTAGTTGGTGTTGGAGACGGTGTCGGAGCTTTAGTCGGAGTTGGAGATGGAGTAGGTGCTTTTGTAGGTGTCGGTGATGGAGTTGGAGATGGAGTTGGAGGTACTGTTGGTTCTGGAGTTGGTTCAACAGTCGGTGAAGGTGTTGGCGCCTTTGTGATTCTTGGAGTTGGCTCTGGTGTTCTAATAGGGGAAGCAGTTGGTGTATTAGCTCTTTTAAGAACCTGTGATCTTTCCGCTTGATTTGAATCAGATACTGGGTTAGTTGTACTAGGATGTGATACAGGAGTTATTTTTGGTGTAGGTGTTGGTTTATTTAATGTTATACCATGACTACTCGACATTGGTGGAGGACCTGCGTGAGCAGTTGGTGTCAGAGTTGGCGTTGGAGCTACTGTAGGAGTTGGCGTTGGAGCTACTGTTGGTTCAGGAGTGGGAGTTGGTGTTGGAGCTACTGTAGGAGTAGGTGTAGGAGTTGGTGTTGGAGTCGACATTTGTTTTAACCTCTCATTATACCAATTCTCCAAATAATAAGCCTCACCCATTAAGTTACTCTGTCTTTGTTTTATAGAAAATTCACCTAACAGTAATTCATCATGAATCATTTTCTGCAGCTTTGTCGTGTTTTCTACTTCCTTTATTAGAACGCTCGATGTATTCGCCAATCCTCTATATTCCTTAATCATCTTATCTAGTTTGTTCATATTTGGTACTTCCTTTTTCTTCTCAGCGTTAATCTCATTAGATCGTTTCTCCAATTCTTCAACTACTTTGTAAAGCTTATTTATCTTGACATGTGATTCCTTTACTTCTCCAGTCCTTGGATCCTTAGGTTCCTTGTATTTAGCTAATTTCGTCTCTATATATCTTCGTTTAGCGTCATATCCAGGATCACTGGTTCGTAAAGGATGCGAAGGTGGACGAAAATAAGGTATGTAGAAATCTGGATCATCATTAATAGAAGAACGTGCTTTAAAGTTACGAACCGCGTCTGTAAAAGGGTCTCTACCACGTGCTGTATATGTTGATGTAATCAAAAAGCCTTCTCTTCTCATTGGGAAATTAATACGACCTTTTTGAACATATTCTTTCTCAAAGTATTGCCTAGCATTGTAATCAAAAGCAAGATCATTATATATATCGCGCAAAAAATCAAATGTATGCTGCTTGAACTTTTGATCGCTAATTATGGTACGAATTATCGGACGTTCATTCTCCCATTTCTTAACTCGTTCATCAATGAGTTTCCTCTCTTGTTCACTCATTTAAACCTCATAAAAATATATTATCTGCGTATAGTGCCACTAATAGCATTAATCCATGGCATGTCTGATAGTACACGTACTGACTGAACTAATGGCTTATGATTGTTCCAAATAGCTCCTCCAATGTATGCGTTATACTTATTGTTGTCAATAGTTTGTTGAGGTTGAACTATAGGTGTTTCAACAGGCTTGTCTCTACTGAAGTCACCACCAAGAGCTTTATTGAATGCTTTAAGATTCTTCGTTAATGCATTATCTTCACCTAATGTAGTTTTTGCAATTCTTTCACCAAGACTACCGATAACACCACCGACTTGACCAACTTGAGGGAAAAGTTTGTTAGCAATGTTAAATCCAGCACCTATTACAAGACCAGGATTTTTTTTCACCATACCCCATCCAGCTTTAACATAATCGCCAAAACCCATTTATTTCTTCTTAAAATAATGTCATCTTTTGTTGCTTAACTTCTTTAAAGTCCGTCTTTCCTGCAACTATATGAACTTCCATATATGAACGAGGTGTTGGTAGCTCTTTGTATTTGTTCCATAACTCTTCCCAATCTTCTGTTGCTCCTGACTGTTCAATCATTGACTGAAAGTCTCTCATAGAATAACCTTGAAAGATAACGAAGTCAGTGCATAGTCTCTTAATGTTTAAACATATATGTCTCCATGTTTGACACATGATGACAACAGTATAGTTATAATGTCTGACCTTAGTGATGAAGTTCGCTAATGGTGAACGTGGGTCATTCAATAAGTCATGACCACCATAATCGTCTAACACTAATAGAGAATTACTGGGATACTTTGTGAAAGGATATTTGTTCAACTTCTTTACAACATATATTGCAATCTTCTTATACTCAAACTTTCCATCAGGTTTCCTTAGTTGATGCTTTGTTAAGATGTGTTCCATCTCCTCTGAAATTTTTTCGAACTTACTTTGAACGAACTCAACAATAGCGTAATACTTTGCTTTCATCTTAACGTTCTTCATTAAATAAGGCATAAGTTCTTTATCATCCTTTTTCAGTACTGGTGCTTTAACTTGACTCATAAATGTCTTCGCTGTTTTATCCATTGTTCCTGATGTTGCTGAGATAACTATTGAGTCATAATATGGAGTATTAGTGAAGCGGTCTGTTATCATTATATGACGAATAACACCATATGTCTTACCTGAACCCATCTTACCGCAGTAGAAATAAACACCATTAGTACAAAATGGATAATCATCAGAAAATGGCATAATGAGTGCATTGTTTAGTTCTTTACTATTCTTACGTGCTCCATCATGAAGAATCTTATCTACTTGATTAATAACTTTCTCCATCTTTTAGTTACATATAAAATGTCTAAATATGATGGATTATACTATGAACATGTTATGAATGATGGCACGATAAGTGGTAATACAGTCTCATATAAATTACCGAGAGACTTCATTGAATATCCTGCGTCAAAAGCTCTTGAGATAAGAAAGATAAGGAGTATATAAGAATTTCCGAAAAAGTGACACCCAAAAAAGTGACACTTTCAATAGGGAGTAACACTTAAAAAGTGACAATTTAAAATTCACAATAAATAAAAATAATAAATTTTTTAGTCTATTAAATTATTCTTTTCTTTGAAATCCTCTAAAAATTCTTCGAAATGTTCTAAAATATAATCTGGATAATTATAACAAAATTCATTAATTTCTAACATATACGTATCTAACAATTCATTTGGAATTTCAAACGATCTTAAATATGTAATTGAATTTTGTATCTTCTCATTTATTTGAGAAAGTTTTTCTTCAGCATTTTCCAATAAAAATCTTAATGGATTCAAATTGGCTTCTTGATTCTGAACAAAATTTAATACTTGGTATAAACGTGATTGAACTTCTCTTTTCAATTTTGTTTTATAATCTGTCAATCGAGGCTCGCGAATTCTAATTGAAGGAATAAAACCTGTTTGAAGTAAATCGTTTTTAATACGATAAAAGTAATTGGGTGCAACTTCTTCTAAAAGATTTTTGACAAAAACATCAATTCTTTGATTTTTAACGCAGCCAAAATCGTGATATTTTATCTTTTTAAATAAAGATTCAGAAACGTTATTCACAACGGTTAATTCATTTGGTCTGGCAGCGGCTATCCACATCATAGCCAACAATTCCTTATACAAAATTCAAAAACTTGGGTGCAATCAGTTCTGATTGCACCCAAGTTTTTGAACTTTCTTGAGGGAATTAAAGGGTGAGAGATTTATAGTCTATCTATATATCTCCCACCCTCTAATTCCCTCCCTGACAGCGGGAAATTTTGTCTGAATGTTAAACTATTCAGACAAAGTTTTCCACTGTTTGCGAAGGAATTGTTGGCTATGATGTACTGATTCATGATCAGTACATCATAGCCAACAATTCCTTATATAAAGTTCAAAAACTTGGGTGCAATCAGTTCTGATTGCACCCAAGTTTTTGAACTTTCTTGAGGGAATGGAAGAGTAAGAGGTATACATTATGAATATATACCTCTTACCCTTCCATTCCCTCTCTGACAGCGGAAAACTTTGTCTGAATGTTAAACTATTCAGACAAAGTTTCCCGCTGTTAGCGAAAGAATTGTTCCATCTGGTGCATAGAGTGTGAATCTATGCACCAAATGGAGCAAGTCCCTCGCGAAATTGCCAAAACTTGCGTCGCATTTCAAAGATTGCGACACAAATTTTGGCGATTTCTAGTAGAGATGGAGTATTTTGAGTCACTGACCTATATGCAGTGGCTCAAAGGGCTCCATCTCTACTTTGAAGCAAGGAAACTTTCCTCGAAATTTTGATAATTTGAAGAAAGTTTTCAAGCAATTAACAAAGGATACTCGCTATGAGGTAAAAATTCTAGATTTTCACCTCATAGCGAGAGCTTCCCTTTCATTGCTTGAAAACTTTCCCCAGCTTCAAAATTGGGGAAAGGGCTGTAAAGTCGACTCCGATATCAGCAGGTACCAGAGTATTTAAAAGAGAAGCCCTCGTACGAGTTTCTATGAAGACCTTCTCATTCAAGAAGATCTTAATAGAAAATCGTACGAGGGCATTGGAAACTCGCGTCTGGTACATGTTGGTACCAGAGTGTTTGAGATTTGAAGACTCTGGTACTAACATGTACCAGAATTTATGATGAATTTAAGATGGACCATTATAAAATGGTAGCGGTTTGTTTCAAAAAATTTTAGATGAGATTTGCATAGATATAGATTATATGATTTATACATATGAAAAATAATATATAAAAATATAATTTTGAGATAATTATGTAAATAATATTTTAAATATTTGAATTTGAGGTATAATTTTATAGTAAAATATATTATAAAGAGTATTTATATAAATATTGTAAAATAATATAAGTAATAAAAATTGAGACCCCCTCCCTGTTTTTGATGTTTTGTCACTTTTTCGGTAATTCTTATTGTTTCTGGTAATACAGTCTCATATAAATTACCGAGAGACTTCATTGAATATCCTGCGTCAAAAGCTCTTGAGATAAGAAAGATAAGTCTTGAGCATCCAGACTTTGAGTTTCTTGCTATTCCATTAGAAATGACAGATTCATCAAAATCAGTGAAAAAAAGGTTTGACATGAGATATTACATAAAACCCAACATGACTACACAGGAGTTGAATGAAGGTCTTATGGAAAAAATGACTGAGGCAAGTAGAGAATTTGTTGATTGTTACTATGATTCAAATGAAAATAAATTGAATGTATTAAGAAAAGGTACATCACCAATCATAACATTACCTTCATACAGTAGTATAGAAAAAAATGCCTTGAATTATAAATATGACATGTCCCTAGGAGATGTGTTGGATTTCATCACTGCGTTATTAGAAACCACTGAAACAGACACAACATCAAGAAAACCAGAGCTTGTTTGGGAAGATGACCATGGTAGAACATTCACGCAAAAAGTAATTCCATCGAAAGCAAAATTTTTAGACTTATGGGAAAAAAAATATATCTCGCGAATGCATGTATATTATAGTTTTACCATAGCAGATTTCACTGACGAAAATGATAAAGATAAAAAAACATATAAGTACTTTGATGAGCTTTTCATAACTATAGCGAATATCAGGTTTATCCTTGAGCGAAAGGGCAAACCAACATATAAATTTGTCGGTTATCAGATAAGAATAAATCCTCTCCTTGAGCCTTTAGTAACGTTGAGTAATATTGCTCATGATAACAAACAATTTATATGTAATGTGAATGAACAGCTTGTGCCACCAAAATTTTATGATATCACTGGTTATAAAGATGCACTCGTGTTTGAGTTTTATAAGCGCTTTTCATTCAAAAGAGTTGAAGAATCAACTGATGGTCAAAAAAAGGAATATTATGTAAAAGAACCATATGAAATTCCTAAAGACTCTAATATAATGGTTGAACTTATATTAGAGTCTGGTACTCAATCTCAACATAAATAGTTTACGTGACAGAATTTTTTTGACACGTAAAGTTTACATTTTAATGGAAGCGAACAACAAAGCTCCTGCTAAGACTCTTGCCATCCAGAAGCCAGAGGTGACTGAAGAACAGTCCTCTGGCGACGAGGAAATATTGATGGGTGGCGAGAGTCCGAAGACCGAGATCAAGATCCCAGATCTCGATCACAAGCAAACGGCAAAGAAAACGGGTCCACGAGCTACTCCTCGAGAGCTACGTTTAATCAAGACCAGCCACAAGTATTTGAAGCAGCTGGAGGAGTCAAACGTAGCTCTCGAGGAACTAAAGCTCAAGCTGGCTGAAAAAGTAGAGGAAGCGAAAGGTAAAGAGCTCTACATCAGCCAGCTTGAGTATAAAGTTGACTCTTATGCCAACGAGATCTGCGATCTTCGATCTCGTCTCAACCGTGTGGGACATGAGTCAGACAGCTGGCATGAAAGGTTCCTTAAGGCTGACACATCCTACCATGAATTAAAGCGCGCCATAAGGAACTTAGCCACTGGCTTCTGATCCCTCCTCTAAACCACGAATAAACACCTAATTTTACTACTATAACTCTTATTTTTACTCATATTACTCACATATATCCTCATATAACTTATAGTTCATTGTCACTCAGATCACGATCTTTGTGATCACGATCAACTTAGGAAAAGAGAAAAAGTATAAAAGTTAGTATAATTAATTGTTTAGTCTTAAGTAAGCTTATTGTTCATCAAGGAGTTGATGTAAGCGTTTCTTTGCCTCCGTGATCTGCTTCTTTTATAAGCTTACAGTTAAGCCAACAGCAGAGTCTATTAAATATACTGAGAAACCAGTGTTATGCTTCTTACGTCACGTTTGCCTCTCCATACAGATTAAACCTGTGGGACCACCTATCGTACTTCTCGACGATTATGATTTATCAGCCCCTGCTAGTGAATAAAGGTTAGTTTACATATGAACGTTTATTTTTACACATATATGCGTACATATGCGCGCCCGTATGGTGTCAGTTTTCTGTCACTTTTTCATTGTGTCGGTGCCTGTAGCTGTAGGCTACAGGCGACGCACAATGTATACTGTACTTGTGCGAATGCATTAAATGAGAGCAAAAAGAGATTGATGCTGTTAAAACTAGGTGTTAATTTGCAATTATTTCGCATCACAAGAACTACCCAGTAAATTCGGCTATCTTTCTTTGCAATTATTTTCCATTATACATATAATATAATGGTTAGGGTTTGAAGAAAAGTTACTAGAGAATTATTGACTTTTGAAATAATGCAGAATTTTACTTGAAGAAATCATTAATTTATGAGTTCCAAATTGCTAAGCATGACGAAGGATCATTAAAATTGCTACAATTAAATACACTTATTGCAGAATTAAGATTTTTGAAATTAAAAGTTTGAAATATTGCCTTTTTGAATAAAAATTTAAATTTTATTATATAATCATGATAATATCTTATAGAAATTAAAAGAAAATATTTTAAACCATTCAAATATTTTGAATGTCTTATCAATTGAAAATATTAAAAGATAGCTTGATTTTATCATCATTAGTTGTTATCAAAGTTTTCTTCTTTTGATGAACAACAGTAAATGATTTGTTAATTACTTGTCTTCCTTTTTCGCAGCAAAATCGAAAGTTATGATGATAATCTTGGTGTCAATTTTGAAACTCTCTGATTTACAAGTAAGCATTCCTTTGGAAAAGCAGTCCTATTCTGTTTTCAAGATATTTTAAAGCCTCCATTTCATACAATGCGCAGATCTATTCGAAATTGCAAGAACTCTCAAGAAAAATGCAGCAGCAAAGAAGATTCCATAGTTTCTAGCATCAAAAATTTACAACCTTAATACAACAGTTAAAGAGAAGCTCGAAAAGAAAATATTTAACCATAAAGCTGGAAACCATTCGATATCTACTATTGGATCTAATAAAAAGTTAATTATAACATATTTAACATGCTATTTGTTGACTTTGTTCCATTATATTACCATATATATCTTTTTGAAATCTAAAATATTTTTACGATTTTAACCATGTGTTGTTGAAACCATATATTAATCTTAGCTAAAGTATAGTTTATGAGTCTGTCACCATCTAACGTATGAATTTTCAAAAATGTCAAATATGTTCATTTTTTCTGTAGATTCAGCCATAATTTCACGCTGTTATACTATTCAACTATTATTTAATATTTTTATCGATTTAAATATATGATGAGATGCTTAGTTCTCCTGGAAATCGATTTTTAATCGCAATTTTAACTTTCCAAAAATAATTCAAAAATAAAAATCCCTCTCAATTTTCTAAGTTTTATAACTCGCCAAATCTCTAGCCAAATTTTTTTTGGCCCGTATAAATATTGTTAGGCACTATATAGGGATGCTATTTATCCTATTTTCATCCCATTTTACTGTTATCGCCTAGTGAATGTACCTTTGAATATAACAAAATTTTGTATAGCATTTTTTTTTGTAAAAATATGTTTTCATTTTGACTCGAGTTTGAATCCAAAATAAAATATTAGAATCAATACTCAATCCTGAAATTTTCTTCTTAATCAGTAAAATATTTGTTTAAATTTGCTATTTTTTGATTCGTCAATAAATTAAATGCTTTCTTTAGAGACTGGGATTATATTTTGATACTATTTTCATTGAAGTAATTCTGCAAATCTACAATAAATATTGAAATTTCGATTATTACTTAGTCAAAACAGATGCATGACATTGATTCCAAATATGTTTTAAAATTTTTCAGATAAACTAGTCAAGCATAAACTTTGAATTTCGCATAACAGATGAAATAACCAATATTTTATAATAAAAATCAAACTAATAAGTATTTCTTTTATATTATGGTGGTGAATCAAATATCTTTTGTCTTAACTTCGTTTGCTGAGCTGCTGGCATGAAGTAAAAGCTTGTTCTACTTGTTCCCAGCACATTCTGGAAGTCATCATCGCTTAAGTAAACCTCAGGATACAGTAGTTGCGGGGCTTTCTTTGAAATTTGCGCGTGAGGAATATTAGGCACTTTATACTGCGATATTGCAGTGAATGTAACTTTGCATGATGCCGCAATTGCTGCACCCATTGCAAGTCTTTTGGCACTGATCCTATTTGCTGGGAGTTCCATTAACGATGATCCCGAAACTATCTTCTCAACGATTTCTCTTCTATCGATAGAAAATGCATATTCACCGAGAACTTTTCCGACAAATACGTGAACATTTGGCGTCTTGAAATCTGATTTCGGTTCGTATTCTTGGATCAAATCTATTGTATCCTGTCCAACAACTGTGTTCGAGAGACCTTTGATGAGATTACAGATCTTCTCTTTTCCAGGAATGTTTGGAACATGTTGAATGTTCTTTTTCACGGGTGAATCTAGGACAAGGACTTCATCAAAGTCGTTTGGAATGACGCAACTTTGGTTTGAAAAGTAAAAAACTTTCCAATTCAGACTTTCGAGGGTTGTAATGAAATCTTGTGTACGTTGGAACATGGAAAGTGATGCAATGAGTGTTCCAAGAAGGATTGGTGATGGTGTTGGCAAGATCGATTCTATTAAACGCTTAACGATATTTGACGATGAAATGTAAGCGTTCGCGTAAGGAGAAGAAGCAAAGTATCCGATTGCCAGTATTGCTGAGCGTATTTCTACGATATCCTCTGATAAAATTTGGTTAAAAACTTTCTCAATAAATCCGGAAATTGCTCCGCAACCTTTTCTTGTTTGCGCAAGCTCACCAAAAAGATGTACAGGATATGTATATTCTTTGCCAGAAAAGGCAAAGTCGTACGCTGCATCATAACTTTCAACAAATGATTTCCCTTCTCCGATCCACCATTCTATCTCTTCTTCGAGATTGAGGTACTTTAGAGCATTTTCATGTGACAAAATGTATGGGTAAAGTGATCTGAAACGCTTAGAAAAGATCGGATGTAATCCTTCCGTATTTGCACAGAAAGAAAGCGCAGTTTTGTCCGCGGAAACGATATCACATATGAAATGAATAACGTCTGCAAGTTTATCTTCTTGACCAAGCTGATTTAATGTAAAAGCATATGGAATAATTAGTTTTTGGAAGACATTGGTTGCATAATCCTCAGTCTGTTCACGCTTCTTTTTGAGAATATTGAGCGCGATTTGATGAAATTGACGTGAAGCTTTCAGAAGAATATTCGAAAAAACAGGAATTGTAAGACTTGCTTCATCGGTAAATGTTATCTTACTGCAGAACATTTCGAAATTGTATTGATGTGAGAGATCGTTCCCGAATGCAAGAATTTCATCAAGATATCCGGATCGACTTAAAATTCCAACTCCGCTCTTATTAGAGAGTAAGAAAGCGAACATATCTATGATGCTCCATATTGGAGAAATGAATTCGATGGCCTTTGGCGAGGCGACTTTCAATAATGCCGCTCGAATGATCCTTGTGAACGTTTTGTCTTGGTCAAGGATATCTGTTCCCCATTGGAACTTGATGAGGTACCGAATGAGAGACATCATAACTGGAGCAACGGTTAAAACTTTCTGATGAGTTAATGTGAGGAAGTTTGATCCGAAATACTCCAAAATATTGGTATAAAACTGTTTGGGAACATTCAGTGTCTCGTTTGAGGAATAAGGGATAACATAAGTAAGGAAATTCTTAATCAATTGCCAGTCCCAGACATTTGGATTCTGAGAAACAACAACGGGGACAATAGAAGCAATATCCTCTGCAAATGTGGTCGAGTTCGAGTAATCATAAGCTCTTGCAATCGCAAATTTGCCATTCGTTGCGAAATCATTTTTCAAAATCATTCTTAGATTGTTTCCTAAGCGTTTCACATCATTATGTGTTTGTGTGTATAGATGGATAATGTTTGGAAGTTCTGAATTTTGAATTATGTAAATTAATGTTCCACAAAAACCGGAAATGAGGGATGGAGCTTGGATACATGGTTTAATTAGACTAGATATAATACTAGAAACACGTGGAGGTGAGTGTTCAAAGCATTGTATCAATTCTTTAATTCCTTTGTTTCTAATTCCGAAAATTAATAAGCCAGGCCATGTACGGAGGATCGCTAATAGTGAATCAGCAGCATGGGGAGGGAAGTTATTGTCAACGATGTAGGCATATGGTGTAATTAAAGCTCTTAATGTATTTGGATCGGAAATCACTGAAAATCTGTTCTCTAGACCGTAAGTTATAAGACTACATACTGCTGGGGATTGTTTTTCCTGAATGTAGTTGATAATCAATGGAAAAATTTCTGGAAATGTGTCAGTCATGTCTATTGAGAGAATTGCATCGCAAAGGTAAGCAATCGCAAGCGACTCATAGAACTTATCCGGTTGCTGCACCAAAGAAATGATAGCTGTTAATACCGTACGCGGTATAAGATTATGATAATTTAGTAAGTAATATATGTATGAAAATGCTGCTGCTTTCTCTGTATCAACTTTTGGTGGAGGATCAGGCCTTGGTCGTGCAATTGATTCTGCAATAATTATGTCAACGTGATATTTTTCAACAATTAAGTCAGATCGAGACATTTCTATTGATAAAAATATTTTTAATACGTCTGCTTTAATTGCAAGAGAGTTTAAGCTGTAAAAATTGTGCAATAATGCTGCTACATAATCTAATTCGCCTTCAGGAAGTGAAAAATTTTCAGAATCTTCGACAAGTGCCGTAAGTACATCTGATAGATCTGCCGCAGGAAGTTTGAGGTCATACGCTGACCGCAGAATGGCGGGAAGATCTAATTCCATAAATTTATTTTTTTATTTTTCAAATGTAATAAAAAATAAAGTGGATTGATTTACAAAATTCACCATTTATAACATTAATTCGTTTTCAGCAGATTTTAGCTTAGAATGTTTGGAATCTATGAAATCAATTGTCCTGATTGATTAAGAGCGAAATATTTCAGAATTCATATCGATATCTCAAAATTTTTATTCAATTTATCAACTCCAATGTTCTCATTCACATATTTTGTTTGTATATATATACATGGTTCTAATTTAAATGGAACGAATACATATGATAATCAAATAATTTGAAGAAACAAAGTTATCATATTTGTTAATCAAGCACAGAAGCTCTTAAAGAAGTATATATTGAAATTATTCTTTCATACTTCAGCTGTTTGGTGATTTAAATTGAGTTAGGCACTAAGAAAAATATTTTGGGGAAAAATTGAAAGGTTGCAGATTTGAACCTGATACTTCTAGATTCATTTCATGATTCTTCCCATTATGCTAAAAAGTCATATTCATATATAAAAATATTTTATCTATTTATATAATTGTCTATATAGAGAGAGGCGGCAAACGACCTCCGAACGAGCATTTGCTCGTTCTCCATCAAAGATGGTGCCCATTAAATTGTTTGCCGGCAGGATTCCTATCTTTTTTTCAAAAAAAAAAGAAAATAGCATCTAAAATAAATTATTTATTAAATGATTAATATCATTTATATTTACCTCCTGAGAGGGATGTAATACTTTAGTCAAGAATTATTTTTCTTGACTAAATACCCCATTAGGGGCTTATTTCCACCGAGATTATCCTCAGTGGAGAAGAAAATCCAATAGTTGTTTTTATAACAACTATTGGAAATGCTGCTAATTCAAAATTTGCAAGACAATTCGCACTTTTCTTTCATTCTAAAATAATTTTTCATCAAAAAATTGAAAAATATTTTGAATGCAAGGGAATAATAAATTTATCGTTCGAAATTCAATGCTATGCCGGATAAAATTCTTTGTTCAAAATTATATTCATCTAGCTCCATAGTGTCATTTACGGTATAAAGTTACGATTCCACTCGTTAATAATTCAAGAGACCCAATTCCATTTATCTAATTTTCTAAAGAATTTATATTTTAAAAATTCGTGTATAAATCGAATTCAAAAGTTCGATTATGAACATTTTTGTTTCAGAAATTTCTCAAAATGATTTCAGAAAAAAAAAATTGAAAACCTATTATATTTGAGTATTTTAACTTAAATATCATAACTTCCAATTCTCTGCCTTAATACAAACGCCTTTTAAAAAGCGTTTATTTTGAAATGAAGAGATTTCAATTTTAGCAGATTCTATTCAATGGTGGAATAAAAGAGATACAAGGCTTGTAGTTTGGTGCACATCATCATTTAAATGTATGGGATAGCAAAAGCTTATATCAAAATGCCAAAATTGTATGAAAAATCATTTCATTTTAAGATAATGAGCTAAGGAAAGCTGTGTTCAACATGATTCACAATAGCAAATCGACAACTGAATAACAATGCATTTCGTTTAAATCTTTTTTTCAATATCATGACAATATTTACTGTAACAGCATGTAGAAGTTGTATTAATACATATCTTAGTTAAACCTCTTCAATATCTTCTATTTTATACCATTCAAGGGTTTGAGTATTATTGTCGCACAATAAAACGTTTCCGTCTCTTAAAACTCCAATTAATGATAACGTTCTAGAGTCATTTTTAACTTTAAATGCAGCGCCAGGTGGGTATTGAAAAAGGTGATTTATTGTTTGATCGTCTGAATTCGAAACTTGGTTATGATTAGGATAAAATGCATTACGTGAGCGGTCAAATAAGCTGAAATATGATCTATTTTGCTGTGATGGTATCATCCTTGGGAAATTAAATATAGGGAACATAAGTAAAAGCGTAAATTTTCAAATTTTTGTCAGATTTTTTATAAAAATTTGATGTTCTGATTAGCTCTCCATAGTATAATTATGGATTTTCAAGAACCAGTAAAACCCAATTCCATTGTTCCGGTTATGCTTTTACCCCAAAAGATTTTCAATGTTATATTTTAGATTCAAATTCGACCTGTTGTAGCTATAATCTATGATCCACATAGATGTTTTAAGAGCGGATGTTTTATGAAGAATAATTCTTATAAAAATCCAAAATTTCATTTCTCAAAAGCAATTCATCAAATACTCTTAAAAATTTGCTTGCAAACATATACGATATTCTATGCAATAATTTTCGAATATGACGAAATTTCATATTTATGTTGAGGGAATCTAAATGCTAATTCAAAAATAAGTTAATGTACAAGCATAATTGGCCAGATATATGCATAAAAAGCATGCAAAACTGAATTTTTTTTAATATAATTATTTCTAATTTAATTTTCAAAATGTTTTATTTGCATAAAGTAAAATCATTCATCAGATAAAATGGTATGTTTTCTGATCTCAATATATTAAGCTACATAGAAAACAGTCGATTTATAATGAAAATGAGATATTTTCATTAAAATCGTGTAAAAATGATATTGGTAGCATCGGGTATGTATTGGTACATATATATCAATCTCTGATTTTCAATGCTTTCGGTGTTTTGATAAATAATCTTTGAAAAAGCATATAATTGATGTTTTGTAATTATTATCAATATGTACCATATGTGTGATAGTAATTTATGAAGTAGAGAAGCATAATTTAAAAGATTCATGATAGAGTTTCTTCCTCATCATGATTTTCGTAAAACTGAGACTGAATCCTAAATCCATATATCTTGGGAACGTATTTTTCTATATTAATATTCTTAAAAAGACTCGAGTATTTTGAAATAAAAAGATTAACCCATGATGGACCAAAATATGCACCATCAACAGTCGCCATACTATTATCTGGCATGTTGTAGATTTCTTTGCATGAAGGGCAAAATAATTTTACCGAATATTCGTTGAGTTCATCGGACACACCATACGGCAAGCAAGTCATTCCTTTGCATAGTTTGCGAGGACACTTTGGAAAGCATCCATTAATATATTTTTCGTACATTTTAGTCAATCCTTCATTGGTGAGCAAATATCTTGCATGTATTAGGCCATAAAGCATTTCAGCTTGCTGCTCAATAATAATTTGTTTAGATTTATCATCTTCATCAATATTTATAGGTTGGTAATAGTTCTTTACCATCAATTCTAATGCTGCAGAAAATAAATTAACCTTTTGGCGTATACCATAGTAATTGAATGCATTCATTATGTACTCTTTATCAATTTTAACTTGGTATTTTCCCCTTGGCTCAGATAAATACCAATCAATCCAAGATTGATTGGTATCCATTGGCACTTTTTCTAATGTCACTTTTATCAAGTCATGTTTTTTCTTCTATTTTTTGGAGTCAAAAGTCGATTTGCATTCGTTGATGAAAGTATCAGATCGTTTCCTGAAGATATAAGCATTGATATTCCTGATGAATATAACTTTCTTCAGGAATATCCTCATTGCGATCTTGGTCCTTTAACGCAAGAGTGCGGTTGTTGCTATGCTTATGGACCAATAAAGGCAATGAGTCATAGGATATGCAAAGCTAAAAACAAAAAGACATTTTTATCAGCACAATTCATAGTCGCATGTGATCTACTAGAAAGTGGCTGCGAAGGCGGCTGTTCGAGAAGTGTTTACTATTTTCTTGAACAGCATGGCGTTACAGACGAAGAATGTCATCCTTGGTCAAATCAGCTCAATTATTCTTCTGAATTTTGCTCGAAATGTAAAGATGGTTCACAAGCAACATTATATAAAGCTAAAATAGGCAGTACAAAACAAATTACTTCTGTCCAAGAAATTAAAAAAGAAATTTATTTACATGGGCCAGTCTCAGCCTCTGTTGCAGTTACAGACCGACTTAAATACTATACTGGAGGACTTTTTGAAGATCCTCCTCGAGATTATATCGCAGATCGCACACATACAGTTGAAATTATCGGCTGGGGCCAAGAAAAAGGGATTCCGTATTGGATAATTTTGAATCAATATGGACGTCTTTGGGGCGAAAACGGAATGATGCGAATTCGTATGGGAAGAGATGACGCCAGAGTTGAAAGCTACGTTTTAGCTGCAGAACCAATGATAACTTGGTAGACTTAGTTATATATTATTTGTTTGTATTATTAAAAAAAATGTTTGATATTTACATTATAATCAATTTTGTTTTTCAAAATTTTGAAATTATCTAGTTTTCTGGAGAAGCGCAGCTATTGACAGCTGCGATATTACATTTAGCAGTTTGTGTTTTTCATAAATGCATTAATGCGGTTGACTAAAGTACTCTAGCTCAACGAGGACATTTATGATATCAGGAAAAAATGTTAAAGTTCGTGTGACCACATTATATTTACATAATAATTTTAAAATTTTATATACAATAATAACATAATAATCAAATGGCAAGATCCTTCTCTTTCTTTGTATCTATTTTGAGCTTCTCTTCTATCAAGCAATCAATCAGTTTTTGAGGAGACATTCTCCTGGCAATTTCGATATTGACAGGAACGACTCTTCCACTTTCTAAATGTGCCAGAATAAATCCATTACTCTTTAATTGGTTTGCATCAGAAAATCTTATAACAGCAGTGCCATCTAAAGAGCCAGGCAATTGAGTTCCGGGGTATATTCCATATATAGCATGATAATCCATTTCTTTATGCTTATATGATTTAAATTCTGAGTTTTGCTTGAGAATAAATGTTGCTTTAGCATTCTGGTTGAATTCCTGATCCTTTTTAGAATCTTCTTCAACAATTGATTTCTTGAAGGCTTCTAAATCAAAATCAGAATCATCATCTTTGTATTGATTAGGTACTTGATCTTCTGAGGTATCTTGTAATGGTATTTCATCGGTAGTTTCGTTTACTGACTCTTCAACGCGAGATTTTTTAGTAGGTCGTCTTTTTGTTTCTTTTGGCTTTGAAGGAGTCTTTTTAGAACTTGTTGATGCTTCAGTTGAAGATCGAGTCTTTTTAGGTGATGGTTTCGAAACGGCAGCAGCTTTATTTGAATTTGGTTGGTCTATGTTAGATTCGGGTAAGTTATTCTTTTGTTGTTTGGGTTTAGATCTCCTTGAGGAAGATTTTGTTCTTTTCTTGCTCGAATTGACAACTTCGAGTTCAGAATCATTTTCTTCATTGGGTAAAACATCTGATGAAGAAGATATTTTTGTTTCATCTGTTTCATTTAGATAAACTGCATCTAATTTTTTAGCAGATTTTCGTTTTTTCTTTTTATTGTTTGTTGAAGAG
Source organism: Trichomonas vaginalis G3 (assembly GCF_026262505.1). Lineage (NCBI taxonomy): Eukaryota > Parabasalia > Trichomonadida > Trichomonadidae > Trichomonas > Trichomonas vaginalis. Next base: position 6,643,513 of record NC_067208.1, read on the forward strand.
GATTCTGTGACGTTTACTTCATCTATATCTTGAATAATTTGATTTTTATGAGATGATTTAGTTTTATATTTCCCAGCCAAGAATTCTTGGTATTTCTGATCGGCTTTTTTAGCTATTTCTGTCTTTTCAAAAGCTTCCATAATTTCTGGACAATCAAGATTTTCTCTCGGCTCCCATGTATCATATTTTGGATCTTCGTAATGTTTCCAATGAATTAAATAATATGGTTTCCCATCTGTATACATCTTTCCAATGATAGATTCAACTTCGAAAACCTCGGGATCAGAGTCAACGCCGAAGTTGTCAGACATTAAATAAATTTGACATTTTACAATGCCAAAAAAAGAGAAAATATCAAATTTTTGACACTTTACATAAATTTTAAAAATGAAAAAGAATCAACAGGTTGCGGCATACGTTGAAATTCCAAACGAAGACCGTGCCCAGTGGTTCCTTGGCAAAATAGAAAAGAAGCAAGCAAACGGAAAATATGTTATTCATGATGAATATGCTGAAGATCCATCTTTAGAGCGTTTTATTGTTGATCCTCAATTCATATCGCTTTTTCCTAATACTCAAGGTCCATATAGTGTTGGTGAGCATATTCTTGCTCGCTGGAAATTAACCGATGGCTGGACAACAGAATTATATGACGCCGAAATCATCAAAGTCATTAAAAAAGATACGCTTGTTCTTAAATACCAAGAAAGTGAACTTGAAATCGAAACAAATGTCAATAAAGTTACGAAATATCCTGCTGGATTTTTATCCAAGGAAGAAGAAGCAGTTAATGAAGAAGAGGAAGCCAATGATGAAGAAGCTAAAGCAGAATCCGAAACGCAACATGAAGCTACCGCTGAATCACCAAAATCTCCATCTAAAAATCTAACACAAGAGCAAACTAGCGAAGAACACTCTGATACAAATCAACCAGCATCAAATGCTCCTACTACTTCTGCAGAAGTTACAGAAGATACTGGAATGGCGTCAACACCAGTTCCTTCTTCACCTCCAGCATCTCCTCCAGTTGTAGAAGAAGTTCCACAAGGTCCTAAGTTTATGCCAAGAATGGCGCAGGAAATTCCAAATAGAAAACTTAATTTACGTTTCAATCCAGCAGAAACACAAGATCCTACAGATTTGCATATACTTACAGATGATGAATTTATTAAGCTTCTTCCGGAGCTAAGAAAACCAGAAAGAATTGAAATCAAACAAGGAACTCCTTTATTAGACTGTTTAACAGATCCAGAATTGTTTGAACAAGAATCAGTACATACAACATCTAGTGGCGTGCTTTTTAGAAAAGGAATGAAACAACAAAAGTTTAAATCAGCGTTAATGAATGGAGAAAAATGCGGACGCTTAGGAATGATATTCAATGAATATCGTAATTAGTATTTTTACTGTATCATTTCTTGAAAGTAGCCTTTTCAAATTAAATAAATGTTTATGAAAATCAAAAATTCTTATATTGTTTTTTTCTTGAGTAACTATACCATCATTGTGCTGATTTACAAGTATTCATACCAAACTATTATCATTTGAAGAATAAAAGACTATGTAGATGCTTGCGAAATCTCTGGATATGACTGAATATGATTTTTGAACGTTTTCTTTTTTTTATAACAACAAATTTTTTAATATCATGTCGACACCGCCACCAATTGTAGGAGATGAAACTCCAGCTCCATCAAAAACAGCCTTTCCAACAAGAACTTCAGTCGATGTTGAAAGTGTATCAATCCTAAAAACGAAATACGGTCCATTATTAATTGTAGGCATTGTATTTATTTGCTTGATCATTATAATCACTATACTAACAGTCGTGATCATACATTTTCGAAAGAAAAAGAATCAAATTTACGCAGAAGAAGATAATCCTTCAGACGATAACGATGCCGGAAAAGTTGATATTGTTTCTGTATATAAGCTACAAGATTAGAAACCTGCTATTGTTTATAAAATTGTTAGTTATTTTTCTGTTTTTATTCAAATTTTTTTTACCAAATTTGTCCATTCTTTATGATTATTGAATTCTTATTTGATTTTTCATCATAACATGATGATGTTATTCAGATTTGCATCAATAGCAATCAGATTACCAAAAATGAAAACTAATACATTAAATTGGGTATTTTGCTGATAAGAAATGAAAGAATGACTTAAATCGGATATAACTTTAGTAGGAAAAATATATTTTTGTTTTGAATAAAAAAAAATCTAAATAGTAATTGTGTTTATTGGCAACATTTAGTATAAAGCATCTTCTGTGTTCTTGACAATTTCATTTGATACTGAAAAAAAAATTAAAATTTTAAGGTAATACAAATAAGTTATAAATACAAGATAAACAAACAAATATATATAGGATTAATCAACATCAAATGTACCATACGACTTCAATCTGCTTACGCGGAGACATTTAATGTTCCCATCGCCAGCTGTATCTGGTATTACGCAAATGAACAGTACAGGAATCTGTTTGCACTCGAAAGGAACACCTGGCAAGACTGGGTTAGGGAACTTAGTCTTATTATTTGAATCTGAAATTAATAATTTCATTTTTCCTAAGCTGTTATACATCAGTTTAGTATTTGATGTCATTGGTTTTCCTCGTTCTCTATTGTCAAAAGTTACAATTATTGATGACAATTTAAAACAAGGTAATCTCATCTTGAAACCAATGTAGTTGTGCTCGCAGTTAGACAGGAAGTAATTCTTTGAATCCTCGAAGATATATGCGGCAGAGAAAATTTTTGGATGAATTGGAGTCGATGCGAAAGATTCAAGGAGTAAATAGTTGACAGGATTGAAGAATTTGACAAGGCCACCAAGAGTGCCGATGAACTCTGAAAGTTCGACTTCTGGAGTGCAAGTTTTTCCTTGAGAATCCCAAACGACAGTTAACCATGCGAATGGGAACCAATTTTGTAGTTTTCGTGATGGTGGTTGATTTTCTGTTGTTCCTTGTGCTTGTTTGTTGTCTGAATTTGATGGATCGATATCACTGATCGAATCAATCTTATGTTGGAAGGCGTTGGCAGAGATTCTGCGGTTTGTAATAATAATCGAGTATAGTTTGCGAGAAACTTTAGGCAAAAGCCATTCACAACTATTTTTAACTAAATATGTATATGAATCTGGATTTTCCCAGTGAATTGTGTCTGTAAGATAGGTCATATCGTTGGTGGTGAGTTCTAAATTTGCGACAAAATCGTTAATGATTTTGACTTTTTTAGAATCTGGAATTGAAGAATGCTTCAGAATCATCGAAAGCAATCTTGGATTGACACAGCTAAATACTTCATAAAGTTCGTCGTCAACATAATTTTCTGCAACGTATTTAGCCAAAAAATCTAATTGACGGATAAATCTATCATAGTTCTGGGCAAGATCGGGAAATTTGGAATAGGAATCGGCTGATATTGTGAATGATATTACTTGCTTAAAGAAATTTACTGAAGATGTCTTATTTATTGAATCGGATATTAGATCCATAATTATTTTTTCTAGATGCTTAATTCCATATATAATAGAATGAGCAAGAAGTATAATCACGTTATCGTTTGTCAGTTCTATTGTATTGTTATAAAAAAAATTAACAATTTTAGAAAATGAATGATCTGGTGTATTAAATGGTATATTCAATTTGATATTCGATGGATTATATGGTGTTGTTTCAAAGTAATGTTTTAGTAGTGTAGAGTTTTTTGATAAAATGATTCTATGTGCTTTGACTTCTGGTTTATTCCATGAAGTAAATATGCAGTCAATGAACAATCCTTTTTGCCTGAACTCTTTGAAGCGACAGACTATCTTTGCCGCGTCACTGTCCATGTTCTGGCAATCTGAATTTGAGAAAAGCTGTTTCATCGTTTAATTTATACATTATAAGATGTATATCTAAGGATGTCAATTTGGAAGAAAAGTGAGAAAATTCCTAAAATGCTAAAAATGAATTTTCCAAACGTATTTTTTTATCTCATTTTTTTGATTTTGAAAAAAATTTGGAGAGAAGAACTCTTCGTTTTTGAATTTTATCACGATGGTTTTAAAGTATATTAGACACATGTATTGGTATTACTATTTTTGTATATTTTGAGAGAATATCCCTAAAAAGTGAGAAAATCTAAGACGGTTTGAGAAAATATATAAACTATTGAAAATTTGAATTAAACTTCTAATTAGAGGTAGGGCAACGATAGGTCAAAAAGGCTTCTCTGATAGATTTCCTTGCCTTTTGGATATGCTATAATATATAGCCTAGCATGATAGGATATGATGTCAAAAGTTAGAACATAACTTAGGATCTTGAGAAAAATGAAAAACAAAAATTACATAAAAAAAGAAAAATTTTATCTAATTTGTTTTTTTGGACCGAATAAGTAATTTTATTGAATTTCAATACGACACATAGATTTTATTATTAGTAATAAATATAATGTTTTACTATTAACAAGGAACCTAAACTAATGAAAATTTGATTTCAAATATTGTATATGATTATCATAGATTACCAAAATATATTGCTATTTATGAGGATATAATATTGATTATTAGTAAATCGTATAAATTTAATAAATATACCATGAATATTGAATGAATTTCTTGATTCATAGGGGTAAAACGCGCTTTTATATGATTTAGACAGAGAATTTATGAGATGTAAATAACACAATAAAGGTTTATATTGAATATTTTCTAAAAATAAATCGAAATTATAAAAAACAATACATTTATTCATTGAAACTACTTGGACAAATATGAAACAAGCATTCAGGCAATACTTTTGAGACTTCAACGCATCTGATAATTTTTATATAACTTCACCTCTTATGCTTAGAGTGGAGGTATTGAGATCGTATAAGTATAGATGAGCTCACATTCAGATATGATGTGTGAACTTCTGTTTTCACTGCAATTTTGAATCAGAATAAACTCAAAACAAGAATAAAATGATATACTCACTCTCTAAATGTGTTCGAGATTTAAAGTTGTATGAATAAAACGATTCATCTTTCGAAGCCTCCCATTTAATGAGAGACTTCGAAAGATGAATGTATTCATGTAGATGAAATACTATATATGACCATGTGTGATACTAAAGATATCAAAATGTTCATTTTTAAGTGCAATAGAAGGGTTATCTCTCGTAAAATCTCAATTTAAGGAAGATTTAGAAAGAACTCCTTTCCTAAGTAGATAGTGTGTGGTTTCTGTCTTTTGGTTGATCAGGAACTATGAAATTAAGTCGGACAGAAAGAAGTTCTTTCCAAAACAGACTCCAAATGAGTTGTTCGAAAAGAACTTCCTTCTGTATATGGATAATTGTAGTTACCGCACTGAAGTATGTGATTGTGATGATGGAGTTCTCGATAAATCTAAAATCGGATTAAGATTAATTGAAAACTCAAGTAATTCTTTGAAATCTTGTGTTGTCTGGCACTATAATAACCAAAGAATGAGAATATTATGTTGAATGATGAGTACGTGTGCTCGGCATTCGCCGAGCGAATTGAGTTTAACGTACTATGAAAAGTGACAAATTTGGGCTTTTTTTCCTAGGGTTATGATCTCTTCCTTTCTGCTCAATACGACAGAAATGAAAGAATGAATTTGTACTCCCTAATTGATTACTACAATCTGTATCTATCTTTAACATAGAATTAGCTGCATTGTGATTTATACTCCAGAATTATTCAATTTAAGATCAACCTCGTAAATTTTAATCATATTGCACCAATACTCCTACGTTGAGATAAGAACATGATTATACATACCAAAGCCCCATATTAAAAATCAAAATTTAGCACCTCCATTATGCAACCACATTATTCGTCGCAAATAAGTATATTTACGCATATTATGATGCATATTCACACAACTCGTATACATGAAAAGTTATTAAAATCAGACAAAATTATTGCAATAAGGAAAAAAAAACAACTTTATTATATATGTTAGTAATGAATTACAAATATTTCTACAAAGAATGCTCAATACTTCATATAATCTTCGAATATTTCTTATTACAAGTTAATACATTTTGACTCGAACATGATAAACAAAAGCTGACACGCTGATTACTACATTTATGAAAATATAGTACGTTTCCATTCATCTGTTTACTTGTTTTTGTTGGAATAAAATCATTTTTTTTTCTTTCATGAAATAAGAATTTTGCTGCGAAAGCAATATCTCTAACAATAATTAATACATTACGTCAACTCTGGAATGAGTATTTATCAAATATGATATCAAAATCAAAAATTAGTTGTTTTTTATGAGTAAAAACGATGTAAATTGATTATTTGACTAATTATCAAATACTTTGATTTTCCAAATTTTTTTCGAAATTGATTTTTTCATGTGAAAATTCAAATTGTTTAATTTCATTTTTGAAATTTTGAATTTTTTTTGGAATTTTGAGTTGATCAATTCAGCAGAATTGATAATGCTATTGCTTTAGGGCATACCACAAGGTGATGAATAAAAGGTGAACATTAACAAATTATTTTAAATCACAAATATCATCCTCATCAACTTTAATTCTAAAAAGAACTGTACTGAATTATGAAAATGCATGATTTACATTATTAAAATCTTTGAATGAAAATAGTACAAGATAAGTTTTTATTCATTTTTAATTAGATTTAAACGAAAAACTACTCCATATTAAAATTTAAGTCGAGAAATCGTATTTTGTTCTTATTTGTTAGCATTTTGTAGACATTCTAATCTTGAATTAATTTGTTACATGATATTATTAACAAATTTAACTGAAAAAATATGTTAATATGGAATAAACCATGATTATATAAGCTATCAATGCTATATATACATATGTAAAAGATTCATATTAACTCAATTAACAAAAATGATAGATTTTCATAAAGGTTCAATCTAGGTTCGTCCGAAAATTTTGATTTTTATATAGAAGACATAGTTTCATATACATAATTAAATTTTCAAACAAATTTGATCATACCATTTATTAAGCAGGATAGTATATTAATTACTATCAGTATAAAAATATAAAAATGATTATATTTAATTATTGCATAATTTAGTCAAAGAGTTATAAGCCTCAAGTGATCGTTATCACCTTCAATGCACGTATACTTTATTGATTCATAGATATTTAATCTATGTTTGACATGTTGTTGTCGTCATTCGTTTTGTTCCCATTCTTCCTAAGTTAGAATTAGAGAATACACCATCCACATCATCTAATTTGGTCCTCAGCGATAGATTGGTTCATTTTGGAGGAGTCCCATCAGACAGTTTTCGAGCACCAAATATCAAATTTTAATGTATACAAATCTTTAGTGATTTATCTCTTTTATGATGAGTAAAAGGTTTCTGCTCATCAACATTTGATTTCCGACATATATGATTTCTAATTGCAATTATTTACTTTCTTTTTATAATCTAACTCTGTGACTCATACCATAAATTAATTATTGGAAAGTGTCAATATGTTTGGCACAACGCATGGCGGAAGATACCAAACCATGCAGGGAATATGATACGTTTAAGGGTGCACCCGTATGTACGTTTATTTGAGAGGAGGAGGATTACCCTCTCAATTTTGAGGGATTCGTTAGTTTATTTTCTCGATGAATATGCAATAAAATTTGATTTTTACCTTATCAATATACTTCATATAATATACACATGTTCATGTAAAAACTTTTTTCCAAAATCCTCAGGAATTAAGGGATTTTTGAATTTTAAGAATTTTTTTCGAATTTTTTCGAAAAAAATATATTTTCAGAACAGCCTTAACGGCTAAGATTTAGGAACAATGTTAAGTATCAAAAAGAAAGGAGGTCTGATATAGACAACATATATCGTTGAAGGTTGAAAAAATCTCTAATATTTGAGCCCAAAATTTCAAATTTTAATTTTTTGAAAAAAGAGGCCACCCGTATGTACGTTTATTTGAGAGGAGGATTATATTTTTGAAAGGGTGAAACATTATGAATATGTTAATTATCTAATAATATGTATTATTATAAAAAAGAAAAAATAAAGCACGTTAAAATTTTTCTTTCTTGATTTTTTACAAAATCTACTTAGAATTATGCAAAATATGACTAAATAATTATAAATTTCAAGTTAAATTTTAATTTTGATAAATAATTTAAATTTCAAAATATCAAGTTCAGTTCGACTATGTATGTAGTAATTCCTCAATAAAGTGCCAAAACCCTATTAAAATATATGAACATTTTCAACATTTTAATGTTTTTATTTAAAAATTTGTTGGAATATGAGCTTCAAACAATTATTATGTAAATAAAAATAATTAAATATATGTATTTATTCGTATTACAACCGTAGTAAGTCGATTCTTCCTTTCTTCTACTGAGATTTGAATTTGATTTCGAATTGTAAAGAGATTCAAAGGGAAAATACTAGCGGATAAAAACTACCTCCATGAAAGGGTCATAATGGAGTCAAGTTGTATTTTTTGATATTTTTTGCTTTTCGAGCCTAAATAAGTAGCCAAGATAATGCCTAAAAATAAGGTTCTAAATTCTGAAGTTTACATGATCCTCTCGTGTGCACCCTTAAGATCTCCGAACTTTTTTTCCAAAAATTTTCTATCGTTGCCCTACCTCTTCTAATTTGGAAAAAAGAAATTTGGAAAGAAGAAAATTCAAAAATCGAGATTTAGACTCAGCATCAAATGGAGAACAAAATGTTTCTTCATATGAAGGAAAAAAATTTTCTTGTGAAGAAATAGAGTTTTTAAAATTTTATTGTATGTAATAAAAAAAAAAAAAAAAAAAAAAGGTAGTGGGGCTTCCAGGGGCTGCGCCCCTTCTAGCCCTGAAGTTTTATTTTGGAGGGCTTCCAGGCACTTCGTGCCCTCTAGCCCTGAAGATGTTTAGTATAAATGAAGTTCTTATATACGGGTCTTCCAGGAGCTTTTCACAAATTATATATGTTTTCATGTTTTGTCACTTTTCTGTCACTTTTCAGGGAAAAAACATTTTTATTATATATAAAATGAATTTTACAAAACCACCGTTACCCTTCTTTGGAAATAAGAGTAAATGTAAAGATATTCTATTGAGAGAACTTAAGAAACTACCGAATGGTCTAACATTTGTAGATTTGTTCGGTGGAAGTTTCTATATATCCCATTTGTGCCATACAATATTCCCAGACTCAAAGATTATATGCAATGACTTCGACAACTATATGGACCGTCTCAAACATATACCAGACACAAACAATATATTGAAAGAGTTAAAAGAAAAGATACCTATAGGTAAGATGGAACGTATACCATTAGATAAGAAAAATATTGTGAGAGAGGTTTTGAAAAAAGCAGAATATATAGACTGGGATAGTATATCTGCTAGACTATTATATAGTGGTGCTATAAGAGTTCATGACATTGAAACACTTATGTCAAAAGTTTTATATCTTAACTATACAAATGTTTTCAAAGAGGACATAGAAAAATATATTGAGGGTATAGAGTTTGTGAGATGTCATTGGACAGAGTTGTATGAAAAATATAAAGACAAGGAAAATGTTTTCTTTATAGTGGACCCGCCGTTCTATAACACATGGGATTTTCAATACCAAGTAGACTGGACTTTGAGAGACTCTTTAGAAACTTTAGACGTTATACATAACCATCCATGCTTTTACTTTACATCCGATAAAAGTGGTTTGGAAACCGTTATGAGATGGTTAGAGGACATACATGACTATGAGTTTATATATGACAAGATAGAATATGAGAGAGGTCCTATAAACTGGAGAAAGTGTCACAATAAAGAAATTTTACTAGTAAGTAAATGTGGTTTGAAATAGGACTACTTGTTTTAGGTTTTTTCCATTGTGTCATTTATTTATTTGACGTGGCAGAAAAGTACAGAGAATATGAAGATGAACCAATGCCTGCAAATGTCCAGTATATGTACTCGTAAGAGATATTTTTATCTAATATTAAATGGACGCACAGAACTTAGCGAATGCACAGCAACCTGGACAACCAAACCCAGAGAATATTCCAAATGAAGTTAGAATACAAACTGCAATGGCAAACTATGGTCAAGTGCCAACAGATGTACAAATGCAAACTGCCATGTCAAATGACGCTGCGTTAGGTTTGCCACCATGGTATGCAAATATGAGATGGAAAGAGTTTTATACAAACCCTGAAGTGGGATATAAACAACTTTATGCAGATGACGCGAACACAGGAGTTGACCCAGAATATGTTTTCTACCAGAGGAGAAACAGAATGTATGAGCTCCAGTTAAAGAATGCTATGGAACTCAACAGGAAACGTAAGAGACTAGGCGGACATTAGATTTTTACATATAGTAAAATGGGTTTCTTTGGAAGAATAGGAAACTTCTTCAGAAGAGTTGGAAGAGGTATATGGAATGGAATAAAAACCGTAGGAAGAGGAATTTGGAACGGAGTCAAAAATATTGGTAAAAGAGTAGGTCAGTTCGTTGGTATTATACCTAAAGACCCTGAACCAGAAGAACAAGCTCCTGTTATACAACAGCCTGAACCTGCACCACAGTCTAGTTGGCAACCAAATCCAACACCTCAACCGTATTAAAAAATTATATTTTTACCGTTCGATAGTAGTTGTATATGAAACTAAGTTCTAAGTAAAACGCATGGTATAATGGAATTATTCTCTTTCTTCCATCTGTTGTAAACCATACTTGAAAGTCTGAAATACTTCCACTTGGTGGTTCATATAGCTTTGTAGGTTTTTCGTAAAAGTCATTTGCCAAGCATAAAAAAGAGTTTTGGGCGCCAGAAAATGAAGCATGAACTATAATAGCATCTGAGTCGAAAACATTTTCATATGTTCCATTAGGGTTTTCGACTTCATAAAAGTCCGGGTGTACTGGATATGCTGCAGGCTGATTTAACATCCTCAAAAATCTATACCATGCCAAGTTGTTATATTTTGTAGAAATATAAACGTTTTCTCCAAGGTCTTCTATTCTATTGATTTTAACAGTTGCATTTTTCCTGTCATATATAATATCGAGATGGTACTCTCCTTCGTCAATGTTGTACTGTTTTGCATATTCGAGATAGATATCGTTTATTTTTTCTTGAAAAGCTTGAAGAGTTGTTTCTAAGTTTACAAGCAAATTCACTTGTAAAAGTTTTCCCTGTTCAAATTTCTCATACATACGTTTTTCTTTGTTATAGTATCGAACTTCAAAACCGACCGTAAATGGGAAACCATGTATGGCTTCTGAAATGAACTTCATTCTACGAAAGCCAATAGCTTTTGTGACAGATGGGTCTCTTAACCATCTTAACGGGTAGTCAAAACGATAGCCTTCATGCTTTACGGTCTCTGTCTCAAACTTTTGACCGACATTAGTAAAAAGTTCATCTAATGGTTTAGTTGTAGCAACTCTAGAATTTTCTTTTTCTATTGAAAGCATATTTTATCTATAATAAAAATGTCGAAAGAAACAGCGTCTATGAGAGAAATACAACACAACCGACAACTCATTATGCAAGCTCTAAATAAGAACACAACAAACTTTTCAAACTATTCTAAGATATCTGAGTCATTGAAAGAAGGAAACTTAAAACTGACATTAAACCCAATGACAGATGAGTTTCTATTTCAAGACAATAAGAACCATACTGTCTGTATAAATCCAACAAAAGGAACTTTAAACGAGAAACCTATAAATGAACTTCTTTTGAAAGCAGATGTTGACAACAAAGCTGACAAAACATATGTAGACGATGCAATAGCAAAAGAAGAAGAAAGAGCTAACAAAGCTTATGCAACGAAAGAACATACTCATCCTGAACTAGCAGACAAAACATATGTTGACAATAAAATGTCAAGTGAAGTGACAAGAGCTGAAAACGAATATTCTAAAAAGACTCATACACATTCTATATCTGAAATAACAGACTTACAAGAAACATTAGAGACAAAAGCAGATAAGGGATGGGTGGCTAGTGTGTTAGTGAAGAAGGCGGATAAGGAATATGTGGATGAAAAAGATAACGAAATTATAGAAAGGGTTGAATGGTACCATGAACGGACATCGAAGATTTTAAAAGGTAAAGCCAATACAGGATGGGTTTCAGGATGTTTAGACCTTAAAGCAGATAAAACTTATGTTAACGATGAGTTAGAGAAGAAAGCAAATAAGACTCATACACATACCATTGCAAATATTGCAAACTTACAAGAAACCTTAAACAGGAAAAGTGACGTTGGACATACACATACATCTTCTGAAATAACAGACTTAAACGTTAGCCTTGACAAGAAAGCAGACAAAACAGAGCTTCAAACATTAAAGACAGAAATACTTCAAACATTATATCCTATAGGCTCTATTTATACGTCAATGAACTCTACCAGACCAGAAACAGTTCTGGGTTTTGGAACTTGGACTCAAATAGTCGACAGGTTTTTGTATTGTGCAAACTCTTCAAAGGAAACAGGTGGAAGTAAAACGATTTCAGGTGAAAATTTACCTGCACACAGTCACTACATAGATTTAAGTACATCTCAAGCAGGTTGGCATAAGCATAGATATTGGGATTGGTCAGCAATGACAAAAGGTAAAGGATATGATGTTAAAGACAACGTTAAGTTTGCTATAAATTGTTACTGGAGTAACACTGAGGGAGGAGGAAACCATACACATCGCGTTTCAGGGTATACGCAAACAACGGGACAAAGTAAAGACTACATGCCACCTTACATGACAGTTTACGCATGGTATAGAAATGCTTAGTCGTCATGTTCCACTTCTTTAGCATATTCGTCAGGAGTTGTCTTATATTGGTTAGGAACTGTCTTTGAAAGTATACCACCTTGAACTTTGACAAGTTTGAAACGAGGTCTGACAATAGTAGTTTTATCTTCTGCTTGCAGTCTGTACATTTTGCCATGTTTGCCTAAAACTTCATAATATTCTCTTGTATACTTTCTTCTATTTTTACGAACACGAATGTGAGTACCTGTCGGGTTCCCATTGTTGTCATAGTCAATAGTATTTTCATATGGGTCGCGTTTAGGTATTTCTATTTTTACTTTGTCACCTTTCTGAAGTTTGAAGCCCGGCATTCTTTCTTGTTTGTCTCTTTTGACTAAATTATTAAATATATAGTCTTTCTCTAAGTCAGGGTTGTTTTTCATTTCTTCGGGGGAGTGGTTTCCCAAACCTTTTTGTTTACGGCTATTGTAAATATTTAAAACTTGTCTCATCTTTGCCATGGAGAAGTGTCTATATTTGTCGTCATATGACATTTCATTTGCTTCACCACCTTGTGGTTGGTTTAAGTCTCTTAACATTTTTATACAACCGTCATGACACCAAGAGAGCAGAATGGTTTTGGTCGACAATGAAATATTGGTTTACATTTTTTGAACGCAGATAGTTTTTAATATCGTCTGATTTGAAAGAACTTTCACAGTCAGATGTCAGTTTTGTTGGATGGTATTTGTCAACGAATATTGTCAAAGCTGCTAAGATATCTAAAATATTTTTGGACTGTAATGGTATGGCTTCACAGTATCTTGTGTTTTGACCGACAAATATTAGCCAGTATGGTGGTCCATCTTCTCTATACCTCGGAATGTTTTCCAAGATATCCATAAACCAAGCATTTGGTGTTGAACTAAAGATTTTTACCATGAGTGCTTTCTTTGTCGCTTTAGAAACATAGGGGTCCTTGTTTGGATTCGTCATTTTTAACCCATAAGAAATGGGTTTATTTGGCGCGTTAGCAGGAGTTGCATCCAGATTTTTGCCCGCAGTGGGAACAATAGCCAGAGGTGTATTTGGAGTTGGAAGGAAGATTTTGAGTACATTAGGTATACTTAAAGAGAAAGCACAACCTATTATACAAACTGTACAGAAAGGTTGGGATGTAGCACGAGATGCAACAAATCTTATTCCAAATCCTGAAACAAGAGGAAAAGTTCAAGGATGGATGGACAATGTAGGAAGACAAGCAGGAAACTATTATAACAAAGCAAATGACTACTATAACCAAGCAGGACACTATATGGACCAAGGTGAAAGATTCTTTAACAGAGGATATAACCATGCACAACAGTGGGTAAACAATAACCAACCTCAACCGCCTCAAACGTGGGGAATGTAAAGTTTTTTACTGAGATGAAATGAACAATACAGCATTGAGACAAATGGGTTCAAGATGGATTTGTCGACTTCCAGCAGTTACACAACGTGTTTGTCAAGTTCTTCCTATACCTCAGGAAGTTTTAGACCGACTTAAAAAACCTCAACAACCAGTTGAAAACAAACCAAACTAAAATTTTTTACTGAGATGAAATGACCGAAGAAGTTGAAACGGTAGATTTGACACCACAAACAAAAAGTTCAGAACCATTGTCAAAACCTGTCAAAGAACTTACAGATGAAGAGAAAAATTCAATAATAGAAAGTGCCAGGTCTGGAAATACAAACCCTAACTACAAAGTCACTTTTCATAAAAATGGAACGGCAAGTATCTCAAAAAAGAAACAGACTCTCACAAATAAAATATTGAAGTCTGAAGGAGCTTTCGAGACAACAGATGGAAAAGTTTACTTCACTGACCAACAGTTCATTATAGAACATCTCATTGACTTAGAGTCGAAATATTCTAAACTTTACAACAAACACAAAAAGTTGAAAGGAAAACAAAAACAAATGGCATATGATATTTATGAAGATGTTGACGACACAACTGTTCCTGCAGGTGAGGTAAAGTCAAAGGAACCGAAAAGTGACGAAAAACAGATAGAAGAAGAAAAACCAAAAACTGAAGATAAACCAAAACCAAAGTTTAGTTTGGAAACTAAACCAAGTCAACCTTCATTAGCTGGTATGGGTTGGCGTCAAAGACTTATGGCAGCAGGTGGTTATGTAAAGTAAAGAGAAAAAAATATTTTTTTATTTTTATAAAAATGCCCCCATATAGAATGGATAGAAAGTCTGCTAGAATAAAAGCAGAGTTGCAAAGATATGGTTGGAGAGTTTCGAAGAATTTTAAATATAGGAAGGGAAGACCCATAAAAGTCTATGACAAACTGGCTGGTCTTCGCTACGAAATGGATTTGGAAACAGCACGTGCAAATTATCCAAACAGACTAGAGAGGTTAGAAGAAGAACGTCTTATGGACATGCCTTTCGATGTTAGTGAACCTCAAGTTGAGGGACACGACGGCTTTGCCAGATTCTACTGGAAACATGACGAACAATTGCATCCTTTGAGAAGGAAAAAAGGTAGTGCAGAGGATGGTCATGCTCCCATGGAAAGAACAAGATATGCATATGAGAAGTACCGTGAGGTTAGAAGCCAAATTACATCTGGTAGAACCTTTACAGTAAACTTTGACAAAGGAAAGAACAAAGAAGGCTTCATGGGTGTACTTGCTGCCATACAAGACGGAAATAAGAAAGGACACAATCTCAGATTGACGATAACAGATTTGGATGGTCATATTTACTATGCACATGGCAATGTCACAACAGCCGCACAACTTCTTGACGCTTTCAAGACTACAAAGAGAGAACAAATGTTTGACTCCGACTCCGATATTTTGAATGGAATTGAAGGGATTGCAAGCGTCAAGTTCGAATGGCACAAAAATAACCCTCAAGCAGTCAGACAACATGTTTGTTAGATGAGAAATATGAAGTAAAAACGTTTTTAAAACCATATATTTTTACATATATTAAATGCTTCAGGTTGAAAAACAAAGAACAAAAGTAGCAGATACAAAACCGTTAGACTATATCTTTACAAATGCTGGTAGGACTATATCAGATGAAGAAATTTCATCCCGAGTATACAGGTTTGACTATCCAGTTCGTTGGCTTCAAAGTCCTTCAGATGCAAAGGCAATAGGATTTAGAAGAGTTTTGTTTTCAAATAGAACTAACGCGTTTATGTTCGCAGTATATTTTCATGGTCAGTATAAAGGTTCTGATGGTCTTATAGAAAAATTTGACGAAATGAGAATCTTTACAGTTCGTTCAGACGAAAGTCTTGAGAAAACTCTAAATGACTTTCAAACTCAAATAAACAAATACTATTGGGAATTTCAAGAAAAATACGACTCTTTACTAAACGGAACGTACTATCTGAAACTAGAATATGACAAGATGAACTCCACCGTTTCATTTCAAAAGATTGAAATTAACCCTCCAAGAGATACGGAGTTTTTATTTTGGGGAGTAGACAAACGTTCTTGGGCACAATTTCTTCGGTTACTAAACCAGAACGAACCATTACCACCAGATGGTCCATTTCAATTTATACTTCTACCAGCAGATTTGACAGTTTATAGAAACGTGTTTGACCCTCAAAATGTTATGTGTCATGCAAGTTTCAGTTCAAGCAACAATAGTTTTCTGTGTATTGGTAAGGACTTTTATGACTTTGCTTCTAAATTCTACGAACCACCTAGTAACAGTTTCTCTGACTTTCAAGTTTGGTTCACAACAAATGGTGTGCAGCATATTATTCCGTTGTACTATGACTTTTATCTCGAATTGTCTTTCATATACAACTACGGAAAAGTGCTGAAAAAGTATTGAAAAATAAAGTTTAGGTGAAGTGGTGCGATCTCACCTCTTTTTTCACCCGTTGAATTTTCATGAATTTTCCCGAAATAAAATAAAAAGTTGGTTTTTTTAAAAAAATATTTTTTATTTTTATTGTAAGAACTGAAATGACAGTCGAAGCAAAAACGTTCACGAACAAATCTAATGGCGAAACATTCACAAAAGGCACTTACAACGGTATTGAAGTCTTACGTAGAGACAAGGATGGTTATATAAATGCAACAAAGATGGCAAGAGAAGCAGGAAAGTTAAACCATTTAAACAGATTTCTCAATAGTGCTAAAATACAGGAAATTCTTGAGTTTTGGATGAACGAATACGGTGGAGCCAAAAGTGGCTCGACCTCAAAACAAGCATTTTATGAGCTTACTAAGGGTGTTATAAATGAATTCAAAGGTATTTACATACATCCTGACCTCGTTCATTTTGTTCCCGGACCAAAAATATATTTTAGGTGAAGTGGTGAGATCTCACCTCTTTTTTCACCTCTTTTCTCACCCGTTGAATTTTGTATAAAAAGCAACCGTCGACATTCCGGCGGTTGGTATATTCTTCACAAAATGCTTGTTTTGTCAAGACTTCTTCATCGTAAATGTTTTGTCAAACATGAACGTAAATGTTTTCGTTATGCCACTTTGTGCCGTCAGTCAGTCAGTCAATGAAATTTACACCAAAAATATAATTTAGGGTAGAAGGTTAGATCTAACCTGTTTTCTAACCTGTTTTCTAACCTCGTGAATTTTCATGAATTTCCTTAAGATAGAAAAAATAAAGTTAGTTTTATTTCATTTTTTTGTATTTTTTTGTATTTGACGAGAATGTCGGGTAGAAGGTTAGATCTAACCTGTTTTCTAACCTGTTTTCTCACCTGTTGAATTTTGTATAAAAAGCAACCGTCGACATTCCGGCGGTTGGTATATTCTTCACAAAATGCTTGTTTTGTCAAGACTTCTTCATCGTAAATGTTTTGTCAAACATGAACGTAAATGTTTTGTCAAGACTTCTTCATCGTAATGAGCGTAAAGGACCCAAAAATATAATTTAGGGTAGAAGGTTAGATCTAACCTGTTTTCTAACCTCTTTTCTACCCTCTTGAATTTTCATGACTTCTTCGTAAATGTTTTGTCAAGACTTCTTCGTAATGAGTGTAAAGGACCCAAAAATAATGTTTAGGGTAGAAGGTTAGATCTAACCTGTTTTCTAACCTCTTTTCTACCCTCTTGAATTTTCATGAATTTTCCCGAAATAAAAAATAAAGTTAGTTTTATTTTTTTATTTTTTTTTATTTTGTATGTAAGAACAGAAATGTCAGTCGAAGCAACAACAATTCAAACAACAGCACCAAACTCGTTAGTCATGAATCCAACATCTATGTTAGTAGAAATGAAAAGCTTCATTCCTTCTTCATATACTTTTGAAACAGAAATCCAGAAGATAAAGCAGGAACTTTTAACAAGTACTTTGGACTGTTGTGCGAAAGATGAACAAAATGAACAGTATCTTTACGACATGCAGGACATTATTGACCATTTACCCAAATTGCCTGAAATCCAACAACAAAAGCTTACTATTCCAGAATTCGATGAAATAGAAGTGAAACCAACTGACTCGGTAGAAATAAAGAAGTTCATACGTAAGGCTAACTATGAGTTTCTTGGATTTCATTGCAACCACAAAGTCATGGACAAAGATTGCGACATGGTATATAAGAACATCTCTGACATATATAAATCTGAAGAATTTAAGACCTACGACAACTTTGTTTCGTTAGTTGCTGAATGTGTATGGCAGATAAGAGATAAAGATAAAAGATGTAAAATATGGAACAAACAAATAAGACCAGCAGCTTTTGAGTTAAAGAAAACCATTGACGCCTTAGTCGTACTTGCAGGTAAGGTTTCAGAATATAACGCTAAAATGAACCCGCAATGTTCAAAATGTAAAGCAGCAATGAGGAGATATAACTACTCCGTCAAAGAGATAGAAAGAATGAGAAACGACTATGCAGATTTAAAGAAAGAAGCAGAAAAGCCAGCAGAAGATAAAATGGACATGTTAGAATTTCTGAACAAAAACTATCCAACTGCTGACGATTTCCTTCTATCTGACGTCAAGAAGAAATATAAAGAGACTTTCGGCATAGTTAAAACATTCGATATCCTCAGCGAAGAAATAGAAGCTACAAAACTGTTTAGAGTCTCACGAATTCATAACGTTTACCATGTGAAACGCTTATAAAATAACTGGGGTAGAAAAGAGGTTAGAAAACAGGTTAGATCTAACCTTCTACCCTAAATATATTTTTGCTGAAAAATGACCAAAATTCTGAGTAAAATAATTTTTAGGGCTTGTGTCAAACCGTTGAGTTTTCACAAAATTTAAAAAATAACGTTTACCATGTGAAACGCTTATAAAATAACTGGGGTAGAAAAGAGGTTAGAAAACAGGTTAGATCTAACCTTCTACCCTAAAATATATTTTTGCTGAAAAATGACCAAAATTCTGAGTAAAATAATTTTTAGGGCTTGTGTCAAACCGTTGAGTTTTCACAAAATTTAAAAAATAACGTTTACCATGTGAAACGCTTATAAAATAACTGGGGTAGAAAAGAGGTTAGAAAACAGGTTAGATCTAACCTTCTACCCTAAAATATATTTTTGCTGAAAAATGACCAAATTTCATGAGTTTTGTGTGTTTTAGACCATGTTAGAAAACAGGTGAGAAAAGAGGTTAGAAAACAGGTTAGATCTAACCTCTTCACCTAAACATTATTTTTGTCTGATTTACGCTCATTACGAAGAAGTTTTGACAAAACATGTACGAAGAAGTTTTGACAAAACATGTACGAAGAAGTCTTGACAAAACATTTACGATGAAATCATGAAAATTCACGAGGGTAGAAAACAGGTGAAAAAACAGGTGAGATCGCACCTCTTCACCTAAAATATATTTTTGCCGAGTAAAATGACCAAATTTCATTATATAACTGTTATTTTTTACGAAGAGAACTTTAACACTTCGTAAAAAAAATCCCTGAAATCGTGAAAAAATGACCAAATTTCATTATATAACTGTTATTTTTTACGAAGAGAACTTTAACACTTCGTAAAAAAAATCCCTGAAATCGTGAAAAAATGACCAAATTTCATTATATAACTGTATTTTTTGACGAAGAGAACTTTAACACTTCGTAAAAAAAATCCCTGAAATCGTGAAAAAATGACCAAATTTCATTATATTGTAATAAACAGAAATTCATCAAAAGTGACAGCTCTCAATTTTTTGACATTTGTAAATTCTAAATTGAATGAGAAAAATGAAATAATACTAAGCATAATACAATATTCTAGATTTAATTATAATTAGGAAAAAGTTAGTTTTGAGAGTACTTTTCATAGGCATATAGAATGAAATCTTCTGAAAAATATATCACATAAACTCATATTATTTTCTAATATATAACTATTTTATATAAAAATCAAATTCAATGATCTTAAAAGCGAAGGATAAACCTCAAAATTTACGAATATAATGAGTGGGAATAGGCGTAAAGCAAAAATTGATATTTCATATGGTTTTATGATAGATAAGCATTATATTCCCACTCATTATATTCGTAAATTTTGAGGTTTATCATTCGCTTTTAAGATCATTGAATTTGATTTTTATATAAAATAGTTATATATTAGAAAATAATATGAGTTTATGTGATATTATTTTTCAGAAGATTTTGTGTTCTTCTTCAAAATTTTATTTTTTTATTAAAAAGAATCTTTACAAAATATACATTTACTTTAATTAATATTTAAAAACGTGCTCTATCAAAAGTTCCAAAAATTCAATATTTTAGCTTTTCTGAGGTGTCACTTTTGATGAATTTCTGTTTACAACAATATAACTGTATTTTTTGACGAAGAGAACTTTAACACTTCGTAAAAAAAATCCCTGAAATCGTGAAAAAATGACCAAATTTCATTATATAACTGTTATTTTTTACGAAGAGAACTTTAACACTCGTAAAAAAGATCCCTGAAATCGTGAAAAAATGACCAAATTTCATTATATAACTGTATTTTTTACGAAGAGAACTTTAACACTTCGTAAAAAAAATCCCTGAAATCGTGAAAAAATGACCAAATTTCATTATATAACTGTTATTTTTTACGAAGAGAACTTTAACACTTCGTAAAAAAAATCCCTGAAATCGTGAAAAAATGACCAAATTTCATTATATAACTGTTATTTTTTACCAAGTGAACTTTAACACTTCGTCAAAAAAATCCCTGAAATCGTGAAAAAATGACCAAATTTCATTATATAACTGTTATTTTTTACGAAGAGAACTTTAACACTTCGTAAAAAAAATCCCTGAAATCATATCTTTTATACAAAATAAAAAAATAACGTTAGTTTTATTTTTTTTTATTTTTTTATTTTGTATGTAAGAACAGAAAATGACAAACACTGAGTTTGAAACAGTTAGAAAGATAGACAATGACACCAAAGTGGTTAGAATTGGTGATTTAAACGTAAGATACTCAAAGAAATACAAGAAATATTCTTTGTCAGACATTCTAACACTATCTGGAAAGAAAACATCCCACGACTGGGTTAAAAATGCTTCTACTCAGAATATTTTGACAAGAAATCCTGAGCTTATGATATCGGTAGCATTTCATGGAACTACAGCATATCTTATAGACAAAAGTCTTATACCAATAGTTTTGTTATGGTTAGACCCAGTTGTTGGATATAACTTCATAACATATGGTTCATTCGATACGGAACGTTGCAGTGAAGGCTTACTTTACATCGTTCAGAAACCGAAGGACTTCAATACAAAGAGATATAAGATAGGAAGAACATATAATATAACTCAAAGATATGACAGTACAGTCAATAGAGTCAAGGTTGTGTTTGTTAACGATATGAGAGCTGCAGAAACAGAACTACTTGAAAAGTTTGAGAAAATGTATGGTGCTCCCACGAAAGGTAAAGAAACGTTTGAAGTAGATGAGATAGATAGTGCTATAAAATTATTTGACGAAGTTGCTGAAAAATACATGTAAAGCGTTTATTTTTGGTCTTTTGTGAAAGTCAGAAAATAACGCTAATTTTTTATAAAATATTTTTTTATTTTGTATGTAAAGACAGATATGTCAACAACCGAGAACACAACAACTGCTATCGTTCATGAAGACATAAATGAAGAATATGAGTACATACAGTATAACAAACAGTTACGTCTCATTCGTTCGGTCAAAGACGATATGTACCAAATGCAAAGTATTTTGAATGCTCTTCGTTCTACAAAGCAAGCACATCATTGGTTTGAAAACCAAAGCACACAAGAACTTTTAGAAGAATTTCCTCATATGTTTGCGACCCGAGGAAAACCGCGGGTCGAGATTCCGTATGAAAATCGTGAAAAATTGCCAAATGGTTTGAGAGGCTGGTATGTACATAGACTTCTTGTAAATGCTGTTGCAATGTGGGCTTCACCTCGTTATGCTTGTTATATTTTCATGATGTTAGATGAAATTCATAGACAAGAACGTGAAGAGCTAGAGAACAAGCTTGAAGCAAAAGACAAAAACATACAGAAAAGAATACCACGTTCGGTACCAAAAGGAAAGGAAAAGAACTATAAGTATATGATTTATACTGAAGAGATGGAAAATGAAGAAGACAGAGATATGGTTATGTTGCATTTAGTCAGAAGAAACAACAAAAGCTTTTACGACCTTGCTAAGATTTACAAATCTGACAGAAATTGGTTCTATCGCGAAAACTTACCGATTTCAATGACACCAAATGAAGATGTGAAACAAATAGTTCAAGATACGTTACCTCAAACACACTATGATATTAAAGGTTGTACAATACTTACATTCAAAGAAGATTTGCCGCTACTGAAAGAAAAAATAACAGAGTATTTTGACAACTTCAAAGAGGAAGAGTAAATGAACCATTTATTTTTGGTCTTGACTTCAGATGGCTCAGGTAGCTCTATAAGGTAAATTGTCTTGTCAAATCCTTCTGGCATTCCGAGTCCTTCCTTCTGGCATTCCAAGTCCTTCCTTCCGACAGGAAAAGTTTTTCTTTCCGACAGGAAAAGTCCTTCCTTCCGACAGGAAAAGTTTTTCTTTCCGACAGGAAAAGTCCTTCCTTCCGACAGGAAAAGTTTTTCTTTCCGACAGGAAAAGTTTTTCTTTCCAACAGGAAAAATTTTTCCTTCCAACAGGAAAAATTTTTCCAGTTGTCCGTCCGTAAACCATTCAAATTTTCGAAAATTGAGAACTTTTTGGTCGAACTTCAGGAAAAATTTTTCCTTCCGACAGGAAAAAATTTTCCTTCCAACAGGAAAAAATTTTCCTTCCGACAGGAAAAGTCCTTCCTTCCGACAGGAAAAGTCCTTCCTTCCGACAGGACACAAACGGATGAGTGACGTTCCTCTTCCCGAATGTCTTCCAAAGCCAGAAGAACCGAAAGCTGCAGAACCACAACAGACTAAGACTAAACACTTACATTTTTTACGCTTGACTTTTTACAATTTGAACTTTGTTTGCGTAGATATGAATTCTGAAAGAAGTATGAGGGTCTTGTATGACTTTGTACTTCTCCCATAGTTCATATCTGTCAAACTTACCTGCCATGGACTCTTTCATAAGTTCCATGAAATCGTCTTCGGACAATCCGGGGAAAAGTACAATGTCAGTAAGTATTCTCTTTACATCCTTACTTAAACTCTTTGCTGTCTGTACACAAATGACAACTGAGATGTTAAAGTGTCTGAGCTTCTTAAGAATTCGACACATATCTTGTTCTCTATTCTTTAACAAAGGATGAGATGCAAAGTCATCTAAGATAAGAAGACATCTGTGAGGGTAAGTCTTCCAATCGTAAGATTGCAATTTCTTCGAAATGTATTCTATCTCTTTCTGTTTGTTTCTGAAGTGTTTCTTCTCTAATATTCTCTGCATTTCCTCATTTGGGTCTTTAAACTTAGAATTTATATACTCATTTATAGCATTGTACTTCAAAACTCTTCTTTGGTACTTCTTTATCCAATCTAACAACTCAGAGTCTTTTATACATACTAACTTAGACTTCTTTATAATATCTTTGAACGAATTTACGGTTTGGTCAAATTGACCAGAAGTACTACAAATGACAACTAACTCATAGAATGGGTTCTTCTCATCTAGTTCTTGTTGTTGTGCAGCCATTTTAAGATAAGTGAAAGTCTTACCCGACCCAGGTGGTGCAATTAGACCTGTTATACCATTCTGAGCAAATAAGAACTTGTCATGTATGGGTTTTATCTGAGCATTTTCTAACTTCCTCTTGTTCTTGTTTAAAACATTCTCAAATTTTTTGTCAATGTCAGCAAACTTTTTTTCTAACATATTTTTAGAAAAATTAAAATTTTTATCTTTTTGAAAATGTCTAGCGATTTCGCCATCTATATTCGAGACAAGCTTTTCGACAGCAAAACATCTGTCGACCATAAAATCTTACATAGTGTAACAAAGAAAGGTGAATTTGTTCTAAAGTTCTGTTTCTGGGAATATGACAAGAACCATAAAACATTAAGCAGAGAAGTCTTAAAATTTGTCAATGACAGACTTGTTGACAGAGATGACGCCTCTTGGAAAGATGAAGTCCAACAAAACTTCTTAGAATGCAAAGAAGACACATGCACTGTTCTTGAAGATGAAATAGAAAACAGAATAGAAGAGCTATTAAAGGACAAAGAACTTTTACAAAAATATGGTTCTGAGAAGTTTAACATAACTCCACCAGAAAGAAGAAGAGAGAAAAGAAAGAAAAGAAAGTAGAAGAAGAGAAGAAAGAACCTGAACCAGTTCCAGAGAAGGGGAGATATGACATGTAAAAATTAAATTTTATTTTTAGAACATTCTGGGTCAATGTCAATGTTCTCTTCCTCTTTAGGAGTAAACACTGCTTAGACTCTAAAATCTTTTTACCCAATTTACCTTGAACTTCTACAACTTTAGACTCATAATATTCATAGTCGTCTGCTTTCTTTGGTTCATAAGGTATAACAAGTTTGTATTGCTTTGCCTTCTTTAAGGTTTTGAAAACCTTCTGTCAAAACTTTCTTTGACTGTTAACAAACCTTCTATGTCTAAGTCTTCAAATTTCGCACCATTTTTAGTCACAATAGCAAACTTAACTGGTTCGATTTCCAAACTTTGCTGAATGAAGACTTTTCAAAATGGTAGAAGTAAACATTCAATATGTGAATGGTCTAGTTCTTCTTTAAGTCCTGACATGTACTTGTTTACTGAGATGAATTTCGTCATCTTTTCTATCGGATAAAAAAATATTTTTTTTTTAAAATTTTACTCAGAAAAATTTTTCTTTGTATATACACCATTCTGTACGTCTAAAAGACTTTTGACATTTGCCAAGAATGTTCGTTTAGACGCTGTCATATAACCATATTCTTGACAATACTGTTTATACGAATCGTACAATGACCTTTCATCTAATGACACAAAGTCAGTTTCATCTATGAACAGTTCATATACACTCTTGTTTGCTTCTAACAATGTTTGTCTCTCTTCGGTATGTGGAATTTGTCTTGGATTGAACTTAGAAATATCTAATGTCATGAAATATGAGAACAAGTGGTTGTAAAAGTCAGATGTCAAAGTTTCTGCTAAGTCGTCAAAATATTCTGTATCTTGCATATGAGCTTCTGACGTTCTGAAACTACATATCTTCTGTCAGAACTTTCTAACTTCATCGGAACAGCATTGTTTGAAACCATAATGAAGTTTGCAACATTTTCACAAACTCTTTGGTCTTTATATTTTCTTTCAACAACTCCAACTTTGTCTGTTATAAGACTCTTCAAAGCATCTGAGTTCAAAACTTTTGTTGTATCTATACTTTGAAGTTCGTTACATACTATAAGTTCATATTCTCTATTGAAGAGTTAAATTTACCGCAGATGTTTTCTAAGTTTGTCATATTAGGGTTCGAATAGCCCTCTAACAGTTTGCATAAGATATCTGTAAAGAATGTGTTCTTACCTGTTCCTTGTTTTCCAATTATAATGAGAGCAGTTTCATTTTTAGCACTTGGATGTTGTAAGATGTTTGCAAACCAACATAAGATATACTCATAGACTCTTTCGTTTCCATTGCATATAATTTCTTTGACATGGTCTAACCAAGCTTCTATAACATTTTCTTTCCATTCTACTTGTTCATATTTATATTCCAGTGAAGATAGAATAGAAGTTTGGAGATGGTGTATAGAACTTTATACCACGAACTGAAAAATCTTCTAACTTTGACAATAAGATATCCCAAGCATCTAACATCTTCATGCCAACTTGTACAACTTTTATTTTCTTAAGTTTCTGTTTACATTCTTGTTCTGAAACTATTGTCGCTTTAGGTTTGTTAAAGACTACATCCCATTCTTTCATAACATAACATTCTGGGGCAGAGTCGACATAAATGACTAAACGTTTCAAATTCTCGACTGCTTTGTTATAGTCTCGAAATGGACACATATTTCTGAATGTTTGGAAGTCATAAAAATCTGAAACATCTATTCTGTACATTTTTATAAAAATAAAAAAAATATTTTTTTTTATTCTTGAGCTATTTGTTGCATTTGTTGTTCTTGAGCTATTTGTTGTTGAAGTTGTTCTTGTAATACAATACTTTCACCAGTTGCATCTTCCAATTCGAAACTTTCTGCCGTCATTGACAAATACATAGGACATAAAAGTTTTACAGGAACAAAGTTTGCGTCAACTAATGTCAACGTTATACTTGCCAAAGTGTTTGAGTTCACTAAGGTTGAAAACTCTGCATTCGAATGAACAATAGGCAAACCAGCAGAGAAAGTGTTATTTATACGCATGAGTATCTTTTGGTCATAGTAGTTTCTGTCGACATTCGAATAGCACTTTGAACCTAAGTTTGAAACAATATATAAAATAGGTGTACTTAAAGTCAATGGAATAGACATTCCTTGTATGACACCTTTTCCTGTTATAGGAAACTGTTGGTAGTAAAAACCAGATATAAGTTTTGTATTATAGCTCATATCGTTTAGAGTAAACTCAGTCGGACATCCAAAACATAATGAAACCTGTTAGTTGCAGCACATGTTACACTCGTCCTTAAAGTATTAAATAAGTCAACAAAACCTGTTGGTGGTATATCTGAGTAAGTATCTTCAAAGGAGTATTTTTACCATTCACAACAATAAAATCTTCTGGTGTCAAAAGAGCAAAAACAGGCTTTAGTCGTCATTGTGTTTAAGGTTAGTTTACAATATCGTCCTTGAGGACTTTGTAAGTTTGTTGTTATAGAATTATATGACTCAGGGTTTTTAGTCGTAATAGTATAAACCACTATGTCTTCTGCCATTTACTTAGCAAATAAATTTTAATGAAATGTTGTGGTCGTCAAATATTTTATGACGTCTGGGAACTATACTTTAAGTTCAACGTTTCACTCCTTTCATAACGTATATCTTGTCAATGACATTATATGAAACACCACAGCAACTAACGTCGGGTTCTATTTCTTTGATGTTTATATCGTCTGCCTCTGTCAAAAGTTTCAATAGTTCTTTTCAAAACTTCATGAGGTGCAATGACATATGAGTTCACTTTTACAGGGTTGTGTTCGACCAAGTTTAACATTATACCTAAAGCTTGACAAATCTTCTCCTGAGTTTGAAGTTTGTCTTTCAGTTGTTGGTAGTCGTTTCGAATATCTGCAACAGAACTTAAGTCTCTGCTAACTTCAGGGTATGTTGGTTGTTCTTTTACAGGAACTATTGTTATACCATCTTCGTCTTCGTATGGTTTCCCCACTTCAAATCTCTTTCTTTGACATTGACAACAACACTTTGACTGTTTGTTTGAGTTGGTGAATTTAACTTCACATCTGCCACCGCCATTAAACCTTTTTGAAACACTTACGCTTCTATTTTCGGAAATGACATTTTACTTAGAATAAAAAGATGGACGTATTCGAGTATCTCTTCGAATTGAAGCAGAACAAAGTTTACACACACAAACAATACAAATACATTGACAGAATAGTTCTTTTATACAAACAAATGGAAAATGTTATAGAATAGCAGTCTTTGCTGAACCAAAATATTTTCATAAAGCAAAGAAAAGTTGGTATAACTGAAATGGTGAAAGTTCTTGAAGCAGACAAAAATATAACTTCAAAACTTACAGATATTTCTAAAGGAAAGTTTATAATACAATATTATGTCAAAACTGGCGTACTGTCAATATTGACGGAGAGAAGTCAGTTCAAGAACAACTACTGACCTGCTGCCAAAATCTGCTCGATGGAAGCTGTCGTTATGCCAATCTGAGGAGCCCCAGCAGGTTTCATCGAACGAATCTTCAAAAGAGCATCTTCGTGAAAAGTGCTATTGGTTTTGTTAAACTTCTTTGCTCTCAGTTCATATGGACCGTCTCTGTCACCAGTATATTGTATTTGTACAGTACCAACAGTTGAAATACCACCCATAAAGTCTTCTGAGTCAGCAAATGGAATGCCAAGCCAAAAGTTTGAACGGTCTCCATTTGTATATTGAGTTTTTTGACCTCCTGTATGAGTCCATACTTTCACATTATGGCATAATAGAACTTTGCATTTCAGGGTTAATGGTTGTTGTGAAGTTGTTGTTAAAGTTCATAGCATCTAATGTCAAGTTGTATGACCTCATATCCTCAACTGTAGAATATTCTTCTCTTGGATAATATTTGCCATCTATGTTTATATGATATTTAATACCGGGGTTGTAGAAACAAGAATAGTCATTTATAGTTCGTCTGAACAGTACAAACATAGTATCTGCATGTTTCATTGCAGTTGTTAAAGCAATATCTGTTCTTGCACCTGCGGTTCCTGGATTTTGGTTTCCAACTTCACCTGCAAAGTCTTTGACAGATATTTGGTGTATAGGGAACATAAGTGGAACTGCAATATATTTGGCAGCTAAAGCATTTGAAATATCTGGGTCCAACATATAGACTGCAAGTCTGCTTTCTATTCTCTTGCATTCAAACTGTTTGCATGTGAACTTAACTGGGCCCAAGCAGTTCCAGCAGCATTGAAATAATACTTTACTTCAGTGTTGAGGTTTGAGAAACCAAAGTCTAAGTCAACTTTGTCTTTGCAAAAATTCGGCGAATGACGTTTGATTTGCTCCCTTTACGTCTGTAAGAGTGAAATGGGTCTTGCGTTGGTGCAATGACTAAGTTATTTTTGCTTGGAGTAAGTTCAATAGAAATTTTTCCTGCCCAGTTTGGCCAAGTATCTTAAAAACCTGAAGATGAGGAAAGATGACAAAGGAACTCTAAGTTTCAGTTTTACTTTAGTGACAGCATTTCCATCTGAACCAGAAAGGTTAACATAAACTCCTGGAACGTTAGGGTCAAGTCTTCTTATTTTCTCAATGGTTGCGTACTGGTCTGTTTGTTTCTCTAGCTTGTGGTTGTACTGAGTTTCTTAAAGCGAACCATTCATAGTTTGCCCATTACTGTTTGAACTAAGTCAGAGTTAGAATATATCTTATATCCCATGAAAACTTCTGCATATTGGTATCGACATAGAAAATTCCATTGCAACCTTTCTTACCTCTCAAGTCAGCAGAAGGTTTTATTTCAATGTCTTGTTCCACGTATAAGAATTGAGTTGTCAATAGAAATTATATGAAACCTGTCGCAAGCAAATATCTACTGTTGTTGAAGAACCTTCTCCAAACTCACCTACGTTTCCATAAGAAACAGCAGTTGTATATTCGTAAGTTCCAGGAACTATTTCTGACCTTCTAATGGCATTGTCGCATTCGTTATACCATTCGGAAACGTTTCCATTCATGGCATCCAAAACTGTTGGCGTTATATTCTGAGCGGCGTACATTTCATATGGGTAAAAATATAGAATAGTTGGATTTATTTGTCATAATAGAACCCACGTGGACCAAGCTTTACTTCTTCCTGACTGAGTTTTTAACTCTTCTTTTTCCTTCATTGCCACTACTTTCACTATGTTCTTCACTACTTTCACTTTGTTCTACTCTTCTCTTCTTCTTTGGTAACTTGCCTCTGCTTCAAGTTGTTGCATCTTTGCCTCATGTTCACCTAGTATGTTGTAAATTTCCCATGTCCTTTTTGCCTTTGGCTCTGGTCGCCCATCTCAGGTAACCTATATCCTAGAAAGAGTTTGTCATAGTTTGTATTTGAGTCTTCGCGTATTGTTTGCATGACTCTTTCCTGAGTTTCCGGTTCAAGCTCTTCAAACAGAGCTTGTCCATATGGAATAAGCTCGTTTCCAAATATATGTTTTTGTAGCCATTCTGGTTTTCTTTCATGTTACCAATTATATCTTTTGTGAATGGGAAAGCTTTTACCCAATCTTTCAGTCTTGCGTCATTTATTTCTGTAGTTGGTTTTATTTGTCAAGGAACATGTTTTTCAATACTAACATTTCATTTGGTACTGTCCATTTGAGTTTTCTTAAATATTCATCCCTTCTCAGTTCATTGTCTGCAAAGTAAGTTTTTATGACATTTTGTAAACTTTCGTTTGCAAGGTCATGTACAATAGGTTCTCTTCCTTCTCTCTCCCTAACTTTCTTCTAAACTCTTCACCAAATATACCATCTTTATGGTTCTGTGTAGTTCTTTGAGATAAATGTTCTAGAACGTCAGGTGTTATATTTCCATCAGCCATGTTTCATTTCATACTGGTCCAAAATATCTGCATCTTTCATATCTTTCAATGGCATTAAAGCCGCGCTGAAAATACCAGCTATATCTGGTTCACCATTCACTTCCATTGCGTCTACAACTTCTTGGAATTGTGGTTGTAAGTTTATGAACCACCTATCCGGTTAGCTTTATGACCCCATCTCATTGTAGTTCCATAGTCTGCAGAAACAAAAGTAGGTTTGTTTCCATATTGGTTAGGTTCTGAATGAACTTTAAACAATGTTTCATTTCTATATGTTTTGTTGAAATTTAACCTTTTATTTTCACCGAGTTCAGCCAAAGATTGAACGTTATATGGTCGTAAGTAAAAAGGGCTATTGTATTTGCGTACATTTTCTTTCAGTACTTCCATTCTATGCTGAATATTTCATCTGGTGTTGGAGTCTTTTGTATGTCGGCAAACATTTTTCGATATTCTTCTACTATGTCAGCCGAATTTTTTTTAGACTCTTGGAAAGATTCCATATTCACCTCATACTCTTGTTGAGGGTCAAGATTTTTCGGCTGTTCCAAATCTTCATCTAGTTCTGTGAAGTTAGTTTCCAAAGGAGGGACTTGTTCGTTTCCTTCAGGCTCTTCTAGCTGTTGTTGCTGAACTATTTCTTCCATGTCTGGTTGTATCTGAACTTCTTCCTGTGGAGTTTCTTGTACCTCATCTGCTGGCATTTCATATATTCCGAGACCGTTTTCAACAAGTTCCCTATTTAAGTCATCCGCATTCATAAGCCTTTGTTCTTTCGTTCCGTCTCTATTTTTTACGCGTTTCATGAAGATAGTTGAATCATCATTTATCTCTGACACCAAATATCTCGGAGTAAATTCGTTCATGTCATTTGGATGATATGCTATTAAATCATCCCTTAGCGAGCTTGTATTTTCCAGGTTTGAAATTATATCCCATTTGGTGCTGAACCATAAAGCTAAATAGGTTCGGGTCAGTATTTCCTTCCTTGAACTTTCTAATAGCTTCTTTATATCTGTCACTAAAGTCAAGAGTATCTGGGTAACCATAGTCTTCTTTAAGCATTTTTAAGAATTCTTGGTTTCCTTGTTCTCTACTTCTTTTATGTCCTTGCTCTGTTTGTGGTTGTTGTTGCTGTGCTGGTTGTGGAGGTGGTTGTTGTGCAGGGTTTTGAAGTTAGTATGGTTATGTTGGGTACTGAGGCACTGCGTTCTACCTTACCCAATACTTGTGAATTTGACACTTTACAAAACCGTTAACGTATATTTTACAACACAAACGACAACATTAACTTAACCTTAAATATTTACAAAGCCGCCAACCACTTCACCTCACTAATGTTTTCACAAACGACTTCACTACTGTAAAAATAAACGTTCTCACTATCGTTCTCACTAACGACTTCACTAATGTTCTCATAAATTTTCCTCAATATCTTCATCATCAGTGTTAACCCTATTGTAGTCATACTTGAAGCCATAAACTTTCTCTAACTTCTTAACGTACAATTTACATAACTTACCTTCGTCATCGTATGGTTTAATGATATAACTATTTCTATCTTTATACACAGTCAATGAAAAGTCAACTGGTCTCGGATGTATTTGAAAGAACATGTTATGCTCAGGAAGGAAGAATAAATGTTTAAATGTATGTTTGTTATATGTTTTGATTTGTTTGAGTTGCTTTTGTTCTGTCATTTACATCCAAATAAAAATTTTCAGTAAAATAAAAAATAAACTTAAAATTAATGATATCACCACCCTCACACGTATGAAAACATAGCACAAAAATAATGTTTATGTTAGAATGTTAGATCTAACACGTTTTCTAACCTCTTTTCTAACCATGTTGAATTCATTGCTTTATAACTCTCTTCCTTGGTTTCTTTTTAGTTGCTTTCTTCACGTCTGTCTCCAGCTTAACTGTCTTTCTTCTTCGTCCGTAATGATACCAGTTACTTCCACCAGTCAATGGGTCAAATGGTCTTTCGTAAGGGTTTCCATACATTCCATAGGGACCATACGGAAGAACTACTGGTGGAGAAGAAACATTTTCTTTAGTTCCATCGACTCTATTTAAATGCATTGTTTCACCTTTCATCTGGTCATTAAAGTCTTTTGCATGTTTTGCAAACTCATCGTCCTTTCCTAAAGCATTTTCTGACTCAGTTGCAACCAAATTGGATGCTTTATTTATGAGCCCTATTTTATTTAATCTTAACTTCTTTGCAACCCAGCCTCCAATCTTTCCTTTATTTGCATCTAATGTCTTCGAAACTCTTCCTCCACTCATTTTATTTACTGCGTCATAAGCCCCAAGTGCTTTTGCTCCAAATGCTAATGCTTTTGTTCCCATTGCGCCTAAAGCTGCCCAAGCTACCATTTACACCATATTAAAATCATCTCTCTTCAATATTATCTCATAAAAGTTCTCTTTACTGGAGAAAGTCAATGAAACATAAACATTCTCATTCATAAACTTCTTTCTTATCTCATCTATACGCTTCAAAATGTCTGAACAATTGCTAACATCTTCTACAACAGTTATTTCATCATGAATGACCTTTAAAAACAAGCTCATTTAATATGCTATTAAAATCATCTCAATAATGAGTCCATCCTTTCCGTCTTTAGGTAGCACAACATCTTTCATTGAAGAAGGTTCGACAAGTCTTATATTAAACTTACTGACAAAGTTTGTTATACTATAATGCTTCGGCGGCGAATACATGTAGTTTGAAAGACATAATAAAGATTCTTCAGCAAATTCACTTATACTGGATTTTATAACAATGTTCTCACGAGACCAAACGCCACCAATTGACAATCTTGTAAGCAATCCTGCTGAACCTTCAACTGTAAACGTCGATGGTAAGATTCCACGAAGGTCATCTATTGACATCTTTGAGTCACTGAATTTAAATATTTTCTTAAAGCAATCGTCATTATCTAACCATGCAATAGCTTTGAAGTTTTCATTCGAATATACATCTGCTTCATTAAATGTAAATCCTGACTTCTTTGCAGAGATGACTTTAAAATCTATTGAGTTTGTTTCAAAATTATATGCTATGGTAACTTCTGAAGGTAATGGATGCCCTTCCGCAGTCAGTTGTTCTCTCACTACCGTTTGAAGCTTTGTATTAAAAACTTTCATGTCATCTCCTGTGTCTAGGTTCACATACACAGCAATAGGAAAACTATCTTGCTTCTTTGTCTCATCATTATATCTCAAAACATTAAAGTTCTTCAATAATATTGTCCTTCCTGCTGGAATACTTCGAACCTGTCTGATTTCAATAGCTTTCTCACCTCCTACATACTCTACCCAGTGTCTTGGATATTCATAAGTATACTGACTTTCTTGAATTTTGGTTGGTTTCATCATAACATGTTCATAGTATATCTTTATACTCTTGTCAGTTAGACTCGGTGCTATGTTCTGAATATTTCTGACTTGCATTTTTAATGGAGATAAAATGAAGCATTTAATACATGACGTAGATGAAGACATGAATGAAACTACAGACAAACTTAACTCTTCTCTTATTCTTCCTTTCAGCAAAGATTATGAATTCTGTTCAAATGGTGTGTATTTCTATTGTGGAAAGATGGGTTCAGGTAAGACATTTAATTTAATTCGTCATATACTCATAACAGAGCGTTTAGGAAACGACTCTTACTATGACCAAATCATTATATCAGCAACTTCAGACTCTATGGATTCAACAGCGAAAACATTCATGAGTAAAGTTCAAGCATCTGTCGTTAAAGTTCCAGACAGTGAACTCATTGAATTTCTTCAACGTTACATTCGACGTAAGAGAAAATATTATGCCATCGTTGAATTTATACAGTCAGGAATGCAAAAGACTTCAGAGGAGATGGAAAGAATTATTGACAAACACCACTTACGTCAGTACTCAGGAGTTTACGATATGAAACGACTGACAAACTACATTCTATCAAAACTTTCAAAATACCCCTTCAAAAAGTATCCTTCAAACACTCTGCTCGTTTGTGACGACTTCGCCGGAAAAGGTTTAGTGTCAAAGCCTGACTCACCATTAGCTAACATCATTACTAAAGTCAGACATTACCATTTAACTGTAGCAATACTTATGCAAACATGGCGTTTCCTTGCTTTAAACATAAAACGTCTCATAACTGACTTCGTTATCTTTCAAGGTTTCTCACGTTATGATATTGAACTCATTTGGAAACAGTCAGGTATAACATTACCTTTTGAAGAAATTTGGGAAGCATATAAGTCTCTCATCTCTCCTCGTTCATACCTTGAGATTCATATCATGACTAATACCATTAAAGTCAAAAATATTCCATGGGAACGACCAACATTGTTTTAAAGTTTAACCTTCAACTGACTGATGGTAAACAAATTCCATGCATCTCTGTCGCCATTTCTGTTAATATTTTTGCTGTCATTCATATCATCCACTTCTCCATCCGTTAGCTTTTGAGGATATGTGTTAGAATAGCTGTTCTTAAATGAAGGCTCTCTCCCTTGAGAGCATAAACTCTATAACTTTCTGCATACTTTATGTTTGAACCTCCTGAGCCATCGTTGACATAAATTTTTATAGGCTTCCACCCTTTGTTCATGTTCCTGCTTCTTCCCTTAGCTCTTTTGTTCAGTTTTCTACATCTTTATACACAGCTCCTGTCTCAGTGAATTCAACAATATTTTCATTCGTTAGCTTTACATTCAAACCCTTGTCGAGTATATTGTTCATTTCATACATATAAAAGGTTTTTATTCTATATGAAATGAGAAGCAAATCCATCTTAGCTGGTGCCGTTAATGTTCCAATTGAAACCAACATCAAATGTTGACTCACGAACGACAAACAATATGTCATAAAGAACTATAGTTCAGAGTGTTTGAAAGAACCAGAACCAGAGCTGAAATCCGTTGAATTTAAACTCAGCTTCAAAACGCTAACGCTACATCAGATGTTAAGTTAGGAGTATCCACACTGGACCAAATTCTTTCAAGAGAAGCCAACGACAATCCTTACACAAATGTTTCAACAAATCCTTCAGATAACGTAGACCATTACCTTCTTCAGTTATACCAAACAATTTTACTCAAAGACGATAAGAAGCTTTTGACAAATCTTATAAGCAAGAACCAAATAATTCTAACAAAGGAGGACCTTGAAAATGTTATCTCACGAATAACAGGAAAGCAATGTGTCATTGACTATCTCGACCCTGAAATCGAATGCTGTGGTCAAACGCCACATTCATGAAAATAGGTAACATCCGCATCATTGAAACACCAGGAACTACAGGAGTTGAGTTTAAGTATAAATATTCGAACGAGTATACAAAACTTTCAACAGAATATAAACTTTGCTTGAAATATGTTTTTAGTAAATTAAACAATTTGTAATATCTGTCCAAAACTTCTTCAACAGTATCGAACTCATCTTCATAATGCAAACCTAATCTTATTGACTTGGTGCAGTTTTCACTAACACAATATAGCGCTTTGCGCTCGGCGCCTTTGACGCCTTTTTCTGTTCTCTTGACTGACATAACTAACTCATTTGTTTCATCAAACAGCAACAACCAAAGTTCATGACCTAATACATAACATTCATACTTTATATTTTTAGCTCTGAGTTCTCTTGTAAGCTGTTGCATTTAATATTTTCTAAAAAGTCAACTTCAACAGTCATTCGCACTGGTGCCTTCAGTTCTACAGGCTCGCCCTGAAAGTCAACAAGTCTGAATTGCATGTCTTTCAAATTATGAGGACTAAATGCGAACCCATTTACCTAAATGAGTTGCTATGACAGGAACGTTTGGAATGAACATTGAATTGACTGCATAACAGAAAGATTTATATTCTACTGAACCTTTACTATTAACTCCTGAAATGCCTGTGACATTAGCTATTTTAGACTCAATGTACAAACAATTACCATAACATACGTATGGAACAGATTTTCATCTCAATCGTTTTGTCACACTTTTCAAAGGAAATGTCATATGGTATGCTCCCTAAAAGAAGTTGAACTCTATGACTCATTCGTGTTATCTTAAACTCCTTCGCATAACTGAACTTCAAAACTCCTGCAATAAGTTTAACATTCATTAAGTTTTCTTCGTTCTCCTTGTTTATTGTAGTATTTATGAGCGCATTTAACACTCCAGCTAATGTTTCCATCTTATATTCTACATTATTGTGAAATCTTATTTCATGCTTCTTTCCATCTATTTTCAAACTCCATGAAATCTGTTTCATCTGTTATGACAAAAGTTGCGATAGTATTAAAGTCAACAACTCTGAAAGCAAGCGCTTCATTCTGAAGACCTAAGTTTGTTTGTAGCTTTACTGTCCCGTATTCGTTTGGGTCTGTACTTTGCAAATAGAACAACATTTTATTCTCATTAAAAATATGACTATTGCTGCATATGCGTATGAAACAAATGAAGCAAGAAGAGCACATGAACTAGTAAACGAAAACTCAACTTTAACCATTGAAGGCAATGATTTAGTCATTGACGATGGAAAAAACTAAAAAAAGTCATTGATTTCGATACTTTTAACACTTATGACCCATTCATTACAACAAGTAAGGTTCCTATCATAAATGATGGAACGGTGCAATATATAAATTCTACAGTAGATGCCTCATTAGTGAAAGTACTGAATGTTCTCATTGAATTGTTAAAGAGCTTTCGATTTGACGACAACATTAAATGCCTAAAGAATTTAGTCATGAATGAGAAACAAATATTAGGAGTTGCTGGTAGCAGTAATGATGTACACCTTATGACATTAGAATATTATAACGAACATAAAGATGAACTGAAAGGAGAGAAGGGTGACACCGGACCTCAAGGACCACAAGGAATACAAGGAATACAAGGAATCAAGGAATACAAGGACCTCAAGGCGAAAACGGTTTGGATGGAAAGGATGGAAAGGATGGAAAAACTGCTAAATCATGGATATGGGACCTTATAAATACTGGTTTAACAGCTGCTTCATATGGAGTTCTTCAATACCAAATCGGAAAGATATGGGCAGTACTTGGTGAACAAGCTTTAGATGACGTTAAAAATGCTTTGAACTTCATTTCAAATGGTTCGGATACTATTAAAACTTTATCTGGTTGGATGCAAGAAACAAGGAGTCAAATAGATACTGTAAGACGTATAGCAAACAATGCACGTACGGGATTGGATACTTTACGAAAGCACAAAATACACTAAAGGAAGCAAATGATATTCTTGGCTCAGTATCAGACATGCATGAAGATTGGCTTAAAGGTATTGACAAATCTTTAAAAAATCACAGTCAGTCTATTGCTGACTACAAGAAAAGTATAGATTTTTTACATATTGCTATGGACGTACATGATGGAAGCATAAGGAACTTACTTAATGCTAACAATAACTTACCAGGAACTATTAAAGCATTTATAAAGTCCTTTGTAAAACCCGGTGCTCTAACATTTAGGTCTTTGAGAGCAAGAGCATTGAAGTCAAGAGATGCAGAAACTCCAACAGAAACTCCAGAAGGAACTGAAACAACAGAAACTCCAGAAGAACCACCAAAACCAACAGCTAATGAAATATTGTTCGAATATTTTCCAAGGTACTCTGTTCTCATTGCATACATTCAAGAAATACTTAAGAAAGCAGACTTGACTTTAGGAGATGATGAAAGTTCTGTATATCTTTCGTTCCAGTTTCAAATAGCAGAACTTTTGAGACAGATATGCTTAATGTATGACAACATCTCTGATTTCACAAGATATGACGACGACCATGACCCCGAACACGGTGAAGAAGAAGTTTTACAAACATCCATTAAGACAGGAAAGGTTTTAACTCAAAGTCTCATTATTGACACCAAAGATGGCGAAGTGGACGTTCTTCAAGAGCTGAAGAAAAATACTTCTTCGGGAGGTGGTGGTAGGCATGAACTTGAAATAAATGAGATAGAAGAGAAATTAGCCGAAAAAGCAGATAAAGAACATAAACACAATATCTCCGATATAAATGAACTTCAAGCTACATTAAATAGTAAAGCGGACAAAAATGAACTTGACGCAACGAACAAAGTTTTGAAATCTCATAAACACAATATCTCCGATATAAATGAACTTCAAACTTCTTTAGACAATAAAGCAGACAAAAACCATGTTCATTATATAAGTTCTGATGAACAGATTATAACGGACTATCATGGATATTTAACACAGGGTGAAAAAGTGAATACGAAAAATGTTAATGAAAGAAGATATAAATTCATTCGTGCTAAAGGTTATGACATACACTGTACTGTACAGTATGACACAGGTATAGCACCACAATCATTTGGTTATAACGCTGAAATTTATGCTTCATACTTCTTTGTTAACGGTGTATTAGTTGAACCAAGATTTACTTTGAGAGTTAAGTCAAAAATAACTTTTGAAGATGCTATTAAAAGTAAAGCTGACAAAACAGAACTTGACGCAACGAACAAAGTTTTGAAATCTCATAAACACAATATCTCCGATATAAATGAACTTCAAACTTCTTTAGACAGTAAAGCCGACAAAAATCATACACATAAATCCTTCACTACTGTTAGAGCAGACGACATAATATTGAACTATGATTTGGTTCAAGTGCACCTTTAGAGAATCCGAGTACAAGCGTAAAAGATACACTAACTCTTAAAATAAAAGAGTTGCAGGAATATCGAAGGTCATGCCAGAAACTTTGAAGCATATGAACTACCAGCAATGTTAGAAAAAGCCGACAAAACTTATGTGGATACAGAACTAACAAAGAAATTTTCGAAACCAGATACAATGACATTTACAACAGAAATTATAAATGGTGAACCAGCAACTCCATTTGAATTTGTTAGAGGTCTTCAACCAGATACTTTTGAATTTTTCTTGGATAATTCTATTGAACTAACATTACATTATAAAAGTGGAACAAATGCAACATTTCATCCGGGAGATACATTCCAAATGGTATTTAATGACATAAGTTCTTTAGAATATGTTTATAGAGTTATGAGCATATATGATTTAATATATCCTATAGGAGCTGTTTATACGTCTATGAATCCAATAAATCCAAACACTTTATTTGGTGGTAGATGGTATGAAATAGTTGACAGTTTTCCATTCTACACTAATACGCAGTCAATGAAGATGGGAGGTTCAAAGAAAATAGGTATTGAAAACCTTCCTTCACATATGCATAGGTTCAGTGGAAGAACATCTGTGGAAGGAAACCATTCACATTCAATAACAAAAAGAGGTTATATAAATCTTGCAGCGGGTTCGAATAGACAGGGAATGAATAGATATGATATCTCAGATGACCCCAAAGATGTTAGCACAGGTATTTTCTGTGGAACTGCAGGAAATCATACACATGTTGTAGCTGGTATTACAGACCCAGCAGGTAATGGAAAAGATTATATGCCTCCTTATATAACAATGCACGCTTGGATACGAGTTGGTTAAAATCTTTAACTTTACATAAATGAGCTTGAAAGAAGTATTCGAACAACATCCATGGAGGTCTTTTAAGAAATTCAATGAAGCTGCAAAGAGTTCGGGATTTACTAACAGAGCTGAAGTGAAAAGGTTCTTTGACAAAAATGTTGTACATCAAACAAAAATAAATCCTTACGACTACTTTTTACCAATTTACTCCAACACTCCTGACGCATACCAATTTGACACTCTCATTCAAAGCAGAAAAGGAGGACATAAACCATTCCTCATCTTCATTAATGTTAACACTCGCAAAGCTTTTGCGTATATAATGAGAAATAAAGGAACTCATGAAGTGTTAAGAGTTTTACAAAAGTTTGTAGCAGAACATAGCCCAAGTATTTTAACATCAGACCAAGACGGTGCATACCTCAGCAACGAAATCACAGAATTTCTCATTAAGCATAACATAACTCACTACACTACTGAAGACCATAACCATAACATACTCGGTATCATTAACCGCTTCATAAGGACTCTCAGAGATTTAAATCAAGAGCGAGACTTTACCGAAGAAACAATGAAACATTTCATCGAAGTTTACAATTCCTCAACACATTCTACAACAGGACATACACCAAATTCAATGACACAACAACAAGAAGAAAAGTATATACAAAAGAAACGAAGTCAAACACAAAATATCAGAAATTCAACACAATTTACTCTCATTCCTGGAACAAAAGTTCGTGTAGTTCTTGACGACAAACCGTTGACAAAGAAACGTTTAAGGTTAAGTCGAAATTATTATATCGTAGACTCTACGCAAGGTAATGGATATCTTATAAAAGCTGCTGACGACTCCATAGCATTTTACCCTCGTCATAAATTAGTCGAAAGTAGTAATGGCAAACTTGCTGAAACCATTGACGAAGCAAAGCGAGGAGTGGTTATTGAAATACTTGACTACAACATAAACGATGACACTTATAAAGTAAGATATGAAGGAGGCGTTGAAGATGTTATACCATCTAAGAACTTGAGAGAATCTAAACCAACTCATCTGGGACCATTAGAGCGGGAGTACTGGAAAGATAAAAACATGCCAGAAAGAATAAGAAAATTCTTCTAAACTTTTTCGTTGGATGTAAATCAGACATGAATGAGAACAGTCATGTATTATTAATGGTACCATTTATTTTTGTCATAAATTTACACCAAAAATAATGTTTAGGTGAAGAGGTGAGATGTCACCCGTTTTTTCACCTGTTTTCTCACCTCATGAATTTTCATGAATTTCCTTAAGATAGAAAAAATAAAACTAACTTTATTTTTTTATTTTTTTATTTTGTATAAAAGATATGATTTCAACAATCGGCACAACAACAATTCAAGCCGCGAACGGCGGGACTCTGTCCACAACAACAGCACCAAACTCGTTAGTCATGAATCCAACATCTATGTTAGTAGAAATGAAAAGCTTCATTCCTTCTTCATATACTTTTGAAACAGAAAATCAAAAAATTAAAGCAGGAACTTTTAATAATTTAGACTGTAGTGCGAAAGATGAAACAATGAAGAATATCTTTATGAAATGCAGGACATTATTGACCATTTGCCTAAACTACCTGAAATCCAACAACAAAAACTCACTATTCCTGAATTCGACGAAATTGAAGTGAAACCAACTGACTAGTAGAAATTAAGAAATTCATACGAAAGGTAAATTATGAATTCCTTGGTTTTCATTGCAACCATAAGGTTATGGACAAAGATTGCGACATGGTATATAAAACATTTCTGACATATATAAATCTGAAGAATTTAAGACTTACGATAACTTTGTTTCATTAGTTGCTGAATGTGTTTTGGGAAATAAGAGATAAAGATAGAAGAGGCAAAGTATGGAACGAACAACTAAGACCCGCTATGTTTGAGATGAAGAGAGCAATTGACGCTTTAGTTGTTTTAGCTGGTTTTTTCAATGTATAACGCAAAAATGAACCCGCAATGTTTCAAAATGTAAGGCAGCAATTAGGAAATATAACTACTCAGTCAAAGAGATAGAAAGAATGCGAAACGACTATGCTGACTTAAAGAAGAAGCAGAAAAGCCAGCAGAAGATAAAATGGACATGTTAGCATTTCTGAACAAAAACTATCCAACAGCAGAAGATTTCTTCTATCTGACGTCAAGAAGAGTATAAAGAAACCTTCGGTATTGTTAAAACTTTTGACATACTGAAGAAGAAATAGAAGCTACGAAATTGTTTAGGAATTTCAAATATACATCGTACAATTCATGTAAAACGCTTGTGAAAAAACTGGGTGAAAAAGAGGTGAAAAAACGGGTGACATCTCACCTCTTCACCTAAACATTATTTTTATTGAATTTAGCAACAAAATTCTGAGTAAAATAATTTTTAGGGCTTGTGTCAAACCGTTGAGTTTTCACAAAATTTAAAAAAATAACGTTTACCATGTGAAACGTTTATAAAATAACTAGGGTGAGAAAACAGGTGAAAAAACGGGTGACATCTCACCTCTTCACCTAAATTATATTTTTGGTCAAAGCTTCCACGAGAGAAAAGATTCCTCATTTGCTAAGGATTCCAAAAATGAAAAAATCGTTGATTTCGGCTGAGAAAAAACGGCAAAAACCCTTCTTCCACGGGAACAAAGAAATAAAGAAGAAATAAAGTAAATTTTTTATTTATTCCCGTGGAAGATAGAGCACTTTTATGACACTTTTTATTCACGACAAACAAGACAAACAAAGAAAATAAGAAAATACGGCGCTGTCGCGGTTCGAACCACAGACCCTGACCCCTCCATAACACCACCTTTGACCACTGTGCTACGTAGCCTGTCGACATAAGATTTTATAAATTGCATATTTGACGTAAATTTATTTCCATCTGGCTTCCCACTGCATAAGATATTCATACGTGTTTGTAAGACATTCATTAAACTTCTTTTCTATTGCATCTAATCTTGCGTTATTTTTTTCAATAACTTGTCTGTATTCTTCATCATCTCCAGCAGTGTTTGGGTCTTCACGTTTAA
Organism: Trichomonas vaginalis G3; assembly: GCF_026262505.1. Taxonomy (NCBI): domain Eukaryota; phylum Parabasalia; order Trichomonadida; family Trichomonadidae; genus Trichomonas; species Trichomonas vaginalis. The sequence goes on from NC_067208.1 coordinate 6,686,452, forward strand.
AATATTCATTGTTAACCAATTTTTTATCTACAAATTTTATTAGTGTTTGATTCACTTCGTTATGATAACGGTCATATTCTTTCAATACGTAAGTGAAGACAAAATGCGTCGTACCTTCAATCTTAAAGCTTAAAGAACTTTCAACACAGTTTTGAGGGTCTGTCAGTGCGTCAATGAGATAGTATTCGAAGTCAGTCAATAATCTTTTTAAAGTCATTTCATACAGGATAAAATTTAATGTTGTGAAGAAATAGTGTTTATCTCAAAAAAAATAAAGTTAGTTTTTATTTTATTTATTTTTTTATCCTGTATGTAAAGACAGATATGTCAACATTAGAGAACACAACAACTGCTATCGTTCATGAAGTCATAAATGAAGAATACGAATACATACAGTATAACAAACAATTGAGACTCATTCGTTCTGTCAAAGACGACATGTACCAAATGCAAAGTATTTTGACGGCTTGTTTTGCTCCAGATACTAAGCTTCCTAAAGACTGGTTTAGGAACCAAAGCACCATAGAACTATTAAGTGAAGCACAGCGAGACGTACTTTTTTGAAAACAGTGAAGAACAGCGAGTAGGTAAAAAATCCCAGTCGCCAAAACTCTATGAAAACCGTGAAAAATTGCCAAACGGTTTGAGAGGATATTATGTTCATAGACTTTTAGTAAATGCAGTTGCAATGTGGGCTTCACCACGTTATGCTTGGAATATTTACAAACTTCTTGACGAACTTCACAGACAAGAACGTGGAGAGATGGAAAAGAAACTTCAAGCAAAAGATGAAGTCATTGAATCCAAAGACAAAAGCATACAGAAAAGAATACCGCGTTCAGTACCAAAAGGAAAGGAAAAGAACTATAAGTATATGATTTATACTGAAGAGTTGGAGAATGAAGAAGACAGAGATATGGTTATGTTGCATTTAGTCAGAAGAAACAACAAAAGCTTTTACGACCTTGCTAAAATATATAAATCTGACAGAAACTGGTTCTATCGTGAAAACTTACCGATTTCAATGACACCGAATGAGCAAATAAAAGAAATTGTCAAAAATACTCTTCCTCAAACACACTATGACATCAAAGGTTGCACAATACTTACCTTCAAAGAAGACTTACCATTACTGAAGGAAAAAATAACAGAATATTTCGATAACTTCAAAGAGGAAGAATGAAGTCACGACAACATTAACGAAGAAGTCACGACAACATTAACGAAGAGAGAATGAGGTGAAAAAACAGGTGAAATCTCACCTCTTCACCAAAAATATATTTTTGGTTAAATAGCTTCAGGGTCAATTTCTTCAACCATTTCACTTCCTTCGTCAATGTCAATAGAAGCTTCTTCAACCTTTGGTAAGAACTTTTGTATAACATCTTTGTTCGTTATTGTCTTCAGAGATGAAGGATAATATTTCACAGATGTTTCACCCTTCTTATATTCTTTCTGTTCGGAAAGATTCATAGCAATACTGAAGAAGTCAATGTTGGAGTTCTTTATAACAGTATAATGAGTATCTTTGACATTCACGAAGAAACCCTTTTGTTTCAAAACTACTGCTAACTCTTGTGAAGTATAACGTTTGCGGTCAATGACAATAGCTAATGGTCTGACATACTGACGAACTTAGATTCTTTCACAAACTTCTTGTTAAAGATAACATTAACGTTTGCAGAACCATTGAACTCATTCTTGATGGCAGTAGCGAGAGCATTGTATGAAAAGAACTTGCAATCTTGCATGTGTTTCATTAAAATAAAAATATTAAATTATTTTGAAAAATAACTTAAAAAAATGTAATCTAATTTTTCAAAAAATATTTTTTATCCGATAGAAAAGATGACAGAAAAATTAACTTTTTACATAGCGCCAGACCCTTCTTGCCACATCCTTTTAAGCCACAATATATAGACATAGAACTAAATAGAGAAAGCGAAATTCCACAATATATATACATAGAACTAAATAGTGAAGGCGAAATTCTACAAACAGAAGAAAGCGAAATTCCACAAACATATAGAGACCTAGATAACGAAAATGGATATGCGCTATTCTGGTTAGATTGTCCTTATAAAATGTATGAAAAAAAGGCTTTATATGAAGAATATAGAAAATATTGTCATGAAAACGATATAAGACCAAGCTCTAGAGAAAAATTCTATGCTGGTATAAAACATCTTTTCGAAGTTCGGAATGGCAAATATATAAAGAAATAATTTTTCTAAGTTTATTTTTTCGAAAAAATATTTTTTTATTTCCTACTAAAGATGTATCGGAAGTTGTCTAAGTTAGAACACTCGGAAATAAAACAACTTCTTACAGAAGCTAATATAGATGTTGCAAAGCATTACGCGAACAAACAAAAAAGCACTCGCTGACTTCATTAAAGACTACAATGGTGCAATAAGTTATGATAGAATTCATGAGTTCATAAAGCCGCAACGCGGCGAGGACGAAGTCCATGCAATAGCATTTCCTTTAAATGACGTTGCTATTGACTATATCATAGACGTTCAATAGCTCATGAAGTAAGGCGTGAGATGTTTGACATAACAAATGCGAACGTTGGTGAAACAAGAAGAAGAGACGACACACTGAAACAACAGAGAAGAGAGATGTTTAAAAGTGCTATAGAACAAGTTCGCAAAGCTAACGATGTCATTCGTTCCATTGACGACAAACCAAAAGAAGGTGAGAGATGGTTAAAGAAAGATGAAGAGAATAGGAAGAGAAATGTGAAGTCAGGCAATAGACTCATTGACTTTAACATCGAAGCTTTAGATGAACCAAACAGAGACTACTTACACAAACATTTCGGTAAGGTTTTCATGAGACTCTTAGAGAAAATTAAAATAAACTCACAACAAAGATGGATGGTATGTTATAAACTTGGTGGAAAGTATGAATGTTCTACGTTAAACCTCAATAATATTGGAACATTACTACATCAGCTCTTGAAGGAGAACTTTATATCAGAGATAGAAGCAAATGCTGCAGGTATTGTTGAAATGCACTATGACTTCTTCTTGACAAACATAAAGAATCTTACTGAAATAAAGATGTATGATTTAACAGAATATGAAGGCTTAACGATGTCAGATGTAAAGAAAGGCAAACCAAAAAAGAGACCATATAGAGATGAAAGCACACTGACAAATGACCAGAAAGCCATTTTGGAAGCTCTTAAGCAAACAGGAAACCCAGCACTTATAGAAAGCTTTTGGAAAGATAATGGTGAAAAGAAGTTTTATAAGAAGAGAAGCGGTCAGTTATGGAAGTATCTTTGCACATTACCTATAAATCTTGAACGCTACCAAATCTTCAATGAACTGAACAAAAGAACTGCAATACTTATGACAGAGGACAATTGTTTCGTTTATGCTTGCATTCAGGCTGGAGTAAATGAAGAAACTATTGACCACATGAGAGAAGTCATTCGTGTTAGAGACTTTCCTCAAAGTAAAGTACAAGAAATTTCTGACGCAACAGGTATAGCATTTAATGTTACCATTGGTTATTTCAATGACTCAAGACATAATGAAATAAAGAGATATATACCAAAAGAATGCGAAACTGTTAGAACTATTGACTTACTTCTTGTTGAAGACCACTACATGCTAAATGAAAGACTTCCAATGACAACATACTTCATTCGAAACTATAAAGAAATTCTCAAAGCTTGTGGTGGAATGAACATTGAGAAACAGATGAAGATTTATACAAAGAGAGAAGATAAATATGTAGTTCGTTATGATAGAACAACACCGTTATGGGATGTTATGAAAACATTGTGGGAGTGCAAATATTTCGAACCTATTTCTTATGGAGAACTTTTCACATATACTACTGACTTATATAAACAGAACCTTGCACCATTTAAAGATTTGACATATGCTCCAAAGTATTGTGTACAACTGAAGAAGAAAGCAGAGTCAAAAGAAGTAAATAAAGCTAAATGTAAATTCATTCCTGAGCACGTTTTCTTTGCTGACTTTGAGTGTAGTACGGATGGCTTTCATAAAGCTTTTAACATCTGTTATGACAGTGAAGATGGTTCAGTGAGTGAAAGCATTTGGGGTCAAAACTGTGCAACAGAATTTTTGGAAAGACTCCCTGACAAGAGTTTAATATATTTTCACAACCTCAGTTATGACATAAACTTCATCTTAAGACACATGACAGAAGTGAAAGGAACTCCCATCATTAAAGGTTCACGAACAATGCAAATAACTGGTTTATATAAAGGACGGGCAATTATTATAAAAGACTCTTACAGTGTTATAAATAAGAAGCTTAAACTATTTCCTGCTATGTTTAACTTACAAACAGGACCGAAAGAAGTATTTCCATATAACTACTACAGCAGTGTTTTGTTAGCAAATGACAACAGAACTGGTGTCATTTCTGAAGCATGTAAGTTTATCCGGGATGCAGATACATTTATGAAAAACATAGATTCCATCAAAGGTTGCAGAATAGATGAGAACCACTTCGACTTAGAAAAATATAGCACGTTTTACTGCAAACAAGATGTAAGAATTTTAAGAGAAGGTTTTGTAAAGTTCCGCAATGACTTATTGAAAGAGTTTGATTTAAACGTTTATGACTACGTTAGTATTTGTTCAATTGCTAACAAATTGTTTGAGAACAGAGTATACTTCCCGAATGGAAATCTTTATGACCTCTCAAATAAACCAAGAGAATTTATTTCGAGATGCATTCAAGGTGGAAGATGTATGTTGTCAGATAACATGAAACAAAAGAGCAAAAAGAAACTCATTGCTGACTTCGACACTGTTTCATTATATCCTTCAGCTATAGCAAGACTTTATACTTTAGAAGGTATTCCAAAAGTATTGAAGGAAGAAATGTTAAACACAGAGTATCTCATGAGACATTTATTCGATGATGACCAAAAGGAACCCATTGGTGAAAAGTTTATGTCTGGCTTCTTTGTTCTCATTAAGATAACAGAGATTGGTATACCCAGACACTTTCATTTAATAGTTTGCGACCCTGAACTAAATCCAGAACTTAACGTTCCAAGAAGTTCAAACACTTGCTGTCTCATGTATGTTGACCATATAACATTACAAGACCTCATAAAATATCAAGGTGTCAAATGTGAAGTGTTGCAAGGATACTATTACGATGGAAACAGAGATATGAGAATAAGAGATGAAGTAAAGAAGTTGTTTGAGTTAAGGTTAAAGTATAAGAAAGAAGAAAACCCCTTACAAGAAATTATAAAACTCATTCTGAACAGCATTTATGGCAAAACTATTCTATCTCCTATTGAGTCAAAAATAACCATAGTAGATGACAAAGATGCTATAAGATATGCTATAAGAAATTACAACCATATAGTGAAGTTCGAAGGTTTGGATGGTTCAGATAAAACTATTTTCAAGCTAACGAAAAGCATTTGCAGACACTTTAACTTCTGTCCACTTGGTGTTAATATTCTGTCTATGTCAAAACGTATTATGAATGAAGTATTCTGTACTGCAGAGGACATGGGTCTTCAAATATTTTACCAGGATACCGACAGTATGCACTTATATAATGAAGACATCCCAAAGCTTGCAGCAGAGTTTAAGAAGAGATACGGTAGAGAACTTATAGGAAAGAACCTTGGTCAATTTCATAGCGACTTTGCAGAAATAACACCTGGAAAACAAAGTTTAGCTTATAAAAGTATTTTCTGTGGAAAGAAGACCTACATAGACTTACTCACGAATGATTTAAATGAAGTTGCATTTCACTGCAGAATGAAAGGCGTGAAGCAAGATGTTATTGCTTTAACCGCTAATGAAATGTTTCCTGAAGCTATACAATGCTATTACAATGAAGATAAGAACATTCACATACCTGTTGGAACATATGACAAAGACTCTGAGTTCAGTTTAATGAAACTTTACAAAGCACTTTATGATGGTCAAGAGATTGCATTCGACTTATGTAAGTCATGTCAACCTTGCTTTGCTGAAAAGTTCAACTTTTCAATAACGACTAAAACAAGCTTTATTCGTAAGTTGAAGTTCTGAGGTCATTTATTTTTGTCAGCAATGAGGTCATGAATGAGGTCATGAATGAGGTCATTCGTGATAAAAATAAAGCTAGCGTAGATTTTACAATACTGCGATGGTAGAGTTTAAGAGTTGTGCTTCAATGTAGAGACAGTCTTATGGTCTGGAGGTAAGAACACTGGACATTTATGGTCATGAGTGGAGAACATGTCTATCCAAAACTCACGATTGAAGCCAGTTAATTTATAGTATTTAGGGTTAGGAAGTGGTGAAGTTCTTGTATGACCAATGAACTCATTTTCAACTCCCTTACTTAAGTTTGAATATAATATAGCTTGCTTTCTATCCCAAATGCCAGGTGTTACAATCTTTGAAAATTCATTTTTCCTCGGAAGTATTGCATCATAATTGAAAACATTCTTAAAATCATCACTTGGTTCAGAGATTTGAAACCTTATACGTAATGGATTTTCTTTCTTTTTAGCGACTTCATTGAATGGTGAATATATAACAAACTGACAGTCATGAGTTCCATCTTCATTTTCATTAAATTCATAATGAAAGTCTATAAGTTGTGGCTGACTACCTTCTTCTTTCAGTTGTGCAAGAAACTCACGTAAAGGCTGTAAAGTTTGTACTTCAATATTGAACTTTTTCTCGAACATCTCATTAAATGAAATCATACATTGCAACAATGTTGTATCGTCTTTAAAGTATTTGTATATGTGAATGTTTTGGGCGCTTAAAGACTGTTCGTCATTTTCTATCTCGACTTGAAGTATAAAGTCAACCTTTCTGAAAGCACGTGTTATATACATAGATGTTATGCCAATGTACTTCTCTTCATTTATGTTCACAATCCAGTCTGTTGGAAACTTAAACGTTACTCTGTTCCCCTTTATTTTGACGTCAGGGTTTTCACTACTGAACGCAACAGATAAAGGTATTTGTCTATACATTTAGTTCGGATAAAAATAAACCATTTACTCTTTCTTTGCTTCAGCTTCCTTTGCTTTTTGTCTTCCTTTGCTTTTGCTTCTTCTCTAGCTTTTTTCGCCAGCAAACGTGGGTTCTTCTGTCTTCCAGCAGCTAATGCAGCTAGTTGTTTTTCACTAAGTTTTCTCTTTGGTCTCTCTGGCTTTTGTTCTTGTTTTTGTGTCCTTCAGCTTCGGATAATAATTTGTTCACGA